>NC_090440.1:730354739-731045155 GCF_031143425.1 Pleurodeles waltl
AGTATTGCACACCTTGTGCTTTTGGGCACTCCAGTGATGTTGCAGCTCTGAAATATGGCCAAACTGGTGGCAAGTGGCATCGTGGCAGCTGCACGCTTGACTTTTCTCAGTTCATGGGCAGTTATTTTGCGCCTTGGTTTTTCCACACGCTTCTTGCGACCCTGTTGACTATTTTGAATGAAACGCTTGATTGTTCGATGATCACGCTTCAGAAGCTTTGCAATTTTAAGAGTGCTGCATCCCTCTGCAAGATCTCTCACTATTTTTGACTTTTCTGAGCCTGTCAAGTCCTTCTTTTGACCCATTTTGCCAAAGGAAAGGAAGTTGCCTAATAATTATGCACACCTGATATAGCGTGTTGATGTCATTAGACCACACCCCTTCTCATTACAGAGATGCACATCACCTAATATGCTTAAATGGTAGTAGGCATTCGAGCCTATAAAGCTTGGAGTAAGACAACATGCATAAAGAGGATGATGTGGTCAAAATACTAATTTGCCTAATAATTCTGCACTCCCTGTACACACACATATATACATACACACACATACATATATATACACACACACATATACATATATATACACACACACATATACATATATATACACACACACATATACATATATATACACACACACATATACATATATATACACACACACATATACATATATATACACACACACATATACATATATATACACACACACATATACATATATATACACACACACATATACATATATATACACACACACATATACATATATATACACACACACATATACATATACATACACACATATACATATATATACACACACACATATACATATATATACACACACACATATACATATACATACACACATATACATATACATACACACATATACATATACATACACACACACATATACATATACATACACACATATACATACACACATATACATATACATATACATATATATATATATATATATACATACACACACACACACACACATTAAAGACGCACACATGGAAACAAAACCTTCCCTAGAGGACATGATTCAACAGCTGGCCGAGGGACAGAGACATCTTCAAATGGTTTGGGAAGAACAAGTACAGGAAAGCTCGAATTGATAGAGAAACCCTACAAAAAGTGTTAAAAAGCCAAACCACTATAATTGCTAACAAGCAGTTAGTACACGAAACGGCTTTACAAAAACTAACAGACACAATTGCCACTACTAAAGTACACCCCAATGTGCCTAACTCAGTGTTGCAAAAGTTTCAAGCTGGGGAAGACCCTGATACATTTTTTTACTAATTTGGAAAGGGTCGCCTCTTCTGAGAATTGTCCTCAAGAACGATGGGGCCAGTATATGGTCCCGCTCCTGACTGGGACCTTGCAGTCCGCATATCAGGCTGTAAATCCTGCAGTTACAACCCCATATCTGGAGACAAATAAAGGCCATTTTAGAGCGAGTAGGATGTGACACGGAATATAAAAAAATAAAGTTCCTCAAAACTGAGTGGATGCCCATAGAAAACCCTAGAACCATTTATCATAGAGTACAGGATGTAGGGTTAAAGTGGTTAGGACCAATAGAATCTACTAGAGAAGAGGTGATAGAAGTAGTTTTGACTCGGAATTGGATAAAACACCCCAACGCCAATACTACTACAGCCATAGACCTAGCCTGCGCTTTTCATAGAGCCCCAGAGTTTAAGGGCAGTCATCAAAAAAGTCCATCTCTGGGAGGGAAGACTCCCTCCAAACCCCAGATATGGAGAGACGGCGTAGAAAGCACCAGTGTACATATCCCAGCTAGAGAACCCAACCAAGCACCCCAGTGCAGAATGCGGCCATATCGCCCGTAACTGCCCCTATAAAATGGTTAAACCTGAACCAATGGAAATGGGTGTGACTCGGGAAGGGTACTGTACACAGCTCAAGGACCTACTCGATATATGCAAGAAATGATGGTGAATGACAAACCCACTAGAGTGCTAGTCGACTCTGGATGTAGCCAATCGGTGATTCAGGCAGATCTAGTAAACCCTGAGCAAATGAATACTGATGCTTCCGTTTCAATCTGCTGTATTCATGGAGATCTGGAACACCATCCTTTAGGCAGAATTCAGGTAGAATGAGGGGAAAGGAAGAACTTCTTGTAGTAGGAGTAATACCACATTTGGTAGAAGAACTGATCATAGGAACGGACTACAGTGCTTTTACTGATTTGTTAAATACTATAACACAAAAAGAGGTGTTGAATTCATGGTTAACAGAGGCCCTGTTTAGCCAAGCAAACATAATGAAAGGTACAAAAAGATGAAATTGTCCCGATCCGGGAAGATGGAATTTAAAAAAACTACATCGTTTAACCACTACTTCTCCAACCATATCTTCATCCCTGGCCGAGAAACCTGTCCTAGCGTCATTACCAACCTTCTGAGCTACCCAAAGGGACGACCCAACCTCACAAAATGCTTGGGTCTCAGCATTGGCAGAGAAAACCGGACAGTTAGGTCCACATTTTATCTCCCAAAATGTGTTATACATCTAGAGAGAAAACAGTTAGTAGTGCCTACACATTATCACACTCCGGTATTGCACCTAGCCCATAGTCAAATGGGGGGGTGCACTATGGGAGGGAAAAACAGAAGAATACCTCCTCAGACGTTTTTATTGGCCTGGAGTGTTTTCATATATCTGGAGATTCTGTGCTCACTGTGCTAAATGCCAACTAGTTAATCCGGGAGCAATCAAGAGAGCTCCTTTACATCCCTTACCAATTATTGATATCCCCTTTTCTCGAGTTGGTATGGACCTTGTAGGACCCCTAACACAGTCATCCAAAGAGAATATTTACATTCTTGTACTAGTTGATTATGCAACCAGATATCCTGTGGCAATTCCCCTTTCCAGTATGACAACCAAAAACGTGGCCCGTGCCATGACAGAGTTTTTTCTCAAGAGTGGATTTTCCCTGAGAATTAACAATAGATTAGGGTACCGGATTCATGTCTAGATTAATGGCCCAAATATGTCAGCTATTAGGGGTAAAACACCTGCGTACTTCAGTAGATCACCCCCAAACAGATGGCTTGGTAGAGAGGTACAATTGTACTATCAAAACCATACTGAAGAAATCCATCGGCGAGTCAGGACGTGACTGGGACAAAAAACTACCCTAAGTGTTGTATGTCATCAGAACACACGTACAATCTTCAACTGGACACAGTCCATTTGAACTTGTTTTTGGTAGTCAGCCCCGAACCCTACTGTATACATCAGCTGAGAAATGTGAAGCAAAGGAGTCAGAAGATAAAGAAATACTAGAGTATACCCAACAATTGAAGGAACAAATCCAGACAGCCTGGGAGGATGTTAGGACACATTTAGAAAAAGCCCAAGGTAGACAGAAAAAGTATTAGGACCAGGGAACATCACTGAGATAAATCAAAGTGGGAGAAAAAGTACTTGTGCTTCTACCAAGTTCTGATAATAAGCTATTAGCTAAATGGCTGGGTCCCTATGAAGTAAGAGAACGGATAAACCCAGTTACATATTGCCTCACAATTTCTGAGTCTCCAAAGAAAACACAAATCTATCATATTAACTTATTAAAGAAATGTGAAGAACCAGACATCTCTATTCCAGAATCTGACATTGGATATTTAGTAAATAGAGTAAAACCCTAGATATAACATTATGTTCACAACCTGAAATTGGGGAATCTTGGTTGCCTCACATCAATCCTCACATATCACCTGAACAACAAGAGCAGCTAACAAAGGTCCTTGAGTAGCACAAAGGGCTTTTTTCTTTGAAGCCTGGCAAAACCTCTTTAATTTGTCATAGAATCAAAACAAAAGAAGGGAAACTGGTACTTCTCAGACCATACCGTATCCTGGAAGCCTGTAGATCTGTGGTAGAACAAGAGGTACAGTCTATGTTAAAATTAGGTATTATTGAGCCTTCCACCAGTACTTGGTGTTCACCAGTAGTACTAGTTCCCAAACCAAATGGGCCATTCGCTTCTGCATTGATTTCAGACAACTGAATAGTATATCTGACTTCAATGCATATCCCATACCTCGAGTGGATGAATTGATAGAACGTTTAGGGAAAGCAAGATATTTGTCCACTTTGGACTTAACAAAGGGGTACTGGCAAATTCCCCTAAACCCCACAGAGAAAGAAAAAACAGCCTTTTCTACAACATCAGGGTTATATCACTTCACCGTGCTTCTCTGAGTTGCATGGGGCCCCAGCTACATTCCAACACTTAATGGACAAATGATTACATATACCTACGGGATATGAGGCCGTATATTTAGATAACAGTCATATATAGTGAGACCTGGAAAGATCTTTGTAGGCGGATGTCGTCCACCTCGCCTACCGATGTGCAGCCCTGGTGGCGGCAGAGTACCTCCTCCATCTCCATTACGCGTCGTCAAGGAGACGCGTGGGGGCCGTACACCCGATCGGCACCAGACTTCCGGGTTGCCGTATCGGAGAAAGAAGAGGATGCCATAAAAAGGAAGGACTCCGAACCAGAAGGGGGGAAGACGAGCGAAGACGCCAGGACAGAGGAACTAACCAGAGCGGAACCGCGTGCGGCCGAAACGAGGACGGAGGAGCAGAAGCCCTGCACACGTGCTGGAGTTGAAGAGAACTCCCGAAAGGACGAAGAATCCTGCCACGAACCAGGAGGGTCGTGGCTACACAAGTCCACGGGAACCCAGAAAGAAGCTGTCGGCAGACCGCCACCTATGAGGAGAAAAGAAAGAATATTAAAGACCCGTACAAACCACCCAGCACCTAAAACAGAGAATCCTCGGATAAAGACTAAGGAGAAAGACTAAGGAGAAGACCAGCTACTATTCGAATACCTGTATTGTAATTAATAAACCACGGCTACGGCCATATAAAACCATACAATCCGAGTCCGAGCCCTCTGTACTACTGAGCCCAACAACCACACCCCACCACAGTGGTGTCAGAAGTGGGATTCTAGACCCGAGGATATTACACCCCTCCTGGGCCATACAGAGGTATTGTAAGCATGGAGGAGAAACCTACCCTCAAGGACATGATAAAACAGCTGGCAGAGGGTCAACGCCACCTCCAATTAGTCTGGGAAGCACAACAAAGGGAGGCCAAAGAAGACAGAGAGGCTCTTCAAGCCGCCTTGAAAAGTCAGGCCACTATAATGGCCAATAATCAATTAGTCCATGAGACCGCTCTTCAAAAACTGACCGATACAATTGCTGCCAGTAAAGTGCACCCAAATGTGCCGAGCTCGGTATTACAGAAATATCAGGAGGGGGAGGATCCCGACTCCTTTTTTACGAACTTTGAAAGAGTAGCCTCATCAGCTCAATGGCCTGAAAATCGATGGGGCCAATATATCGCTCCACTCTTAACAGGCACACTCCAGTCAGCTTATCAGGCTGCAAATCCTGGGGGCACCACCCCCTATTCCAAAATTAAGAAGAGTATACTAGAACGAGTGGGGCATGATACTGAGTATTATAGTTCAAAGTTCTGCAAAGTTAAATGGGGACCAAATGAAGATCCACGTACATTTTACTACAGGGTGAAAGATCTAGGACTGAAATGGTTGGGACCTTTAGGGACCGACCGTGAAGATGTCATCAAGGCCATTATTTTAGAACAATATCTGGACTCACTTCCCATGAGTACCCGGAACTGGATCAGACAACACCCTAAAAACGACACCGAACTAGCAGTCGATTTGGCATGCGCATATCACAGATCAGTGGATGTGAAAAGCCAAGCTTCCCGACCCTTGAGCAAACTACCTGTAACTCCTCCCCAATATACAACCAGACGAAACCCTGAGGAGCCAGGATCCTCCTCTCGGAGTACAGAGAGAAACCCCATGCAACAACCTCAATGTTTCAGTTGTGGGGAGTGGGGACATATAGCCCGAGTATGTCCAAAGAAACATGAGGGAGTAGAACCTATGGAGATAGGGGTTACTCGAGGGAGAGTCCAGTGCATAGGGACAAGTGATACGTCTTTTAAATATCCCCTGCGAATAAATGGACAATTGGTCATGGCATTGATTGACTCTGGATGTAGTCAGTCAGTGATACGTCGAGATATAGTCAAGTCTGTAAATTCTACTGCGGAGCACTGGGTGAGGATATGTTGCATCCATGGGGACCGAGCTCAGTATCCCCTTGAAGTGGTAGAAGTAGAGTGGAACGCCTATCATGACTTTCTCTCCATGGGAATCATGGATAACTTGATCGAAGAATGTGTCATTGGGACTGATTATCAGCGGTTTAATGATATTCTAGACCAAACACGGAAGCCCAACCCTATTGATGACTGGTGGGTTATCGCTCCATTTCGGGATACCCCTATTTCTAGCTCCCCCGAGCGGAAAAAACTAACTAGGAGAGAGAAAAGGGCAGAAAAACAAAAACATGCTATGAATCAAAGACAGATGGAAGCTGAGAAAACAGTGGCCAATATAACCAGCGCCCCAGTATCATTTAGAGTAAGCCAACGCAAAGATCCCACTCTCGAACATGCGTGGAGAAGTGCCAAAAGTGACCGGAGAGTTAGGTCCCCACCTTATAGTACATAAGGACTTATTATATAGAGTATCTAGGACAGTAAATGGGGAGAAACGACAACTAGTGGTCCCTGAGCCCTACCGGACTCAGGTATTGTTCCTAGCTCACAACCAGCCTGGAGGAGGCCATTGTGGCCGAGAAAAAACAGAGGAATACTTATTGAGACGTTTTTACTGGCCGGGAGTCTGTGCCCAAATCCGAAGGTACTTTGCCCAATGCCCAAAATGCCAACTAGTAGACCCAGGAGTCACCAGAAGAGCCCCGTTATATCCACTACCAATTATAGATACCCCCTTCAAAAGAGTAGGTATGGACTTGGTCGGACCTCTTTTACCATCTACTAAGGGCCATACTCATATCCTCGTTCTAGTTGATTACACCAGCAGATATCCGGAAGCAATTCCCCTTACCAGTACCACTACCAAAGCCGTTGCACAAGCCATGATAGAGTTTTTCTCACAGGTTGGTTTCCCTGAAGAAATTCTTACCAATCAGGGGACACCATTCATTTCTGGGCTTATGAAACAGATATGTAAGACCTTAGGAATTACCCAGATAAAGACATCGGTATATCATCCACAAACCAACGGTTTGGTGGAACGATATAACCGCACCATCAAGACCCTTTTGCGGAAAATAGTAAGCGACTCAGGGAAAGATTGGGATCAGAAATTACCCCTAGTACTGTATGCAATCAAGACCCATGAACAGTCTTCTACTGGGCATAGTCCGTTTGAGTTGGTATTCGGAAGACAGCCCCGTAACTTGCTAGATATGGCGGCAGAGCTGTGGGAAGAAGAGGACAGTCCCCTCCTATATCCATAACTTAAAGGCACACCTCCAGACGGTCTGGGAGGACGTAAGGCACCACTTAGAAAAAACTAAAGAAACTCAAAAAGCTTCTTATGATCAGGGCACCAAACTGCGAGTTCTTCACACCAATGATCAAGTATTGATCATGCGACCTACCTCTGAACATAAGTTACTGGCAAAATGGCAGGGGCCGTATCGAGTAGTAAAAGCAGTTACCTCTGTTACTTACCTGATTGAAATAAGTAATAACCCTAAACGGACTCAAATCTACCATATCAATTTGCTAAAGAAATGGGAGAACCCTGGGAACAATAGTGATCCTCCTGCTACGGGATACATGGTAACCTCAACCAACTCACTAGGGTTAGAACTATGCCCCACCCTCCAGCCGGCAAAACGAAAATACCCTTGTGTCAATGATTCCTTACCTGACACAGAGAAAAGTCAACTATTCGAGTTGATTCAAAACCATTCCGATTTCTTTTCAGAACTTCCCGGACGTACGTCTTTGGTCCAACATCATATTAGAACACCTGAGGGCCGAACCGTACGCCTACGTCCCTACCGAATTCCCGAAGCGAGTAAAATTCTTATAGAGGAAGAGATAACAAACATGTTATCTCTAAAAGTCATTGAACCTTCCACAAGTCAGTGGTGTTCCCCTGTCGTTTTAGTCCCGAAGCCAGATGGCTCGGTCCGGTTTTGTATAGATTTTAGAAAGCTCAATGAGATATCACTTTTTGATACCTATCCTATTCCCCGGGTAGATGAGGTACTAGAGAAGATTGGGCATGCGCGTTTCATGTCCACTATTGATCTAACGAAGGGATATTGGCAGATTCCCTTAGCCCCACAAGATAAAGAAAAGACAGCGTTCGTAACCCCCTCGGGTTTATACCAATTTACCGTCCTTCCTTTTGGACTTCACGGTGCTCCTGCTACATTCCAACGCTTAATGGACCGACTCCTACGGCCCTTCCAAGAGTTTACTGCCGCCTACCTTGACGACATTGTTATCTTTAGTACAACCTGGACAGAACATCTCCAACACTTAGACAAAGTGTTCTCCGCCTTAGCAAAAGCAGGACTCACCGCCAATCCTCCAAAGTGTACCCTAGGAAAAACCCAAATCGCATATCTCGGTTATGTCATCGGTATGGGGGTTTTGCGTCCTCAGAAAGATAAAGTAGAGACCATTGGACGGATACCACTCCCCAGAACAAAAAAAGAACTCCGTTCCTTCCTGGGGTTGGTGGGGTATTATCGTAGATTCATTCCGCAATATTCTACCATTACTGCGCCTCTCACAGACTTACTAAAGAAACAATATTCTACCACCCTGCCTTCTTTTTCTCCCTCCCAGCTTAAAAGCTTTTCATTACTTAAAGAGGCCCTCTCATCCGAACCCGTGTTGAGATGTCCTGATTTTTCTAAAAACTTTCACCTTTTTACAGATGCTTCCAACGTCGGACTGGATGCCGTCCTAGCACAACCGGACTAACAGGGGTATGATCACCCAATTGTCTATATTAGTCGTAAGCTACTGCTCCGGGAAACCCACTATCCCACTATCGAGAAGGAGTGCCTTGCCATAAAGTGGGCGATTGAGTGTCTACAATATTATCTCTTAGGTCGTCCTTTCATCCTCTATACTGACCATGCCCCTTTGACTTGGTTGGCCTCCCATAAGGATACTAATTCCCGGGTGTTGCGCTGGTTCCTTGAACTCCAGCCCTTTACCTTTCAGGTCCGTCTCATCTCTGGGTCCAGCCAGTGCCCCGCTGACTTTCTCTCCCGATGTCCAGATTCCACGGTCCTCTACCAGTCCCGTTCATGGGATGGGGTATGTAGGCGGGTGTCGTCCACCTCGCCTACCGACGTGCAGCCCTGGCGCCGGCAGAGTACCTCCTCCATCTCCATTACGCGTCGTCAAGGAGACGCGTGGGGGCCGTACACCCGATCGGCACCGGACTTCCGGGTTGCCGTATCGGAGAAAGAAGAGGACGCCATAAAAAGGAAGGACGCCGAACCAGAAGGGGGGAAGACGAGTGAAGACGCCAGGACAGAGGAACTAACCAGAGCAGAACCGCGTGCGGCCGAAACGAGGACGGAGGAGCAGAAGCCCTGCACACGCGCTGGAGTTGAAGAGAACTCCCGAAAGGACGAAGAATCCTGCCACGACCCAGGAGGGTCGTGGCTAAACAAGTCCACGGGAACCCAGAAAGAAGCTGTCGGCAGACCGTCACCTATGAGGAAAAAAGAAAGAATATTAAAGACCCGTACAAACCACCCAGCACCTAAAACAGAGAATCCTCGGATGAAGACTAAGGAGAAGACCAGCTACTATTCGAATACCTGTATTGTAATTAATAAACCACAGCTACGGCCTTATAAAACCATACAATCCGAGTCCGAGCCCTCTGTACTACTGAGCCCAACAACCACACCCCACCACAATCTTCTACATAATTTATCAGGGTTTTTTTCAAACCCAGATAGGAGCAGGTTGAACTGCAAACCCTGAGAAATGTAACCTTACTTAAGAGTCCATTTCCTATCTTGGCTACATTATTGAGAAGGGAAGTATTCAACCCCAACTCGATTAAGTAGAAGCTATTCTTAAGGTACCACCTCCACAAACAAAAAAATAAATCAGCTCTTTTTTAGGATTGGTCGGTTAATATCAACAACTTATTCCTAATTATTCCACCCTGGCAACTCCCTTGACGAACCTCCTAAAAAAAGAGCAACCCAATACGCTTAAATAACTCACGACCCAGTTGAACAGTTATGAGTCATTGCAAACAGAGCCTTACTACCAAACCAGTCTTACGTTGCCCTGATTTTTCCAAACCCTTCTATTTACAAACAGATGCTTCCGATGTTGGTATTGGGGCTGTCTTATCACAAAAAGATAATGGCGAGGTTAATCATCCTATCGTGTATATCAGTAGAAAATTATTGCCTCGGGAAACCCATTATGTAGTCATTGAAAAGGAGTGTTTGGCAATAAAATGAGCGGTTGAATCCCTACAGTATTACTTGCTTGGACACCCCTTTGTTCTAATCACCGATCATGCTCCTCTTACTTGGCTGGCCAGAAATGAAGATACCAACTCTAGGATTCTCTGATGGTTTATGGAACTGCAACCCTTTGTGTTTCAGGTTCAACATTGCCCGGAAAGGAGTTGGTTACAGTGGATTTTCTCTCTTTAAATCCTTTGGATTCGGGACTCGATCAGTCCTCTTCCGTGGGTGGCTTTTGTAACAGACTGGCTGTTATGAATGATCCTACTGTTAGCACAGGGCCCAGGAACAGGTCCCTTGGGGGCACTTCAGGCAGAGAGACGGCTCTCATTACGTGCGGAAACCCGAAAGTGGAGGGGGACGCCCGGAGGCGGATGGAAAAAAGATGCCTGAAGAGAAGGGCGGTGGTGTTGTTGACGGACAGGAGAGAACTGAAAAGGGGTTTATGTGATTTGGGATGGAAGGAGAAATCGAAATGAGTGAACTAAACAGAGAAAACTAAACGACGGAGAAGACCCAGCACATGGAGCCTTCTGTCAAGGTCGAAATTCAAAAAGAAAATGCCAATACCGCCCGCCACGTCTCAGGAGGGACGTGGCTACTACAGTTTCTATGTTTCTACACCATTGGGAGAGACGCCTCGTTCCCAAAGAGACCTAGAGAAAAGAAGGAGTAAAAGAGCCAGTCACAAGGAAGAAAAGAGAACCACAAACAGAAAGACAAAGAAGACCAAGACAAACTGAAAATAGACAGAAAATAAACAGAAAATAAGAAACAGCATGGAAACAGAGCATAGAAAGGAAAGGAATCACAAAACTGGTGATTTATTTATAGTCAATAAAAGTAGACGAGTCAACAACTATTCGTATAACCAGAGTTTCTTTATACTAAAATCCTGGCCTAGACATATGCCCACGACACCTGGTTACAACACTGTAAGCTGAAAAGAAGATGGCACACCAGTAAGGACGTGACCGACAAGACCGCCTTTAAGACAGCCTTCAACTTCTACCACAGACAGGTGAAAGAATCAAAGACAAAGGCCTTAGCCTTATGCATCGAATCATGCTCCAATAACAGCAAAGAACTCTTCAACATCAAAGAATTCTCCATCCCCTCAGCCACAACAAACATTACCCCCTCACAGGAACTCTGTGACAAACTTGCAAACTTCTTCCACAACAAGATCACCAATATCTACAGAAACTTTAAACCCAAGCCCAAGGTCACAGACCTTTCAAGTAGCACAACAACCCTGCTACTACCACAGATATCTAACTAACCGAATGTAGCCAGCTTGCCCCACAGGACACCACTTCCATCATGAACTCTGTCCACTCAGGGGCCTCAACTGACCCATGCTGTCACCACATCTTCAACCATGTACTCACCACCTTGTTCAACACCTCAATTGCCACGTCTACCTTCACCTTCACTGAGGACTGGACACACAAGAAGTCAACACCCTACTAAAGAAACCAGCAGCAGACCCCAGTGAACTCAACAACTACTGATCAGTCTCCCGGCTCCCCTTCCCAGTCAAAGTATTAGAAAAAAAAACACAACTAAAAACTCTTCTCATATCTGAAATGGAATCTCCTACTTGATTCTTTAAAATCTGGATTTTGCATCAACCACAGCACAGTGACAGCCCGCAGCGCAGCTACTGATGACATCCGAGCCCTACTTGACAGAGGAGGGACTGCAGGTTTAATCCTCCTTAACCTCTCAACAGCCTTTAATACGGTCTTCCACACACATTCTTCACAAAGGTGCACAACATAGGTATCCAAGGAGCCGCTTTCAGATGACTTGCATCTTTCCTCACTGGAAGAATGCAAAAAGTCTGCTTTCCCCTTTTCACCTCTGAACCTAAGGAAATCATCAGTGAAGTACACCACAGATCGGATCCTATCTCAGCCCCAACCCCTTCAAGGCTTATAACACTTCTGGCCAGCATTGCCAAAATCCACAGACTTAAAATCATATCCTATGCTGTCTACACACTACCTATCCTCTTCCTTTCTGGATTTCTGGAAACAAAAGCCCCCCCATGAGACACACCCTGGTGGCCCTCAGAACTCAGACCTGCTCCTACCCTCCCCAACTAACCATGCTAGGAACTTAGGCATCATTCTGAACAACAAGCTAACCATGACGACTCAAGTTAACTCTGCCTCCTCCTCCTGCTTCTTCATCCTCTGCATGCAAAGTAAGATATTCAATTTGCTACCCTAAAGCTCAAAATGCACCATCACGCAGGCCATCCTTTCCAGGTGCCTGGACTATGTCAATGCTCTCTGTACAGGAATCACAGCTCACCTCTGACAATGACAGTCCATACAGAATGCCACAGCCAAATTTGCCTCGGTTCTCTCTAGATGAGCCCACATCACTCCCTACCTCAGTGAATTCTACTGGCTACCTGTACAGAAATAATGCCAGTTTAAGCTCCTGACCCATGCATACAAGACCCTACACAACTGCAGACCTGCCTAGTTCCATGAGCCCTCCAGACATCTCTGCTATGCGTCCATTTCTCTGAACCTCACCCCTCGGAACCAACAAAGCAGTTGCTGCGGTTCCTTCTTCTCTTACTCAGCAGCGAAGTCACAGAACAAGCTGCCCTTTCATCTACTGACCTCTTAATCTTTTCCAGAGTTTCGAAAGTCAGTGAAGAACTGGCTACTCAGTTAATCAGCTGAACCCTGCCAGCACCTGGATACCCTCATGGGTGACAAGTAGAGTGCTACAAATCTATTGATTGATTGAATGAATGATTGTGAAAAGATTATCTTATTAGTACCAACTAAATGCCAAATACAGCAACAAGGAAATGAAAGATGACCAAATAAAGTTTTAAAAGGGCCTTCCAATGTGCAGGACCACGTTTTGCCATGTTTTTCATAGGTTTTAATGTGTTAGAGCTAGAAATAACATTTGCTTTTGTTAAGACTTGCAAAATAACGATGGATTAAGCACAGATCTGTGACTGGGGGTTAATGTTTGAAAAGTTTCAACTCTCCGTCCATCATTTTATTTTGTCATACTGCCTTGTGCGCCCTGAGTGGCTAGGGTATGCCTAGACGTGGGTCCCTTGCTTGCTCCGCCACTGGATTCAAGCTAGCTTGACTGATTAAGGGTGATATATTGAAACCGGTCCAAAGATACTTGAATCCTGTCCAGGGAGGACCTGGCTTGGCAGTTCAGGCTGGACTGCTCCCATTGGGAGCAGGGTCAAGACGGATTTGCATATAGCTGGGTCCAAACTGGGGTGACGTGGCAAGCAAAATAACAATGGATTAAACCCAGATCTGTGACTGGGGGTGAGTGTTTGAAAATTTTCAACCCTCTGTCACATCATTTTATGTTGTAATAATGACTTAAAAAGAATTTAGCAGATGGTGGATTATGCGATAAATGCAGAAAATCCATAATTAAAATGCAGCGGCTGCAGAATCACACAGTTCCAGTGGCTCTGATTATACTATATGTTGTTCCATGTGTGTAATGTACTGTGATCTAGTGCTGGGAAGTATAATGTTTCATACTGAGATAATGTACCATGAAAGGCAATTTAAAAAAAATGAACATTAGAGAATGATTCAAATAAAACAAATTTCAGGATGGATAGAAATAGCATTGTTATTTACATCAATGTACTCAAAATGAATATGTGCACTACTGAAATTGGATCTAAATCACATTGAGGTACACAAAACATTGATTGAGCTGGATAAGGATATGAATGGAGTGGATATGGGGAATTGTGTGTATAACACACACTGAAAAGCGCAAGACACTGACAGTCAATCACAGGGAAGTTCAATGCAAGTTGCAGAGCCCACTTTGGAAAGTGAATGGCTTCCGGTGGCTCAGCAAGAGGAAGAGTTGTGCACAGGAACATGTTGATAACAGATGCAGGACCCAGCCACAAACAGTCCAGTTATACACCCACCCTCCGCTGCTGTTGGGTTTAGGTCACAGGACCTCTCCAGTAACTCCACAGCAAGCCATCCCTGACTTCTGCTCCCAGCAGCTCCGTGGCTACCTGTGTACAGACTTTTGAGGGTGGAGCGGGGCTGATATATGCAGAAGTGAGCCCTGGGAATGCTCTGTTGCAGTAAGTAAAACTGCATCGAGCCACCGGACGATTGAGGTTGAACTTCGGGTTATGTATGCTGCACTTTAAAAAAAATACATTTTTGTAAAGTGCACACTCTGAGCTTGAGTGTTCAGAGGTGCCCTTGTATGTACCACTGAGTGCATTATAACCACATGAGTGCCAAAATAAATTTTTTGTTCCAGTGCACATTTTTAGATCACATTGCATAACGGGCTAATTTTTCCTTTGTTTGTGCTTCATTTTTGCCCTTGTCTGTGTCCTGTTTCCCCTTGTTTTGTGCCGCTCTGTGCCAGTTTTGTGCTCCTTTCAACCTTTGTTTATGCCCCTCTGTCATGAGTTTTAGCCCTTGTTTGGGCATCTGTGTGTTTTGTTTTTGCCTGTCTGTACACCATTTTCTCTGCTTTGACTCTCTTGTTCTCCGTTTTTTGCTTGTTTCTGGCTTGTTTGTGCGTCACTTTAGTTTTTTTCTCTGCCCGTTTTATGCTTGTTTCTACTTTAACTCTCCTTTGTGCTTAGTTGTTGTCCTTGTGTGCTATTTTCTTCTTGTTTCTACCTGTTTGAGCTTCATCCTTTGTTTTTGCTCTTATATGCGTATCTTTTCCTGCTCGTTTTGTGACTTCTGTGCCACGTTTTCTGCTTTGTTTTTGCCCCTGATCTGTGCCCCATTTTCTGCTCTTGTTTGTGGCTCTTTGTGCTGTGTTTTTACCCTTGTCTGTGCCCCAGTTTTTTTGTTTTCCTCTGGTTTTGTGTGCCTTTCTGTGCCCTACTTTATGCTGCTTGCTTTTGTCCCTGCTTTTTCCTATTTACCACCATTTCCTCACCCCAGTGCTCCCTATCTTGTTTTCATTCTCCTACATCCTGCCTCTCCTCATCATAACTCCCTGCACTACTCAACCTCCCAGCACCTATTCATAATTGCAGCACAGACGTGCAGTGGGTGCACTGCTAGCATCCCAAAGCAAGTGTCTCTGAGCCTGGCCTGCACCCTGTGCAGGGGATCCTGGTCCTCCCCATACAGACTGCATTCCTCTGCGTTCTCAACCCCTACCACCACCCACCACACTGCTCCACAGACCACAAAAGGAGTCTTCACTTGCACCTCCCTCAAGCCCTTATGCACCCATCCACAATCACTGCTCCCATACCCAGAATCCCACATGCATACTAACTAACCACCACCCACACAGCAATCCACCCTCTCATGCATGTCACTCAACCAAACATGCCAAGAGCCTCCTCCTCTCTTCCTGAATTTAACAATAAGCTGAATCTTCGGCTTTTCTACTCACCATCCTGCTTTCTCTTAGGCATGGATAGGCACACATCTGCTCAGCACCAGAATGCCCCCGAGGAATAGTTTGCTCTACACATAACATATATGTACCCAAATGTTTGTGGTGTAGATTTGTATTGAAGACAGAGCAACTTTACAGTCTATTAACCAAGAAACAAGTTTATTTAAAAGCGTACATCCTGATTGCCTATATTTGAAGGGAAAGATGAGTCTTGGTGAAATCTAATACTTGCACAGGATAACACAATTTTGTCAAGCTGAGAAGCCGAGATTTTTTGTTTTGCACTCTACAGTTCAGCCACTAGCTCAGTTTCTACTTTTCTCTTGTCTCTTTTACAACAAAAGTGTTCTGGCACTTACTAAACTAAGGGTTGTGTAGTGTGGACAGACAACAAGGATTGCAGAAGACTCCTGATAAGATGAGCTTAGGACAAAAGAAAACAAACAGCTAGAAATTAGCCCAAACTGCAGGATTTCAGTCAAGGCACGGACAGGCTTGCCATGGCATCTAGCAACACAGACGCTGCAGATCTGAGCTGCAGTAGAGATTAAGGGCCTAAATTAGAACTCCGCAGACAGGTTACATCTTCACAACGATGAGTAATATCCCATCCACCGAAATCTAAATGCCATTATCTTCCATGCGATTTAGATTTTGGACGGACAGGATAACACATCACTATTGTAACATGTCTGCCGAGTTCTAGATCATGCCCTAAGTAGGTGCTGGGAAGGTGTGAAGGGCGGTGGGCTGTGTTGAGGAGGCACAGGAAGCAGAAGAGCAAAAACAAGGTAAGGAGCACTGGGGTAAGGAAAGGGTGGCAAAATTGAAAAAAAACTGGGGCAAAACGAGCAGAAAACAGAGCACAAGAAGGCACACAAACAGGAGAAAGTGAGCTGAAAATGGAACACAGACAAGGGTATACAAAAAGACAACAGAAAGAGCCACAAACCAGAGCAGAAAAGGGGACACAAAAAAGGCAAGAACAAAAACATATGGAGACACAAACAAGGACTAAAACAAGCATACAGAGTAATAGACATGGGTTGGAACGAGAAGAAAATTGGTACAGAGAACCAGGAACCAGAAGAGTCACAAAACTAGGGAAAACAAAAGCAAAAACAAAGCATGAAGAGGCTCCCACAGGCAGAAATGAGCAGAACATGGAACACACAAGGACAAAAACGAAGCACAAAGGGGAGCAAATTTAGAAATAAGCAAACTAGTAAGGAACAAGCAAAAAAATGGTGCACAAGATTTAGAAGTCAGGGAAAAAAGGATACAGACAAAGGCAAAAACAAAACATGCAGAGGCCTAAACAAGCACTAAAGCACAGAGAGGCATAAACAAGGGTTGAAATGAGAAGAAAACTGTCACAGAGGCAGAAAAGAAGGGGAAACTGAACACAGACAAGGGCAAAAATGAAACACAAACAAGGGAAAAATGAGCCCATCATGCACTTGATCTCAAAATGTGCACTGTACAAAAAAATAATTTAGGCACTCATGTTCATAACGCACTCACTAGTAGATAAGAGACAGCCTTTGAACACACGAGTTCAGAAGTGCGCTATACAAAAATGTATTTTTTACAGTGTACATGATCTCGAGTTCAAACTGCACTCAGTCACCTGGCGGCTCAATGCAGTCTTACCTTCTGTGAAGGGGCACTCCAGGGGCTCACTTCTGCATATACTAGCCCCCCTTCAGCCTCAAAAGCCTGTACAGTGGGAGCCCCGGAGCTGCTGGGAGCTCTGGATGGCTTGCTGTGGTGTTTTTGGAGAGGCCCTGTGCCCCAAAGCCCACAGCAGCGAAGGGTGTATAACTGGACTGCCTTCGGCCTGCTCCTGAATGTGTTATCAATTTGCTCCTGCCCAAACATCTTCCTCTTGCTGAGCCACTGGAGGACACCCTGTTCACTTTCTAAAGTGGGCTCTGCAACTTGCATTGAACTTCACTGTGATTGGCATATCCATTTCATTCATATCGTTATCCAGTTCAGTTCAGCCAATATTTTGTGGACCTCGATGTGATTCATATCCATTGTCAGTGATGCACATATTCTTTTCAAGTAAAGTGTTATTTACCTCACTGTTATTTTTATCCATCTCATTTGTATTTAAATAATTCTCTAATATTTATTTTTCACAATTAGCATTTATGTTATACTAGCTGATTACAAAAAAGTACAATTTGCCAGCATAAGATCACAGTACAGTGCACACATGGATCAACATATCGTACAGTGAGGGCCACTGCAATAATGTAATTCTGCATCCGCAGCTTTTCTTTGCATAATTATGGATTTGTCTGATTTGGCACATAATTCACTAACTACTATGTAATCTGCTGGTTTTAACTTAAACAAATGTTGTTTCTAGCTCAAACGGATCAAAACGTATGAAAACTATGGCAACACGTGGTCCTGCGCACTGGAAGGCCCTTCCAAAATGTTGTTTGGTCCTTTTTCATTTGCTTGTTGGTGCATTTGGCATTCAGCTGATGTTAAAAAGATGAAATTTTTCACAGAAAATCATTCAATCAGCAGATTTGCAGAGTGCTACTTGTCACCCATAAGGGTATCCAGGCACTGGCAGGGTCCAGTTGATTAGCCGAATAGCCAGGTCTTCATGGACTTTGTGAACTCCAGAAGAGATGGAGCGGTCTGCAAACAAAAGGGTAGCTTGTTCCATGACTTTACTGCTAAGTAGGAGAAGGAAGACCCTTTATCATCCCCTGTATCCAACGTGCCAGATGCAGTTAGAGAAATAAATGCAGAGCGGAGGTGCCTAGTGGGCTGATGGAAGTTCAGGCGGTGGTTCAAGTAGGCAGGTCTGCAGTTGTGTAGGGCCTTGTAGGCATGGGTGAGTATCCTGAACTGGCACCTTTTCTGTACAGGGAGAGCCAGTGGAGTTTCTTGAGTTAGGGGGTGATGTGGGTTCATTTAGGGAGATCCAGGACAAGTCTGACTGCGGTGTTGTGTATGCTCTGTAGTCATCAGAGGTGAGCTGCGATCCCTGCGTAGAGAGAATTTCCTTAGTCAAGTCAGCTGGAGATGAGAGCCTGGGTCTTGATCTTCAGGGTAGAAACTTGAATAGCTTATGTATCATGCGGAGGATGTAGAAGCAGGAGAAGGAGATGGAATTAACCTGGGGTGTCATGGTTAGCTTGTTGTCTTGATTGATGCCTGGGTTCCTAGCATGGTTAATGGGAGAAAGAGTTGGTTCAAGTTCTGAGGACCACCAGGATACGTCCCATGGGGAGCTTTTGTTTCTTAAAATCACTACCTCTGTTTTGTCTGTGTTGAGCTTCAGATATTTGTCATTCATTGAGTTGGCAACATTTGTCATGCAGTTGTGAAAGTTGGTCTTGGTGGTACCCTCAAGATGGAGAGAAAGAACAGTGTGTTGTCAATACAGGATATGCTTTTAAATCCATGGGTTTTGGCAATGCTGGCCAGGTGTCATAAGTGTTGAAGAGGGTGGGGCTGAGCGAGGATCCTTGGGGTACTCCACGGATGATTTCCTTAGGTTTGGAGGAAAAGAGGGGAAGGCAGATTTTATGTGTTCTTCTGGTGATGAAAGAGGAGAGTCATCTGAGAGAGGCTCCTTGGATGATTATGTTGTACAGCCTTGTGATGAATGTGTGGTGGTAGACCATATCAAATGGTGCTGAGAGGTCTAGGAAGATCAGAGTCTCAGTCCTCCTCGGTCGAATAGGTCTCGGATGTCGTTGGTCGCTGCGATGAAAGCTGTCTCGGTGCTGTTGTTGCTGCGGAATCTGGATTGGCAGGAGTCAAATAAGAGGTTCTTCCTAGATGTGAGAAGAGTTGTTGATTGATGTTTTTTTCTAATACCTTGGCCGGGAATGGGAGTAGGAAGATCGTCAGTAGTTGTTGAGTTCACTGGGGTCTGCTTAGGGTTTCTTTAGTAGGGTGTTGGCTTCTGTGTGTTTCCTTTCCTCCTGGAAGGTGGACGTGGCAATTGAGGTGTTGAACAAGGTGGTTAGTACATGGTTCAAGATGAGGTGAGGGCATGGGTGTGTTGGGCCCCTGGATGGGCCGAATTCATGATGGAGGTAGTGCCCTGTGGGGCAAGCTGGCTCTATTTGGTTAGTCAAATGTCTGTGGTAGTAGAGGGATTTTTGTCTTGCTTGAAGAAGTCAATGGCCTTGGGCTTGGTTTTGAAGTTTCTGTAGATGTAACCAATCTTGTCATAGAAAAAGTTTACAAGGTTATTGTAGAGTTCCTGAGAGGGGGTAATGTTTGTTGTGGCTGAGAGGTTGGAGAATACTTTAAGGATGTTGAAGAGTACTTTGTTGTTATTGGAGCTTGATTCGATGCACAAGGCTGTTGTTTTTCTAACCCAAGGTTGTGATATAGCGCTTGGAGTTGTAAAAGGCTTTTGCAATCTTTTGGTTCGGCATGGATGGAACTAGCTAATCCTATGCTTAAAGACTTTGCTGTATATATGGCAAAAGACTTAGGGCCTGATTGAGTTTTGGATAGCGGCCGGAATATCTGTCACCGTTGTGACCGAGTAACTCATCTGCCATGATCTCAATCAGGCCCTTTGTCACTCTCTACCTTGGCATGAATGGAACTGTACAAATCCTATCCTTAAAAACCTGAACATTTGAGGTGAACAGGATCGGAGTGTCAGTGGTGTTGTAGGGTGCTTCATAGAAAGGAGCTGCTCTCAACCTAAACTTGGGAACTACTTAGAGTTCCCTGCTTTCTTTTTGCATAACTTATGCAGCACTGTAGTCCTGAAACGAAAAGACAAATACATGTGTGTGCAGATATATATATATATACATACACATACACACACACACACACACACGTGTTATTTTTTTGAAGGGAAACCTCTTTTTACATTCCTTACCCCCCTTTACCTCTACCCACTTACTAAACCCTAAAATCATACTTACTTTCCTTTACCTGTACCCACCCCTAAACTCAAAAATTATCCCTACATCCATTTACCTCTATGTGCAGATAAAAAATTAGATTTACAAAAACACTTATCTGCGTGATAAAGTAGTGTTTGACGAATGTAGAAATACGGACCTCTGTTGTAATGGATGTGCGTTTTATATTCCGTTAAATGTGTAGTATATTAATTTTAGTTAATTAATTTTCACCCATATAATTTTTTTCAGAATATGTAATATTAATTTAAATAAGTAATATTAATTTTCAAGCAAATCAACATAACCTCTATGCGCACCATACTAATTTAAACAGGGGTTATATTAATTTAAGCATCGCTTGTGATCATTTCAATATGTGGTTAATTAATTTCAAAGCATTCTACATTTATCTCACATAGTTTAATATTCATTTCAAAAAGTGTCATATTCATGTTAATGAATGTCATACTAATTTTCATGTGGGCCAAATCCATTTACCAGCCTTAGTAGTATAAGGGGATACCTTCCATCAAACGTTTTAACAGGTGCCCTAGCCCGGTGATGATGTAGGCAATGACATAGGCACTGACGTGGGTGCCCTACCCCGTGCTGACGTAGGCGTGTCACATGGGTTGTGACATCATGGGGTCACGTGTTAGACATGAGCCAGAGTCCTAGCCCCTGTGTCTAGGTCTATGGGCTGTGTAAAATGAGGGCCCTGCTGGTGTGCAACCTGTTTCAGAGCCTAAGAAGAAACGTCCTGACATGTCAGACATTCAGGACCAAGTGGCTGCTTGGGGGCCCTCCTCACAGGACAGAGCATTGGAGTGTAAGGCTAAACCTCCACAGTGCTGGCTAATCCAAAAAGAGGGGCTGGGCAAATGTTGCTTGTGTTAGCCAGCCAATCAATTTAGAAATGTTAAGCTAAAGCAGATGCTTCCTCCACAAATTCCCAGGAATAGGACTTAAAGGTACTCAGCATATATCAAAGTATAAAGTGACCAGTTAATTTGTTTTGAAATAGACAGAAGACAAGCAATACAAACCTAAAACAGATGTAGCCCTAAGAATTCCCAGACCTTGGTTCAAAATTGTTCAGCGTATGTCAAAGTATAAAGTGACCAGGCAATTAAAAAAAGTTTTGAAATAGACAGAAAACAAGCAATGCCCCCCCACCACAAATCAGATGTCTATTTCTAAGCCTAACCCTCCGCACAACCTATGCATAATTAGCACAATGAGGGCCATATAAAAACACCCCCACATTCACAGGGCTCTTTTTCTGAACTACATATTGGAAGTTTGCGGAGAGCCTGGACGTCCAGAACCCCTCAAGGAGAAAAATATGAAGGGCAGAGCGCCGACTGGTGGTGTTACCCCTCTTCTACTTGAGGTCTATAACTCTGTGTTGCCTGCATATGTTCTACTGTTGTTTAACATAGACGTTATCCCTTACCTCTTTAGCTATCCCTAGCAGAGCAAAATGCATGTGTTTTTGAACAGGTTATTTTGAGATATACATTCATATTGTGTTGAAACCGCTGTTTAAGTTGTAGAGGGGTACAGTATGTTTAAAGGCGTAAAAACAATGGTTGTGGTACAAAAAGAAGTGTCTAAATTTATAGGGCAATATACATGATGATTAAATGTTTTTAATATTGTAATCCTTAGCTATGCAGTTTAGGCCCACACAATTTTATTACTCTACTGTCTTTATAAAATTGGTTTAATCAGACCATGTATGCTTTTAAAAGGTTATTAGCAGTGTCTGCTTTAGGACTGGTGATGCTGTGGATTGGGTGGCGATAGGTGCACTGGGTAGCTATTTTTAGCAATAACTTATGAAACTAACAATGTGAAAACATACTGAAAATTGTCATTAGGATGAATTTATAATGTTGAGATACAGCCTGTAATTAATGCTCATGCATGAGTTATGCATAGAGGCTGCTCTGACTCCCCGTAAAGTAGGGCAGAGTTTAATAAGCCGGCTGTAAAGAGCAAAAACATATATATATATATATATATATATATATATATATATATATTTCTTCACACCAGTTTGACAATTAAGTCAAGGATGCAGCACTCACAGGATTCCGCCAAACTTCTTTTATTAGATGAAAAGACCCCCAACAAACTAACACCCACGCGTTTCGACCTTCCTGGTCTTGATCACGGTAATTATTCAATGCATTACGTGCACTATTTATACTAATCCTCTAAGCCATGCCCTTATGTGGCATTCTGGGATATGTAGTCTTTATAATATATGCTATTATTCACACCACACCAATAACCTTCTTAACCCCAGTGTATGCCACTGTCACAAAAGAGGGATTCATAAAATACAAAAACGTTGTGCAAACAGACGATAATAAACAAAAATATCATGAACATAACAGCTACTCTACTTATCATTACAATTTGTTGTAATATTGCACTGGCCTTACTCTTTGCATTCCCACCTCAGAAGTATCCAAATCCATTTTTCAATTTAAAAAAAACAATATTTCAACTTACATTTCATCATTTGTCTATAGGGATACTTATCCCAATTGTTCTAAACTATAGCAGTTACATTTGTTTCAATTACTATACTACATTGGTTTTTGCAGCGACCGTGAAATCTGGTTCATATTATACAACCAAACTTAAAGATGACCATATAATTCTTCATCGTAGTTAATCCCAAATGGCATCTTAGTCTTCAATCTAATTATATATCTGGACTCCAAACGTCTTAATCTCTGAACCCTATCGCCTCCCCGTTCATGTTTTTGTATTGTTGCAATACCATAATATTTCATGGACAACAATCCTATTCTGAATGAATTTTCAAATGTTTGGTCATAGCGTACGTAGTGTCCTCATTTTGCACCGCCCTCATGTGTTCTAAAATAAGCTTTTTCAGGGGGCGTATAGTACTACCCACGTATCTAAGACTACATAGACATTCCAAAACATATACAACAAAAGATGTTTCACATGTGATTCTTTCTCTGATCACAATTTCTCTTCCTCTAAAGTCTGTTATGGCTTTCTTGTTACATCCAATTTTGCATGCTTTGCATTTTCTACAGCAAAAGAAACCCTTGTTTCCCTCTGATATCCAATTAGGAATTTTAGGCATCTCTAAATGACTTTTTACTAACATAACTTTCAAAGATGGTACTTTCCGATATGCAATTGAGGGGCGAATGCCCACTCTTTGTCCAATGTCACTATCTTTTTGAATCAGGTGCCAATATTTGTTCAATATTTTCACAATTTGTTGGCTCTCTTTACTATCATCCAAGATTAATCTAATCTCATTTTTTTCCAACACTGACTGCTCTAACAACAACGCGTTCAGTTTCTTTGAATGTGAACGCTGGGACCGTTTAAAACCAAAGGGATTAACGCGTTCAGGAAAATCAGACATGCATCCTTCGAATAGAGACAAAAGAGCAGATTGGTGATTAAGTGAATTATGCAGAACTGATTTGCGTTCCGAAAAACAAGTGAAAGCTAGATATTGACATTATTAAGTTCAGGAAGGAAAACGCGGGTAGTGGTATCAGATACGTGTTTTCCTGATTAGTAAAGAAACAAACCATTCAAGCATCGAAGCACTCGGGTAAAAGGGATAAGCCTCGAGCAGCATATTTATTCATTGCATTATAACTTAATTATTAAGTACTTGGATAACAAGGTTGCTGAAGTGTTATGAATCACCTGACACAATAGGAGTGACTAGAATAAGAGTGGTCTAGAGTCTGAAACATATCGAACTGATGAAATTAATGGTAACGGCAATTATCTATGTTTCATGAGCTGATACAATAAAACACAGTGCTTTGAAAGTTGTGAAAATGCACAGAATACTTCCCCTGTGTACAGTTAAATAATTGTTTTATCTACGTAATAAAAATTGTACCAAGTTTTGATTTTAAGACGCTGAAACAAGTAGGTGTTCCATTAATACGAATCACCTTCTAGTAGTGGCTACAAGACGGAAGAAAGGTAAAGTAATACAAGCCACACAGGATTCCTTTGAGAATACATATTAAATTGAACAAGACCCCACAAAAAGATTGCAACCCAGAATACTCTACAGGTGATATACCAACTTTTATCAGGTACAAGTGCATTTATCTTGTAAAAACATGGAAGAAAGACTATGTAGATCACTATTTGTCCCCAATGGCAAAAGATTTGAATTCATATATACAAGATGCTGGAGATTTTCTAAGAGGTGGTGTAGGGTGGCAGTCTGATTACTTGTTGGTAACGATAGATGTGGTTTCACTATACACCTCAATTTCACACCAAGTGGGGATGAACGCAGTGAAATTCTTTTTGTGGCAAAAAAGCATTAATTTTTTAAAACACTCTGAGATGCTTTTGGAGATGATAGAACTGTGCCTCGATAATAATATTTTCTTGTTTAACTACCAGATTTACAAACAAATCTGTGGGACAGCGATGGGAGTGTCCTTTTCTCCAAGCTATGCGAATCTCACGATGGGGTGGTGGGAGAGATGCATAGCTTGGGGTCAAGAAAATGATAGACACATGGATAAAGTGATCATGTGATTATGATACATAGATGACTTGTTCTTGATTTGGCAAGAAACTGTGGGAGAATTTGAGGATTTTTTTAGCATGTTGAATAAAAATGATGTTGGATTACAGTTTACTTATAAGACAAGTAAAAGTTCGATTGAATTTCTAGATGTACTAATGTATATTGCAGCAGGAGAATTACAAACTATAAATGAAAAGAGTACACTGTTCCAAAGAAATCTGTCGATAAGGACAAAAAAAAATATATCGGTGATATAGTAGGAGTGCCCTCAAGCATCAAATAAGACGCAAAGCATCATCATTGGGCTAGCTCCTCGTCAGACCAGCACTACAACTTCTGACGGGCCACCACACAAGTGGTGGTGGCTCTATACCGAAAGTAGTATCGCAGATCCAGTGGTTCTGCAGTACGTGCTGACAAGGAAAAGGAGAGTGAAATATGTGTTAAAAGTGGCTATGAACACCCAGTGTCTCAATTTAATTGCTAAAAAAAATGGGGATCAGGCCAAGATTAAAAATGAATAAGGGAGTACTTGAAGGGAGTGATGTCCCCTGTACTCCTAAAAGAGGGAAAGGAGGAGATGTACTCTGTCCTAACGCTGTAAGGTCGACATTTTTCGCGCCTATGCGGTCAGAAATTGATCCAGTGGCGCTTCATCAGGACCGTAAATTGTAACTTCTCCTAGAAAACCAAACAGTAAGTGCTAAAAGGTCACTTACAGTACGTAGACTAATTGTCACAGTCAGTCAATTGGTAAGTCGCCCTGTATAAAAGACAGAAACAAAAACAAGCAGACATTCATTGGTGTCTGGAGAAAAGAATTTCAACAATCATGAATGTGGTAAACATCGTTAACCCGAACACATAGTCAGGCACATTAGACATGACATGAAAGGCTTACCATCCCGTGTGGAGACAAGGCATCATAGCGACGCGTAAACCTCAGACCAAAGGAGAGTACACTACATGTAAAGGAATAGCAGTAAAAAAATATATAGTCGAGTGATAGAATAACAATTAGTATCTGTGAACATATATACATCGCCACTAGGTGAAGTTCAACAAAAAACCTATAACATTGTCTAAATAAATTCAAAATGTCATTGTGTAAAAAGGGGATTAAACAAGTATAAGATTCTGAACCATGTACAATCCCTGTGGTGATTGTAGTATCAGCCGGTATATAAAAAGAAAAGAACAGAGTATGCATGAGTCTAAACCACAACGTTTGATATATTTCGACTCTAATAGTCGTCAGGGATTGGCTCTGAGTAGGTACAATAAAAATACAGGCATGTGGGGGCACCCGCATGTCAGGGAATACACTCGAGTAAATTGCAAGCTTGAGTTTGGCTTGGAAGCGCTTACCAGTGATAACTGGTAGCGCAATTGCGGGCAGCTCGGTGACTGCCAAAAGTTAGAAATGTCCGTCAAAAAAATCGAGGTCCAGGCCAGCAAATATACGCGAAAATAAGTGCTGGTAGAAGAACTTACTTCTAGTCTTCCTGGGGTCCACAGTGTACCTGCCCGAGGTCGCATGCCTGAATACGAAGGCTACGTGCACCCGGGAGGTTTTAAACGGTATGGGGCAATCTCCCCGGAACACGGAAAACCAGTGTCCAAAAGAGGTAGACACTAAAAACTGACTCAAGAAAGGGAATAATAGTCCCCATATACAGCGGCGGCCATCTTTGAACAAGTAAACGTCGGTCCAGAATAAGTAAATAATAAACATAAATGGGAATATTTGCAATGAAGTCAGCAAATGTAGGCAGAAAAAAAGGGGCAAAAGGGTAATGTGCAGTGAAAACCCTTCATAACTAGTTGACAAAATAAGAGCCACAAGGATAGTGTCCGGAGACCGGGGGTAAATTCCATAGGGTGGACTGATCTTGTGAGTCACCTTGTTTGCGCGTTCATGTGTGGATAACTAGATCTCTAATATTAGGAGATCTCTTGAAAGCAAACAGTGGTTTAGTGATCTGCATCCCTCCACTTAGTAGAATGTTCCACCTCTTATTAATAAGTTTTTTCACAGTATTCGACATGGGAGTGTAAGTAGATACACATGTCAACCGTACTTGTTCATCCCGTGTAGTAGGTGTTAAGAGGGCTTCTCTATGGTTGTTCCGGGCTCTCTTATAGGCCGGATTAATAATCCTGGTGGGATAATGTTGGTGCTGTAATTTATCTTTCAAATCACGTGCCTGCACTTCAAATGATTGGACTGTGGAACAATTGCGACGCAGTCTCAAGAACTGGCCGAATGGAAGGTTATCGCGTAGAGCCTTTGGATGATGACTGTCATACAAAAGCAAACTGTTCCGATCAATGATTTTATGATAGGTATCAGTGGCTAGTTTACCATTCACAATTTGGATCATTAAGTCCAAGAAAGGTACTTGTGTGCTAGAAACGTGCGCTGTGAATCTCAAAAAGGGATCCAGTGTATTGATCCAACTGGTAAACAAGTCAACGGTCTGGAGGGAACCTTGCCAGATGATAAGGATATCATCTATATCGACACCATATCTTAATGTTGTTAAAAAAGGGATTCGATGTTGGTAAGATAAAGAGTTTTTCAAACTGGTACATGTATAAACATGCCAGACTGGGAGCAAAAGTGCTACCCATCGAGGTCCCTCGAATCTGATGGTATAAAGAATCTTCAAATTGGAAATAGTTCTGTGTCATGGCCAGAAAAGCACAGTGCATCACAAAATGTACAGGGGTCGGTGAAGTCCATGGATGCTGGAGGAGGGCGGACTCAACGACCTGCAAGGTAGCCGCCTGAGGAATATTAGTGTATAAAGACTCTACATCTAAAGTGATCAAAACCTCAACTTGGATTGTAGAGTTAATAACCTCAATTAGGTTAAGGACATCTTTAGTGTCTTTAAGATAAGTACTGGAACTCTTCACTAACGGTTGAAGAAATGAATCACAAAAAGTTGATAACGGTTCCAAAACCGAGGCAATACCAGATACAATAGGGTGCCCAGGAGGAGGTAGGGTACCCTTATGGATTTTTGGAAGGCAGTAAAAGTACGGAGTACGGGGATGTATAGTCTCCAAAAACTCTGCCTCCCTTGAAGTGATCCAAGAATTTCCTTTGGCCTCATTGACCATGCTTTTTATCTGGGACTGTAGTGCGTTTGTAGGGTCCCGAGTCAGGGGTGCATAATAGGTAGTGTCACTCAAAAGGCGGAGACATTCCTGTCTGTAGTCAGCTGCGTCCATAATGACTATTGCTCCACCTTTATCAGCTGGTTTGATGACTATAGACAAATCCTGCAACAGAGTCTTAAGTGCTTCTTGTTCAAGGGCAGGTAGATTAATAAAAGGTCGATTGGGAATAACCTGGTCAAGATCTGACAAAACAGCTTTCTCAAAAGCTAAGACTTCACACGGAAGAGAATGGACTGGAGGCATAAAAGTAGAAGGTTTTTTTAAACCTGTATCATTGATGATGGAAGGTTCAGGTCGGTCTTTAAAGAAAAAGTGCAGACAACTTTTTCTAAAGAATTGGGACAACTCGCAATTCAGGCGGAAAGAGTCTACCGGAGGGGTGGGGACAAAACCTAGGCCTCTGTTCAAGACTCTCGATTCGTATACAGACAATTGTCTGTGTGACAAGTTGACCACTAGGTCTTCGGAGAAGCGATCCTGTTCTGGCTCCTGGTGACCATCTGTGGTTCTTCTCGTCCCCAATGTACTCTCCTGCCTCTTCCTCTCCTTCTGCCTCTTCCTCTGCCCGGGCCGCGGCCTAAAAAAGGCCCATAAGGTGGCATAGGGCGAGGCTGAAAAAATGGATAAGGGGGTTGCCAGAAGAGTGGTTGATTGTGAGGATATTGAGGAAAATTATAGAAAGGTTGGGGCATGCTCTCATCAGTGCTCCATCCATCAGAGGAGGAGCTACTGCTGTAGTTCTGTGTTTTTTTGTTGGATACTGAGGACTCATGTGACGACTGAGACTGAGTGTCAGTCTTGAAGTCCTCCTTGATGTATGGATAGACCTTCTCCCGAGCATGCCCCAACCTTTCTATAATTTTCCTTTGAGTGACACTACCTATTATGCACCCCTGACTCGGGACCCTACAAACGCGCTACAGTCCCAGATAAAAAGCATGGTCAATGAGGCCAATGGAAATTCTTGGATCACTTTAAGGGAGGCAGAATGTTTGGAGACCATACATCCCCGTACTCCGTACTTTTACTGCCTTCCAAAAATCCATAAGGGTACCCTACCTCCTCCTGGGCGACCTATTGTATTTGGCATTGGCTCAGTTTTGGAACCGTTATCAACTTTTTGTGATTCATTTCTTCAACCGTTAGTGAAGAGTTCCAGTACTTATCTTAAAGACACTAGAGATGTCCTTAACCTAATTGAGGTTATTAACTCTTCAATCCAATTGAGGTTTTGATCACTTTAGATGTAGAGTCTTTATACAATAATATTCCTGAGGTGGCTACCTTGCAGGTCGTTGAGTCCGCCCTCCTCCAGCATCCATGGACTTCACCGACCACTGTACATTTTGTGATGCACTGTGCTTTTCTGGCCATGACACAGAACTATTTCCAATTTGAAGATTCTTTATACCATCAGATTCGAGGGACCTCGATGGGTAGCACTTTTGCTCCCAGTCTGGCATGTTTATACATGTACCAGTTTGAAAAACTCTTTATCTTACCAACATCGAATCCCTTTTTTGACATTAAGATATGGCGTCAATATATAGATGATATCCTTATCATCTGGCAAGGTTCCCTCCAGACCGTTGACTTGTTTACCAGTTGGATCAATACACTGGATCCCTTTTTGAGATTCACAGCGCATGTTTCTAGCACACAAGTACCTTTCTTGGACTTCATGATCCAAATTGTGAATGGTAAACTAGCCACTGATACCTATCATAAAATCATTGATCGGAACAGTTTGCTTTTGTATGACAGTCATCATCCAAAGGCTCTATGCGATAACCTTCCATTCGGCCAGTTCTTGAGACTGCGTCGCAATTGTTCCACAGTCCAATCATTTGAAGTGCAGGCACGTGATTTGTAAGATAAATTACAGCACCGACATTATCCCACCAGGATTATTAATCCGGCCTACAAGAGAGCCCGGAACAACCATAGAGAAGCCCTCTGAACACCTACTACGCGGGATGAACAAGTACGGTTGACATGTGTATCTACTTACACTCCCATGTTGAATACCGTGAAAAAACTTATTAATAAGAGGTGGAACATTCTACTAAGTGGAGGGATGCAGATCACTAAACCACTGTTTGCTTACAAGAGATCTACTAATATTAGAGATCTAGTTATCCACATACGGCCGCGCAAACAAGGTGACTCACAAGATCAGTCCACCCTATGGAATTTACCCCCGGTCTCCGGACACTATCCTTGTGGCTCTTGTAACGTCTGTCCCTTGACCAAACAGGCGGACGCACTTGATCTAAAATATGTAGGTGCCTGGCGTTTGACCAAACACACTAACTGCAACACACAACACTGTATCTATTTGATCATGTGTCCCTGTAACTTACAATATGTAGGTATGACAACTAGACCCGTTAAGCTAAGAATTAATGAGCATCGCAGCAATATCAGATGTTCCCGAATTACGACAAAACTGAGCTCGCATTTTCTGGAAGCGAACCATGGTCCCAACGATCTGTGGTGGATAGTCTTACAAGTACCCAAATACAATGACAATGACCCCAAATAGTTGTTCAGGACTGAAAAATGTTGGATTTTTAAACTTAAAACATCCAGCGAGGGCCTTAATGATGACATTCCTTGGTGGACCCTATCACCCTAATCTACGTAACTTGCTTTATAATGATTGGGGGTATTATATTTTGCAACGGACATTCTTTTTGCACCTTCTGCCATGTTTGTTCGTACCTTGCACGTGATACTTGTCCGGGTCATGTTACTGCAGTCCAGAGAGAGCCTTTTTATTTTTTATTTCTTATTTTGGCAACTAGCTATGAAGGGTTTTCACTGCACTTTACCCTTTTTGCCCTTTTTTTCTGTCTACATTTGCTGACTTCATTGCAAATATTCCCATTTATGTTTATTATTTACTTATTCTGGACCGACATTTACTTGTTCAAAGATGGCCGCCACTGTATATGGGGACTATTATTCCCTTTTTTGAGTCCGTTTTTAGTGTCTACCTCTTTTGGACACTGGTGTTCCGTGTTCCGGGGAGATTGCCCCATACCGTTTAAAACCTACCGGGTGCACGTAGCCTTCGTATTCAGGCACGTGACCTCGGGCAGGTACACTGTGGACCCCAGGAAGACTAGAAGTAAGTTCTTCTACCAGCACTTATTTTCGTGTATATTTGCTGGCCTGGACCTCGCTTTTTCGACGGACATTTCTAACTTTTGGCAGTCACCGAGCTGCCCGCAATTGCGCTACCAGTTATCACTGGTAAGTGCTTCCAAGCTAAACTCAAGCTTGCAATTTACTCGAGTGTATTTCCAGACATGCGGGTGCCCCCGCATGCCTGTATTTTTATTGCACCTACTCAGAGCCAATCCCTGACGACTATTAGAGTCGAAATATATCAAACGTTGTGGTTTAGACTCATGCATACTCTGTTCTTTTCTTTTTATATACCGGCTGATACTACGATCACTACGGGATTGTACATGGTTCACAATCTTATACTTGTTTAATCCCCTTTTTACACAATTACATTTTGAATTTATTTAGACAATGTTATAGGTTTTTTGTTGAACTTCACCTAGTGGCGATGTATATATGTTCACAGATACTAATAGTTATTCTATCACTCGACTATATATTTTTTTACTGCTATTCCTTTACATGTAGTGTACTCTCCTTTGGTCTGCGGTTTACGCGTCCCTATGATGCCTTTTCTCCACACGGGATGGTAAGCCTTTCATGTCATGTCTAATGTGCCTGACTATGTGTTCGGGTTAACGATGTTTACCACATTCATGATTGTTGATATTCTTTTCTCCAGACACCAATGAATGTTTGCTTGTTTTTGTTTCTGTCTTTTATACAGGGCGACTTAACAATCGACTGACTGTGACAATTAGTCTACGTACTGTAAGTGACCTTTTAGCACTTACTGTTTGGTTTTCTAGGAGAAGTTAAAATTTACGGTCCTGATGAAGCGCCACTGGATCAATTTCTGACCGCATAGGCGCGAAACATGTCGACCTTACAGAGTTAGGACAGAGTACATCTCCTCCTTTCCCTCTTTTAGGAGTACAGGGGACATCACTCCCTTTAAGTACTCCCTTATTCATTTTTATTCTTGGCCTGATCCCCATTTTTTTTTAGCAATTAAATTGAGACACTGGGTGTTCATAGCCAATTTTAACACATATTTCACTCTCCTTTTCCTTGTCAGCACGTACTGCAGACACCACTGGATCTGCGATACTACTTTCGGTATAAAGCCACCACCACTTGTGTGGTGGCCCGTCAGATGTTGCAGTGCCGGTCTGACGAGGAGCTAGCCCAATGATGATGCTTTGCGTCTTAGTTGATGCTTGAGGGCACTCCTACTATATCACCGATATATTTTTTCGTCCTTATCGACAGATTTCTTTGTAACAGTGTACTCTTTTCATTTATAGGTTCATGTTTAGGGAGAACGTACACTGGACCAGTAACCTCCCTGTCCCTCTCCTTTTCTTAGAATTACAAACTACACTACATAGGAAACCTACAGCAACCAATAGTATCCTATTTACTGAAGAATGTTCTCACATTATTTCACAGTTAAACTTTCAGAACGTCCTTGGGACCTGTCAAAAATTGTGAAGGCTATAGATAGTGGAGATCTTGGTTTAGAAATTAATAAAGTTTTTTAAATTTATTGAAATCTTTGAAATTCTCTGAAATCTTAAAAATTGTTTTGAAAATGTTAACATTTCAGTCACATTTAATTGTTTAATCCCATTTGTTTATTTCGATCCATATCCATATCACGGTACTTAACATAGATTATATTTATTGAAAACAAGGGGAACCTATCCACATAAACGGACCTCTCTAAAAGGATTATATATTATAATCAATCCAAATTCTAATCAACATTTTCCAAAATCTTACAACTTCAAGATTTTCAACATTTTCGAATTTCAAAGTTTTCCTAAATTATCAAAAAAAAATTAAACCTTAAGATGCATGTGTAACTCTTCACTTCTATTTAGCCCTTTGGATTCTTTAGTGTCAAAAGCCAATATATATCTTGACTCAAGTACTCTTAACTTCTTCTCTCTATCTCCACCTCTGCAGTCCTTAGATATCCCATCTATCACACTAAACTTCAAATTAGTAATGTCTCCTCCATGCACTTCCCAAATGTGTCTGGCTACAGGGTAGGAATCTTCTTGATTGTGCACTGCTCAAATGTTGTAAGATACGTTTGTGTGCCTGCAACTTCGTGCTGCCTCCATATATCTTGAGGCAGCTGCATTTTAATGTATAAATCACGTATTCACTTTTACAGGTATATACTCCGCTGATTTTATGGAGGGTTTTTCCATTTATCACAACTGACTTGATGTTTTCGTCATTTTTGCATGCCTTACATTTGGCACACTTAAAAAAAACATTATTAGGGAATAACCACATCTGTTTGCTGTCACATTGTCTCACATCACTTTTTATGAGTGCATTTCGCATAGATTTCCCTCTCCTGTATGTTATCTGCGGGCTATTCAGAACGCTCAAAGTTCGGCTGGGATGATGAAAATTTTGATCAAATATGCGAAGATGGATAGAGATAAGATTATTAATTACATTGATGTATTGACAACAAAAATGAATACAAGTGAAGATCTAAAACTTATGGAATCTTTGAACAATGACATGGAAGAAAGGTTAAGAAAGAGAGGAAGAAATGGTCCATAAAAAGCAAGAAAATTTAACAGAGATAAAATAGATTATGAAACAGGACAGATCTATACATTCGCAAGAAAATTTGATTATTGGAGAAAGCAAAAAATAAATGGAGGTGTTAGTAGAACAACAAATCAGATTACCGGAGGCATAAACAACGATATTAGTGAAAGCTCCGACACAGATGGAGAGAAACTCTCTCGTATGTCAGTACATACAACTTTACAGGATGAGTTTGATTTTTTGCGGAGAGATCGGAAAACACCCCACAGGCCTTGGCGAGGTGGCAACAGAGGAAGAGGCAGAGGAAGAAGAGAAGAGGAGGTAAGAGAGCAAGAAAACTGCAGAGATATACAGGAGAAGGTGACACGAAGCAACAGGCGGTATTGAATGATAGCAGGACGATTTGTAACTTATCCAATGTGGAATTGAGTGATGAAGACATAAGCAATTTAAAATTAGGTCTCTCATTTTGTGAAGCTAATAATTTTGATTATGTGCAAGCAAGAATCGATCTGTTCCTATTTATCAGAAAGCGTAAATTAAAGAAGATATATAAGATCAAAAATAAACAACCGCCTGAAAAGCCAAGTGAGGAGATAATTAGTGAACATGGGAATTTGTCGATTGATGACGTTTTCTTGATGAAAGAACTTTGGGAGTTAGAAGATGATGCTATGCAATCTATGGATGAAACAGCAGTTGTTGAGAAATTATCAGACCTCTTAAACTTCGCATATAGGAACACATTTGGGCTATCAAGAATAAAGATATTAAACATCCTGTGACAGGTCGAACAGTATAAAGACAACGGAGAGGTGTTGGTAGTGCTTAGGTAAGTGGTTTATTCTAATTTATAATTTATAAATAATAAATGGTGAAAATAAAGTGTTTATAACAAAGGTGTGGTTGGATTTCCCGCAATTCTGTCCTTGTTTGTCGTCTTTTTCCTGATTGGTGATTTCTTATGTTGGTCTTGTTGTCTCTTTCAGGTTGAAGCACGGCCTTGCCCTCTCAGGTGAATCCAGGACGATACCGGAAACAGAAGGACAAAAACGCTGGGGTAAGTATGGGGTCTATAACAGGGTTTTCACTTTCTCTACTATCACTGACTGGGAAAAAGGTAAGAACAAAAGGATGGGGTTGGTGCCAGTGAGGAGTTGGGGAATGACGTGACCATATCTAATATTGGTGGGGAATAAGTGTCTCAGATGTGCTGGTCGCGGTGCCCCTTAATATTCCTCCCTTTCCACCCCTCCTCTATATCCCCTCCCCAGTCCCCTTTTTATTTATGCCCCTTTTTTGAGTCCACAAGGACCGTACCTTGGTTAGCCACGACCCTCCAGGGTCGTGGCTGGTGTCGTAGTGATCCTCCTGTTGCTCTCTCCTTCCAGGGCTGTCCGGCTCGGGGTCTTCGTTGTCTACAAGATTCCCTTGTCCTCCCGTCCTCGTGGGTCTTTCAGTCAGGTGTGCCTCCTCTCTGTCTATTTCCTCCGGGCTCCTGCCCTCTTCTCTCCTCTCGTCTCCCTCTCTCGGTTGCGGCGCGTCCCCTCCTTTTCTCCTCCCGTGCCGGGAAACCGTATTGGTTTCCCAGGCAACGGCATCCCACCAGCCTCACTCTCGTCGCGTTTCCCCGACAACGGGGAAACGCGGAAGTGACGTATCGGCACCGTCCGATACGTCACTTGTAGCACTCTGTGCCGGGAACACCCGGTCACACACCTCTCCCCATGAACGGTCCTGTTCGAGGACCGCAGTAGAGTCCGGGAACCAAGACAAATAATCAGCCGGAGCCTGTTGGGGTCCTGGTATGTGACGGACCTGAAAGGAAAATGGTTGTAGTTCAAGGAACCATCTCAAAATCCGGGAATTGGTATCTTTATGAGCGGAGAACCAAGTGAGGGGAGCATGATCCGTAAAAAGTATAAAAGGTCGACCCAAAAGGTAATACTGTAATGTGTCCACGGCCCATTTAATGGCCAAACATTCCCTTTCGATGGTAGGATAGTGCCGTTCCCGGGGAAACAGTTTTCTACTGACATATACTACTGGGTGATCCCTACCTTCCCCGTCGGGTTGGGCCAGAACTCCTCCCAAACCTACATCAGAGGCATCTGTGTATAGATGGAAGGGTTTCGAAAAATCCGGGCACCAGAGTATTGGGTCTCTGGTCAGATAGGACTTCAGTTGTTCAAAGCTAGCCTTCTGTTGATCCGAAAAAGGGGCTAACCGATTAGGATGGGATTTAGACAAAAGATCTGTGAGGGGGGCGGCAAGGGTGGAATATTCGGGTATGAACCTTCGATAGTAGCCTACCAACCCTAGGAACGAGCTCAAATCTTTCTTTGTTGTAGGGTTAGGTGCATTTAGAATGGCGTCTACTTTTTTAGTTTGAGGTTGTAGGTTCCCTTGACTTATTTTGTATCCTAAGTATGATATGTCGGATTTTCCTATAACGCACTTTTTGGGGTTGGCAGTTAACCCAGCGTTTGCGAGAGTGTGGAATATCTGTTGTAAATGTATTAGATGATCATCCCAGGTTTCACTAAAGATAACTACATCATCTAAGTAAGCTGCTGCAAAAGTTTGAAATGGGTTTAAGAGTCTATCCATCAACCGTTGGAACGTAGCTGGAGCTCCATGGAGTCCGAATGGTAGCACGGTAAACTGATAAAGACCGGACTGAGTGGCAAAAGCCGTTTTCTCTTTATCCTCTGGGGCTAAGGGAATCTGCCAATACCCTTTAGTCAAATCTAATGTGGACATATATTTCGCCTTTCCCAGTTTTTCTAGGACGTCATCTACTCTAGGTATTGGATATGTGTCAAACATTGAATTTTTGTTAAGCTTCCGGAAGTCAATACAGAATCTAATAGTACCATCAGGTTTTGGCACCAGGACAACTGGGGAGCACCAGGGACTAGTCGAAGGCTCTATCACTCCTAGTTCTAGCATTTTCTGTATTTCGTTCTCCATAATCTGTTTCCTTGCCTCGGGGATACGATACGGCCGTAACCTAACAATTTTACCTGGTGTAGTCCTTATTTTATGGGTTATCAAGGTGGTTTTACCTGGTATTACTGAAAATAACTTTCGGAAGTGCTCTAGTAAGCAATATACCTGTTCCTTCTCTGATCTCGTTAATGTTTCATTTACTGCGGGTAGCCCCTCCCCATCGTTGTGTTCGGTTGGACAGAACTCGATATGCAAGTTGTTGCTAGGACATAGGAATCGGCCCATTGCTCCGGAAGTGTCGGGGTTATCTGGTTCTTCCCATTTTTTAAAGAGATTTATATGATAAATCTGGGTTTTCTGAGGAGTGTTTGAGATTTCAACCAGGTAGGTGATAGGAGAAACAGCTCGTAGTATCTTATAGGGACCCTGCCATTTTGCAATCAGTTTTTGTTCAGACGTGGGACGCATTATTAGAACCTGGTCTCCTGGTTGTAAAACCCTTAACTTACTTCCTCGGTCATAATACTGTTTTTGGTTTTGTTGAGCTCGTTCCATATTTACTCTGACTGTTTCCCATATACCTTGTAGCTGAGACCGTAAATTGTGGGCATATTCCAGTAAGGGTCTTCCCCCTTCTTCCGCCTCTTCTTCCCATGTTTCAATGGCCATATCTAAAAGGGAACGAGGCTGTCTTCCGAACACGAGCTCAAAAGGGCTGTGGCCTGTTGAGGCCTGTTCATGGGTTCGTATAGCGTATAACACTAATGGTAACTTCTGATCCCAGTCTCTCCCTGAGTCCTCTACTACTTTACTCAGTAAGGTTTTTATTGTTCGGTTGTACCGTTCCACCAGTCCATCCGTCTGGGGATGGTATACCGAAGTTCGAATTTGGGAAATACCTAATGTCTTACACACCTGCTTCATGACAGTAGACATGAAGGGGGTCCCCTGGTCGGTGAGTATTTCATGCGGAAACCCAACTCGAGAGAAAACGTTTATCATTGCTTGGGCAACCGTTTTAGTTGTCATACTTTTTAAAGGAACGGCCTCGGGGTATCGGGTGGCATAATCAACCATAACTAGGATATACATGTGACCTTTCGTTGATGGCACTACAGGACCAATCAGGTCCATCCCCATCCTACTAAATGGAATGTCTATGATGGGTAGGGGCATTAGAGGGGCTTTCTTAGGTCTACCCGGTTCAGTAAGTTGGCACCTGGGACATTGGGAACAATATTTGCGTATGTGGGCGAAAACCCCCGGCCAATAGAACCGCCTAAGGAGGTATTCTTCGGTTTTTTCCCTCCCATAATGACCCCCACCTGGTTGACAATGAGCCAGAGTTAGGACATGATCTCTATAATGTTCGGGTACCAATAATTGTTGTTTATGTTCCCCTGTACGAGTAGTGGTTATCCTGTATAAGAGGTTTTTCTTAATGAGGAAGTAGGGACCCACCTCCTCGGTTTCTTCCGATTTTGCGGACTTCCAAGCTTGGGCGAGAGAAGGATCTTCTCTTTGTTGCTGGGGAAAACTGACAGGTGCCTCATGTGTTTCGGCAATAAGACCTGGGCTTTGTCCTGGTACCTCTTTTCCCTGGTGATTCGCTCTTTGTGCTCGTTTTTCTCTACGTGACAATTTCCTACGGGTTATGGGGCATTCGATAACACTGTCAGAAAAGGGAGCTTCCCTCCACCAGTCCTGTGTCAGTTTGGGTTTTCTAACATGATCCAGGATCTCTTGAAAATGTTCATAATCAGTCCCGATGATACACTCCTCGATCAGTTCTGTCATTATTCCCATAGGTAGGACATCCCAGTAAGTTCCCCACTCCACTGTTATTTTATGTAAGGGGTATTGCTCTTTGTCTCCGTGAATACAGCAAATATTCACCCATCGCTCTACTTCCTTGTCTGCTACGTTTACTATCTCTTTCCTCACTACGGATTGGCTACACCCTGAATCAATAAGAGCCCATACCGCTCGTCCATTGACGTTCAGGGTCTGTTTAAACTGCAGGTTACCTTTTCCTGTACACAGTACCCGTCACCGAGTTACTCCGATCTCCATTGGCTCACTACTATCCTGTTTCCTCGGACACATACGGGCGATGTGTCCCCATTCCCCACAGTTGTAACATTGGGGTCCTGATATCGGTGGATGGTCGATTAGTCTGCGAGGAACTGGTTCATCGGGAAGGGCTCTGGGAGCGCTTTTAGGGTTGGATGGCCCCGGTTTTAGGCTGGGTCGGGGTGGTACACTTCTTATATCCACCGAGCGATGATAGGCACATGCTAAATCGATCGCCATGTCAGTATTCACCTTTGGATGTTGACGGATCCAGTGTTTTGTAGCCGTAGGCAAGGCATCTAGATATTGTTCGAGAACGATCGTTTGGATCACTTCCTCCCTGCTATTCCCGGAAGGACCCAACCATTTCAAAGCCAAATCCTTTACGCGATAATAAAAGGTTCGGGGGTCCTCATTCGGTCCCCAATTGATTTTCCGGAATTTGACCCTATAGTATTCAGTGTCATGTCCCACACGTTCTAAGATACTAGTCTTTATCTCTTGGTATGGCGTGGTTCCCCCCGGGTTTGCTGCTTGATACGCTGCTTGTAATATCCCTGTAAGTAGGGGGGCAACATTCTGACCCCATCTATCCTCAGGCCATTGGGCTGATGAAGCCACTCTCTCAAAATTGGTGAAAAAGGATTCGGGGTCTTCACCGTCTTGATATTTCTGCAACACCGAACTGGGTACGTTGGGGTGAACCTTACTGATAGCAATAGTCTCGGTTAATTTCTTCATGGCCGTCTCGTGGACCAGTTGATTATTTGCGAGGATTGTTGCCTGACTTTTCAAAGCCGACTGTAAGGCGTCCCTGTCCTCTTTTGCTTCTCGCTGGTGTGCCTCCCACACCAACTGCAGATGTCGCTGGCCTTCGGCCAATTGTTTTATCATATCTTCCAACGAGGGGGTGTCGCTCATTGTTTATACTGTTCGGTTGTCTGGGAGGGGTCCAATCAAGATATCCCACTTCTGACACCACTGTGACAGGTCGAACAGTATAAAGACAACGGAGAGGTGTTGGTAGTGCTTAGGTAAGTGGTTTATTCTAATTTAAATGGTGAAAATAAAGTGTTTATAACAAAGGTGTGGTTGGATTTCCCGCAATTCTGCCCTTGTTCGTCGTCTTTTTCCTGATTGGTGATTTCTTATGTTGGTCTTGTTGTCTCTTTCAGGTTGAAGCACGGCCTTGCCCTCTCAGGTGAATCCAGGACGATACCGGAAACAGAAGGACAAAAACGCTGGGGTAAGTATGGGGTCTATAACAGGGTTTTCACTTTCTCTACTATCACTGACTGGGGAAAAGGTAAGAACAAAAGGATGGGGTTGGTGCCAGTGAGGAGTTGGGGAATGACGTGACCATATCTAATATTGGTGGGGAATAAGTGTCTCAGATGTGCTGGTCGCGGTGCCCCTTAATATTCCTCCCTTTCCACCCCTCCTCCATAGCCCCTCCCCAGTCCCCTTTTTATTTATGCCCCTTTTTTGAGTCCACAAGGACCGTACCTTGGTTAGCCACGACCCTCCAGGGTCGTGGCTGGCGTCGTAGTGATCCTCCTGTTGCTCTCTCCTTCCAGGGCTGTCCGGCTCGGGGTCTTCGTTGTCTACAAGATTCCCTTGTCCTCCCGTCCTCGTGGGTCTTTCTGTTAGGTGTGCCTCCTCTCTGTCTATTTCCTCCGGGCTCCTGCGCTCTTCTCTCCTCTCGTCTCCCTCTCTCGGTTGCGGCGCGTCCCCTCCTTTTCTCCTCCCGTGCCGGGAAACCGTATTGGTTTCCCAGGCAACGGCATCCCACCAGCCTCGCTCTCGTCGCGTTTCCCCGACAACGGGGAAACGCGGAAGTGACGTATCGGCACCGTCCGATACGTCACTTGTAGCACTCTGTGCCGGGAACACCCGGTCACACATCCTTTGGCGTTCCACATGATGAATCAACACTCCAATTACAGTAAAATCTGGATCGATGGGGTTGATCAGGTGCCATCAAATCGCAGACGAGGAGATAGAGAATTGGCCCTACGACGTAAGGAGGCAACATGGATATGCAGCTTACGTGCCCTTGATAGGGGGCATAACTCTGATGATGAATTTCATTATTTTTTGTAGGTACCATATTGAGTCACTTATTTTTGTGTTTATTCGGATATATTTATTTTTCAAGTTTCAATAAGTATATATGTAGTATTTTTTTTTATATATATATTTTTTCTATTTTTACATTATTTATTCCTATCCAATTTCCCTAGTGGTTATGTTTTATATTGTCTATATTTTTTCTTGTTTTTTTCTCAGGTCTATATATATTCTTTTGGTATATTCTCTTTGATTTATTCTAGATAACATTTGGCCACTACAAGATGGCCGCTCGGCGTCTTATTGGGCCAATCTATTTCCATAACAACAGCTTCCCAGAAGCCTGAGCGACAATCTTTTTGCCGGTTTACTATAAATTGTCGGAAAATCCTCCGTGCGCGTTTCACTTGATTGGATTTTGAACCGGGTGCGAATGAGACCATACTCGGGCATATTATTGGATCTTTCCTCAGGTACGCGTCTTAGATGTCTTATCTTCAATTCCGCTCTATATAAGCATGGTTATTTGGACTATCTCGCTGAATGCGTACTATTCCTTTGGCATTTTATGAATAGGTCCAAACATTTTAGTTTTGATCCCTATTTCACTATAACCTGCTTAACGATTGCCATGTTTCAATACAGCTTATAATATGGTTTAAAAGCCATTTTGATACGTGTTTGCATATATTTATAGATTTTCGTACACTCGTGGCATTTTTTAATCAGTTCTTCGTGCATAAGCAGCCTTTGTATCATTCATACAATATTTCACCCTAGTTTAATAAGAAGATGACATAGGCTCATTACAACTTTGGAGGGCGGCAACTGCTGCCCGCCAAGTTGTTACTGGTGCACGGCCGCCAATGCGCTTGCACTCCCGCGGTGGCTATTTTGTATTGTAGTACCCACAAGAGCTAACGTTGTCCCCAGAGGAAATGGAGGCCTTGCAACAAGGTATATATGTCTAGAGATTTATAGATCAGAGATCCATGTCATCGTACACCCTAAACAAAGATGTCTTGATTTTTATTTTTTATTTTAACATTAATGGCTTCCTATGTGCTTGTGTGCTTTAACAGGTTATGATGCGCAACTACAGCTGGCAGTTGGTGATCTACAACAAACCCTCCGGGCTCAAGATGGTCCAAGCACAGTGTCTCAGGATGCAGCTTTTACGGGTAGATAAAAGGAGACCTTGTGTAAATGCTGTGAAAACCTAAAAAGCCCCCATAAAAACAGCATAGAAGGAACCCTGAGAGATTATGTATAGTCAGTGTGTTATATTGTAAATGTTACATTTTGTTTTATTTTTTTATCCCCAGGCCCCCCTGCGGAACAAGGGACTCAGTGGTACTGATCCAGAATGTGTTAGGGGCATTAAAAAGACGGTCAGCAAAAGGAAGTCCCCAGCGTCTAAGGAAGGTCCACCTATAAAGAAAGGCCCCTCACATCGCAACACCTCAGGTGATTTTCTATAAACTGTAGAGCCAGATGAATTAAATCCTTAGTGTGTCTCAAACATCTTTCACCCCAAGATATAGCGCCTATAGCAGCACCTAATATGTATTTTGTTATCTTTACATCCTAGAGTAATCACAAAAGAGCTCTGGAGGAGTCGGCCATCAGGCTAAGCGGATGGTATCGTCTTCAAAAGGACAACAACGTGACCCTACAAAACCCCATGGCACCAGCAGCATCCGTGAACAATGCAGGACACCAGGACAAACCATTCATCAGCTCTACAAACAGATGTCATGGCCCAGGTACAGCCCTTAACTACACCGCATCAACAGTGATAAAGGCTGTGCCCAGTACCGCAAACACTTCTACAGTAACTACCTGTGTACAAGGGTTTGGACAATCTGACAGTGTAGCACTTTCAGCCTCAGACTCACACCATCATGTACCTTGTAGAACCTATGGTTGGGACCCTAGTCAGTGCAACAGGCCTAAAATAAATCGGTTGTCCTCAAAGAACTGCAAGAAGAAACTGCAGACCCCTGAGATACAAGCCTTGACTTTAGACCGGTCTTTTAAAAATGTTGTTAAGGCTCAGGCTGTTCCACATAGCCCACCGCGTTCTAAATGCTCAGCACTTGAGGAGTCTAACATAGTTGGGTCGGTCAACGACCTGGTAACAGCAGCCTGTATAACTAGCCCTACCTGTTTACAAGCATGGAAACAGATAGCTCAATCGAGGATACATATTCTGGGTGTATAGGACTTCTAATGGCACTAGCTGGTCTGGTAGAAAGTTCTGAAGCCACAGTAACGCCCTGTGACCCTTCTAATCAGAAATGTTACTCCACCCCGTCTATTCAGTGGGTCATGTAAGTCTTGGAGAAAGAGAACATTTTCATTCATCACTCGCTGCAGGGCGGCGAATACCGCTTGGGCCGCTACTACCTAGAGGGGTATATGTTAATTAACAGGGTACCAACCACATTTGAGTTCAACGGTTGCTTTTACCACAGGTGTCTGCGTTGTTACAAATCCCACAAGTTTAATAGACTGCAAGGCACCAAGGCTTATGCTGTGCCCAGTTGCAAATTTATCGACGATGAGCCGGCCGTTCTATGCTGGAAATATGCCAAAGAGTACCCCACAACGTGTAACAATGTAAACATCTTCATAGCGTGCTTCACAACCGCTAACGCTCATCTAGAGCTTTACAGGTTGCTGGATAAGCTTCAGGATCACTGTTTGTAGCATATCACTGACTCTGTTATTTTTATGAGTAAAGAGGGTGAAGAAGCACCTGTACTGGGTGATTATCTAAGGGATTTGACCAGCGCGCTCGAAAAGGATGAGTACATACTCCAGTACACCTCCTCTGAACCCAAGACCTAAAGTCACAAAACCTCTAACAACAAGGTTTGCATGAAAGTCCAAGGTATCACTTTAAACGTCAGCAATACGGTTAAAATAAAGTTTGACAGTCTGAAGGGTCTGGTGCACGAGTACTACGCATCGAGCAATCACAAAAATAATAAAACAATAGCCGTAAATCACCCTAGCATAGTCAGGTCCAAAAAAAAGGTGGGAAATTACAACAAAGCCATTGTATAAAACCCTGCGAGTAGTGTTTGATAAAAGGGACCTGACCAAGGACTACAAAACATTGCCATACGGTTATTAAAAAAGACATTAGAGGGGCAAACCCCCAACCACTATGGACACCAGGCTGCAACACCCATTCACATCATCGTAATCTAAGCATACGCTACATTGTGCAGAATTTGTTTTACAAGGGTGAGAGCAGTCGTTCTATAACTCTCAACGCCTCATACCTGATCTTATTTGAAAACACTCAAGACAAGCTTCATTTATCAAATATAGCTAAACAGATGTACCCCGGAAACACGCAGTTTTTCATGGAAGCGTTTAACATCGCTACCGCAAAACCCCACGGCTACTTACTGGTAGATTTAAAACCCAATACTCTAGAAGACTACAGACTATGCTCCGGTATTTCCCACCTGACTTACACACCTAAAACAAAGCCTATAAAAAGACTTTTATAACATTTACACTCTAAACCTTATAATATAAAGTTGCTAACATGTCTGCACAGCTGCAGCGTAATTTAGACCTCCTAAAAATGCTGATCACAGCCAGCTCCGTGAAAAGAAAGGCTATCCTGCGCACAGCTTTGGACGATTTAGTGGCTGCCATTTCAGAAATAGCCTTAAACACACTAAAATGGTAATGTCCTGATATCAAGGAGCCAGTTCCTCGTGCTGAAGAAGCGCCACATTATTAAGAAGCTCAGCAGTAAAAGGGTGTCGCTCCTTTCTAAAAAGAAACTGGCCAAACAGTCTGGTTTTATAGGGGAGCTGCTGGGTATAGCTATACCCCTAATTACAGTTCTCCTATCAAGGACCTGATGGAGCACGCCCAAAAAATGTACCTTGTGCTTTGCCAACAGCTGGAACAGTTGGGCCCTCCTACCACTGACATCTGGAATGCAGAAGATCAAAGCAATTTTGAACAGAACCGATTTAAAACCACACAACAAAGTGGGGCTTCATTCAGGAGCCCTTCAAAACTTCACAGTATTACAAACAATCAAACACTGAACAAAGAAAACAAATTGACTCTGTATACCCCCGACACGGATCAGCCGCCATCAGACCCGGTAGCACCTCAAGACCTAGGACACCCAGGCCCCTCAGACACCTTTGTCGAAGACCTTTTAAAAAATATAAGTCAGAGGTATAGAGGGGTTACGCAAATGCTGCTCTGTAAAACGACTGCTACTAAAGATCTGACATCTTAGAATGATCGGGGTGAATTAGTTTACAAGGGACAGCTGGTCGCTGGATCACACTTGTACGATCTGGTCAGAGGTCTCATGCACAACAAAACACTATCAACCCAAAATGCTCCTAGAGGATGGGAGCAGTTCCTAAGCGCCTCCGCAGAACTCAACATTCCTTCCACGATCGTCGGTAATGCCAACCACCGGCGAAGGCTTGAAAGTTTGAAAGATCCGACCCCTGGTGCTTTTACCATTGGTCTCACCGTGTCACAATCACCTTTCTGCAGCTAAGACCATCTAGGAGCAGCGACGCTCTACCTATGGAGCCTAAAGAGAGACTGTTCAAAATTAACACTTGGCTACTGCTCTAATGTTATCATGACATTTGAATATTTGTATAGTTTTGTTAAAAGGTTTGCGTCTCTAAAGATTTTGCTTCATTTATTTCTATACCCGTGTAAATGTTTGTGCTGAAAACTGTTTGTAATAAAACAGTTAACTTTTCAACAGTCATTAGGCATCTTTTTTTTCAATGGTTTTAAAATGTGCAGTGGGTGAATGAAAAAATGCAGAGTCTCAATTCATGTTTATATTGTACTGTCTTCAGTACAAATAGAGGCGTTAAAAGGCCTTACACTTTTGAAAAACACGTATTCTGTTTTAACAACGCTCAACATAGTCCTTGAGTTATCATTCACATATTTCATGACAATACCGTTGTTTACTAGATCTGCAGAATACAGATGTAAAAAAAAAAAAATTCTACACTTCATAGCCTCAGACATTTTACTAATAAAATATATACAACGTTCCCTGCATGTGATGGCTAGAGAATCCTGTACATGCATTTTGTTATCCTCAACCTTGGGCGATGCTTTTTTTTAGATATTTGAATATTGATTTTGTATAAATGTTATGCTCTGGGAACTGTCAAACACTATAACCTTGTCTACAACCAGAAACAGGCCCGCCCAATGTTTACCACCCTTGTAATGCAGATCAGTGTTAAAGACGAGTGTGCAGGGTCTTTCTGGGCCTATCTCCCCCGGTAGCCTGTCACTAGAAAGTACACCTGAAAAGTATTCTGCACAGCATCCATTTTACAATCTTTTAATGATAGCCAGACATAATCTGTCAGCATGATAGACCTGGATGATACTGTTGAATACAGAGAAGACAACCATGTTCACGTTGGTAGCCAGCACCTGTGTAAAGCGTATTTCAGCTTTCAGCTTTTTGTTTTTTTATCAAGTTGTAGTCGTCACAGTCTTCCATGTTAGGAGTCAGGTAGAATGCAAACAGTGTGTAGCCGGCCCCATACCCCTCTCTTGAAACAACGACTCATGAGTCAGGCAGATGTTTCCCCGTTATCGAGGCCAGGCTGAGAAATTCCCTGACAAATTTGGGTGTTCCGAAACTCGGGGTGACCTGTTTTGGGGAATAACAGCTCCCTCATGGACCAAAGCAGTGTAGTTGATGTTGTAGTGCTTGAAGTTGAAAGGGTTATAGGTATAGAGCCCGCTTAAAGCTGCATTGTCCATAAACCCTAGGAAGATGAGTTTCAGGAGTTGCCCCAGAAATAGATTTTGCTGCTGCGTTAATCTAGTATCGGCGGGGATGCTGAATATCTTCAGAGCCACTCTTTCAATGGCGTACTTGGCGTTCAATAGTTGTAAAGCTTTGGCGTGGGCCAGTCTGACGCTCGGTGACACTTTCACTCTCTTAACAAACAGGCTTGCGGATTATATAACCAGTTTATACTGCTCTGCATCGCCGCTGATTAGACAAAACGTGCCCTTGTTGTGGTTGAGTTTGATCTTAAGATCAATACCGTTGATGAGAATATTATCTAGTAAGAAAAGGTCTGAAGGTATTCGCCCCAGGAGGTCAAACTGTCTACTGCTGGGGCGAAGCTGGCTCTGTTTTTTAAAACCATTGTTGCCCCTGTCCAATGCCGTGTCTTTGTATCTTTGTAGAAGAGCCTCGCTGAAAGCTGTGTGTTCAGTGCTTTGAGACTGTAATTTAGAATACTATCTATGTAGGCCCCGTAAGCGTACATCTTATCACTTTGCGTGACTAGCCGATCACCCAGGTTAATGTCCACTTGAATAAACATGGTTGCCACGGGGTAGGCGATCAGCACCACATTAGCATCAGCCTTGATGTTGGTGCCGTTCGCTTTTGTTATTTTGCAGACGAGGTGTTGCAGAGTGATGTTCAGATCCAAATACATATCTGTGGACCCCGACACTATCAGCACCAGTGGCATCAGAGCGGCTAGAGGCGATACTTCCATTAAAAAACTGTTCTCTATGCTGGTCTGTGTGGGTTTTAAAGTAAACAAATCTAGCTCGGATTTGGCACATTCACCCGAGGTGCAGTGTAAGAAGGCCATGATAGCGGATTTAAAAAATATTCGCACTAGAGCGGGTTCTCTTCTTCTTGGAAGATCTCTTCTGTCTTATGACTCTTCTTTTGTGTGGGCCTTTTGAAGAGGTCCTCCGTTTTTTATAGGGCATTGGCTGACCCCGCGCCTCAAAGCCCTTCGCTTCCTTTTAACACCTGCGCGCGCCTTGTACAACAACCCAGTTCCTTCTTGGGGCTGTTTGTTCATGAGCTTGGCAACAGCCGACGTTACAGAGCCCACGACGTCATGGGCTATGTTCGTAGCCACCGGTTTAACGTGAGGTTTTGCAATTTTGTACCCTCTTCTAAAAAAAGGCATGGCTTTTCTAAACAAACTCTGAAAGAAGCCCCCCCCAGTCCAGCCCCGTACATAACAGGGGCCCTTGAAAGTAGAGCAGCAATCCACCATAGCCGCCCTGAACTCTATAGTCCCTGTACATAGAGGGGTCCCCGGATGTTTTCACGATGACCATCGCAACTGCCTATTAGTCACTGTCGCAGTGCGGCCTTCAATGAAGCTTAACAATAACTTTCCCATATTTAAAGGCCACCGGCTCTGACTGATTGTCGTAGACCATAATGGTTATAGTGTTAAATTGTTTTTTAGAAATCGGCATGTAGTAAAGTTTGTGATGTTGTATATTAACCATTGTGTTATTTTCTCCCTTCACCGGGACCCATCTCAACAACGACGAATAACTATCCCCTATCCTCTGAGGTTCTACGATGTCACTATACACGTAAAGTGTATAAAATCCACTGTTAATATCGGGACACGTAGGGTCTGGATCCACCTGTCTTTTCACATGTTGTACGGTCTCTAGAACCCTTTGCAATTTACCAGTACAGGTAAACCTGGTCTCGAGCTCCGGGGCTTTAAGAAACACTTTTCTTCTAACGATATCCGACACCAGATGTATATACGCATACTCTTTAACTCTGGCTATGGCTATGTTAATGACGTTGACCAAAGCCGCTATGGTGGTGTAATACCCATGCGGAAACTCACTGGGAAGCTCAAAAAGTGCGGTGAGCGCTTTATGATAAATTTTGTCTCGTGCTTTGTGAATGTATTCCACATTCTAGGGTACTGTATCCCCCTTAGGGCCACCTCCCAGGACCCTTTCAGGTCCACCGGTTTAGCCAGTTTCACCGTATAATTAGAAATCTGATTGTCAAGGAACATGTCCTTCGAGGTGTTGGACGGCAGCGTAATATAAAAAGGTGAGGTCTCCATTTCGGCACTTACAGTGCTACCTCACACCCTGTTCAGCGAGCTGTCCAAAACCCAACTGTTACATTTCTTGGGCCACCCTCACCATTTGACCAGCACCTGTCTCTTAGCTCCGCTGCCTTTCCTTTTCAGAACCTTTTCAACCCTGTACACCCTGTTCGGAACGTATGGAACCTTTTGTAACTCTTTGTTATAAAAGACACCTGTTACCTTTTCCCCGTTGTAGTCCTTCAACTTGTAAATATATACCCCTTCTTTAAACTCTGCATATAGGAAAGTACCATCTTTCTTGGCATGTTACTCTCATTTTTACCTGTAGGTCAGTATGTTTTTGCCTGTCTCGCTGGGATCCTGCTGGTCAGGACCCCAGTGCTCATAGTTTATAGCCTAATGTGCGTGTTGTGTATAGAGTTTGACTGTGTCACTGAGGCTACGCTAACCAGAACCTCAGTGCTTATGCTCTCTCTGCTTTTAAATTTGTCACTATCGGCTAGTGACTTCATTTACCAATTTCAATTGGCACACTGGATCCCCCTTATAAGTCCATAGTATATGGTACCTAGGTGCCTAGGGCATTAGGATTCCAGGAGATTCTTATGGGCTGCAGCATTTCCTCTGCGACCCATAAGGAGCTCAGACAAACCCTTCCACAGGCCTCCCATTGCGGCCTGCGTGAAACAGTGCACACACTACTTCACAGACATTTTCACTGCACTTAATTAACTTATAATTCACCTATATGTCTAACCTTCACTTGCTGAAGGTTAGGTGCAAAGTTACTAAGTGTGAGGGCACCCTTGCACTAGCAAAGGTGCCCTCACATAGTTCAGGGCCAATTCCCGGGACTTTGTGAGTGCGAAGGCGCCATTACACGCATGCACTACATATAGGTCAATACCTACATGTAGCTTCACAATGGTAACTCTGAATATGGCCATGTAAGGTGTGTGAGATCATGGAATTGTCCCCCCATTCCAAATTTGGTATTGGGGAGCCAATTTCATGCATCCTGGGGCTCCACTATGGACCCCCAATACTGCCAAACCAGCTCTCTGAGACTTGCAATGCAGCTACAGCTGCTGCCGCCTCACAGACAGGGTTCTGCCCTCCTGGGGTCTGAGCAGCTCAGTCCCAGAAAGGCAGAACAAAGCATTTCCTTTGGGAGCAGGGTGTTACACCCTCTCCCTTTGGAAATCGGTGTTACAGGCTGGGGAGGGGTAGCCTCCCCCAGCCTCTGGAAATGCTTTGAAGGGTAGAGATGGTGCCCTGCTTGCAAAAGCCAGTCTACCCTGGTTCAGGGACCCCCAGTCCCTGCTCTGGTGTGAAACTGGACAAAGGAAAGGGGAGTGACCACTCCCCTGTCCATCACTACCCTAGGAGTGGCGTCCAGAGCTCCTCCAGTGTGTCCCAGACTTCAGCCATCTTGCTTTGCAAAGTGTGGGGACACTGGAGGCCTCTGAGTGCCCAGTGCCAGCAGGTGACATTAGAGACCCCTCCTGATAGGTCCATACCTGATAACGTAGCCAATCCCCCTGTCAGGGCTATTTAGGGTCTCTCCTGTGGGTTTCTCTTCAGATTCTACTTGCACATTTCCAGCAGGAATCCTCTGCAACTATTACTTCATCCTCAGACCTCGTATCGACCGCAGACTGTTGCTGTTACAGCGGTCCCTGGAGCAAAGTATCTAGAAGGGATAAGTTTCCTCTGCAACTTCAACTCCAGCCAGCAACTGCAACAGTTTCCACAGTGTGTATGCTCTGATGACTCCCTGTCTTCATCCTGCACCAGAAGGGCCAAAGAAATCTCACCTGGAGTGACAGTCACTTCCCTGCTAAACAGGAACCTTCTAAGTCGAAGACCGGTTCTCTTGGACTGCTCTTCTGGCGGCGAGCGTGCTCCTTGGATCACAGAGGGTGGACCCCATTGACACAGACTGTCCTGAGGTCCTGCTGTCCTGATTTGGAGGAGGTAAGACCTTGCCTTCCCCGAGACCCAGAGTACCCCTGTGCACAGCGTCTTCTTCACCTCCAGATGCCTCTGTGCACTCTTTGCAAATTTCCTTCATGAACAGCCTGGTCCAGGTCCCCAGCACTCTATCCTGTGACGCTCTCTGGCAGCGTGGGACCTTCCTGTGTAGTGCTACACCAACCACATTTTGCACATCCTTTGTCCCCAAGTCCTCGGACTCTCGTGGGTGCTATCTGGTGTTCCGAGGGCTCTCTAAAGTGCTGAGAGCCCCCTCTTCCTCCTCACACAGATTTGAGGCCCCCAGGTCCCTCCTGGGTCCAGATAGCGCCACTTTGCCAGGACCAAGGTTGGTTGGAGAATTCCAGCTCCAAAACTTGCCTGCATCCCACTTCTCTTCATGGGACATCCAGTGCATCATGCAGGAACCCGCTGGCATCTTCCCTGGGTCCAACCAGGGACTCTTCTTTTGCACCCTCTTCTGGGTTGGCCGTGGCTCCTGTCCTTCCTGGAACTTCTTTTGACTTCTAGACTTGGTCTCCTTCCTTTGCAGGTCTTCAGGTCCAGGAATCGACCATTTGTTGTTTGCAGTCTTGCTTGGGTCTTTCAGTAACTCTAATGACAACATGTAGTGTGCCCTAAGGAAACTTGCAGTACTTTACTCCTGCTTTTCTGGGCTCTGGGGTGGGGTAATTTACTCACCTTTACTGTATTCCTACTCTCCCAGCGATTCTCTACACACTACACTTGTCTAGGGGGGAATTTGTGATTTGCATTCCACTTTTAGTATATGATTTGTGTTGCCCCCAAACTATTTTCTCCCATTGCGTTATATCGCATTTCCTATTGTTTGCACTATCCTATGTATGATTACTTACCTTATTTTGATTCTAGTATATATATTGTGTATAATACTTGCCTCCAGAAGGAGTATTGCCTCTAAGATATTTTTGTTAGTGTGTAACCCAAATAAACTTACTTTATTTTGGTAACACTGAGTATTGTCTTGTGTATAAGTACTGTGTAACTATAAGTGGTACTGCAGGAGCTTTGCATGTCTCCTAGTTCAGCCTAAGCTGCTCTGTTATAGCTACCTCTATCAGCCTAAGATGCTAGAACACTACTACTTTTTACTAATAAGGTATAACTGGACCTGGTGTAAGGTGTAAGGTGTAAGTACCCAAGGTACCCACTACAAACCAGCCCAGGTTCCTACAGTGCACTTTCCACTATAAATATCTTGTTGCTAAATGTTTGTTGGTGGCCTTTGGTGAAGACACCCTTTAACTATGAAATCCTGACATGATTTACTTCTTTGAAAACAGGTTTCTTGACCCTTGCTCCAAGACAACTCCCATACACAGTTCTCCACACTATTAACAAATTATCAGCCGTTACCTCCACGAAATACATTTTGATGGTCCTGTGGTATCTGGCGTTATAAACATCTATAAAAGACTGTAGAACATCCACATATCTCTAGGTATTGTTGGCTGTGAAGTATCACCACATCTTTGATTTTAAAGTTTTGTTAAAACGCTCTACAACCGCCGCTTTTACCTCGGTGTGGGTTACACAATGCTGAACAACGTGATGCTTTAATAATTTCTGAAAAGGTTTGTTTAGAAATTCTTTTCTAGCGTCCGTTTGTCGTTTGTGAGGTATTTGACCTCTCGCGAATATGACTTGAAAGGCGGCTGTGATGCTGGTACCACTTATCGTTTAACGCTTCTGCATAGCTGTACTTGGACAATACGTCTATGGCTGTTAATATACACATTGCGCCGTTGTTATGCTTTGCTAGATCTTGAGGACTGATTATGTCTGCCTGCCACTGATAATCTAGCCGAGCGCTAATGACTGTGACCCTCCTCTTAAAACGTCTCCTGGCTGGTTTGTGGAGTGAATACACCTCTTCCCTGATAACTAAGTCTTTTCCCCTGATCAGTTTACAGATTCATTTTCTAAACAGAGCTTCGGCGCTTCCGAAGCTTCCAACCCCTGGTGTATCGTAAAAAAGCTTCCTTAACACGTCCTTTTACATGATATCTGTTACAACCCATGAAGTGAAAGACGCCTGTTTTGTACAAGAACACTATTTAAAAAAAAAAAAAAAGTGTGACATTTCGTGGTACATAGCTTATAGCTGTCAATGCTGCTGGAGACTGAGGCCTTTTGATTACGTATACATAGTACGACACATGTTACACATATCACTCAAAGCCATTCCTTTTACTAGGTCTCAGAGTCACAAGCTTTGATGTCTTTATAGCTATACACTCAATAGCTCTAGACATGACTTCCTGCTCCCCCCACCTATTACTCTGGACGCTCAGGATACTGACAGCATTAAACAGTTCATACAGTTCTAGGTCAGACAATACAGAACATTTATTTGTGAAATAATCACCAGTAATGAGTTCCAAAGCACGGTGTAGCCCGGTCAAAGGTGAAAGTCTTAACTCATGCACACGATCTTTGTACGCGCTCCAGTATTCATCCTTTGCAAGTAGCCATGCATTGATACACCATTTGGCGATAAACACAGGGCTGTCGCACTGCAACATAGCAGGACGTTCCGAAATGTTCAGGTAACGTAAAGTCACAGGGTATATTTCAGCTATTCTTTCTTTAACCAGCACATATATCAATCTCCCAATACAGATGTATTCTGGGTGTAATTCAGACATCTTTCACCGCAACACTCTGATTCTTGTCCTAAAAGGGAGTAAGTATGTAGCATTAAATAACAGAGTTATGGTCCACTATCCACGACCTCTGTATTTTTTTGTTTTTTTGAAACAACCTTTTGGGGGCTAAAGACCCCATTCTTCTATTTTTATAATAAATATCACACATTCGTCTTTCTATGACCATTTCTATCAAGCTTTTGTCACAATAGGTACACAGCCCCTGCATACGTTCGAGTTTTGAACAGGGCTCAACAGCGTATCGGATCTCATCGACCGCTGCTGACAAGACCTTAATCATATCAGCGTGGACACATTTCTTCATAGCTGACAATCCGTACACCACACTTAACATATACCTTGTGTGGGTCCAACCAGCTACATATGTGTTGAATTGTTCTTGCAGTGTACGACTCGCATAGACAGTCGTGAGCCTCCTGCTGTGGCTCGTTAATTTTATGCCCGTACTATAGGTTATAATAGTTACATTTAACACGTGTGTTCACAAAGGTCACCGCAAAACCTTCAACCGGCCATATGGCGTCATAGGGTACGCCCGGAGTTTCATTTTCAAAATCGATGCTATTGTAGTTGTAAACAAATTATTTACGTGCCTCTTTGTTCTGGCTTATAGTACTTTGACTGTCTGGAACAGCATAAGCATTAAAGTTTACATTGTTAACCTTTGGCGTAGACCCCTCTAGAGCATCTATTTTTGCAGTTGTTTTCTACGGTTCAAACATAAAGCAAAAGACAAACTATTCGTTAAAAGTAGGATATCGGCATATACACGATAATTGTCTATAGAGATTTTTTAACTAACCTCAGCATTTTCGCTACACTCAGCGGCTGCTCTAAAATCTTGCGAGTTGCGTAGGTCCATTGGTGTATAAGCGGCTTTGGAGTTTACACTTGTCGGCTGTACGACAACTGCCTCTGGATCAGTGTCCTCCTGAAAGCCCATGTCTTCGTAGACTGGCGAATTCAGTGGTGCTATACGTTCTTCATCATCTTCAGTGTCGATGAAGTTGATTGCATCACTTAATTCGTCTTTCGAGGCTTTGCTGCGGTCAACCTTGATAGAGGATATCAGTTGCGGCAAATCCTTGAGGCTGAGCTTTTCAAGCCATTGGCAAAGTTCCTCTTGAAAACCGGTAATGGTGGAACCCCCATCTTTAGGGGCAGCCTGCAGTGCATTCTCATCCAACACCGATTATATCTTTTGAAAGTGTTCTGGGCCCCTGAGGAGGCAGCTTTTGTGGTGAGCAGATTGTATCTCTTCATATTGCCTTGACAACCTATTTCAGCAATGGTTCACAGTTTGGCATGCTGCTCTAGCCGACTCCTTATATGTATACAATGGTTCAAAAAGGGCGTACCCCTCTACAACACACAGCAGTCACATACTCGCCTTGATGGTTCTGATAAGTTAAGGGGTTATATGCAACGTTAACCATATGTCACAACCTTTACAGCATTTGCCCAGCCCCTCTTTTTGGATTAGCCAGCAGTGTGGAGGTTTGACCTTACACTCCCAATGCTCCTCCCTGTGAGGAGGCCCCCAAGCAGCCACTTGGTCCTGAATGTCTGACATGTCCAGACTTGTCCTCTTAGCCAGCAGGGCCCTCATTTTACTCAACCCATAGACCTAGACACAGAGGCTAGGACCCTGCACATGACTAACACATGACCCCATGATGTCACAACCCATGTGACACACCTACACCAGCACAGTGCAGGGCACCCATATCAGTGCCTACGTCATCACGGGGTGGGGGCACCTGTCAAAAGGTTTGATGGAAGGTATCCCCTTATACTACTAGCCTTCATATTCATTTCAAAGTGGTTCATATTAATCTTAACATGTCAGATTCCTTTCAATGGATATCAGAAATGTCAGTGGATGTCATTCACCTTACCACCTGTCATATTAAGTTTAACATGGGTCATATCTATTTCAACATACGTAATTTATTTCAGTATATTCGATAATCATTTTGATGCCTATCATTAATTTAATATCATAACATTCATCTTGACAAGCTTAATTTTAATTTTAGTGTTACTCATTCAGTTTAAGGCAATAGTTTAAGGACCTATTGAATGAATTTCAATACGGCTTATATTAATTTGAATGCATGCGATATTCATCTTAACATGTCATACTTCTTTCAATGAATTTCTCATTCATATTAACACATCATTAATTTTAACATGAAGCATATACATTGCAACACGTATCATAATCATGTTAATGTGTATGATATTACTTTCAATGCAAGCCGTATTCATTTAGATAAATGTCATGTACATTTCACCGTTACTCATATCCATTTTAAAAGATGTCAAATTGATTTCAATAAAGCTCATGTTCATTTCAACTCCTGTCATTTTCATATTAACATGTGTTATATTCCTTTCAATGTTATATTTACTTCAGTGGATGTCATATTAATCATATTAATTTTAAGATTCAACTTATACATTTTAACAAATATAATCATTTGAACATGTATTCTATTAATTTCAATGCATGCCTTATTCCATGTCCCATTCTTTTTGATGAATCTTGCAATCATTTCAGTGATTGCTTTACTGTTCACAGTGAAGACCATATTTATTTCAGTATGATTGATATATATTTCAGTATATCTCTTATTCAATTAGGAGTGTGTGTTATTCATATTATTCACTAAAAAGCATTTTCACCATGCCATGATTCATGTTTGTTTTAGATTAAGTCAGATTCACTCTGCCAGGAATCATTAATTTTGACACATTACATTCATTTTGGCGTGTCATATTCATTTTGCAGCACACTATTTATTTCAGGAGGGGTCCATATGGGGAGCTCTAATTTTGACATGAACAGATTCCTATAGTTTTCAACCTCAAACTGAATCGTAGTGACCAAATAAATCATGAAAACGTATTATACCTCTGTTGAACACTGTTGGAAATGGCCCTTTTTGAAGGGTTATCCCCAAACATTTTACCTTCTTCCTCCTATTTTTTCTGATTTGTTTTTGTTGGCTTTAGGACTCTGGGCACTTAACCACTGCTGTCCAGTGCTGAAGTGCAATTGCTCTGTCTAAATTGTATTTGTGATTGGTTTATCCATCATTGGCATATTTGTTTTTACTAGTAAGTCACTATTAAAGGGCACCAGACCTAACCAGGGCCTGTAAAATCAAATGCTACTAGTGGGCCTGCAGCACTGATTATGCAAACCCCATGAACACCCCTGTAAATGTGTCTCAGACCTGCCACTGCAGTGTCTCTGTGGGCAGTTTGGAACTGCCAGTTCAATCTGGCTAATGTACCCATTTGCCAGGCCCAAACATCCCTTTTACTACTTGTAAATCACCCCTTAGATAGGCCCAAGGTAGCCACATGAGCAGGGTGCAGTATATTGAGCAGGTAGGACAGGTACGTGTTTTACATGTCCTGATAGTAAAATACTGCTAAATGTGGTTTTCACAGTTGCAAGGCCTATCTCTTATAGGTTAACCTAGGGATTGCCTTGAAATATCTTTTGAGTGTAATTATTTCCCATTGGGATCAGATAGAGGTAGAGTTTGGGGTCTCTAAATTCACAATTTAAAAATACATGTTTGGGTGAAGTTGGTTTTTAAATTGTAAGTTTGAAAATGTCACTTTAAGAAAGTAGGCATTTTCTTGCTTAACATGTCTGTGCCTCTGCCTGTCTGTGGAATACATGTCTGGGTCAGGATGTGAATTCACTCTAGACAGTCACTCAAACGGAGCTGGACTTTGATTTCTACATCATGCTTTCCAAGGTTCTCCAAGAGCCTGAACTGAGCTTGCCTCCTTTAGAAGTCTCAGGGACATGAAAGACTTCTTTTGCCAGCCCCTGGGCTTTCTTGTTGAGAGTTCTGACTTGCCAAGTGGTGCCAAATCCAGGCCCCTGGACCCTTGGAAGTGAGTTCTGGTGAAAACAAGAAGAAACCTAGTGCATCAACTCCAGAGCAAATTCAGAACTGGCGTCGCTGTCTGATGCCACTTCGCTGCCTGCAACAGAGCCATGGTCCCCACTGAGTGCAACGACCGCGATCGATGCCGAAGGCCCGATGCCGCTGCAGCACCTTCAAAGTCCTGCTACTAAGTGAGTCCTGAGTGCTATGCCCCAGACCTCCTGGACAATTGACTGTGCCGCAGCACCAGCAGTCTCGTGGTGTGATAGTAAAGTCAACCCTGCACGTCTTGACCTGCTGGATTCATCTACCCTGCCAGTTCATAAGGAACTGACGCCTTGCCAACAACCCTGAATCACCTCCCCTGAAACCATAATGAATGAATGCCTCACCTCTCATGCCTCACAGTAACGAACTAACAACTCACTTTCCCAGTAGTAGGAAGGAACTGACGCCACACCGGCTCCAGCGATGGGGCACTGGCTCCAGCGGTATCTCACATCCCCAACTCCATGCAAGGTCTTTTCTTCCTCATTGTTTTCCAAGGTACTGTACCTGGGGGTCCATGCAACTTAGTTACAGGTCTGCATTCTCTGGCAAGTTGCATTGGACTGTTGGGAACGACTCCTTCAACAACATAGTGATAGTCTCAGTTGGAGCTATTGTGTTTCTAAGTGCTTTGCTGAAGTCTGAAAATGTGTATCTTTACTTGTATATATTGGAGTTTTGTTGTTTTGGTCTTGTTTTAGTCAGATAAAGATTGCCTATTCTGAACTGGCGTGGAATACTATTGTGGTGTTTTCACTGTGCCGGTGGGTGCGTGTGTGTTCGCGTGTGTGTTCGTACACACATACCTTAAACATTGCCTTGGAGATAAGCCTGACTGCTCGTGCCAAGCTACCAAGGGGGGTGAGCACAGGTTATCTTAGCAGTGTGACTCCCTTATCCTGACTAGAGTGAGGGTTCCTACTTGCACAATGTACAATCCACTGCCAACTAGAGACTCCATTTCGGACACTAGTGTCAGCGGTGGGATAGGACTTGTGTTTGTACTTAATATGCAGGGATTTCTGTACACTACTTCCATATTGCAGACCATTACGCAACCACATACTTTTTTTTTTCTTTTTAGATTTCTCTTGCCTTCTTGAACTTTGCAACTTTTTAACCTTATCTATCTGTCTCAATCTGGGGAGCAATCAGCAGTTGCTACAGAGTTGGTATTTGGGCAGGAGAGGTTGGAAGCCTATTTGGTGCCCCAGCTCAAAATGTTTTGTAAGGAGCTCAAGTGTCCTATTAAAGGCCTCAATAAAAGGAAGGAGCTGGAAAAGGGACTGAGGGCCTATTTGGCAGGAAAGGAGGCTGGTTGGCCCGCAGCGGAGGAAGAGGAGAATGTTCTTGTGGAGGGGGAGAGAAGGACAGCTTGCAGGATGTGGTGGATAACCAGGATCTGCCAAAGAGGGAGGCCCTCTCTAGGGCAAGTAGACAAGTGTTTCTTCCAGAGATTCAACCCCAGAGGAGCTGGAGGACAGGCGGGACACCCAGAGGCATCAAATGGAAATGGAGAGGCTCGAGCTGCAGCATGAGAGGGAACTTCAGCTGGACCTGGCCAACATCAACAGGGAGGCAGAGAAAGAGAAACATGACATGGAAGAAAACAAAATGAGCATGAAGGAGCGAGATCTAAAGAGCAGGTCCAGCTCAGGTGATTGCAGCTGTTCTTCAGTGCTATCTGAGGGAAAGGTGCATATAGTCAAAGATGTGATAAAAGAGTTTGTTGTTGGAGATGACATTGAGCAGTGGTCCCTGGGGTATGAGGTGGCACTGATGCCTGTGGAAGTATTTCCTATTGGAGGGGAGGGACAGCTTGTTGACGTTAGATCCAGAGGATCGAATGAGGTACCTTGCCATAAAGGACGCCCTTGCCATAAAGGACGCCCTGACCAGGAGGTATGGTCTTGACCCAAATAGTTACAGGTCAAGTTTAGGAAAAGTGCTAAACTTGGGTGGAGTATGTTGATTCTTTCTGCAGAGCAATGGATAGTTGGGTGAAGGGCCATAAGGTAACATACTATCAGGGGCTGTACAATTTGATTGTATGGGAGCACTTGGCTAGTCATCATTTTCCAGAGCTGCTCCAGCACTTGATAGACAGCAAGGTTCCTGACCACAGGAAGCTTACCAAGGAGGCAGACTGCTGGCTCAGCACCAGGGTCCAAAAGAAGATGTATGTGGGAGACTCAGCCAAGGGTGGGCAGGGTCCCCCACAGAAGGAGGAGGAGGTCAAAGGAGACACAGACAGGTCCCAGGATAAGGAGGGTAAAAAAGGTTCCCATGTCCCTTCTGACAGGAAGGAGGGAGGTTCTGGTGGGCGAAAGCCCAGGGCACCCCATTTTCAACCCCACTGCTTTGAGTGTTCTCAGGTAGGACACAAGAAAGGGGACTGTCTGTCTGAAGAAAATACCCTTCTACTGGGGTGGCCAATGTGGCCTAAGGGGGAGATGATCCCCAGGGACAGACCATAAACCAGAGACCATGACCTAATCTCCCTTAGTTAAGAGATGAACTCAGAAGGTGAGTTGGTGATCCCAGAGGGTAGGAGTCGTCACTGCTCTGAGGGACACTAGGGCTAGCAGGACCATAGTTGTGGTAAAACGACTTTACCCAGAGCAGTACATTGACTACGTGTGTAGAGTGAATTCAGCCTATGGTCAGGACTTTTTCTGCCTCATGGCTCTGGTGTCCCTAGAGAGGGGTGGGGAGGTGAGCCAGAGAAGGGTCATAGTTAGTTCCCAGATGCCCATAGACTGCATTCTGGGCAAATGGGAAGGACTCCCGCCCAAGGCGCTCTAACAGTTTAGTTTTCTTGGGGTACCAGAACCGTAGGTAGAAAAGGATGGAGCCCACCCCAGTCCTCTGCTCAGTCTGAGGTCACAGACTCAAAGTTGAGTGACCAATCTCAGGAAACCACCCCTGGAATGGTGGGAGGTAAAGTGGCAAAAGGGTGAAGGACACCTGGGGCTACTGACCCCCACTTTGCGAAACCACAGAGGCTTGAAACCCTGGGATGGCCTGGAGCCTGGCTCTGGACACTGACAGCTGTCAGTGGCCTCTGTTGGTTTTTGTCCTTGTGGTCAGAGTTTTACCTGGGTTGGGAACTGAAGTCAAAGCCAAAGGGTGGAACAGGTCACATCACACTGTTGGCCATGGTGGTACTGTCTGCCTACAGGTATGCATCTGTGAGCAAGGTAAGGTTAAGTGCTGAACATATGGAGTAGACAGAGGAAGAGAAGGGTTCCTCCTGGGTTAGTTCAATGGGCCCTTGTTAGACTTTTCATCTTTGGCGTGGTCTCCCTTAACTTTTTGCCTCTGTTCCCCAAGTTGTTGATGTGTGCTGGACTCTGATTTTACTGTTTTTGTTACTCTGGGCACCTTACCACTGCTAACCAGTGCTAAAGTGCTAGTGCTCCTTTACAAAATGTGTATGTGATTGGCATATCCACAATTTGCATATTTGATTTACTAGTAAGTCCCTAGTAAAGTGTACTAGCGGTGCCAGGGTCTGTAAATCAAATGCTACTTGTGGGTCTGCAGCACTGGTTGTGCCACCCACATATTAGTTCTGTAAACATGGCGCAGACCTGCCACTGCAGTGTCTGTGTGTGCAGCTTTAACTGTAAATTCGACTTGGCAAGTGTACCCACTTGCCATGCCTAAACCTTCCCTTTTCTAGATGTCAGACACCCCTGAGGTTGGCCCTAGGTATCCACAAGGGCAGGGTGCAGTGCATGGTTAAGGTAGGACATATAGGGCCTGATTCTAACTTTGGAGGACGGTGTTAAACCGTCCCAAAAGTGGCGGATATACCACCTACCGTATTACGAGTCCATGATATCCTATGGAACTCGTAATACGGTAGGTGGTATATCCGCCACTTTTGGGACGGTTTAACACCGTCCTCCAAAGTTAGAATCAGGCCCATAGTAATGGGTTTTATATGTCCTAACAGTGAAACATTGCTAAATTAGTTTTTCACAGTTGCAAGGCCTATTCCTCTCATAGGTTAACATGGGGGCCACCTTTAAATCTGATTAAAGTGTAGATTCCCTTTGGGAGTGGATGGACATGTGGAGTGTGGGATCTCTAAGCTCACAATTTAAAAATACATCTTTTAGTAAAGTTGATTTTAAGATTGTGCGTTTGAAAATGCCACTTTTAGAAAGTGAGCATTTTCTTGCATATACCATTTCTGGGACTCTGCCTGTTTGTGGATTCCTTGTCTGGGTCAGTTTGACAGTTGGGCTGGTTGCACCTCACACTAGACAGTGACACAAAAGGAACTGGGGTGTAGTTTGCATTTCCTGATGAGCCATCTGTGCTAGGAGGGAGAGGAGGAGTGGTCACTTACACCTGAAAGGGCTGTGACACAATGAGGTCCCCGACCCCCTGTTGAGTGTCTGGGGCTGGGCCTGGGAAAGGCAGGATTTTGCATTCAAAAGAGACTTTACTTTGAAGTAGGCCTACTTCAAAGGAGAAATAGGGTATAAGGAGGGCACCCAAAACCACAGACTTTAGAAACCCTTCTGGAAACATGAGGAACCTCTACCTGGAGAAGAGCTGATGAGGAGAGGAAGAAGAGCTGCCCTGCCTGTGACTGTGCTCTGTCGAGGTATCCTGCAGTTGCTGCTTCTGCCAGAGTAAGAGGGCAAAGACTGGACTTTGTGGGCCTTCCATCTTGAGAAGAAATCTCCAAGGGCATGATTTAGAGCTTGCCTCCTGTTGTTTGAAGTCTTAGGGACAGCAAATACTTTTCTCTGCCAGCACCTGGAGTCTCTGGAGAGACTTCTACTCTGCCCTGTGGTGCCCACCAAGTTCCTCGGACCCTGCAAGGAGAAGCAGGCAGCCTAAAGACAAGGAAATCCATGCACAGAGTGCTGTGCGGGGAAAAGATCGACCCAACTCAGATCTGCGGCTGAAGAAAAGACGTGCCGCTGGCTCCGCAGCTGATAAACGACGCTCGCAGGAAAGGCATCCAATGAATCGACACACAGAGCAGGAGAAACGATGCGCAGCATTTCTGACGAAAGCTGGGAGATCACCACCTGTGCTGAGGGGTTTTCGGATCGCGCGGCTGGATTTCCGACTCAAATACTGCTGGGCGTGGAAAAACACCACAAGGCCTGCCCGGACCCGAGAGTGCTGACCGGATTGACACATCACTCTCCTGCAGAGAGAAGAAACGACGCGCCCGACCTGGCGAAAGGAGAAACAATGCAAGGTCCCGCTCGTGAGTGGAATCAATGCATCACAAGCCCTTTTTGACACACACTCGCCCGTGCGGGGTTATTTTTGACACACCCAAGGTACTTTCACGCTGTCAGCGTTAGTGTGTGTTAAAATTACTCCAAAGACTCTTTTTGATTTTTAATTGATAACTTGACTAGTATATTGTGGATTTTGTCATTTTGGTCTTGTTTTGTTAAGATAAATATTTCCTATTTTTCCAAACCTGTGTTGTGTCATTTTGTAGTGTTTTCATTAAGTTACTGTGTGTATTGGTACAAATACTCTACACTTAGCACTCTGAAGTTAAGCCTACTGCTCTGCCAAGCTACTAAGGGGGTAAGCAGGGGTTAGGTGAGGGTGATTCTATTTTACCCTGACTAGAGTGAGGGTCCTTGCTTGGTGATCAGCGGCTGGGATTTGGACTTGTATTTGTACTTGACATACAGTGATTAAGTGTACACTAATATTTTGAGTGCAGACCACTATGTGACCACATACTACTTGTTTGGTGATCTTTGATTTTTCTCTTTTGCTTGGATTTTTCCGGTAATCTTTGATTGACTTCTGAACTTCATTTGGGAACTTTTCTGCTTTTTGGAACTTTGCACTTTTGTTGACTTTTCATCATGTCTCAGTCTGGAGATGCATAAGTTGGAGCTGCTTTTGACCTGGAGAAATTGGATAGCTGTACCAAGACCCAGTTAAAAGAGTTCTGTAAAAGCTTAACTGTCCCATTAAGAGCTCATCCAAGAAGGAGGAGCTGCAAAAGGCGCTGAAGGCCTGGGTGACAGCCAAGAGCACTGGAGGGCACACAGAGGATGAGGAAGATAAGGAGGAGGAAGTACAATCCATACACAATGGTATTGTGGGTGGGCCTTTTATGTCCAGGGAGAGGGTCTGACCCCTGAAGAATTGCAGGATAGACAGGCAGAAAGGGAGCATAAGAGGGACTTGGAGAAAATGAGGATGGCACTAGAAGAGAAAAAGATTTGTGTTGGCTCATGAGCTTAGCTTGAGAGAGCTGGATCAGAGGAGCCAGTCTAGTAGGGATGGTGGCAGCCACATCACAGTGCATAAGTGGGCTGCATGTGACCAGGTCGGTCATGTGAGGGGGGACCCCAAATGCCCCAAAAGTACACCGGCACCCACTGGTGCACCGTCCCAGGGTTTGGCCAGTGTAGCGCTTGGGGAGGAGTTGGTTTCAGGTGGGTGGGAAACAGCTGAGATGACCCTTATCTCACTAGGGGACAGTGAGATGGTCCAGAAAACCCTAGTGCCTGAAAACACTAAGATGTACAGGCAATGGGTGACCATCAATGGACAGAGGGTGGAGGCTCTGAGAGACACAGGAGCCAGTGTGACTACAGTGAGGACTCAGCTGGTGTCTGAAGAGCAGATTGATCCCATGGTACTTCACCAAGTAGTTGCAGTGGACAACTGAGGGCGCCTGTGCAGAGTGGAGCAGGTTCCCTTTGAAGGGGGGGGGGGGTCTCAGGTTCCTCCAAGGTAGCTGTGAGTCCAACCATGCCTGTTGATTGTTTGCTAGGCAAGACCTGGAGGATTCCCCTTGGAAGGAGGTGGAACACAGGTCTCACTTGGAGATGCAGGGTCTGCCTGGGTGGGTATGCATATCCACCCGGTCAATGGCAGCCCGTCAGGGTAATCAAGAGCCCCTGGAGCCTGAAACAGTGGCCCAGGGGACCACCAAGAAGAGAAAGGGCAGGGGGTGTGTGAAACCGGCCCCAGAAGTTCTCACGGTCCGGGAGGAGGAGGTGGAGCCTGAGGGTGACGCCCCAGAGCCTACAGGGAACAGGTGGCTGAACTGGGGGAGGTCCCTGAGCTGGCACAGTGGCAGCAGGAAGGGGGGCCCACCAGGGAAGCATTTTGTGCAGCACAGAAGACATGCCCTACTTTGGAGGGTTTGTGCAGCAGGCTGCAGACCAGGCAGCTGGCAAGGAGCCAGGATCACACCTGATATATTGGAAGGATGACCGCCTGTATAGCGAGCCTAAGGTTCCTGAGCCTGGGTCAGCCTGTGTGCTGGTGGTAGCCCAGTGCTTCAGGGCCTTCCTACTGGGGTTGGCTCATGATGTGCCTTTAGCTGGACATTTGGGGCAGGACAAGACCTTTGAGAGGCTTGTCATCCACTCTTATTGGCCCCTAATGCGCAGGCACTCAGATGCACATTGCAGGTCTTGTCAGATGTGTCAGGCAAGTGGCAAGAGTGGGAGGAAATGTAAGGCTCCCCTCCAGCCTTTGCCTGTTGTCAGTACTCCCTTTGAGAGGGTAGGCATTGACATTGTGGGGCCTCTGGATCCCAATATGGCCATAGGCAACAGGTTTATCCTGGTCTTGGTGGACCATGCCACCCGGTACCCAGAAGCCATTCCTTTGAGATTAATCACTTCCCCTGTTGTGGGTCGTGCTTTGATAGGGGTTTTTACCCGCATGGGGTCCCCAAGGAAGTGGTATCTGATAGGGGTACCAACTTCATATCCACGTACATGAAGTCTGTGGAAGGAGTGTGGGGTAACCTACAAGTTCACCACCCCTTACTACCCCCAAAGTAATGGTCTGGTTGAGAGATTCAACCGCACCTTGAAAGTCATGATCATGGGTCTGTCAGAGCCTTTGAGGCGGAAGTGGGACATCCTCTTGCCATGCCTTCTATTTGCCTACAGGGAGGTGCCTCAAAAGGGACTTGGGTTTAGTCTCTTTGAGCTGATATATGGCCACCCTGTGAGGGGACCTTTGAGTCTGGTTAAGGAAGCTTTGGAGAAAGCTCCTAGTAAACCTCCCCCAGGATGTATTCAGTTACATGCTGGCTTTGAGAAACCAGACTGCCCGCTTCAGGAGTCTCGCTCAGGAGAACCTGGAAGCAAGCCAGGAGGAAATGAAATGCTGGTATGAACAGAATGCCACTCTGGTCGAGTTTCAACCTGGACAGAAAGTGTGGGTGATGGCACCAGTGGAGCCTAGGGCGCGCCAAGATAAGTGGACTGGGCCATTTGAGGTGGTGGAGTGCAAGAGTGAAGTCACCTGCCTGGTGGACTTGCGGTCTCCAAGGAGCCCTTTAAGGGTCCTGCATGTCAACCGCCTCAAACCTCACCTTGAGCGGACTGAACTGTCCATGCTCCTTGCGACAGATGATGGGGTAGAGGAGGAGAGTGAACCTCTTCCTGCCTTCCTGTCTGCAGGAGAAAAAGATTGGTCAGTGGGGGGAGTGATCCTTTCCCCCTCCCTGACTAAGGAGCAGCATGGTGACTGTCGCCAATTGTGTTGGGACAGTTTTCCCCACTGTTTTCCCTGATCCCAGGAGTCACACACTTGTGCACACATGATGTGGACACTGGTGACAGTACAGCTATTAAACAGAAAGTTTACAGGGTGACTGACAGGGTCAGGGCATGCATTAAGGATGAGGTATTCAAAATGCTTGCCCTAGGGGTTATTGAGCACTCCAGCAGTCCATGGGCCAACCCAGTGGTATTGGTCCCAAAGGCTGCTGCATCTGGTGGCACTCCAGAACTCAGGTTCTGTATGGACTACCTGGGACTCAGGGCCAGATGGAGCAAAATTTTGAGTCGCAAATGGCCCGAATCGCAATTTGCGACCCCGCAAAATCGGAGATGGGATGCAAAAACCACATTTCCGAATCACAAATTGTGGAGCGAGCCATTACCGACTTCCAAAAATTGCGACCCCATTTTGCGACCCGCAAATAGGAAGTTGGAATTTGCGAGTCGCAAACCATATGAAATAGCCACTCGCAAATTGCGACTAGTCGCAAAAAGCCCATTTTGCACTTCCAATTTACCACTAATTAAGAGCAGGTGGTAACCAGAACCAAAGTATAAAAGGAGACCCAAAAGGCACCTGGGTTACTCAAGATGGCGGAGAGATATGTGATAGCAAGAAGGAGGAGAGCCCACACCGCACAGCAGATGAGGAGGAGGAGCCAGAGACAGGAGAAGATATACAGAAACAGACACTTTTCAAACAAACTGAGGAGGAGACCTATGATAAATACAGACTCAGCAGTGCAGCAATAATAGAATTAATAGATCTACTCAATCCGCAGCTTCAACGCCAGACTGTGCGCGGCAGCGGCATCCCCACACATGTGCAAGTGCTATGCTCACTGCACCTCTTGGCCTCGGGTAGCTATCAGGAGGTCATTGCAGTGGCAGGTGGGCTATCTCAAAGTGCACTTTCACGGTTCTTCAGAGCATTCCTAGATGCCATACTCACACACATGTCCAGATACACATACCTACCCAGGAATAAGGCAGAAATCAACAGCACCAAGTTGGAATTCTACAGGATTGCCAACTTCCCTCATGTAATAGGGTGTGTAGACGGGACACATACAAATATGCCCTACTGCAAATCTAGAATATCTGTTCCGCAACCGGAAGTGTATCCACTCACTGAACATCCAGGTGGTATGTGACGCCCATTATGTTATAACTGACATGGTAGCCAAATTTCCAGGGAGTACACATGACTCCTACATTTTCAGGCACAGTGGGATACACCAACGCCTAGAACGTGGGGAGTTTGGAGACGGATATCTCCTAGGCATAGCTGAATACACCTTGCAGACACACACACAGGTCAATGTGGAAACCATCCATGCCCAGCTAACATTGTTCATTTTTGCCAAACAGTTGACAGTGCATATGCACTAAGACCATGGATACTTACCCCGTACTTAACACCCAGCAATGAGACAGAGAGGCAATACAACAGTGCACATAGGAGGACCCAAAATATTATAGAGAGGACCTTTGGACTGTTGAAGGCAAGATTCAGATGCCTCCACAGAAGTGGAGGTGCCCTCCAGCATGCCCCAATAACAGCATTCAAGATCGTTGGCGCATGCGCTATACTGCACAACATTGCCACCAGACGTGGGCTACATATCACCCCTGAAGACCCAGATTCGGAGGATGACGAGCAAGAGCTACCACTTCGCCAGCCTGGGGATAGAAGCATTGCAAATCAAGGCAGACAGAGACGGGACCACATTGCAAACCAATACTTTGGAAGGTACGTGGTAACTGTCACCACACACACAAATGTCACACACAAAGAGCCCAGGTGTGAAGTGGAACAAACAAGAACTTTAATTAAGTGAACCAAATAACTATTGAAATGAACTATTGATCAGGGGCTGTCAAAGTCCACCTGCTATGAGGACACATTAACCTCATGTGCCTCCATTGTTTGTCAGTGCGTAGCTCACATCCTACGCCTGGGACGCCCAGCATGGCTGGTGCCTGGAGCATCTGCAGATCCCTGCCGTGCACTTCCACTACGCAAGACCCTGGTGTCTGTGGCAGATGCACTACTTATAGTAGAGCCCTCCTCACTGTCTTGCGGCGTGTCTGCCGTGCCCCTAGCCACCTGTCTTGCCTCCATCATGTCCACAGCGTGGCTTATGAGTCCCAGGCCGCGAGCCACATCGCTGGCAAAGTGGCCCATGTCGACCTGTAGGCTGACTGTGCGGCGTGACAGCCCTGTGGTATTTACAGCTAGGCGGACGATGGAGGCAGCCATGCGGTCTAGTCGGTGGATTAGTTGCCGGTCACAGCGCCTTGCACCCTCTCTCTCTGTGAAAAGTTCAGCCACTAGTTGTCTGATGGAGAGCACAAGGTCACCTACATTACTGTTCAGGTGTTGTAGCTCTGTGTGGACCTGTGCCAGCCCTGTTGTCCAATTACTCTCCAACCGCCGCATGGCCCCTGAAATCAGTCTCATTTGCCTTGTCTGCAGGCGCTGACCTTCGATGAGTGCAGCTTCGGCGGCGGACATGGAGGCGTCCCTTCCATCTCCCTGTGACACTGCAGGGACAAGGACACTTCGCCTGCGACGCGGTGGTGCATCTGTGTCCTGTTGACTGGCACTGTGGCTGGGACCGGGTGCTGGGTCTATCTCCACAATGGCCACTGGTGCATCTGGAGGGGACTGTGGTCGGGTGGTGCAGGTCCCTGTGGTGGCTGCTTCTGGGTCTTGTGCTGCCTGATGGCTGACCTCTAACCCCTGGACGGTGTGGCTGGTGGTGGTGTCTTGTGGGAGACCTGTGGGACATAGGGAACACACTGCTAGTATCTACCATCTGTTGTATGCTTCCTAATAAACTGTTGCCTATCAGCTGCCTACTGGACTACATTGCCCATAATGCACCATTCTGGTGGTTGCTACTCTGAAATGGAGCTATTTTGGTTGTGCATGGTGTTGTGTACTAGGTGGGTGGGGGTATGGCAGATATGGGTGTACATGCATGTTTCATGGTACTCACTGGTTGATGGTCCTGGTGCTGACGTGTCCAGCTCTCCTATTCCAGACACTGCCTCAGGCTCAAGGGTCTCTTGCACTCTTTCCTCCAAGGGTGTGGGTGGTGGTACTGTAGATAGGCCTCCTCCAGTGCCCCTCATCTCCCGGAGGCATTCTGCCACCCTCTCCTTGGTCCGGGAGCGCAGGTCATACCATCTTTTTTTTAGTTCATCAATGCTCTTGTGGCTCACCCCCATTGAATTCACCTTCTCCTGGATTTCCATCCAAATCCTCCTTTTCTCCAGCTCAGGCACACTGAGGGCTGCTCTTCCAAAGAGTTGATCATGGTGCTGGCAGCATTCATCCGTCAGCACCTCCAGTTCTTTTTCAGAAAATTTGATCTTCCTCTTTCTGGCTGATTCCTCCATTGTTGCTGCTGTTCCTCATGTTGGCTGTTCAGCAGTTGGAAATGGGTGTGGTCCTCCCTCCTCCCAGGTATATTAGTAAACTTCCTGGCTGTGATGTCATCATCAAGAGCCAGGAAGTGTTTTCCAGAGTGTTCTGCTGCACCTGCATGCAATTTGCGGCACAGTCGCAATTTGCGACACCCACTCGCAATTTGCGTGTTCGTTTTTAGCGAGGTCGCAAACAGCAGACTCTCAATCTGCGGTGCGACTTCATTTACGAGTCGCAAAATGAAGTCGCTTCTTCTTGCTGGATACCTGTTTGCGAGTCGCAAAGACTCGCAATATCCGACTCGCTATTTTTTTCCTACCTACATCTGGCCCTCAATGTGGTCAGCAAGACTGGCGCACACCCCATCCCCCGAGCAGATAAGCTCATTGAACAGTTGGGAGCAGGCAAGTATCTCAGTATATTTGATTTAACATCTGCGTACTGGCAGATTGCCTTAATTGAGGGAGGCAAGGAGAGGTCAGCATTTTCTACCCCAGATGAGCACTTTCAGTTTAAAGTGATGCCATTTGGGTTGAAGAATGCCCCTGCCATCTTTCAGAGGTTGGTCAACCAGGTGTTGGCAGGACTGGATGACTTAACTGTTTAGTTCCACATGGGAGGAACACCTGCAACACCTCTGGAGAGTGCTAGAGGCCCTGCAGAAGGCAGGCCTCACTATTAAGGTGAGCAACTGCCAAATAGAGCAGGGTTCTGTGGTGTACTTAGGACACCAGGTGGGGAGTGGCCAGGTTGCACCCCTACAGCCTAAGATTGATACCATTCTGGCTTGGGAGCCTCCCAACACCCAGATTGTAGTGAGAGCCTTTTTAGGTCTCACAGGATACTACAGGAGGTTTGTTAAGGGATATGGTGCCATTGTTACCCCCTTAACTGAGTAGACTTCTAAGAAGCAACCCAGGAGAGTGATCTGGACAGAGGCTTGCCAGAACGCTTTTGATGCCCTGGAGGCTGCCATGTGCACAGCACCTGTGCTGAAGGCACCTGACTACTCCAAGGAGTTGGTTTTGCAAACAGACACCTCAGAGCATGGTATTGGAGCAGTACTCTCACAGCTTAATGAAGAGGGCCTAGATCAACCCGTAGCCTTCATTAGCAGGAGGTTACTACCCAGGGAACGTAGGTGGAGTGCCATTGAACGTGAAGCGTTTGCTGTGGTCTGGGCACTGAAGAAGCTAAGACCCTACCTGTTTGGGACACACTTCTGAGTTCAGACCGACCACAGGTCCCTCAGATGGTTAATGCAGATGAGGGGTGAGAATCCAAAACTGTTGAGGTGGTCCATTTCCCTATAGGGGATGGACTTTTCAGTTGAACACCGTCCTGGTACAGAACACGCCAATGCTGATGGTCTGTCCAGGTTCTTCTGCCTTAGTGATGAGAACTCCCATGAGTTTGGGTAGTTGCTCCCCACTTTCAGCTGGGGGGGGCACATGTAAGACTTTTCATCCTTGGTGTGGTCTCCCTTAACTTTTTGCCTCTGTTCCCCAGGTTGTTGATGTGTGCTGGACTCTGATTTTACTGTTTTTGTTACTCTGGGCACTTTACCACTGCTAACCAGTGCTAAAGTGCAAGTGCTCCTTTACAAAATGTGTATGTGATTGGCTTATCCATGATTGGCATATTTGATTTACTAGTAAGTCCCTAGTAAAGTGCACAGGAGGTGCAAGGGCCTGTAAATCAAATACTACTGGTGGGTCTGCAGCACTGGTTGTGCCACTCACATTAGTAACTCTGTAAACATGGCTCAGACCTGCCACTGCAGTGTCTCTGTGTGCAGTTTTAACTGTAAATTTGACTTGGCAAGTGTACCCACTTGCCAGGCCTAGACCTTCCCTTTTATTACATATCATACACCCCTAAGGTAGGCCCTAGGTAGCCCCAAGAGCAGGGTGCAGTGTATGGTTAAGGTAGGACATGTAAAACACATTACTATATGTCCTGACAGTGAAATATTGCTAAATTTGTTTTTCACTGTTGCAAGGCCTGTCCCTCGCGTAGGTTAACATGGGGGCTACCTTTAAACCTGATTAAAGTGTAAATTCCCTTTAGGAGCGGATGGACATGAGTTTGGGGGTCTCTGATCTCACAATTTAAAAATACATCTTTTAGTAAAGTTGTTTTTTAGATTGTGTGTTTGAAAATGCCACTTTTCTTGCTTATACCATTTCTGTGACTCTGCATGTTTGTTGATTCCCAGTCTGGGTCAGTTTGACAGTTAGGCTGGTTGCACCTCACATTAGACAGTGACACAAAGGTATCTGGGGTGTAGTCTGCATTTCCTGATGAGCCATCTGTGCTAGGATGGAGGGGAGGAGCGGTCACTTACACCTGAAAGGGCTGTGCCTGTCCTCATACAATGCAGTCTCTGACCCCCTGCTGAGTATCTGGGGCCTGGCCTGGGCAAGGCAGGATTTCACATTCACAAGAGACTTTACTTTGAAGTAGGCCTAGTTCAAAGGAGAAATTGGGTATAAGAAGGGCACCCAAAACCACAGACTATATAAACCCTTCTGGAAACAAGAGGAACCTCTGCCTGGAGAAGAGCTGAAGAGCTGAGGAAGAAGAGCTGCCCTGCCAGTGACTGTGCTTTGTGGAGCTATCCTGCAGTTGCTGCTTTTGCCACAGTAAGAGGGCAAAGACTGGACTTTGTGGGCCTTCCATCTTGAGAAGAAATCTCCAAGGGCTTGATTTAGAGCTTGCCTCCTGTTGTTTGAAGTCTCAGGGACAGCAAAGACTTCTCTCTGCCAGCACCTGGAGTCTCTGGAGAGATTCCTACTCTGTCCTGTGATGCCCACCCAGTTCCTGGGACCCTGAAAGGAGAAGCTGGCAGCCTAAAGACAAGGAAATCCACATACAGAGCACTGTGCGGGGAAAAGATCGACGCGACTCCGATCTGCGTCTGAAGAAACGACGTGCCGCTGGCTCTGCAGCTGAGAAACGACGCTCGCAGGAAACGCGACCGAAGAACTGACGGATAGAGCAGGAGAAATGACGCACAGCATTGCTGATGGAGGCTGGGAGATCACCACCAGCGCTGCGGGGTTTTAGGATCATCGCGTGGCTGGATTTCCGACTCAAGTACCGCTGTGTGTGGAAAAACAACGCAAAGCCTGCCCGGACCACAGAGTGCTGACCAGATCGACGCATCGCTCTCCTGCGGAGAGAAGAAACAGCGCTCCCGACCCGGCGAAAGGAGAGACGACGCAAGGCCCCACTCGTGAGTGGAATCAATGCGTCGCAAGACCTTTTTGATGCACACTCGCCCATGCAGGGTTATTTTTGACGCAGTACTTTTTCACGCTGACAGTGTTAGTGTGTGTTAAAACTACTTAAAGACTCATTTTGATTTTTAATTGATAACTTTACTTCTGTATTGTGGATTTTTGTTGCTTTGGTCTCTATTTTTCTAAACCTGTGTTTTGTCATTTTGTATTGTTTTCATTAAGTTACTGTGTGTGTTGGTACAAATACTTTACACCTAGCACTCTGAGGTTAAGCCCACTGCTCTGCCAAGCTACCAAGGGGGTAAGCAGGCATTAGCTGAGGGTGATTCTCTTTTACCCTGACTGGAGTGAGGGTCCTTAAAGAGGGGGTAACCTGACTGTCAATCAAAGACCCCATTTCTAACAGCCCTGAGAATGTAGACATAGGGATCCAACTGGGTACGGAGAGGCCTAGAACTGGCAAGAACCCTTGCAGTACTGCACCATTGTCCATGTTCTATCAGTAGAATTCAGGGATACCTTTCCTCATCAAACTTGAAAGTCACAGCTGTCCCAACCCCGGAAATTATGTCACATCCATTACCGGGTCTTCCGGTGCCCCTTAGAGTCCGCCCAGGAACTGACGTAGGTGTGTCACGTGGGTTGTGACATCATGTGATCACATGTTAGTCATGTGCCCGGGTCCTAGCCCCAGTATCTAGGGCTCTGGGCTGTGTAAATTGGGGGCCCTGCTGGTGTGTGCCATGTTTCTGCACCTAGGAGGACAAGTATGGACATGTCAGACAGTGAGGACCACAAAGCTGCTGGGTGTCTCCTCACAGGGAGCAGCAGTGGAAATGTAAGGCTAAAACATCCACACTGCTGGCTAATCCAAAAGGGGGCTGGTCAAATGTTGCTTATGTTAGAGTCACCCAATCAATTTAGAAATGGAAACCTAAACAGATGTTTGCTCCAAAATTCCCAGAAATTGTGATTAGCAGGGGTCAACGTATAAAGGGTCCTGACACTTAAGAGCTGAAATAGAGCCAGTGAAATGAAAAAACTTGAGCACATATGCAAGCCCCGAGGACTTCCCAGGAGTGTGTTAAAAGCTGGTTATCAGATGTCAAAGTATAAACAGGCCCCCACAGTTAAAAAAAAAAAAAAGTTTGAAACAGATAACATGAAAACCTAAAACAGGTGTTTGTCCCAAGACTTCCCAAGACAGGACTCAAAGGGAATCAATAGAGGTCAAATCATAAACTGACTATGCAATTAAAAGTTTCAAACAAAGGGGACATGCATTGCAAACCTAAAACAGATGTTGCACACCCTATGGCTTCCCAAGACAGGCCTCAAAGGCTAACATGCAGTGCTAACCTAAAACAGATGTTTGCCCCCAGGACTACCCAGGACAGGACTCAAAGGGGGATCAGTAGAGTTCAAAGTATTAAGATGCCACACAATCACAAAGTTTGAAACAAACAGTGGGCATACATTGCAAACCCAAAACAGATGTCTGCCACCCCCCCCCCCCCCCCCAAGACAGGTCAAAGGGGATCATCAGAGGTTAAAGTATAAATATACCACACAATTAGAAAAGTTTAAAACAAACTGTGGACATACATTGCAAACCTAACCCAAATGTCTGCCAAAAGACTTCCCAGGGTAAGTCAAAGGGGATCAGCAGAATTGAAATGATAAAAGTAACCATGCAATTAAATCATGAAACAAACAGAGGACTTGAAATGAAAGACCTAAAACAGATGTCTATTTCAGGGCCCAACCTACACAAAACCTATGCATAGCCGGTATAAAATCTGGTATAAAAGCATCCCCACATTCACAGGGCTCTTTTTCTGAACCACATATTTGAAGTTTGCGGAGAGCCACGGCTTCCAGAACTAGCAAGGATTAAAAATATGAAGGGCAGAATGGCGACTGGCGATACTACCCCTCTCCTACTTAAAGTAAGTAAGTAAGTAACTATGTTGTGTTTGTATATGTTATATTATAGTTTCACCCTGATGTTATCCCCCGCCTTTTTTTAACTATACCCATTAGAGCGTAGCGCTTATATTTAACACAGGGTTATCTGAGACATACGTTTCTGTTGTTTTGAAGCCCATGCTTAATTTGTAGAGGCAACCAGTATTTTAAAAGTAAAAAACAAAGAGGGTGGTAAAAATAGGTCTAAAGTTATAGTACAGTATGCATGATAATGAAATGTTTTTAAATTGTAAACTCAAGCTATGTAGTTTAGACCCGCACAATTGCTCTGTTTTAAAATAGGGTTATCAAACCTATTTTTAGCAATAACTTATGAAACTGGCGATTTAAAAACACCTACAGAAAATTGTCTTGTGTATCCTGCCTTCAGGAAGCATTTATAATGTCATGAGATTGCTTGTAATTAACGTTCATGCTACAGAGAGATATGAGTGTTTAGTCTAGACTCAGCTTTGACTCACCATGAAGTAGTGTAGCTGGTTAATATCCATCTGTAAAGAGCAGAACTATATTTTTATGTGGATAGCTGTGTGGATTAGTAAAGCCAGAATTGACAAACTATGTAAAACAAATTAATGTGTGTGAAAGGAGAGCTATTGAGAGATGTTCGGCACATTTGCCGAAAGGCTGGGAGGGTGTCCCTGCCCCCCAATTAACTCCCAGAGCCCCCACTTACCACCATAGTATGGGGTAAATATAAAGAGGGGTTGGGTGCTTAAATATTGCGACTTGCGCAATGCCAGTCGCACCGTTTTTTTAATTGTATCCCAGAAGTGGGAGTTTAAATATTATACAACATGGTGGCCCCCAATGAGGCCTCTTTACATACTTGGGCTGCGGCAGGCGATTTGTTGGTAAATGGGGTCCCTCAGACATGGGGTCCCTAGAGGTCTCTATGGGCTTGAGAAAACCAGCATAAACTCCATATGTTTGGAGGAGCACGAGGCTGTGCCTCAACTCAGCACTCCCCCTTCCTTCCTTTTTAGCAAGGCACTGCCCCCACCTAACCCCTTTCTGAATGGGAGGGTCAGGGCGGATATAAAAAAAAAAAAAAAAACAGGGCCCCAGTGCGATTACCCCGGTGCTTCGGAGGCCTGATCCTCACTAGAAGGGGTTCCGAAACACTGATTTTATTAACCGTTACCACCTGTATTGCTGTCAGGGTATGTTGAGGAGGAGGGGCACATGCACTTGATGTAGGGCTGGTGGGTTCACACGTAGGGCACCACAGGATGTGTTTGACGCTGTGGAATTTCGAGAGAATCTCTGTAACCTGTTGCAAAGTAAGACAGAAATAGTAGCATACGGGACTTTTAGAGCAATAGCCCTCATTGTCTCATTGTCTGGGGATGTGAGTGTGCTGTTTCCAGACCACTAAAGAGTATCTTGTAGGGCCACATGTAATTGTAAACAATTTAATGAGGATGTCCACAATCCCAAACTGATTGCGGGACCAAGCATGACTATTACACCTAATACTGGCGGCAAAGTGACCACCTCCTCTCCACGTAAAGGGTCTAGGGTCTTATCTGGAAGCAAAGCAGCGAATGACAGGCCGATTTGCCCGACTGTACTGGTAACTAACGGGCGAGCTTCCAAATTAGACACAAATAAACACAAACATATCCCTGAGCTGCAGGATCTAGGTAGTGTACGTCAAACAGCTTCTAACAAGGACCCCAGGGGAGCTTCAGATGTGCATGCAGCTGCTAGTTACCCTAGACTTTCACCCTCTGGCCAACCAAGATTAATAAAGTCACATGATATGAAGGGGAGACCTGGTTGGAGAAGAGAAGGTGCCCATTTATTTTTGACAGGGGTCCCCAGGCTGCCTTCTGGTCATAGAGAGTCCAATTGTAACAAAGTTACATACTGGATACGCTCACGGAGGAATTGTCTCTCTGTTATTCGGTCCGATATTCAAGAGGTGCGTAGGTTTATTCAACCGGGGTTGAAATTCAACTACATCTCTATCCTTTTTTACTGATAGTACCATGGTGAACAATCTTATATCTTCCAATACCCGAACTGGCTCCTTAAGAGCTGGCAGGAAAACTGGTATTAATCTTTGCATACATCGACCTGGAGAAAAGATACGCAGACGCTGCTGTCCATTTAATGACCATGCAGGTGGGGCCGAAGTTCCTGAGAACCGTCTACCACTTCTGGTAGAGAATTCTTCCCCCTCGTTATCTGACTTGGACTGACTAACTGATGGCCCTTATGTAGGGATGTTAAAAGTAGCAACAGAGGTGTGTCAAGTAGAATGCCCAGGGAACTTAGAAATGGCTCCCAAAATGAGAACCAAGGCAGTAACTACATCCCCAAAACGTATCATTATGTCTTGGAACGTAGCAGGAATAGAGCAAAAGCTAGAGGATCCCGAGTGGGTCAGTTTTATTAATAACTATGATGTATGCCTATTCCAGGAAACTTGGGCTGCAGAATCAATCTATCTTGCAGGCTTTACAACCTACTTCTCTGCGGCTCAACCAGCTTCTGGGGGCTTTGGTAGATGGATAGGGGGGCTTATGATTTTGTTGAATAACAGATTGAAAGACGATCAATCCGTAATATGGTTTAATTCTCATGACCTGTTGGGTGTACAACGCACATTTCGGCCTGGTTTCAAGGTGATCATAATAAATGTGTATGCAAGATCTGACCCGTGTGGTACCAAATCTAATGTTCTCACTCAGTTAGCTGACTATGTGGAGCTCTTACATCCATCAGATTATCTGATGGTTGCAGGTGATTTTACTTGTTCCTTTGCATTAACGAACATTATTAGTAGCCTGACAATTGAGGAAGATGAGCTATGGGGCATTCCCCAATCCAAAGAGACTGTCTCTACCTCTATTTCTTGCGACAAAATGCAGATGGACACTTTATGCTTAAAATTTGGGCTAAGAGAATGCAATGGTTGCGCAAGATCTGATCCCATCCGTGCTTCCACCTTTAAGCGAGGGCTTTCCTCTAGTACCATTGACTATCTCTTAGTTGATATTAGACTATGGACAAGTACCTTAGATATGGAAATAATATTCCGCCATGATAGCAATCATAATCCCTTGTGCCTTACTTTAATTAATCATGTATTTGCAAGAGCCCAGCATCTAGAGACCACTGATGTTCCGACTCCTCGGTTGAATCTTGGACAAACCTGTGTCAGCTGGCCAAAAGTGATATAAAACCCGTACTTGATTAGGGAAATCTACTTATCGTTTTTAGATATTTTTTCTAGTTTTGGGGAACAAGAGGCTGTTTTTATTCGAACTATGGCTATTCATACAGAAATGGTAGGCACCCTTCAGGGTATCTTTTATAAGGAATCTTCTTCTAGGCAGACACCCGACAATATTTCAAGTAGGGAATGGTATAACAAAGATTGTGCAAGATCCAATTTAAAAGTAGCTTTAAAAGAATCACTCACAGGGGGAGATTAGGAATGCCAGACTCAGGTATATTAGGTCCCTGGAATGAGCTAAAAAAAGCTGGGAACATGAGATTTGGCAGAGGTTGCTGGATGCAGTTAAGAACCAAGATGATGGTTCCTTTTGGAGGTTATGGGCTTGTAGATCAAGAAGGGGCAATGATAATATAAGCATGTACATTGAGCCTGAAAGATGGGTGACTTATTTTTCTGAGATTTATGCTTCCCCTGCTCAACAGGACCCTGTAGATATTGGGTGTGTTGACTACAGTGCTTTTGATAAAAGCTCAGCGGAGGACATTGTTTTTACACTAGATGAAACAACAGTAGCCATCAATTCCATGAGACTAGCGAAAGCTCCTGGCCCTGACAAGACACCGGGGGACCTACTTAAATCTGAACCCACCATATGGGCATGGTACATAAATACTCTGTCAAATGCTATAGCAGCAGGTAGTTCCATCCCAGACTCGTGGCATGGGGGAGAAATAATTCCTATACATAAGAAAGGTGATGTGGTTTCGCCAGCTAATTATCGGCCAATCCGCCTTATTGATAACCTGCAAAAGATCTTTGCCAAGCAAGTCTTAGGCTCATGGAATGGGTTCAGGATAACCAGGTTTTATCCCCTCTTCAGGCCGGCTTTCACCCAAAAATCAGTACCATGGACCAGGTTTTTAGGCTTTCATTGCTATTTTGGAAATGTGTCACCTTAGACAAGCAAAAATTGTACGTTGCTTTTGTAGATTTAAGATCTGCTTTCGACCTTGTTCCGAGAGAGAAGCTATGGGAAGTCTTAAACAAAATTGGTACCCCAGGAAACCTAGTGCACTTAATCCAAAGGCTGCATGAGAATACATATGCACGAGTAAGATGGGGTAGCCAGGGGGAACTTACCGACAGAATAGACATTAGGTGAGGGGTAAGCCAGGGCTGCATCCTTGCCCCAACTCTTTTCATCCTGTTTATCAATGAGGCGGTGCAAGTCGTATCTGATTACTGTAATGACACGCCCTCCTTGAACAATCAAAAAATCCCAATATTATTTGCTGATGACTCCCTTTTGATTTCCAAAACTCCTATGGGTCTTTAGGTCCTAATGGACAGGTTTAGCTCATTCTGTGTCGGATTGGAGCTTAATCATAATAAAACCAAATTTAGTACCTCAGGTTGTGGTAATACTAAGAGATATACCATATTTCACAATGGGACCCCTCTAAGTAAGGTATGTTCCATTGATTACCCGGGGGGGTACGAATCAGCAATAATATGCATTGGGAGGCTCAGATTGATAAAAGCATAGCCCTTCTATCGTACAGATCTGGGGCCATTTTGCATTTTCATAAATCCACCACAGAGAGAGTGGTATCTCCAGCCATCAAAATCTATTTATCGAAGGCCCAGGGTGCTGTGGTTTATGGGGCAGAAATTTGGGGATTTTCTAATTTAAGTAAACTCTCTGTGGTGGAAAATAGATTTATAAGATCGCTTCTGGCATGTCCTCAGAATACCCCTTTGATCCCAATGTTTTGGGACCTTGGTCTTTCGCGTATCTCAGATGTAATTGTCCTAAGACCCCTGCTTTTATGGGTTCGCATCTGGACTACTCCTGAACTAATTGTATACAAGGAGTCCCTCCAAGATATTCTAGATAGACCCAATGCACTTTCTATTCCTTGGCTTAAGCATATCTCAAATTGGCTTCATATTTTGGGTCTTAAAAACTTTTGGAGTCAACCTACAATCTAAGGAGGGACCACAAGAGAAACTTGAAAACTATTTATTTGACTTATGTCAGGGAAAGCTACCTGCTACATATGTCACATGGCAGACCGACATCCCAATTCCTTGATCTCAAGTGGTATCCTCATCTTGAACCATTTATGGATTCAATTTCTGACCCGCTAAGCAAAAGTTTATATATTCAGTTTAGGTATGGATGCTTATCTCTTAAATCTTTCAACAACACGTGGAGTTCTACTACAACAACTGATTTATGTCCTAGTTGTAATTGCACTCCAGAATCCGTAGTACATTTTATGTTTATATGCCCCACGTATAGGACTGCACGGCGGAAGTGGCTATGCTCAATTTGTAGGAATATGGGCATGAGACATTGCAAAGATGCCCTAAGGGTTATGATGAGGGATTCCTCCACTCCCCTGTTCTTTGCGGTCAGCAAGTTCCTTGCGGCCGCATGGTACATACGCACACGTTATCTAAAAAAATATAATGACTAGTTCGAAGTTTCATAGTTTTCATTTTTTATTTCTGACTAATATATGTCTTTTAAGATTACTGTGATTGTTCACCAGCTGTTAATGAGACTGCTAAGAGGAGTAGGCTTTCAGGTGGTTAAATACAACTTGCAGGGGAAGTATGTTTATGATTTTAATCATTTATGCTTTTATTCTGCTCCTAAGTTATTTCTGATAGCATGGTAGTTGTGTCCTCTCTTTTTCAAATTGATGTTATCTCTGTATTTTTATGATGTTATTGCTTTGATGGTTGAATATAACTATATAAAGCTGTGTACGATGATGATGAAATAAAAGAATGTTATTTAAAAAAAAAAAAAAAAAAAAAAAGTGTATCTTGTATAGTAAGATCACTGGTAAGAAACAACACTGGTTGCTCAATTTTAACACAGGAGCATCCAACATATGTCTGGCAATGGTTCCTCGAAGTACCTCACAACCGGTGAGCGTGCACACAACCAGATTGTTTATGTTCTCCATCATGAAAAACACTTTTATGGTATTTTGAACATGAAGGGTTTTCAAGGAGCCAAGTACGTGTTCCCCCACAGCAACCATACCTTCAGCACACGCACAACTCATCAGTGTGAAATACACTGTAAAATGTATCAGAAGGATGGATGTTGAGTCAGCAGAGCAGAAGGTACACTGTTGCACATGTAATCTGTTTTGTCTCTTTCAAAACTGGTTGAGCATACACAACAGACTTGTTCGCTGCTTCCGTAAAATAGACTGTAGGGCTTACAGTCGTTACGTCCTCTATCAGCATAAATGTAAAGGCATGGAATGTCCCAGGTGTAAGGTGTATTTTCAGGCTGGGACAGAGCACATATGTTGCATGGTTAAATGGCAACCTCAGACCAAAACTGAAGACTACATAGTGTTTGATATAGAGTGTACACAAGCCTAATTATATTTATGCTCCTCATCTAACTTCCGATGAGTACTGGGAGTTTGATGGGTGCACATGTGTGAACGACTTCCTCACCACTTTCATACAGCCAAAATTCAGAGGGTCAACTATAATGGCACATAACTCAAAAGCGTACGACTCGTTTATGTTGCTGACCATAATTGGTGAAACAATGGCAGTAGAACTCATAACCCAGGGCTCCAAATTGATGCTGTTCATGGCGGTGCCTTTTGAAATAAGGTTCATCAATACCTTACATTTTCTACCTATGAAATTGAGTAAAATACCCAAAGTATTTGATTTCCCAGGCTGTAAAAGTTATTCCCCCCACTTTTTCCAACACATGGGCCAACCAGAATTATGAGGGTCCCATGCCTTCGCTCTCCAGCTATGGTGTCAAATATATGATGCCTGCTGAGAAAGAGAGCTTTGTACAATGGTATGGTGAAAACAACTTTCATTTTCAAACCGAGTTTGAAGCACACTGTCAGTTCAATGTAATGATCTTACGAAAGGCCTGCACCCTTTTCAGAGATGTAGTGGTGGAGTTGACCAAATTTGAGCACTTACACCCTCGTACTCTGATGAAGGCGCAATATGTTAAAAACTGCGGCTTTGTCATGAGAACCCTTTGGGAGCATGAATGATTAGCTATGCTAAGAACAAATGCTGAGCTCTTGTCTTTTATTAGGAGTTGCCAGATACCTGAGCCTATGGAGCCCTGCGATGCCTTATTTGGGGGCGTACAAACGCTATTCAGCTGTACAAGGCTGTGGGCAAAGGTGAGAAAATGCACTATTTCAATTTCACAAGTCTGTATCCGTTTGTCAACAAACAAAAGTTATAAACTTTAGGCCACCCCACCATCATATACAGGGACTTTAAGCCCATTGGTGAATACTTTGGGCTCATTAAGTGCCAAATTTACCCACCCCGTTGTTTACTTCCCTGTACTACTGTACAGAGTCGACTGTAAGGTAATGTTCCCATTATGTTGTAAATGTGCTGAAAGTAGAGAGACTAGCGGGTGTAGACACAGTGAAGAGCAAAGGATGCTGACCAGTACGTGGTATAGCATTGAGGTACAAAAGGCCCTAGAGAAAGGATACCGACTTGGTAAAATAGTGGAAATATGGCACTTTGAAAGGACCACAACACAACTCTTTTCTAACTATATCAACCTGTTTCTAAGGGACAAATAGGAGGCTTTGGGGTTTCCAGAGAGGTGTGTTAATGTAATGAGGCCTTTAAGCAAAAGTACAGAGATGACTACTGCACTTTCAAGGGTATACGCTTGAGACCCGAATTCATTGAGGTCAATCCTGCCCATCTGCAGCTAGCCCAACTCTGCCTAAACTCCTTATGGGGGAAATTCGCACAGCGTACAAACTTGTCAAACCCGACCATAACAACAGATCTTGACGAGTTTTTTAAGTACCTTTTTTCCCTTTGTTATGAGGTGTCCAGTTGTGAGTATATCGATGATAAAACTGCAGCTCTGTGTTGTAAGTACACTAAAGAGTACTCCACGACGTGTAACAATAAAACATCTTCATAGCATGTTTCACAACTGCTTGCTCCCGTTTAGAGCTTTATAGAGTGCTAGATAAACTGCAGGACAGGTGTCTGTATCATGATACAGACCCTGTTATATTTGTGAGTAAAGTAGGTGATGAAGACTCTCCATAAGGTGATTATCTAAGTGATTGGACTAGCAAACTACAAAAGGGCGAACACATATTGAGTTCACCTCATCCGGACCCAAAACCTATTCGTATAAAACCTCAAACAATACAGTGTGTATGAAAGTCAAAAGGTATCACCTTAAATGTCAACAACACAGTCAAAATCAATTTTGGCATTGTTAAGGATATGGTGAGCTAATACGCTATGTCCGACACCTGTGAAAATATTAAAACAATTGTTGTACAGCAGCCTAGCACTGTGCGGTCCAAAAAGCAGTGGGAAATCACAACCCAACCTTTACATAAAACCTTACGTGTAGTGTTTGATAAAGGGGTCCGATTGAGGAGTAAAAAACTCTACTGTAAGGTCATTAAAGGGGCATTACACTAGCGAATCCCCAGGACTATGGACACCCGCTGGCAGTATCCGTTCTCCTGTATTCTAGCAGGTCCCTCAAATTGCGGTAAAAGTTATTTATAAAGAAGTTGTTAGAAAATGCTCCCAGTGGTTTATCCCAAAACCCCAACAAAATTGTATGGCTTTATTCATGCTGGCAAGATCTTGATGGAACTATGCCTAAGGGTCTCACAAATCAAATTTATAGAACGCATACCTAATAATCTCAATGACAATGCACTGTTTTAACGTAGAAAAATATTGTGCACATTTGAAATTGTGCCTTCGGAGAGTGGTTACCAAGGTTCACAAATTATATTAAAAGAGCAACTAACACATGTGAATTATTGAAAATGTATTAAAATAATGTAGTACTATGTCATATTGAGAGATATAACTTATGTTTTGCATTATATTGTAGAGCTTAACTTAGCCAAATTTGTGGCCTAGTTTTGCCAGGCCTTGTGCATAAGCTGAATATTAACTTTCAATGTAAGACACTGATGGACTGAACTAACTGTGAACTCCTCATTGTTTAATAAAATCTGCTTAGCTGAAACCTTTCTATGAACTAACGGACAGGAGATGATGGAACAAAGTGTAGGGAAAACTGTGTAAAGCAGTCGGGGTGTATTTTCCCAGGACTTGAACAATGAAGACAGTGACTGGAGAAGAAGATGCAACATTTTCAATACCTGATGAGAGGGATGATGAGGACATCGTAAAGTGAACCAACAACTACATGGGAACTGTGTAATGCTAGAATTCATAGATTTGAAATACGAGGGTTATTTGTTAAAGAAGAATGGTGTGATTAGTTGACCAATTAGGAATTAGGGGATAGTATGGGAGACTTTGATATAACAACTAGACAGAGGGAAAAGTTCTCAGACTTTGTTCCGAAATTGATGCAATATTGGGGAGAAGAGATTTGAAATTCTGTCATTGAGCTCATGCTCTTGAGAGCCTAATGTGATGCTGATCGATTGATTACTTGAAGACTGACTTTTTTGCTGATCCATTCCGTGGATAGGTAACTGTGACAATGTGACTGAATTGCATTTTGTGCCTTTTCTTTCTAGGTACCAACTGCGCTGTCTAATAGTTTTTCTTTTAGCTAGATGTTCTTTTTCAAATTCATGTTCTAAACTATTTTTGCATGAAGTCCCACATGCTAAGGCTAATCTGCATTAGGTGAGGTTCCTATTCTAAAACACTGACAACTATAGAGACAAATGATTGACAGACTGATTTGCTGAACTTGCTACTCATGTTGACGTATTCACCTTTGATTCATATGTTGACTTATGCAAATGCTTTAGAATGTATCCTGTCTCAAGTTTTGATTAGATTATCGTATTGGTTGTTACTAATGAAGTAATCTTGATTTGATTAAAGTTTGAATTAATCTCATAACTTAGTATTGTAACCAATAGGGAATAAAATTGTTAAAAGGTATACTAAGTGGTGGTTATTCATGACTGAATAGTCATGGTGCGATGTTATTAACTGCTGTTTAATGATTAGCTTAATGGTTACTTGTTTTGTGTATTGATTTAGAACATTGGTCATACTGTAGCTAAAATGCTCCATGCGAATCAAAAGGGTCATCGACCTATGCGCGTCCCCTTGTAAGTTTACTTATTGAGGACCAGGCGCGCCAACACCCAAAAGTCACACCATCGTAATCTAAGTGTATGTTACATTGTGCGGAACTTGTTTTACAAGGGTAAGAGCAGTCATTCTTTAACTCTGAATGCCTCATACCTTGTTTTAATTAAAAACCCCAGGGACAAACAACAAATATCGATCCTCGCTAAGCAGATGTACCCCGGAAACACTCATCTTTTCTTAGAAGCCCTTAACAATGCCACCACTAAACCTCATGGGTACCTGCTGGTAGACTTAAAACCCAAGACTCTAGAAGACTACATGCTGATATTTTCCCATCAGATCTCCCTGTAGCTTACACACCTAAAACCAGACGCCGGGCCTATAAAAATAAAAATAAAAAATAAAAAAAGGAGTTCAAAATACTTTTGTAACAGTTACTTTCTAAACCTTATAACATAAGGTGTTGATCATGTCTGCACATGTACGCCGTAATTTAGCTGTTCTTAAAACGCTAGTAACCTCTAGCCCTCATTAAAGAAAGGCCATCCTGTGCGCAGCTTCGGACAACTTAGTAGGAGCCCTTTCAGAAATCGCCCTAAATACCCCTAAAAGGCAATGTCCCTATGTCAGAGAGACAGTTCTGAAGAAGAGGCATGCCCTTATCAAAAAGCTTAGCAATATAAGGGCAACCCTCATTTATAGGAAGAAACTTGTAAAACAGTTGGGCGGCTTTATAGGAGCGCTCCTGGGCATTGCGCTACCTTTAATTACAAAACTCCTAACCAGGTACTGATGGATTATGCCCAAAGGATGTACTTGGTGCTGCACCAACAGCTTTAACAGTTGGGCCCGTTTACAGGCGACACCTGGTATTTATGAAAAAATAAAACACTGCGCCTAGATACTGAGATTAAAAAATTAAAAACATTTTTAACTGTACTGATTTAAAACCTTACGACAAAGCTGATCTTTACTCCAGAGGTCTTCAAAACGTTGACTATATTCCACCAACTCTGAACCACCACCACCAGCCCATGCAGTGCCTCGGGATCAACAGCACCCACAGCCGGCGGTCCCAACATCACTGCCCTCAGACAATTTTGTTGAAGAACTTTAAAAAAATATAAGTCAGAGGTACAGAGGTGCGGCGCAAATGTTAATAAACACAATGGCAGCTTCTGAAGATCTAACCTTGTGGAATGATTGGGGTGAATTCCTCTACAAAGGGCAGCCAGTTGTTGGGTCTCATATGAATGATCTCAAAGGTTTCACACACTGCAAAGCCCTACCACTCCAGAAAGTGCATAGAGGTTGGGACCAGTTTCTACAGGCCGCTGCAGAACTCAACGTTCCTTCTACAATTGTTGATAATGCCTTACACAGGTGGCTGCTTAAAAGTTTGAAAGATCCTGATTACAGTCCGCCGAGTACACCATCAGCGGTTGTTTTGAAACCCATCCCTAGGGTGTCAATGCCCCCATTTATCCCACGTCTATCCCACTCTTGGAACACACTGTCTCTACCTTCGGAGACTAAAAAGACATCGTCAAAAAGGAAAACTTGGTTCAATGTGTGATACTTCTGATCCTATGTATTTGTTTTACAATGTCTGTGTGTAAAGTTTTACAACGGTTAATGTATTGATTGATTTCTTTCATCATTTATTTTCTTTAGTATGTTTGCCTGCTTAATGCTTGCACTAAAATCATGTGTAATAAATACTTTTTAACTGTTTCATCACTATGTCATCTTTTTATTTTTTTAATGTGTGTCTTGGCGGCAGAATGAAAATGTATAGTCTGATGTTGAGCTTCAATTCTTTTACTGTAGACATTTAACGTTACGCATACATATGCTTTACAAGACCTTACACTTTTGACAAACAGCATATTCTGTTTGAACAGAGCTTGATGTAGACCTTATGTTTTCTTTTACATATTTCACAACAATACTATCATTGTTTACTAGATTGTTCGAATACAGATTTAGAAGATTTCTAAACATCATACCCTCACACATTTTACTAATAAAATATATACAGTGCTCCCCACACTTGATGGCCAGAGAATCCTGCACCTGCATCTTGTTATACTCAACCCTAACAGCCGCTTTCTTTATATACTTGAATAGAGGTTTTGTAAAGATGCTATGTTTGGAGAATGCCGCTGAACTGTCAAACAATGTACCCTTGTTGGTATCCCAAAAAACATTCCCAACCAGTGTGTGTCCCCCTTTGTAAAGCGGATCTGTGTTAAAGACTAGCAATTGTGGTCTTTCTACACCCATTTCCTTGGGTAGCCCGTCACTTGGGAAAACATCTAAAAAGTATTTCTTCACGTATTTATGCTGACTTAATTCACATATCTGTACAGTGTCCACTGTACAATATTTTAAAGATAAATTATCTGTCAAGCGTGGTTGACCTGAATGACACTGTCAAACACAGCGAATACAACCATGTTCACATTGGTAACCAGGGGTTGACTAAAACGTATTTCAGCTTTTAGATTTCTGTTCTTTATCAGATTATAGTGATCCCTGTCTTCCATATCGGGCGTCAGATCAAAAGCAAAAAGGGTGTAGCCAGCCCCATATCCTTCTTTCGATACAATGACTCCTGAGTCCCTTAGATGTTTTCCTGTTATCGACCCCAGTCCGAGACATTCCCTGATAAAATTAGATGTTCCAAAACTCGGTGTGTACAGCTTTGCAGGAATCACAGCCCCCTTGTGTACCAGCATGGTGTAGTTGATGTCGTAGTGTTTGAAATTGAAAGGATTTGAGGTATAGAGTCTGCTAAAAGCAGTAATGTCCACAAACCCTTTGATAATACGTTTCGGTAGGTGGCCCAGAAATAAATTTTTCTGTTGGGTTAATCTGGCACCGGATGGTATGCTGAATATCTTCAGAGCTATTCTTTTCATATCGCACTTGGCATTTGATAGCTGTAGGGCCTCTGCGTGAGCCAGTCTGATGCTTGGTGACACTTTCACTCTTTTTACAAACAAACTGGCAGACAGTATAAAAAGTTTATACTGTTCTGCATCCCTACTGATGAGACAGAACGAGTCCTTGTTGCAGGTTAGCTTGATGTTAAGATTGATGCCATTGACGAGCAGTTTATCTTGGTAGAAAAAGGTCCTAATTTATCCGCTCTAGGAGGTCAAACTGTCTACTACCAGCAGCGAAGTTTGCTCGTTTTACAAAACCATGATTGTGACTGTCCACCGCCGTAGCTTCAAAATAGCTGTAAGTATCTTTGTAGAAGAGTCTTGTTGAAAGCTGGGTGTCCAGGCCATGACTGTGTGATAAGCCAATCACCGAGGGTGATGTCCACCTGATTAAACATAGTTGCTACTGGGTAAGCAATCGTCGCCACTTTAGCGTTGTTCGCTATGTTGGAACCATCCGCTTTTTACAATTTTACAGATGAGATGCAGATGCATATTGTTGAGATCCAGATACATATCCGTGGACCCTGACTCTATTGGCGCCAAAAGTATTAAAGCGGTTAGCAGCGATACCTCCAAGAAAAACCTGTTTTCGATGTTAGTCTGTGCGGGTTTTAGAGAACAGGTCAAACTCTGATTTAGCGCATTCACCCAATGCGCTAAGTACGAAGGCCATGTTTATGTTTGCAGGGTGCTCAGCTTTTAAAAAATATTTATGTTAGCGCTCCTTCTCTTCTTCATAGCTCTCTTCCGACTTGTGGATCTTCATTTGTGAGCGCTTTTTTAAGATCGGTGTCTTTTTTTTATAGGGGGCAGGCGGTCCCCTGCACTCTAAAGCACCGCGCTTCCTTTTAACGCGTGCGTGAGACTTGTAGACCAACCCTGCTCCTTCTTGAGGCTGTTTATTCATATGTTCGACAACCGCAGATGTCACAAAACCAACCATGTCATGCGCAATGTTCGTAGGAGCTGCTTTGATGTGTGGTTTTGCAATTTCGTAGCCTGTGCTCAAGATGGGCATAGCTCTTCTAAACAAACTACAGAAGAAACTCCCCAAACCGGCCCTTACATAACCGGGGCCCCTTGAAAGTACAGTTGTGGGGCTACATATCCAGCCTGGTTACTGTATTAATCCCTATACATTGAGGGGTCACAATATGTTTTCATAATCACTATGATGACTTGTTAATAGTCGCTGTCACATTCTTAAATGAAGCTTAACAATAACTTTCCCGTATTTAACGGACACCGGCTCAGCCTGATCATTGTAGATCATGATCATAATGGTGTCAAAATGGTTCTTACAAATTGATACGTAGTCTGGTTTGTTGTTTTGTATGTTAACTATTGTGTTAGAAATTGATAAGTAGTCTGGTTTGTTGTTTTGTATATTAACTATTGTGTTAGAAATTGATATGTAGTCTGGTTTGTTGTATTGTATATTAACTATTGTGTTAATTTCACCCTTCACCTGGACCCATCTTAGCAAAGCCAAATAACTGTCCCCTATCCTCTGTGACTCTGTGATGTCGTAAGACATGTAGAGTGTATAGAAACCTCCAATTATATCAGGGCACAGTTAAACACTGTATCTCGATTCGGAGCTCTAAGAAACACCTTTTGTCTAACCTTATCTAGCACTAGATGAATATTGGTATAGGTTTCAATAATGGCTATAGATTTGTTGATAGCTTCGACCACCGAAGCGACTGTTGGGTAATAGCCTTGAAGAAATACTACATGGATACTCAAAGGGGCCTGCTGACACTTTATATTTGACCTCAAGCCTTGAAACTTGAAAAGGTATTCCATGTTCTGGGGTACTGGATTTCTGTTAGGGCTACCTCCCAATCCCCTTTCAGGTCTATAGGTTTAGCCAATTTCACTGTATTATTAGAAATTTGATTTGTCAAGGAACATGCACTTTGAGGCGTTGAATGGCAGCGTAATGTAAAAGGGTGCTGTCTCCATCTTGGCGCATACAACAGCACCCCGTCGTACTCACACAACCTGCACAGAACTGGCCAACAGACAACTGTTAAATTTCTCAGGCCACCCTCGCCATTTGACAGTTGGTTAGCACTGCTACCTTTTCCTTTTCAGAATCTTTTCAAAACCTATACACTGTGTGGATCATTAGGAACATTCTGTAGCTGTTCCTTGTAAAAGACGCCCAACACCTTTTTCCCATCATAGTCCTTTAGCCTGGAAATATATAGATCCCACACTTTTCACTATAAATATCTCATCACTAAAGGTCTGTTGGTAACCCTTAAAAAAAAACAGTTTTAATTTTTAAACCCAAACATAATCGCATTCTTTTAAAAGAGGCCTCTTTACACCAGCTGCGATCCGGTTCCTGTACACAGTTCTCCACACCTTTAACAAATAACAAATTATCTGTTGTTACATTTACGGGTGCCGTTTTGATGGTTCTATGGTAAATGACGTTATAAATGTCTATAAAATCCTGTAGAACATCCACATATCGGTGTTATAGGTAGTGAAATATCTCCACATCTTAGACTTTAAGGTTCTGTTAAAACACTCTATAACAGACGCTTTTACCTCCGTGTGCACGACAAAATGTTTAGCATTGTGCTGTTTTAATTACTTCTTAAACATTCTGTTTAAAAACTCTTTTCCAGCATCTGTTTTTAGTTTTTGAGGTGTTTGTCCTTTCCTGAAGATGGCTTTCGAGGTGGCAGTCAGACTGTTCCCACTTTTATTGAATAAGGCTTCTGCGTATGTATACTTGGACAAGACATCTATGACCGCTAATATATATCGAGCACCGATATTATGTTTTGCTAATTCTTGAAGACTGATTATGTCCACCTGCTATTGATAATCTACTTGAGGTGTAACAATTGTAGGACTTCCCTTAATCCACTTCCGGGCGGGCTTATGGAGTGAATACGCCTCTTCCCCAGATAACCACATCTTCACCTGTGCTCTGTTTACTGGCTCATTTTCAACTAGAGCCCTTCTAAACACTGCTTCGGTAACCCCAAAGCTACTGACACCACTTGTATCATAATAAAGCTTCCTTAACCCACACCACCGAACATGTTATCAGCTTTTACAATCCATAAAATGAAAGACAAATGTTACGTGTGAGGCCATTTTATTTAAAATAAAGAATATTAGCACAGCATAAACACAACATACTTTACAGTTTGTAGCATTCATAAGCTGGTACAGTTCTAGGCCTGACAATACAAAACCCTTATTTGTGAAATAATAATTGGTCAGAAGCTCCAAAGCTGTGCGTAACGCTGTAGTCGGCAAAAGTCTTAACTCCCGTTTACATCCTTTGTACACGCTCCAGTATTTATCCATTGTAGGCATCCACGTGTTGATAAACCATTTGGTTATACATTCAGGAATGTCGCACAGCACCGTAGCTCCCTTCACAGAAATGTTCAGAAACTGCAGAGTTACAGGGTTTATTTCAGCTATTCTTTCTTTAAGCAGCACATATAACATTCTGGCAATGCATATGTATCCAGGGTGTAACTCAGACATCTTGCACTGCGACGTTTTGATTCTCATCCTGAAAGTGAGTAAGTATGTAACGTTGAATAATAGTTATGGCCCGCTACCCTCGACTTTTGTATTTTTTTTTTTCCAAACAACCTTAGTGTGGCTAAAGACCCGATCCTTCTATTTTTATAATAAATATCACACATTTGTCTTTCTATGACCATTTCTATCAATCTTCTGTCAAAATAAGTACACATCCCTTGCATACGTTCGAGTCTTGAGCAGGGCTCGCTTGCGTATTGGATATCATTGAGCGTTGCTGCCAAGACCTTAATCATATCAATGTGGACTTATTTCTTTTCCTCGGACAACCTCTATACCACCCTTACCAACTTATATAACTTGTGCAGGTCTAACCTGCTACATATGCGGGGAATTGTTCTTGCTGTGTACAACTCGTATAGTCACTTGTGACCCTTCTGTTGTGGATCATTAATTATATGCCCGTAACAAAGGTTCTAATAGTCACGTTTAACACATGGGTTCACAACAGTTGCTGCAATACCTTTAACAGTCCATATGACGTCATAGGGGATACCCAGAGTTTCCTTTTCAAAATCTGTGCTATTATAGGTGCAAACACATTTCTTACGTGGCTCTTTGTTCTGGCTTGTAATACTTTCAGATTGTTTGGAACAGCATAAGCAGTAAAGATGTACGCTGTTAACCTTTAGCACCAGCCCCTGTAGCGCATCTCTTTTTGCAGATGTTTTCTATGGTTCAAACAGAATGAAAGACAAACTATTAGTTAAAAGTATGATATCAGCATGTACACGTTAAGTGTCTATAGAGTTGATATATATATATTTTTTTTTACTAACCTAGTCATTTTCGCTACACTCAGGGGCTGCTCTGTAATCTTGGGAGTCACATAGGTCCATAATCAGCGTCAGAGTTAACACTCGACTGCTGTACAGTGACTGGATCAGGGTCCTCCTGAAAGCCCATATCTTCATAGACCAGCAAATTTGGTGGTGCTATAGCTTCTTCATCATCATCATCTTCAGTGTCAAAGTTGATTCCAACATTTAATTCACCTTTCGAAGCTTCACTACCACTGCTGTCAGCCTTAATAGGAGATATCAGTTGCAGCAAATCCTTGAGGCTAGGCCTGTTCAAGCCGATTGCAGAGTTCCTTTTGAAATCCAGTAACATTGGAAACCCCATCTTTAGGGGCAGTCGGCTGTGCATTCTCATCCATCACCGAATGTGTTAGGGAACAATCTTATCTATTGATAGTGTTCAGGGAACCTGAGGAGGTGGCTTTTTTGGGGAAAATATTGTATCTCTTCATAATGCCCTGACAATCTATTTCAGCTGTGGCTCATGGTGTGGCAAAAGGCTCTAGCAGACTCCTTATATATTCTCTATGTTTCAAAAGTGCATACTCCTCTACAACACATAGCAGTCACCTGCTCTCCTTGAGGGCTGTGATACACTGAGGGGGTTACACATAACTCTAACCACATGTCATGACCACTGCAACATTTGACCGGCCACCCTTTTTGGATTAGCCAGCAGTGTGGGGTTTGGCCTTACATTTCCACTGATCCTCCCTGTGAGGAGACACTCAGCAGCCACATGGCCCTAACTGTCTGACATGTCCAGACTTATCCTCTTAGGCGCATAAACATAGTGCACACCAGCAGGGCCCCCATTTTACACAGCCCATAGCCCTAGACAGTGGGGCTCGGACCCTGGCACGTGACTAACAAGTGATCACATGAGGTCACAACCCTTGTGACACATCTACACCTACGTCAGTTCCAGGGCAGGCTCTCAGCGGCACTGGAAGTGCTGGTAACGGATGTGACTTCTTTTTCGGGGTTGCAGGACAACTATCACTTTCCAGTTTGATTAAGAAAGGTATCCCTGTATCCTACTTCGATTGCCCTAAGCAGGGAGGCCCAGCCAGGTATTGATTGGCCTACCCTGGCTTTGGACTGGGAGGGGGTTGTGTTGGAAATCACCCTTTTTGCAGGGTTATTCCCAAACATTTTGCTTTCTTCCTCCTATAAATTTCTGATTTGTTTTTGGTGGCTTTAGGACTCCGGGCACTTTACCGCCGCTGACCAGTGCTAAGGTGCAAGTTCTTGTATTTCTGATTGGCATATTTGATTTACTATCAAGTCACTAGTAAAGTGCACCAGACCTGCCCAGAGCCTGTAAATCAAATGCTACTAGTGGGCCTGCAGCACTGATTGTGCCACTCATTTGAGTAAGCCTGTAAACATGTCTCAGACCTGCCACTGAAGTGTCTGTAGGGGCAATTTGGAACTGCCAGTTCGACCTGGCAAATGTGACATCTTGCCTGGCCCAAACCTTCCCTTTCAGTACCTGTAATTCAGCCCTAAGGTTGGCCCAAGGCAGCCCTATAGGCAGGGAGCAAGGCATTTAAAAGGTCGGACATTTAATGGTGTGTTTTACTGATAGTGAAAAACTGCTACATTTTGTTTTCACTGTTGCAAGGCCTATCTTGACTATAGATTAACCCAAGGATTGCCTTGAAATATCATTTAAGTGTAATTTCCCACTGGGAGTAGATAGAGATATGGACTTTGGGGTCTCTGAACTCACAATTGAAGAATACATATTTTGGTGAAGTTTTTTTAAACTATAAGTTTGAAAATGCCTCTTTTAGAAAGTGGGAATTTTCTTGCTTGACCATTCTGTGCCTCTGCCGGGTTAGGCCAGTTTGACAGTTTGTTTGTGAATTCACTCTAGACAGTCACACAAAGGGAGCGGAGGTTTACACTGTGTATTCTGATGGGTCTTCTGGGGCCAGAGTGGTGGAAGGAGCTGACACTTGCATCAGAATAGAGCTGTGTCTGTACTTACACAAAGTAGTCTCCGACCCCATGGATTGCATTTGGGGATAGGGCAGGAAAGGCAGGACTGTGTGCACTACAAAGACTTTCCTTTGAAATTCACCTACTTCAAAGGCAGAAATGAGAATATGTATTGGGCCTCTAAGTCAACAACTTTGGAAAACTTCTAAGGATATTCTGCCAGGAGTAAGAGCTAGATGACGTAGGAGGGACTGCCACTATGTCTGTTGATCTGCTGTTCTGGCCTGGTGCCTGCTGCTTCTGTCCTGGGAGTAGTGAAAAGACTAGACTTTGCTTTCTTCATCCAGCTTTCCAAGGTTCTTCAAGGATTTGAACTGAGCTTGCCTCCTATTAGAAGTCTCAGGGACATCAAAGACTTCATCTGCCAGCACCTGGGCGTTCTTGCTGAGTCTCCTGACTTGCCAAGTGCTGCCAGATTCAGTCCCTGGGCCCTTGGATGTAAGATCTAGTGAAACCAAGAAGAAACCCAGTGCATGGACTTCAGAACCAGTGCAACGGTCTGATGCTGTGTCGCTGCCTGCACCAGAGTCATGGTCTCTGCTGAGTGGACCCACTTCTACAGACACCACAGGCCTGATGCCGCTGCAGCACCTCCAAAGTTCCACCACAACGTGAGTCCTGAGTGCTGTGTCCCCGACGTCTGGGACACCCAACTCCGCCGCAGAATCTGTAGCCTTGTGGTGTGGTCGCAACACTAATAAGTCAATGACAAGTCTTGAGCTGCTGGATTCATCTACAATGCCGGATCGTAAGAACTGATGCCTCACCACCAATGCTGGATCACCTCCCCTACAATGGTTAAGGAACCGAAACCTCACCACTACTGCCTCACAGTAAGAAACCGGCACCTCACCTACCCTGTAGTGGTAAGGAACTGACGTCACACCGGCTCCAGCGCCGCCTCACCTCCGCGACTCTGTGCTACATCTTTGCTTCCTTATTGTTTTAAAAGGTCCTGTACCTGGGGCGTCTGCGCAACTCCGTGACAAGCCCTTGCAAGTGACGTTGGACTGTTGGAAATTTACTCCTTCAGTGAGGTCGTGATAGCCCCAGTTGGCGCTATTGTGTTTCTAAGCGCTATACTGAAGTTTAATCTTTGAAAATTTGTATCTTTGCTTGTGTATGTCGGATTGTGGCTGCTCTGGTCTTGTTTTATTCAGATAAATATTGGCTATTTGTCTAAACTGGTGAAGAGTACTTTACTGGAGTTTTGGTTACTATATGTGTGTGTACAAATACTCTACACATTTTCTCTGAGATAAGCCTGACTTCTCATGCCAAGCTACCAAGGTGGTCAGCAGGGGTTATCTTAGCTGTATGGCTCCCTTACATTGATTAGAGTGAGGGTCCCTACTTGGAGAGGCTGCAACCACTGCCAACTACAGACCCCATTTCTAACAAACATTATCATAGTTTTTCATTAGAAGGGTAGGAAAACACCACATGAACACACATTGTTATTACATAAGGGCCTCAGCATTAGAATTAACTTCCAAATCTACACGAGAACCAAGTACCATTTACCATCTACCATCGCAGTAGACTGGAAAAAGATATGGTTCTGTATCGTCAAAGCATTCTGGAATCCAGTACTACTAGACCAATCTTTTGAGGTGGGAAGCAGAAAAACAGCATAAGAAGGTGACACAAAGAGCTATGAATAATTTTTCAGATAAATACCAGAAATCTCCCTCCCTGGCCATGGAAATGGAATGACCCGTGCTTGATCCATCACTGGGAGCTACCTTGAGTTGACCTGCATAATGGGAAGAGGCCGAGATGGAGAGCATTTGGATGGATGAACATATCCTTCTGGGTGATTTGTTTGGTGGCTGCATTCAGGGAATCGCTATACTTCTATACCGAATTCTGTGTGTTTATTGCAAGAGAAAATTGTTTTCGCCACAGAGCTGGAAGCTGATTTATTGCTTTAACGTCCCGTGCTGCAGATCTTTTTCTAATTTGTAAACTTTTTGGGAAGATGTTTTGTAGGCAGGGAGGAAAGAAAATGAGATAGAGGATGAGCAGCTTTGTCATGTTATAGTTTTATAGTATTTAACTGCATTGCGTGCTGTTTAATTTATACACTGAGCGATTGGCAATATTTACTCCAGACATTTTCTCACTTGATTTATGGTTTGGAAGAAGATGACCTATGAACTGAGGCAGACTGATAGATCTTAAACATACAACTCTAATTACATGAGCTCGCAGGTGGAGCGGATGATTCTACAGCGGTGTTATTTCTCACCAACAGTGGTCTGGTGTTGTGCTCAGGTTTTTGTCCTGCCAGCCGGCACACATTATTTTCATTATTTTGTGGTGTTGCAAACGAGCACTGACCGCAGCACAAAGCGAAAGAGAAAAAAGCCACACACTCTTTCCAGAGGGGCTATGATAAATGAAAGCCAAAGGTTTCCCATTTTCCAGGATTTACCCTAAACGTGTTGGTGCACTGTCACATGTAATAATTCCGAGGTTGAAACGTGAAACTAGTTTTGTGCACACAATAGGTGACTTGAAATCAGAAGCAAATACATTTTAGAAAATAATTCACTATTGTGATGACATTTCTCAGAGATTAGGAGATAGTTAATAGTAATCTGGTGCAGTGGCAGATAGCACAATTTGTGAAGTGGAATAGTGTAAAAACTTTCCTCAACTTGAATCGCTGGAACAAAACCTGCTAGCCTCAATTCCTTCAGGAAGGGGCACTTAAAATACTCCAACACTTCGGGCCAGATGTAGGAAACGTTTAGCGAGTCGCAAATGGCAAAAATTGCCGTTTGCGACTCGCTAAACGCGTTTCCCAATGCAGAAATGCATATTGCGAGTCGGTACCGACTCGCGATATACATTTCAGAATCGCAAATAGGAAGGGGTGTTCCCTTCCTATTTGCGAGTCTGAGTGGTATGCAATACCATTTGCGACCGCGTACGCGGTCACAAATGGTATCACAGTTACCATCCACTTCAAGTGGATGGTAACCCACTCGCAAATTGGAAGGGGTACCCATGGGACCCCTTCCACTTTGTGAATGGACCCAAAAATATTTTTTCAGGGCAGGGAGTGGTCCCAGGGACCACTCCCTGCCCTGAAAAAATACCGAAACTAAAGGTTTCGTTTTTTTTTTTTTAAGTGCAGCTCGTTTTCCTATAAGGAAAACGGGCTACACTTAAAAAAATACTGCTTTATTGAAAGCAGTCACGAACATGGAGGTCTGCTGACGACAGCAGGCCTCCATGTTTGCGAGTGCCTATACTCGCTATGGGGCCGCAATTTGCGACCCACCTCATGAATATTCATGAGGTGGGTCATTGCGACCCCATAGCGAGTTGCAGTCGGTGTCTGAGACACCGTACTGCATACCAATTTGCGAGGTGCAAATTGCGAGTCGCATGGACTCGCACTTTGCACCTCGCAAATTTTTAAGTTTCTACATCTGGCCCTTAGTACCTTCCTATTAAAGCCAAAAATCTGTATCACATGTAAATTGGATGAGAAGTGAAATAAGATTTCAGGAGTAGGAGGTCATACACCAACAGTCATCAGCTCAGACTTAATGGTAATACCAACACACAACCAGGGACTTCCATTCAGTGAATGTCTCTAAAATTAAACAATCTCTTGATGGGCACCTAGAAAAAGACGCTTCTCATCCTGTTCCACAATATATACAGAATAGAGTACTGAAATGTTTAGCATCACCAGAAGACTGTAAACTATGCATTGTATGAATAATAACAGGTTTCTCTTCAAATAGTGCATTCTAAGGAAGAGTGAAAGTTATAGCCTATCAAAGCTGTCTGTCTACATTGACATCCAGAAATAAGAAAATCTAAAAATTAGGCCGAGGGCTTAGAGAAGTATCCAGGACGGTAAACTGTTCAGTTGAGGTGGTGATTGTGGTCAAAACAGCTGATGAAGCATTAAAGGGGGTTGCTTTTAAAACCTGATTAGTGGCACAGGTGAGCTGCCGTGAGCAGATGCAAATGATGACGCTGCCTAGCATGGGACGAGGAGACCCCTTGGGATGCTGCCATGGAAGACAAGATGGTGGAGCTTTGCTTACATACTTTTTGCATAATGAGATTACATATGTAGGGAGCACAGACATATTGCTGGATAGTTAACTGCACATAAGTAATGAAGAAAAGTATTTCTGTTTTGGCTTTCCTATCTGAGACTGATAAAATGGAAAGGGATTCAGACAGACGTTGCCTTGCAAGTAAGATGCATTGACTAGCAGGGTGTAAACTAATGCCATAACTTTACAGTGTTTTGTATTTCTTTCAACTTTCCAGTTGTTTCTTGTACGTGGCGGTTTGTTATACTGCTGCTAAATAAGCATATGCTACTTTTAGAAAAGAGTTAACAGGTGATACTTTTTCTATTGGTAGCCAATAGAAAAGCTTGTTCCGTTGCATTGTAGGTTAGCATGAACAAACTGAGCTTTTTGTAGCTACAAGCACATAAGGGAAACACAAGACTCACTAGGCACCTGGGGTATATTAGGTTAGCGCATGAACAATAGTCCATAATGGTGTAATTCATTCGAATTATGACCTAAGCCAAGTGGTAATTTTATGCACAAATAAACTGCAAAAAGCAGAAATGTAATAAAAAATAAAACTGAGTAGAGTTCTTTTGCTCTTTCTGCTCAGTTTCTCAAAGCTGTACTGCAATTAAATTTTACTTCTGGACATTATGTAATGTGGGCCTTCTCTGCCAGGATCAGCTTGATAAGGTGGGCTCTCTGGCAATGGGTGAAAGACCAATATCTGAGTTGCATCTGTGGAATGCTTTGTTGGGCACTGTGGTGGCCAATTCGGGATCTCTGGGCTGTTCAGATGTGGCATGTGGCCCAGTGGGGGACTGAGAAGCTTTTCTAGAGGCCTGTAGCTGTTGGCAGGTAGGTCACTATTACCTCCTTTTCACCAATGGGAATCTAGGTGTCATTCCCAGTCCTCCGCTGGGCCAGCCGACTGACAAATCCTAATTGGACTTCTAACCAGCACAGCATGACGCATGGTTGAGTGCACCTGATTTAAATGGTTTACATAGTACAGCAAGATCCCACCATACACTTCCTTCCTGACAAATGAATGTATTATTGCTTCTTGTCCTCATTCTTGGATGTGCACGTCTGAGTGCCATGCAAGCCTGTCCCCTTTTTATCAGGTTTCAATGGTATGGGCATCATCCCACCGAAACCCTTCTCCCCTTTTTAATTCTGATGTTTTATTTGCTCCATCCTTGCACTGATTTCAGTACAAGCACATCCAAGCACTCAACATGCCCGTTACCATGGCAGCAATAAAAGTTGTGGCTTCGCACCACATGCCTTGTGGCCTTACTTAAAGTCTGTAGACCTGGAACTCATCCTTTGCAGGCTTCATTTAGATATAAGTCATGTATTACTTTTTTGCATTTTATTTGTACATTAAATTACCATTTGGGTTTGATTAACGTTTGCTACAATTGCTCCATTAGGGACCATTGTTCATGAACTAAGCTAATATACCCCAAGTATCAAATGACTGTTTCCCTTGTATGCTTGTAACTACCTATCTGCAATCAGTTGGTCAATAATGACCTGGTGAGTAGCTTTCTCTTCCCCCCTATGACTGGCTAATTCACTCCTTTCCCTCTCCCTGCCCCACCCGCTTTGAATTCAAACTATGTCAAACATCAACCTTCTACACTCAGAGGATTACAAAAGAAAATCCTCAGAGGTCCTTCCTTACTCGCAGATAGCACTGACCACACACCTAACCTTGCTACCAATTTATCTGCACAGCTAGAAAAATGCTGTAAGAAATACAGTTGTATTGAACTAAGGATAAAAATGTTCACAGAATATTTGAAGGCTGCCACTATTCCAATAGGCTCACAAGTAAGAAATGCCCTAGGTGTTTAGATAGAAGTAAACAAATATAGAGAAGGATTCAGATATAGCGACACCATATATTAAAGACATTGGATAGTGCTAGGGATGGAACGTTCCAAAACATTATTAGAACAAAGTTCAGGTTACAAGAAACAGATAAAGGATTCGGACAAAAAACCTGATACTAAGGCAGTTCTTCACAAAATAGAGGAAACAATACAATAATTCACAAGGCTCAAGCAGGACAAGAAAGCAAGTAAAGGGAAAAAGGTCATAAAAACCAAAGATTTGAGCATTTCTATATGTAGTGCACGATTATTACACATAAACAGAGACTACTCTCACACTTATTACATCCGTCCCTGGTGGCACATCATAAACAAAAAACGTGAGTCCTTCTGATCACTCTACAGATAATTCAGATCCTAGGGAAGAACCTAGTGGAGCTACAGGCATTAGGAGCTAAAAAGGTTTTAGGAGAGGCTCGAACACCAAATCGGGGGGTAGAGCATGATAACGCGCACAGAGATGGTAAAGGAACACTCATGGGGGACGATAGATGAGACAAATACTACAAATAGGGACCTCCACAGAACAAACAATTTTGGAGACTAGGCCAATTTTGAACTCTTCCTCTCACACTCTCTCTTTCAATAAAGTGGCCTTACTTAGTAAAGGACTTCCTTTACTCCTACTTAAAGGGCCAACTTACTTGAATTGCAAACAAAAAATATGCTTGAAGGCGTGCTATGAGGGTAGCTCCCCCAGAACCTCTGTCGAGCTTAGTGGATTATGTCCACCATTGACATCCTTCCACACAAACTGTGTTCCATTTGAATTATTCACACATGAGAGATTAGTGCTCAAAGATATTGCTGATTTGCAATGGCAATCTCTCTTTACACCGTGAAACATTTGGTTAGCACTCAGGGCTCTGAAGGACAACCCAAACCTGATCATCAAACTTGCAAACGAGGATGGACGGATTGCATTAATTCTAAGTCTGTATTACATCTGTCGTAGTTTGGACTCTTGCTCTGAGCAAGACTGCTGGTCTCAGGATGACAGTACTTTCGTTTGTAGGTGACTAAGTTCCTTCCTACAACTAGTTGTAACTGTTGTCCAAACCTTACCGGCTTACTAGCAGTACCTCACCTGAAACATAATAGTAAAAGGTGATTTGTAGCAGTCGCTTACGCATGGACTCAAAGTAAGATCTCTCAGGGTTGTCGTGGTTAAACGGAAATTACCCTTTTCTCACAGATTTATTATGACTCATACAAACAAAGGCAATAACACAGATGCAGTGAAGTTATAATAGTTTTTATTCAACATAACTGCAATTTGCGATAAGTTGCATGAACTGCAATGATTAGGATAATGAATATACCAAGCAACAGTATTGTGAAGAGGAGAGTCATTGTTATAAAGACCCCCACCATTATGCAATATATGAAAGAAATATATGTATATGTAAAAAATGGAATAAGCCCTAATACCCTAAGGAGAGTAAGTCTAACCTAGTACCTATAAAAGGAGAGCTGGGTTCGTTAAACCTAATCTGCCAAAGCTGTGTCCATGAAAGGAGCCCCCAACCCTCATTACCTTGGAATGAGGTCTCTATCTCAGACTCCGCAGGGACACGAAGACTGGGTCAGCGTCAAGATGACTGTAGCATCGGTATCAGCGATGGTGGCGATGCCCTCTGGTCGGAATCCCTCTGATTATCTGTCTAAAAGTGTGTTCTATTTATACAGATTTACAAGGTCCCCTGACATAAGTGTTATTCATAACAATAGATAACAGGCATGCTTGGGACGGCAATTAATATCAACAATCCCTCGAAAGTATTGAGAGGGAAAATCCTTAAGTGCGAATGCCTACTGTATGTTTGTCGTTCGTGCTTGATCTTGACGCCTTGGCGCAGTGACACTGATAATAGAACCCATAACAAGTGGTCTAACTTATAAACAAGCCCGCCATTTTAAAGGAAATAAATAATTAAATGGACTAAGACAGAGCAAGCTAAGTAGGTTAAAAGTCACTTGGTGACGGGGGCACGAGTTTACAAGCCTACGGCTAAGCTAACTCCTGTTATTCCGCTAAAACAAACTAGGATTCACTACACCCTCCCCATTGCCATAACAGGTATGATGAAGGGAAAGGAATCCAAAATGCTAAAAAAGCTGCTACTGAACTAAAAAGCCAAAGAATAAAAACGAAAACTCAAGAGAAAATCATTTCTGTGTGTAAAAATTCGTCCAAAAAACAAACAGATATTTTAATATCAACCATGACAAGTAAAATCAAACGTTTAATATAATTGCATATTTTGGAACCGGGAACTGGTAAGCAAATTCGATCAAATTATGTGCTATACGCAGGATCCTGAAGAACGTCATCGAAGTCACCATTCAAGGATCTTAAAAAAGAGTCAACATCGTCTGATGTGAAATTGAGAGCTGGACGGACAAACGGATCCACAGAGCAGAAGTGAGCCATATTCATCGGTGTATCGACACTCGCTGCAGCGTCCTCATCCATGTTAGATTGTATAACAGAAGGCTCATAGGTGGCCTCGCGGAGCAACCGTAGTCACAAGGGGCATGAACGTGTATGAACCCTCATCGGGGACATCTACAGTTCTTGGTCCACAGGAGATGTAGGTGCAACAGCAAGACAGACCATAGGCAGATGTTCAAAGAGACACCATATGCAGCGGAACACCGGTTGTACACACCATAGTAGAGGCCGAAATGACAATGACCAGTCAAATTCCAATTCCACCAGCAAAGGTGTACCGAAGATTCGAACCATGCGTTCACGGCACAGCGGTGTTGACTGGAGTGGCTCCATTGCTCTGTGTCGCTGGAAAAAAACAACCACCGCAAATCAGAAAGAATAGCAGTAGTAGTCCACCAATTAAAGCCAAAATAATTGGAAAGCCACCAAACACACTGGAAAAGAGAGAATGGATGGCCGATGGGATGACTCCGAGGACAGTCTGGAAGATGGACACAAAACCAGACCTGACAGCCTTAAAGAAATGAACAATCCCAGTAGTGCTCGAAGCATTGAATATTCTGGATACCAACTCTCCAAAGTGTTTGGGGAAATCGGTATTTAAAAGGGATTGTATCTCGGCTGATGATCTCGCAATCTGGAGAGCATACGTCTCTTTTGCGGATGTCAAGGTGACCTGTTTTTGAAACAATAGCGCCTTCAGTCTGCTCAACTTGTCATAGTTCACATTAATAGTATCAATGTGGGCCCACATTTCTGATACTTGTATCTCCCGTGTGGGGGGAAACAAAACATGGCCACAACACGTAACGACCTTCGTGACTGAGATCGCGTAGGCAATTCCAGGTCGCAAGCCGCAACAGCTGTCATCACTCAGTAGAACATAACTCCCATTAGAGAGTACATGAAACACTGAACGAATCAAAGGGACGGGAGTACCCTTCAGAAAACAGGCCAAATTCTCGACCCCCGCATTGCAAAGACCGTGAAGAGACACCTGTTTGCATATCATGGAATGACGAACAGTAGTCTCACATTCACTTCCGCTAAGAAAGACCTCCTGCTCGCCGTTCAGACATCGATACTCAAAGGGCAACTCCCACTCTTCTTTAATAAAGCTATCTCCCAGCCGCTCATATCGTCCCACTGCAAGATGTCTCAGGCAGTTCGAGAAACGAAAGGTCGAAAACGGTAAATTAATTATGCCATGTAATAGCCAAATAGTTGAAGGACTTTCTGCTATCGTGAACGGTAACTTATCTAATTTCTCTACTTGAAGCAAAGTGAAACGAGCCTCCCTTTTAGCCATTGTCTCTTGTTCCCTGGAAAAATTAAAAGCAGCGAACAGTTCACTTCCATTAATATATTTCCATGGAATGTGGCTACTTCTCAGTGTCTGTAAAGCCCAACCCAGCTGCATGATGGAACGCAGCTGTGTTTGGCCATGATATAACCGGGACAAATCAGTCTGAGTGATATCAATAGCAGAAGACACTATATTCGACAGTGAATAAATCCAGTTGGATAGCGTGTTCATGCCATTGTCGACAACAGCCAATGTTTTTTCTAAATTTTCCTTATCGAGTTGCCTTAAACGTGCAGCAGCCTCAATTTGAGAAAGTTTCCAAATTTCATTATACATAGCATATAAAAACCATTTTGAACGTTGTTTCTTAGGACCTAATAGGAAATCTTGTAGATCTATGCTGTCAGAAAGAGTGTTCAAGTGTTGTTTCACCGCTGTTAAAGTGTTCGTCTGCACCCATTGCTGGCACAGCTTACCCACACTGTATGTTGTTATTATACCACTATGTTGACCCGATAGAAAGCGAGGGTCTGGCCTATGAATGGAAAATCCCCCCTGACGAGTTCAAAAAACGCTTCTGACACTCATCAGTGTCGGTGGGCCATACCAACCATCCCCCGGGACGGGAAAGTGAAAAATTATAAGCACCAGCCTTAACCAATGCATCTAGCCTATCCTCTGAAATATTAAGAAAGCGTTGCCAATCTCTAAATTTTGTCGGAGTAGGGATATTGGGCGTGTTTAGATCCTTAATTTTTGCTAACCCCAGACAAGAAGTCTGCTCAACAGTATCATTTAAAAAAATCATTTGCACAGGAATTAAGCAAGCGCGAAACAAAGCCTCCCTTCCCTGTATTTGCCAATCTTGTGTTCCCCATACACTCTTCAAATCGATAGTGTTCTTCCAATATTCGTAACCCTCAATCGATAGTCGGGAAACAAAGGGATCAGAATAAATCAGTGTTGTATCTGTTAGCAAAAGTTTCCTAAATTGCACTGGAGGTAATTTAAAATAATACGATTTAGCTTTCTTTGTATCATGCCCAGAAAAGTATGTGAATTTGTCACTGTAAAACTTAGGACTCCCCACCTGCGGTGTTGAACAGTGTTCCCATTGTGTGTAGTTAAAGAGAGTCCTATATCTAGTTGCACGGTGTAGGTAGTGATGTCCCCAATTGTTATAGCAGAACATCTCCCCATAATTCATTGTATAATCATATACATCACTTCCAAAAGCGGAGTAGTCCTTCATTTCAGTCAGCATCGAATCAACCGTTTGGACATCCCAATCATCAGAAACAACATTAGGTGTAATAACATCAGACATAGAAATTTTGAACACGTATGGTATTTGAATTATCTCTGTAGGCCCGTATATATCGAACTGAACTTTGTCCCATACAATTCCATCAGGAATCGGAATAGCGGTAATATTGACAGGGGTCAAATCACGTCGGACCTTATGTGATGAATGGTGTGGTGTTAAAATTACATCAACAGGCTCCACAGAGGAGCGATCAGCGATATAGTGACCATTAATTAGTAAAAAGAAAACAGTCACAAAACCAATCCAAAAAAATAACGCAATAAATGTCAAACAGAACCAGAGATAGTTCCATGGATATATCAAATAGTTCTTTTTAAGCCATCAATAGAATTTGCTACCTCTCGAAAGTGTGTCAGTCACAGTTGAGGATGAATCAGAAGAAAAATCATCAATGTCTACAAAATAGCCAGAGGAAGTCTCCGCAAATACAGGACCCATCGAATTCCCATCCACTGTTGTTGGAAGTTCTTGATAGACAACGTTATTAGTGGTGGAAGTGTTCGTGTAAAATACAGCCAAATCCTGTATCGGGGGGTTCTCCGAAGTTGTTACTGGAACCAACAAAAGTTCATTTTCTGCCCTCCCCATGGTCGAGGAAGTGTCCGGAACAGCAGCTGACATAGTTGCATAGTCAGTAGTAGCGACAGTCATCCTACTATGTAGAGGGATGTCCTGCTGGGTAGTGAGAGGGGATCGGGAACTACCCAAGGGACCTCCTGGTCTACTGTGAAGAATTGGCCACATGGTGTAATTTGATGTCATCAATGGAGATTAACCTGTTTGATTTAGAACCAGACAAAGGTGGAAGGATGACAGTCCTGGTGCCTTTTATTCCCAAGACCGGTACAGGTGCTCTGTATGATGGACCAAACTCTTTTTTCACAGCGATCTTCTCACAAACCAGATCCCCAACGTTAGGAATCCAGCCAGTCGAAGTTTTCGCCAAGTCCCTTACTCCCAAGGTGGCAGCACTTGCAGATGATTTATCATCACGGAATTGTTGAAGCTCCTGTAAAACAGCGAGACGTTCTTTTATGTCAAATTGTGTTTCTGCTGCCACCATACCAGGGGCATCAAGATCAGGGACATACATAGGTGTCCAAAAGAGAACCTCATATGGAGACTTTCCCCCCAAGGACCATCTTGGCAGATTATTCAGTGCTCTCTGGACCCCGTATAGGTGATGTAACCAACTGCGGCCTGAACCTAAAACTCAAGCTGTTAAGGACTGCTTCAGATCACGATTCCGCCTCTCCACAACCGAATTTCCCTCCGGATGGTATGGTGAGGAGTAATGGAGTTCAACACCCATCGTCCTCATGGTGTCTCTGAAAGCCTTAGAGGGAAATGCAGGGCCCTGGTCCGAATCGAATGCTGCAACCGCATATGTACCGATAAAGATCAGCAAATCTTTTATAACAGTCCGGGCGTCAGCCGACCGCTGTGGCCATACCCACAGGAATCTAGAACAGGAATCTATAGCCACTAAAATGTATTTGTATGCAACAACAGGTTGTAAGGGACCACAATGATCCAGGTACACACAATGGAGTGGCTTGTCTGACACTAAGAGAGATGTCTGCGGAGGGCGTTTGATATTGGAGCCCTTAATTTGCTGACAAATGTCACAGCAAAGGACATACTGTTTAGTCCGTCTGCATAGACCAGGCCACCAGTATCGTTGTTGTAAAATGGTGATAGTGGCCTGTATACCAGCATGTGCAGAAGCGACACCCTCCTGTGCAGCTGTAATCAGCTCCAATCTTTGGTCTTCATTTGGGATCACTCGATCACCAACATCAGGAATTGTTGCAAAAGCAACATTCTGTGCACTGATATGATAGGTATAGTTCGTAGGGTATCCTTTCAGAAGGGTCTTGCCTGCAGCCGAGGCTTTAACAGCAAGCAATATTTCATTATCCAACCTCGTCCGAGAACGAGTCACTGCAGCTACAGAAGCCGTAGCTACTGATGCTTTGGCCTCCTCATCAGCCAATGTATTACCGGCAACATGTATTCCTACACGCTGGTGCCGCAATGTATGAACTACATGGACACATGGCAGCTTATCCTTAAGATCAGCCACCCTTCCCCACAACATTTTGTGTTTAATGGTGTTCCCTTTAGAATCTCTAAACTCGTTCAGTTTCCAATGATAGAGGTATTCATTGTACGACTGGACGCAGTAATATGAATCACAGACAATCAAAGTCAGTGCTCCTGGCTCTGAATGGTCGAGCGCTAGAAGAAGAGCCTTAAGCTCGGCCAACTGGGCTGTGCAGTCCCCTAAGGTCTGAGTGTAGGTATTATGAGGATGGAAAACGCCGTCTTCCATTATCCCGCACACGGCTGCGCAAGCTGCCGAGTATTGATGTTTAGCACCCACAGCCAGTTGTGCCGATCCGTCAGTATAAATGATGGTATCATAACTGTCAATTGGCAATATGTGTATGGGAGCGGGGTACTCCTGTTCATACTGGAGAAATTCTTGTGTCTGAAGTCTTGGATCAAACACATAATCAACATCAGTGGCGGTCAGAGACGTTGCCCATTGAATCCAGCGTGGATGTAATGCTTTAGCATTTGGAACGCTTGCTTTAGTGACATCCTCTAAGGCCGGCACCGGGGAGACAACAATTATGCGCTTCCCCTGGGCAAGTGGTCTCTCCTTTATGACGGCCATCTGAACTGCTGTCAGATTTTTTTCAGTAGGAGCAAAACGTTTCTCTGCATTGGAGTATAAATGTGATTTGTATGCAATAGGCACTGTGTCTCCCTCATTAAAGGTGACATATGTAAATCCAAGGGCACCAGCTATTATTCTGATGACCAAGTTTGTTTTGTTATCACATGTGTATAAGTGTCTAGCTTCCAGCATGTCACGTTGTATATCCCTAAGGATGTGTGTGTGTTCAATTGTCCATCGCCTGCTAGAAAAATTTGGTTGTATTAAGTCATATAGTGGTTTGATGCGTTCAGCATAATCTGGAATGTAGGTTCTGCCAAAATTAAAGAAACTCAGTAATGACTGTAATTTCTTAAGCGTGTTTGGAGGCTGTAGCTGAGCAAATTTTTCTAGAAAGTGCAGGGCCAGGCTCTTTCCCTCATTTGATAGCTCATATCCCAGGAACAATACACTAAGATAAGCTATCTTGCTTTTCCTAAAATTAAATTTATATCCGAAGGCAGCAAATCCCACAATTATCCGATCGACCCTCGCAAGATGAATGTCAAGGGTGTCATCAGTGAGATAGATATCATCCACATATGACAATGCCTCGGGATCTAGCTCATGCAATATTGATGTTACACGGGCCGAAAACAGCCCTGGGCTGTTTTTATAGCCTTGTGGTAAACGACAAAAGCGTTTCTGAGAGCCAAAGGAGAATGCACTTAAGTCCCTACTTTCATGTGCCAAATTCTGGCCGAAAAATCAATTCGAGATATCCAATTTAGTTTTGTATTTTTTACGCACTATATTATTAATCAGCGCTGTGCTGTGCGAATTTTGTATAGCAAATGTACGTGTATGACTATTCAAGTGTCTGTAATCAACCACTATTCTATATGAATGATCAGGTTTCGCAACGGGAAATAGCAGATTATTCATTGCCGATGTACAGGGCTCAATTACTCCCTGGTATTCAAGTTGTGACAGTATCTCCGTCACTGGAGCTTTCGCTTCATGTTTAACAGGGTATTGTGGCTGCGGGTGAGGTGTAGATCGGACGGGAATAACATGACAAGGAGAGTCCTTGTCCCAACCTACATGATTACGGTATAATGCAGGTGCCTGCGCTAAAGCCCATTCAGCAGCATAAACTTTGTCAGCCTCTGGAACAAGATCGGAGAAAGAAGGCAAAATGACATCTTCCCCATGCGGGAGCTTGCGGACATGTTCAGGTGGCCAATCCCTCTCGGCCAACAGGATATCACTGGTTAGTTCATCCCAGAATATTACACTAATAATGCGTTCCACGTCTCCCTCTATCTGAATTGTTAAATCATAAACCCGATCGGGTGGGAGAACGCGGCCATTCGCCATTTCAACTGCGATGTAATCACTAGTTGCTGTCGCATCCAGATGATCTTTCAGACTCTGGCGACATATCGTGACCTCTGCCGCGCTGTCCAACAGAGTCACTGCCCACCTCTTGTTCCTCAACAGCGTTCTCAATATTACTGGCATTTTTAATAGTCAGTGCTGCCACTTTCTTCTTTTTAAATTGTGGCTTTTGCTGAGCAGTCTTTTCTTCTTTTTTAATACTAGACTGCAGTGAGTCTCTTTTCTTTCACGTATTCCGGACGTCGATCTTGACGGCCCCCTCTCTCGCTACGTCTATCTGGTGCGTCCTGAAAGGAACGAGAAGGACGTGAATCAGTATATCTGTCAGGAGTTCTAATGTTATCCCTATTCCTGAGATTATACCTCCTTTTGGAGTACTCCGGATGTGGATAATCAGATCTTTTATTTCTCCTGTCTTTGAAATCTTTTTGTTTGACCCAGCGCTTCTTAGAGCCCTCGTGCTTGCTTTGTACCTTCCTTATGGGTGGTACTTGGTATGTCCAATTTTTTAGGCTTGGCCCCCAACCCATCCCGTCCTATACTAGTATAGGTATCTGATATTATTTTCAGTAGCTGTCTCTCCTGTTCCACATGTGGAGTTTCTCAGAGACGTTGGCGTATCGCCAGTGCTACTGCTTCCCCTTTAATATTACTTAATATTATCGAGGAGACGGCGTCAAAGTTACGCATCAATTTCATCCCCAGATCCAGGGCCGGTGCAGCCCCATGCTCATTTTGTATTTGTTTTAACACTTCCGGTAAATTGGCAAGTGTAGGGGTCCCATGTGTGGTAGTATAAATGGCAGCGAAGACTGTACCCCAAGTGGCACAATCATCCACCGAGGGAACCATCCCAAATGGCAAGCACATAGTGAGCAATCTATGTTTTTCCTGTGGCCCCGTATGTGGGAACACAGCTTCTAGCTGATTTGTTTTCTGAGCAATCCAGAACGGTATTTTTTCCCATTCAGAGGGCACTTTACCCATAATGGTATGTACTGTTTGTGGATTAATCCCAGTAGCCAATTGATATCCACCAGCGACTGGCGGTGCTGGACGCGCTGGTGTAGTGTTCAATGTTCGCATTACGAACTGAACTAGTCGTCTATATAATGCCACTAATTCATTATATAATATTCTTAAATCTACAACCGGCATATTCTGTATGCCCGGGTGAGGTGTATATGTGGCAAACATGGGCCATGTAGGCCCTTCATTACTTAAAGGACCTAGCCTCACCCGTCGTAGTACATGTGGTAGGGCGCCTTCAAACCAGTTCTGATGCTCTTGATATGTGAGCGATATTTCATGATACTGGTATACTTTATATCGTACTGGAACGTCCGCAATGTCATATGTGTGAAATGTGTGCGTTCGTTGGTCAGCCCCAGGAAAGGCAACTCAACAGTAAAATGTTTCAGTTTGGTATGCTTCAGTTGCTTCTATAATCAAAGTAACCTCCCGCCCTCTTCTGTAAGGCCATGCGCTAATAAATGTTGTCTAAGTGCATGTCTAGCATTTGCAGGAATGTCTATGGTATTAGCCATAGTTGTTTAGAGAAACGGAACACCAAAATAGGGGAAGTTTTTCCTTTTGTGAGTTTGAGCTCGAACAACCTACAGCCTAATTAGGGGTTACCTGTTCAGCTGAGGAGGATTCTCCCAAAGACCACGGACGTCTCCGTATAATGGTACTGAGGGTACCTGTTGTCTGTGAGACAGTGATAGTCACGGTATCCGTAAATTAGTGCCTAAACACCATCATTGGTGGCGCCATGTAGTAGTTTGGACTCTTGCTCTGAGCAAGACTGCTGGTCTCAGGATGACAGTACTTTCGTTTGTAGGTGACTAAGTTCCTTCCTACAACTAGTTGTAACTGTTGTCCAAACCTTACCGGCTTACTAGCAGTACCTCACCTGAAACATAATAGTAAAAGGTGATTTGTAGCAGTCGCTTACGCATGGACTCAAAATAAGATCTCTCAGGGTTGTCGTGGTTAAACGGAAATTACCCTTTTCTCACAGATTTATTATGTCTCATACAAACAAAGGCAATAACACAGATGCAGTGAAGTTATAATAGTTTTTATTCAACATAACTGCAATTTGCGATAAGTTGCATGAACGGCAATGATTAGGATAATGAATATACCAAGCAACAGTATTGTGAAGAGGAGAGTCATTGTTATAAAGACCCCCACCATTATGCAATATATGAAAGAAATATATGTATATGTAAAAAATGGAATAAGCCCTAATACCCTAAGGAGAGTAAGTCTAACCTCCTACCTATAAAAGGAGAGCTGGGTTCGTTAAGCCTAATCTGCCAAAGCCGTGTCCATGAGAGGAGCCCCCAACCCTTGTTACCTTGGAATGAGGTCTCTATCTCAGACTCCGCAGGGACACGAAGACTGGGTCATCGTCAAGATGACTGTAGCATCGGTATCAGCGATGGTGGCGATGCCCTCTGGTCGGAATCCCTCTGATTATCTGTCTAAAAATGTGTTGTATATATACAGATTTACAAGGTCCCCTGACATAAGTGTTATTCATAACAATAGATAACAGGCATGCTTGGGACGGCAATTAATATCAACAATCCCTCGATAGTATTGAGAGGGAAAATCCCTAAGTGTGAATGCCTACTGTATGTTTGTCTTTCGTGCTTGATCTTGACGCCTTGGCGCAGTGACACTGATAATAGAACCCATAACAAGTGGTCTAACTTATAAACAAGCCCGCCATTTTAAAGGAAATAAATAATTAAATGGACTAAGACAGAGCAAGCTAAGTAGGTTAAAAGTCACTGGGTGACGGGGGCACGAGTTTACAAGCCTACGGCTAAGCTAACTCCTGTTATCCCGCTAAAACAAACTAGGATTCACTACACATCACTCTCCAGCCCTGAACATTATGTTAAACTCTCCCGAGACCCAACATGTGAGATGCAATTGGAGCATCACACTCACTTCAGAAGCCAAGGAAGAGGGTTTCTTGAGTAACAACAACTTTATATTTTTCAGTGTTAAAAATCCCAAAACGCCAGTCATTAACACCCTGCCAAAATACATAAAAATGCTGACACTCCTTCTGGCAGAACTACTGTCTAGAGATGATGGTCTGTATTGTTGCCTACTGGCAAGTATGCAAAGATTTCCATCTACTCACCCTCTCCTATGATGCAGTGTTATATACGTGACAGTATGCACTTCATTAACTTGATTGAAAGCTTTGGGTATTTGCAAATTTGTTTGTTGATGACACCTGAACAACAGACCCATACCTCAAGTTCACACTTAAATTATTGTTTATCTTTTTGACCTTGCTCTTTACAAAAATATCTTTCGGTTTGAGAGTGTATTTCTTCTTCAAATTAAGGGCGCTTCCACAAGGGCAGTTTTTGCTCCCAATTTTATACGACAGGGTAGAATCCACAACCATTCTGACTCAACTGTCATTTCAGAGGTAAAATACTTTTCTGGAAAAGGTACATTGACAAAATTTTACTTATTTGCAAAGGTAATTCTACTGAATTCATTCAAATTCATCATTGGCCCAACTCAAATTGCAATGTCCTCAAATTCATCTTTTATGGCCACAACACTTTGGATCTGCCAATTGAAACAGAAAATTATGAACTACTGAAAGGAATACTTTAGTAGGTTACTCCTGTACAACCCACAAGCTCTATGTGAGGCTTTGCCATGTAGTCAGTTCTTACATATAAGACATAATTGCAAACAAAGATTGTTTTTAAATGGCTGAAGTCTTTTCTAACACAATATTAGCCAGACACAAAGTCTGGCCCAACAATCCATGGCAAGGGCATGGTAATGCCCATAAGACACATTGGCCCTCATTCTGACCTTGGCGGTCGGCGGAGAGGCGGCGGTCGGACCGCGAACAGACCGGCGGTATTAAAAATGGCATTCTGACCCTGGCGGGAACCGCCAACACAGCCCGCCAACTTAACACTCCGACCGCCACAGCGGTACAAACAAACAGCGCGGCGGTTCCCGCCAACAGCCCGGCGGCAGACAAAGTACCGCCCACCCTATTACGACCCACCAATCTGCCACCTTTTCCGGGGCGGGAGCACCGCCGATAAGAACACGGCGGAAACAGACTACGAACGGGAAAACGCTCACCTCTACGCACTCCACGCGAGATTCCGGCAGTATGGAGCCAGAGTTACAGGTCATCCCTGCACTCCTATTCCTCCTCATATACCAGGAGCACGCCCGGCGGCGCGGAAGACATCGGTGAGTACTGCACCTACGACACAGGGGAGGGAAAAGATTACCGGCACACACCCACCCACCCACACCCACTACAACACACACATCAATGCATTCCCACAGATCACTGTCACAACCCACAAACCACCCCCCTCCGAAATAATGCAAAGACCAAAAGAAGAGATCATAAACGGGCAGATATATTGAAATATGTACGCCATTAATCCCAATAAATAAATAAACTATGTACAAAATATATACAGCTACTAAATGTAGTCCAACCACTGTCCGTGGATCACAGGGGTCCTGTGCAAAGGGGCAAGGCCCAGTCCCACGACAAGAACTCCACGGAGAGAACACTGCAGGGGCATCAGAAAGAAAATAGGACAGGCACCTCAGGGGGAAGGGAAGGGGGGGCACCTCAGCCACTTGAGTACACGACGCCAGATCCACGAGGGGACTCCATGACCACTGGCCCATCCTGGGGAGAGCAAAGCCACAGTCCAAACAGTCCATACAGTGGGTGGCCTGCCCACTGGGCCATCCTGGGGAGAGCAAAGCCACAGTCCATACAGTGGGTGGCCTGCCCACTGGGCCATCCTGGGGAGAGCAAAGCCACAGTCCAAACAGTCCATACAGTGGGTGGCCTGCCCACTGGGCCATCCTGGGGAGAGCAAAGCCACAGTCCATACAGTCCATACAGTGGGTGGCCTGCCCACTGGGCCATCCTGGGGAGAGCAAAGCCACAGTCCATACAGTAGGTGGCCTGCCCACTGGGCCATCCTGGGGAGAGCAAAGCCACAGTCCATACAGTCCATACAGTGGGTGGCCTGCCCACTGGGCCATCCTGGGGAGAGCAAAGCCACAGTCCAAACAGTCCATACAGTGGGTGGCCTGCCCACTGGGCCATCCTGGGGAGAGCAAAGCCACAGTCCATACAGTCCATACAGTGGGTGGCCTGCCCACTGGGCCATCCTGGGGAGAGCAAAGCCACAGTCCAAACAGTCCATAACAGACCCCACTGCCACTGGAGGAGGCAAGTTGGCCAGAGGACATCCTGCAGCCCTGCCCGAGATAGATCCTGCCCTGCCACGTCTGCCAAAGGGCCAGCGGTTCTTGCCTTGAAGGGCCCAGTTCAGCGGTTCTTGCCTTGAAGGGCCCAGTTCAGCGGTTCTTGCCTTGAAGGGCCCAGTTCAGCGGTTCTTGCCTTGAAGGGCCCAGTTCAGCGGTTCTTGCCTTGAAGGGCCCAGTTCAGCGGTTCTTGCCTTGAAGGGCCCAGTTCAGCGGTTCTTGCCTTGAAGGGCCCAGTTCAGCGGTTCTTGAGACGGCGGGGCCCAGTTCAGCGGTTCTTGAGACGGCGGGGCCCAGTTCAGCGGTACTTGCCTTGAAGGGCCCAGTTCAGCGGTTCTTGCCTTGAAGGGCCCAGTTCAGCGGTTCTTGCCTTGAAGGGCCCAGTTCAGCGGTTCTTGCCTTGAAGGGCCCAGTTCAGCGGTTCTTGAGACGGCGGGGCCCAGTTCAGCGGTTCTTGCCTTGAAGGGCCCAGTTCAGCGGTTCTTGCCTTGAAGGGCCCAGTTCAGCGGTTCTTGCCTTGAAGGGCCCAGTTCAGCGGTTCTTGCCTTGAAGGGCCCAGTTCAGCGGTTCTTGCCTTGAAGGGCCCAGTTCAGCGGTTCTTGCCTTGAAGGGCCCAGTTCAGCGGTTCTTGCCTTGAAGGGCCCAGTTCAGCGGTTCTTGCCTTGAAGGGCCCAGTTCAGCGGTTCTTGCCTTGAAGGGCCCAGTTCAGCGGTTCTTGAGACGGCGGGGCCCAGTTCAGCGGTTCTTGCCTTGAAGGGCCCAGTTCAGCGGTTCTTGCCTTGAAGGGCCCAGTTCAGCGGTTCTTGAGACGGCGGAGGGTCTATGGCCAACTGCTAAATGCCTGGTGGTGCCCTCCTGGGCAGCGGGGATGGTGCTCCTTCACTGCCCACCTGGGCTGTGGGTGGTGGGGCCCTCCTGGCCAGCTGGGCTGGGTCCTCCCTGGGCAGCGGCTATGGGGCTGGTGGGCTCTCCCGGGGCAGCTGTGCCGGTTCCTCCCGGGGCAGCGGCTATGGGGGTTGTGGGCTCCTCCTGGGCAGCAGGCCTGCTGCCTGACCTCTCCAACTTGCTGCCCTTGCCCTCCTTAGTCGTCGGCCTGTGGCCCTTTCCTCCCTTTGGAGCTGTGGCAGGTGACTGTCTCTGGGTGGTGTCCGGGGGGGATGTAGAAGGCGGGCTCCTGCGGCGCCCCTTCCGCCTTCTGCTCCTCTTCCCAGGGGGTGGGCTGGCTGTCCCCTTGCTGCTGGGCGAAGATCCAGACATGCGGGCTGGCGGGCTCCAATACCCCTGCACCCTTGTCAAGGGGGCTGCAGGGCTGGTGGTGGCTGAGGTGCTCTTCTTACCCCGACGAGAAGGAGGGGGGGGCTCAGGGTCAGGAAAGAAGTTAGTAGTGGCGAGGAAGAGCTTCTTGGGACAATGGAGAGTGGTAGGTACAGTGGGAATGGGAGTGGAGGGAGAGGATGTGGTTGTAGGTGAGTCACGTTTGCTGTCTTTGGGTGCAGGTGCAGGAGGGATAGGCTGTCGTGAGGTGGATGGCTGTTGGGTGGGTGGGTGGCTGCGTTTGTGTGGTGTGGAAGAGGGGGTGACAGACACAGTGGGAGAGGACACAGGGGACGTGTAAATGGCAGTGGGGATGGTGACTGCACGTGTGCGGACTGGAGTGGAGGGTGTGCTGGTGATGGAAACACTGGCTGATGGTGAGGTGAATGGAGGTGTGAGTGTAGACGTCACAGGGAGGGAGGAGGGAGACGAGGAGGTGGGGGTCACAGAGGTGGTAGTGACTGTTGGCATGTCTGCATCGGAATGTTGCGTGTGTGAATGTCTGCGTGATCTGTGGTGCTTATGTTTGGATGAGCTTCTCTTGGGTGTTGAGGTGTGTGCAGGCTGGTCTGATGGTGTGGGTGGGACAGGCAGAGGAACAGGAGACTGGGAGGAGGGAGTTAGTAGAGGCAGGCAGGAGACAGGGACAATGGCTGCCGTCAGTGCTGAGGCCAGAGCCTGGAACGATCGCTGATGGGCAGCCTGACCCGAATGAATGCCCTCCAGGTACGCATTGCTGCGATGAACCTCCCTCTCCACCCCCTGGATGGCATTCAAAAGGGTAGTCTGCCCAACAATGAGCGTTCGGAGGAGGTCAATGACCTCCTCACTGAGGGCAGCGGGGGTAACAGGGGCAGGGCCTGAGGTGCCTGGGGCGAAGGAGATGCCCGGCTTCCTGGCAGAGCGGGCACGGGGCGAACGCGGAGGGGCTGCTGGGAGGGCGGAGATGGTGCGCTGGGTGGCGGCTGTACCTGTAATGGCGGGGGGCACGGATGGTGCCACCCCCGCAAGGGAGCCCCCTTCCGAGGACGTGTCCGTGTCGCTGCAGGGTCCAGTCGTCCCCGTCGTGGAGCTCCCCTCGCCCTCCGTCTCACTGGTCCAGTCTGACTCTGTGGCATGGCCCTCCTGGGCCATGTGAGATGCAGCTCCCTCCTGCCCCGATGCCACTTCTCCTCCGCCTGATGATGCTGATGCACACAAGCACAGAAAGACAAACAAAAAGGGGGGGGGAGAGAGAAATAAAGGGATATTGAGTACATGGATCTCCGGTACAGTTAGCGGACATGACAGACACAGATGCCCCCTGCACTAAGTTGCGCACTTGGGGTCCGCTACGCATTCCGTGGAACATGCCCTACACGCCTAGAGTTGTCAACTGCACCCATGGATGACACGGCCCAGGGATGGCTGTACTGACACACTACTGAGGGTGGTGGCTGGGGACACAGGGGCTTACGGGGCTGCCCAGCCTACAGATATCGCCCTGGCCTAGGGGGACCCACAGCCCTCCTCCCCCACCCAGACACCTCCACTGCACGACAACAGAGTAGATGATGCTTGTACTCACCCCCTTGTGTCTGCTGTGCTGCCCTCACGCGCCCATCCAAATCAGGGTAGGCCACCGCCAGGATCCGGAACATCAGGGGGCTCAGTTGACGGCAGGCACCCCGCCTACGTTGGGAGGCCATCCCCAGCAGAGACTCGGCGGTCTTCTTGGTCCCGCGGCGGATGTCCTCCCACCTCTTGCGGCAGTGGGTGCCCCGTCGATGGTGGACCCCCAGGGCCCGGACTTCCTTGGCGATGGCACGCCAAATCCCGATCTTCTCATGGGCGCGGACCTATGTGACACGTACAGGGAGGGAGAAATACCACGTTCAAGTTACTCAGCATTTTCCTTTCCAGTGGCCCAACGCCCCCCATCCCCGCCAGGCCCCCCGCCAGGCCCAACATGCCCCCCATCCCCGCCAGGCCCCCCGCCAGGCCCCCCGCCAGCCCCAACATGCCCCCTATCCCCGCCAGGCCCCCCGCCAGGCCCCCCGCCAGGCCCCCCGCCATGCCCAACATGCCCCCCCATCCCCGCCAGGCCCCCCGCCATGCCCAACATGCACCCCATCCCCGCCAGGCCCCCCGCCATGCCCAACATGCCCCCCATCCCCGCCAGGCCCCCCGCCATGCCCAACATGCCCCCCATCCCCGCCAGGCCCCCCGCCATGCCCAACATGCACCCCATCCCCGCCAGGCCCCCCGCCAGGCCCCCCGCCATGCCCAACATGCCCCCCATCCCCGCCAGGCCCCCCGCCAGGCCCCCCGCCATGCCCAACATGCCCCCCATCCCCGCCAGGCCCCCCGCCATGCCCAACATGCCCCCCATCCCCGCCAGGCCCCCTGCCATGCCCAACATGCCCCCCATCCCCGCCAGGCCCCCCGCCATGCCCAACATGCACCCCATCCCCGCCAGGCCCCCCGCCAGCCCCAACATGCCCCCCATCCCCGCCAGGCCCCCGGCCAGGCCCCCCGCCAGGCCCAACATGCCCCCCATCCCCGCCAGGCCCCCCGCCAGCCCCAACATGCACCCCATCCCCGCCAGGCCCCCCGCCAGGCCCAACATGCCCCCCCATCCCCGCCAGGCCCCCAAGCCAGCCAGTGGCCCCAAATCCAGATAGAATTAAACTCACTTGTTGGTCTGGAGGACCGTAGAGTAGCGCATACTGGGGGAGGACCCCATCCACAAGTTTCTCCAACTCCTCTCCAGTGAAGGCAGGGGCCCTTTCCCCAGTCGCAGCAGCCATTGTCCCTTCCAGACCGAGGTCACAGCAACACTTGCAGTATAGGTCCTCTCCTGTGAAAGTTCAAGTCGCAAGTGGATAAGTAGATAGAAAATGGCGGTCACGTCCGCGGCGGTGCGTACCGCGGCGGTGTGTCCCGCCACCGCCGGCGCCCTTCGCCATTGGCTCCTGAAACCCATAGGCTTCAATGTTAACCAATGCGGCTTCGCGCTGCGGTCTTGGCCCGCCGCCCGCCGCGGTGTGCCACGCCAGCGCATTGACCTCACATCCCATTGTCACACTTCACAGGTCAGGCAGCCGCCATTTCCAGGGCCCACATGGCTCAATTTCAACTGCGTCACACAGGCCTAGGCCTTGCATAGCCACTCATACACGCCATTCACTGCATAGAGAATCGTATACTGTGCTAGCTGTGAGTACGTACCTGTGGGTTGCCTGACTGTGTGCTCCATGTTGTCCTTCCTAGGCACCGTCCGCTGGGTTGGGCGAGGAGACGGATGAATCCTCCCGTGTACCGACCGCTGGTGGACCTGTCGACAATGGAAGAACGCCACATTATCCTGACCTACCGTCTTAACCGTGCCACTATCCATGAACTGTGTGCCCGGCTGGAGCCCGACCTGATGTCCCCCATCCGCCAACCCACAGGGATTCCCCCTCTGGTGCAGGTCATGTCAGTACTCCATTTCTTGGCAAGTGGGTCATTTCAGACAACCGTGGGAATTGCTTCTGGGATGTCTCAGCCCATGTTTTCAAAGGTGTTATCCAGAGTGTTGTCTGCCCTGATGAAATCCGTGAGGAACTACATCATTTTCCCTGAGGTGGGCGAACTGGCTACAGTGAAGGGTGATTTCTACGCCCTTGGACATATTCCCAACGTAATTGGTGCCATTGATGGGACCCATGTGGCTTTGGTTCCCCCAAGAGACAGGGAGCAGGTGTACAGGAACAGAAAAAGTTACCATTCAATGAACATCCAGGTGGTGTGTTTGGCTGACCAGTACATCTCGCATGTAAATGCCAAATTCCCAGGGTCAGTGCATGACGCCTACATCCTCAGGAATAGCAGCATCCCTTACGTGATGGAACAGCTACAGAGACACCGTGTATGGCTAGTGGGGGACTCTGGGTACCCCAACCTGTCGTGGCTACTGACCCCAGTAAGGAATCCCCGGACCAGGGCAGAGGAACGGTACAATGAGGCCCATGGGCGTACTAGGAGGGTGATCGAACGCACCTTTGGCCTCCTAAAGGCCAGGTTTCGCTGCCTGCATATGACCGGTGGATCCCTAATGTACTCACCTAAGAAGGTGTGTCACATCATCGTGGCCTGCTGCATGCTTCACAACCTGGCTTTGCGCCGCCAGGTGCCTTTCCTGCAGGAGGATGGTCGAGACGGTGGTGTTGTGGCAGCGGTGGAACCTGAGGAGAGTGACGAGGAGGAAGACGACGGGGCTGAAACAGACAACAGGGACAGAATCATTGAACAGTACTTCCAATAGGACACAGGTAACATTTCAAAGATAATTTAGTAAAAGTTAACTACTCTGCAGCATCTCTGCTGCCTGTCTATTTGCCCCAGTGTATGATGACTGAGTTTTGGCTTTTCCCTCCCTATTTCAGATCTGGGGTCCCCACTACGAGTCCTGTGCTTCGTTTCCCCATGGACTACAGCTTTGTGGCAGCTGTTTGTTGACTTCACCATGTACAAGGACATATTTGCACTGTCATGTCAATTACAATCTATTGAAATCACAGCCAGACTCCTGATATTTTGGTGCAAAATAGGTGTTTATTGAAGTGCTCAAAATGGGATGGGTGGTTTCAAGTGGGTGGGGGCTATGGTGAAGGAATGTCCATGGCAGAGTCCAGAGTAACAGTCACACAGGTGCATTGTCCAGAGGCCTGTGGAGAGATGGAGCATGGGCAGTTCGAGGATGGACAGGGTGACAATGTGGGACAGTGGGATGACATCAGGTGGTATCCATTGCTGGCGGGGGTCTTGACATCCTACTCTGTCTTGCGAGATCTCAGGGCCCTCTTGCGGGGTGGTTCTTCTCCTGCAGGAGGTGGGGGTCTGGTGGGCTGCTGCTGTGCGGGGGCCTCCTGTCCACTAGCGCCGGCGGAGGTGGATGGCTGTTCTTGGTCCCGGCTAGTGGCAGGGGCCCTTGGGTGTTGTTCAGTGTCCGCCCTGCTGTTTACGAGGTCCTGCAGCAGCCCTACCATGGTAACCAGGGTGGTGTTGATGGCTCGGATGTCCTCCCTGTACCCCCGATAGTGTTCCTCCTGCAGCACCTGGATCTCCTGGAACCGGGCCAGTACCGTCGCCATCGTCTCCTGGGAGCGGTTGTATGCTCCCATGATGGTGGTGAGGACCTCGTGGAGAGTGGGTTCCCTGGGCCTCTCCTCCCCCCCCTGTCGCACAGCTGCCCGCCGAGTTGCCCTGTTTCCCTGGGCCTCTGCCCCCTGGCCGGTGTGCCCACTACCACTGCCCCCAGGTCCCTGTTGTTGTTGGGGTGGTGGGTTATCCTGGGTGCCCTGTAGTGGTAGACACACCGCAGATTGACGCGCCCTGGAGACAGAGGCATGGGCCCGCTGGGTGGGAGCTGTGCTGGTGTTCCCAGAGGGGTTAGGGTCTATAGTGGCCTGTGCCTGTGTGAGGGGAACCGACTGTCCAGAGGTCCCCGATGGTCCGGGCTGGTCATCGGTGTCCAGATCGACAGAGCTGCTGTCATCGCTGACGGCCTCTTGGGTGGGGGGTGTGGATAATTCTGGCCCCTCCGCCGCGGTGTGTTGACGGTCGGGTCCTGCAGGGGTATAGAGGTATGGTTATAGTTTCAATGTGTCGCATATGGGTGTATCTGTGGGTTCTCGTGTCCCCAAGTGCTGGCATTCGTGTGTGGGGGCTTTGGTGAGGGTGGCTTGTGGGGGGGATGTGTATATGCATTGGGCATGCTTTGGTGATGGGTGTCCATGCTTAGTGGACGCATGCAGGCCTAGGTTTTGGGATGAGTGGGTTGTGATGGTGAGACATTGGCGGGGAATAGGTGTGGTGGGGGTGGGGGTGGGGGTGAGGATGGTGGTGGGGGTGAGGATGGTGGTGGGGGTGAGGATGGTGGTGGGGGTGAGGGTGGGGGTGAGGGTGGGGTTCGAGGATGGGGGTGAGGGTTGGGGTCTGATTTGGCATGCAGGTGGGGGGGAAGCAGTATTGAAGCTTCAACTTACCAGTATCCATTCCTCTGCCGACTCCTGCGAGGCCGTCAGGATGCAGGATGTTCAAGACTTCCTCCTCCCATGATGTGAATTGTGGGGGTTGAGGTGGGGGTCCTCCGCCAGTCTTCTGCACGGCGATGTTGTGCCTGGATACCATGGAACGCACCTTCCCCCGTAGGTCGTTCCATCGCTTCCTGATGTCTTCCCGATTTCTGGGGTGCTGTCCCACTGCGTTCACCCTGTCGACAATCCTCTGCCATAGCTCCGTCCTCCGGGCAATGCTGGTGTATTGGACCTGTGTGCCGAACAGCTGGGGCTCTACACGAACGATTTCCTCCACCATAACCCTGAGTTCTTCGTCTGTGAAGCGGGGTTGTCTTTGGGGTGCCATGGGGTGGTGTGTATGATGTGTGGGGTGGAGTATGTGTATTTAAGTGAGTTGAGTGTGGTGGTGTGTGTTGTTTTGTGTGTGGATAGTGTGTGGGTGATGGTGTTGAGTGGCTGTGGCTGTTATGTTTTGGATGCTGGTGTCTCGCTCTTGCCTTCTTTACGATTTTGTAAGCGTAGGGGTTTGTGGGTGATGTGGGTGGGTGTTTTATATTGTATTGTGTGTGTGGGAGTGGTGTGTGTATGTGTATCAGGTGTGTGGGATTCAAATCGTCCAATGTGGGTGAGTTTTGTTCGTTGGTGTGTATTCTGACCGCGCCGGTGTGTCCCGCCAATGGAATACCGCGTTTGAATGACCGCCGCGTGGATTCGTGGGTCGTAATGGGATGGGCGTATTTCTGTTGGCGTGGCGGTGGAGGTTTGGTCACCTCCACCTTTCCGCCGACCGCTGGTCTGGCGGTCTGTTGTGGCGGTCGGATTTTCGGAGGTTTGCCTTCTGCGCGTCAGAATGACCGTGGCGGGTTTCCGCGACCGCGGCGGGATTATGGAGGATTTCTGACCGGCGGTAGGCGCCTTTTACCGCCGAGGTCAGAATGACCACCATTAACACTTAAGATCAAAACTGAATCTGACAGATTACTGTGTGTTATAACTTTTCCCCCAAATGCTCACTGCTCTTTCAAAATGTATACGGAAACACTAGAATGTAAAGGCAGCTCTGGAACTTACATTGGAACCTCCCTTGTTTGAACACAAAAAAGGTAAATCCAATGAAGAACCCAATTTATGCTGACTGATCATTGGGTCATCTCACTGCTGATCGGATATTTTAAATGCAGACGTTGCAGCATTGCAGCATTTACTATTGAAAGCAAGACATTTGCTCAGAGAAATGTTGAATTTCCCCTCAAAAAAATCCTTAAATGTAACACCTGCAATGTTAATTATTTCATTTTCTGCCCATAGCGTTTATTATACATTGGCCAGAGTGCTCAGAAAATTAAGACCTGCATTTGCCAACATAGGAGGCAACACCACTGTAAGGTCCTCACTGCACCACTAGTTGAACAGTTCGTTCAACATGGCCTTTCAGAAGATGACCTCAGAAGACAGGTGGCATCAGTCATTTTAACCCCAGAATGAGGAGAAAACCTGTAGGAGCTATTGAAGAAAGAGGAATTGTACTGGATCTTTAAGATGAACCCAATGAATACAGACTTTAACTAGCTAAGAAGATTGGACTTTATTAATTTAAAAACTAGTAAGGTCCTTTCCCTCCATCTGCTCAGTTCCTCCAAGATGTACTATAATTGATTCACTACTGGACATTATCTAATAAGTTCCCCTCTGCTGAAGAGCCTGTACTTCTTTTCCAGAGACTTTAGTATGTCTTTCTGTCATTTTCAAATTTATTCAAAATCACATCCTGTCACTTTTTCAATGGGCAGCATCCTTGTACCTTTTAACATTTGATGGTCTCATGCCTCCAAGTCTGCTATCTGCCCTTTTTTTAATTAATCATTCTCAGTGAATTACTTGATTACATCTTGCCACTATTCTGGTCTGCCATTGTTTTCTTCATTTATGTCCTTGCATTTTTATGTGCCCGCAACATTCTTTACACTTGTTGGTTTGTTCACATTCACATTGCCCTCATCTCCCCTTGTGTTTTGCTGGTCCTCCACGATGGTCATTCTTTTTGTGCTTATATTGTAGTCCAATATGGCCACCGGGACAGTCCCCTTTCTTTTGATCCCCTTTCGATTTCTACATCCTCACTCATCATGCTGGCCTTCCTGCTCATTGGAGAACTTGCCAAGCTGATCCTCCATTGCCCTTTTGCACGAGTAGGAAGTACACTATTCGTCATGCACCATGACTCCCTGTTGCTCATGTGTCTTTTTAACAGTTTCATGTGCGTTGTGACTGGGGGAATGTTCTCTCAGGGTCTATATTTAACCAAGTTCTGATAAAAATCTTGTATTTACAATATGATTGAACTGTCAACTTGCATGCAGCCACATTCCATTGTATGTTATAATTCAAGGGTCGTGCTCTTCTTAACTGCTTTGATACACACTTTGATCACCTTTATCACACTTCAATGAGTACCAAGCACGTTTGCCACTAGCTTCTTAGATTTTCTGCTTTTTTGCATTTTATTAGTAAATTAAAGTACCATTTGTGTTTGATTATAGTTTTTGTGAATTAGGCTACGAGGGACCATTGTTCATGCACTAACCAAACTGAACCTTTTGGCATGAATGTACATACAGCTGATGGTGATGAAGAGAGAAAAGTAGCAAATTGATCTGAGTGTATCTTCAATATGACAAATAAGCCAGGAGGGACTACATCTTAATTACAATACTTTGATGTGGTTCCTACTCTTTCGGTATTGCTTATTCTGTGTATTTGATAACAGAAACAGGGCATGCCTAGGTTGTCAAAAAATTAAAGTTTCACTATAAGTGTAAGTGGACAACAATAATAATCTAGTGTAAACTGATGAGACTCTACAATGTTGTGTGCACACATCTGAGTAAGAATGGAAATTATCATCAGTTACTAACCTTGTGGTGATCATTTATATAAAGGAGTTAATATCATGAGCTTGATTTTCACAGACCCAAGGGCAAATCTACGATGGCAATGCAAAGTACCTAACGGTGCTAAAAAATTTTTTAGACCTTAACCAGGCTAGGAGCAAAATACTGTAGTGTGGAAAAAAGATTTGCAATTTCTCTTAAACACTCTGAAATTTTATTAAAAAACATGTTTATTAGCTAATCAAAGGCTTTGCAACACAGCACTAATCATGTGTTTGTGTACTAATCAATATGAAGCATCAAGTGTTAAATTTAAGTTCCACTGTTTATAAAATGCATTTGGAATATTATCTTTTTTGCGGAAATGAGTAAGACAAACATTTGGTTGCTGCCAGGCATTATTTACTTTGCATACTTCTGTGTTTTACCTAGTGTACACTGTTGCATGGTGCAGGGAATAGGGAGCAAACATTTGTCATAAAGCACAGTTTAACAGCTAGCCAAAGATACTTGCAATAAGAAAGAGAGAATAGCTATAAATGCCCGAAAATATCGGCTAAAAAGCAATGCTTTTGTATTGGCGGGCCAAGGTACATTTTAAAATGGTCACATTCATGTGGTCCTACATTAGTCACGCCTGATGCCAGGCCTCTGCTGTAATAGACAGCTTGCCATCACATACTACCTTATGAAAAGCTGCTCTACCATAAGGCCTTATCTCCTCTGCCACCCAGTAGCACCCATTGAAACACGTCTTCTTTTGTCATTTGATTTTTTGGAAGGAGAGCTTTTGGCTTGCTACATTTCCAGTTCTACATTGTCTCTCTGAGGGAAGTTTGGATAAAAGATGTATTATTCTTGAAATTTGCATGAGATGTGAGCTTTGTTTTGCTTTGTCTGGTGTGATACTATACAGACAAATACTCCCTTCGTAGAAAGGATCAATTCTTCAGCCTATACATAAGACAGGACTCAAAAACATTCTCAGTAGTTATTGCCAGGAAAATCTTTGCAAAACATCTATTCACCTGTCTGCTATAAGGGCTGAAGACATAGGAATATTAACTTTCATCAGACAAGCTTTAGGTTGAAATAGTGCCCTGTTCAATAATTTCTCCATTCATGACATTAGCGCAGAAGACACTTATTCATAAACAAATGTACATGTTTTATTCATTACTGCACAGCATTTGATCAAGCAGACAGGCAGTGTTCTGGTTCAAATCAACAACCTGGGGCATTGACCCTGCAATACTACACCTAAGAGTGGAGTAACATAGCAAAACCTGTGTCAGGGTAAGTCAGACAGGAAGAGCTTAGTGACAGAGATGCTTTCAAGTTAACCAACTCATCAATCTCACATTTGGCATATGCTGATTATCAAGTTATTCTCTCTTCTACCCAGAATGTCACTTGAAAAGACTACATAATTACAACATTCAAAATAAAATGCTCATAAATTATGGAAAACCAAGATAATGCATCCTAAGTTTAACTGGGTCAAGCGCAATACATGTATTGAAAACGTGTCATATTCTACCCATTTAGGAGTGGAAATATGTAGATTTGTAAATGAAAAATGCATTCTAGTCATCTGACACATAAGGCATTAAATCCTCCTGGTGCAATTAAAAGATATGAATTAAAACTTGGAGGTGGTGGACAGTAGCAGTGGAAAAAGTAATATGAATTCCTACAATTCTGAATAGAATATTAACTCAAAAGACTTCATAATCTGGAAAAACTATGACTTAAATCGAAAAGGAATCTAAAAGGAATCTATTGAATTTAAGGGCACCTACCCCTCACTGCCACTTAAAGATTAAAATTGGGACTAACCTCTTTAATAGCAAAAGTTTAAATCAGTAAAAGAAAATATTTATAGGCGGTCTCTGCAAATAAAAGTATTTTAAAATCAATCTGTATTGAAGAATGTATACACAATGATAAAAATACTTTACCATTTGGAAATTATATAAAAGATACTATTGCTGGGAAGTAACCTTCCAACACTAAAGGCCAGATGTATCATGCTCCCGGTTTGCATTTCTTAAATAGCGACTTTTAAGAAATCGCTATTTAGGAAATGCAAAATGGGATGTATGAAAATTGTGAGTCGGTAATCGTGATTCTTTAAAATTCGCAATGTGCATGTTGCAAATACCGAATCGCTAAAAAATAGCAAATCGGTATTTGCAAATCGCAAATTGCTAAAACGGCAACCTGGAACAACCTTATGACATCACAACCAGGAAGTGAGTCAGTCCATGCTGTTTCCAGAAGCCGCACCCACAGGAGCAGGCAGAGAGACCCAGCCAAGCACCAGGGAGGCAGTCTTGAGAACCAGCCAGGTCCAAACAGGATAATGGCTACTGATGGGAATGTGAAGGAGAAAGGAGAGAGGAAGCACAAACTCAAATTCAGTGAGCAGGAATTGGAGGTGCTCACCGAGGAGGTGGTCAGGAACCACGACAAACTATTTGGAAAACACTCACTACAGGTACCTGAAAGTGAGAAGAGAAAACTGTGGTCATACATCCAGACCAAAATATGTGCAGTGGGTGTTGCGCAGCACTCCGTCGAGGAGATACGCAAGCGATGGTACGACTGGTGTTCACAGGCCAAAGAGAGGTTAGCAAGCAGGCTGAAGGAGGCAAGGAGCACTGGAGGAGGACCACCCACCCAGACACCGTCAGCACCAGCAAACGTAAGGGCAGTAATGATGTGTTTCCCCATATGTGCATGTACAAATGGCCCTTAAAAATAGCTATGGCACTATGCAGTGTGATAAGTAGTCAATGCCACATCTTACATACAACACAACAATGCATTAGGGGAGTGGTAGTCCTCTACCACATAAATAGCAAGATATTGTAAAACCAAAACACATACACGACACAAAAGACTCTTAGAGATACTATGCACGGGTAAATTTAATCCTATTACTTAACTGTGTGAGTACATATCCAAGAATGACATGCTGCACATTGTTGTTGCAGATGTTCCGGGGCCTGACGCAGCAGAAGGTGGGAATGTGGCAGAAAGCGAAAGCTAGCCATAGTCCGACTCAAACACCAATGGGTCCTTCATACAAGCACCATCTAGACGCAGGACAAGAGTGCTACCCCTCCCTGAGTATAACCTGGACTCTGATGAAATTACAGATGAAGTACCCACACCACCCCCAGAGGCTAGAAGCACCGACAGACAGCAATCTCTGCCCAGCGTCAGTCTACTCCCCTTAGGAGGCGTCACGAAGAAGGCAGACAGTGCACAGAGGAAGGTGAGGGCCCATCACTGTTTGGTGGCCTTGAGGCTTCCATGCTGAAAGTGCAGCGCCTACAATGTAAACACATGAGGTCAATGCACAAGCAGTTGGTGTTAATCGATCATAACATGGGAGCAATGCACAGGCAGGTTGAGTCTCACAATGACAACATGGAATCAATGCACAAGTGGTTGGAGTCACTCAATGAAAACATGGAATCAATGCACAAGCAGTTGGAGTCTCTCAATGACAAATGCCATTAGGGAACCTGTCACTGTGATGCAGCAGGAGCATATCAGCCACTGTAGGCACCATTACCAATTGATGGGCAGGTTGGATGGGTTCTGCAGATCTGTCAATCGGCTCACTACCACAACTGCTTTGGCATCACAACATGCTGTGGGCATGCAATTGGAGTTGGCACATTGCAGTCGGGACGTTGCACAAGGATTGGTGCAAATCAGCAATGTTTTGGAGACAATGCAGACAGCACATAGTGCTACAAACAGCGACCTGGGTGGTGGGGAATGGTGAGGAGCTCTATAGCCTCAGCAGTCTCACAGCCGCTGTGATGGATCCCACGCGTCGCAGTACCAGACACAGTACTGTCTTGGAACTCACAGCAAGAGGTGCCACAGAGACCACTGAGCACTCAAATGGAGTGCGTGGACGTAGTAAGTAATGTTAAGAGGTACAGGAAACTTGCATATCATGTAGCAATGCAGTGATACTATGAATCTAATAGTGTGACACTATAACCAGCCCCTGTTTGTGTATAGTGCATACCTATGTCCCAATCACACACATTACCAGAAGTCAAGGCAATAAAGATGGTACCTACGGCAATACATAAATGTTGACATGCTGTTGTCATTACTTACATCAAAAATAGTTGCACGTGATCTCAGCACGTCTGTCTGCCCTCTGCTGCACTGTTTCTGTCTGCTGACAGAAGGGGTGGCAAGGGATCGTCATCCTCATCAGAGTCAGGCTCTGTGGGTTCCAATGGTATGCCCCTCCTTGTTGCGATGTTGTGCAACATAGCACATGCAGCCACAATTTTGCAGGTGTTTTCGGGGCTGTATTGCAGTGCACCACCACTCTTGTGCAGGCATCAGAAATGGCTCTTTAGCAGGCCTAAGGTCCTCTCTACAACGCTGCCTGTCGTCCTGTGTGCTGCATTATACTTCCTTTTACTTGGCGTGGCAGGATTCAGATAGGGCGTAAGTATGAACGAGCGCACTGCATAGGCACTGTCTTCTTGAATGACAGGAGAGTAAAAGTAGTATTTGTTATCCGTGACATCACATATACATCAAGGCAACATTGTCAACTATTACATTACCACGTAGGTATCCGTCGCCAAACTCCCCAGCAAGTAGTCTTGTGTTTATTCCACTGTGCCTAAAGATGTAGGAGTCATGTGTGCTACCTGGGTATCTGGCCACAAGATCTGTAATAACATTGGAGGCATTGCTTAGGACTTGTATGTTCATGGAATGTGTACTCTTTCTGTTCCGATAAACATACTCTGTGGCTGATGGTGGACAGATAGCTACATGTGTTCTATTGATGCAGCCAATGATAAGTGGGGATTGGGCACTCTGGTAAAAGTTATTTGGTTTGTAGCAATTCCTGTGGGTTGCTGGGGAATCTTATGTGCTGATGGATTTTGCTAAGCTTTGCATTGAGGAACACATTGAAGAAGCATGAAAGCGCACACAGACACCACTAGCTGCTGCTATGACCCCTTGATAGCTCCCGAAGGCTAATAGGTGCAGGAAGCATAATACCTGCACATGGGTGGTGTGATGCTATTAATTGTGTTTGACCAATGACTTTGTGTTTCACCACTGCGCATATTAGTTGCTCAATGTTCACCAGTAGCACATTATATGTTTTGTTCAGTTCAGCTGCCTATTGGCTTTGACATGGCATTAGCCATTACTTTCTGTATTCACTTTAGCCGCCTATTGGTTTTGACATTGCATTAGCCATTACATTCTGTATTCTGCCTATTGGCTTTGACATGCTGTAATTCCAGAAGCACGGCAGACAATGTTTGAAAATGAATGTGTAGTTAAACTGCCTGATGGTGCTGTGAGAAACATGTTTTCTTGTTGTGATAAAGCATATTTAGAAAATGTGCCTTTTGGAAGCAATGATGTTCCTTTTGTTTTTGACAGAAGGGTTTGGATACTTTTATCTGCTTACAGAAAAATGCAGGAGAGATGTAGGCAGTTAGAACATGAAAATAAGAATTTACGTGAGCAAATTAGCCAGAATACATTAATGCAAGATAATGTTGAAAGTTATAAAACTGTTGTTTTAGAAGAATCGGTCTTTTCCCATTCCAGTAATGAGGGGGTTAAGACAGCTGTGAGCCTGTCTGAGCCTCCGTGTGAGCCAGGTTTTTTGGCAGTCAAAGTGCATTCCTTAACTGATAACACGGAGAACAGAGCTCAGAATGTGATTTACGAGTTACCATCGCAAAATGCACAAGTAAAACGAAAGATTTGAGAGTTTCTTACTGTCTGCACTAAGCAAGAGACACCGAGTTTCATTAGCTTGTTTGATTTTTGGAAACAGAATAGCCCTCATCTGAGTGACATCCTAACACTTTGGTATCTGGTCCCTAGGAAAAAATATAAGCAGCTGCGCGATTGTGATTTGGCAAATGAAATAATGACTTTAGGTTTCTGCGCAGTGCAAGAGGGAAACACTGATTTACATGTAAATCAGGAACAGGGGAAGAAAAGAGTGCCCCTAGCTAGGATCATGCACTGGATCTGGTACCTGCAAGACTGGGCTAGAGTACCACAGGTAAAAGTCACCAGTGAAATTGAGTGCACCATTTGAATTCGTGTCCACTGAGGATAAAAAGCATGTTTGTTTGACTAATGATTCATTGACTGAAGAGCTGTTTTCTAGCACAGGAGAAGGAACAGTGTTGTACAATGTGTGTCAGATTTTAAAGCAAGAGCTGCGTGAGATGTGTCATTTTTACACTGATTTTTGGTTCATTGCCAATGGTTTAGCCATTTGGTTTTCCACATGGCTTGTGCATAACTGGTTCAATTCCCTTGCAGATGTTAAAGAGAAAAATTCAGAGAGAGAAGTGTTCACCCAGAATTCTGACTTAGTGGGGATGGCTAAGTGGGTGCACCAGAAATGTGAACGGCTGGGAGAAAAAGCCACTTACAGGTGGGCAGAGATGAGAGGGATGCACATTCCCCTAAATTTGATAAAAACTGTGCAGCACACACAAGAGAAATCTGTCCCACAAGCAGTCACAGAGCAGTTGGGGAGAGGATAGTTACCAGGACAGATATGGCAAATTGATCAGGTTTTAGGGTGAGTGATAGCTGCAGATTACCAAGGAGAAATCAAAATTATGCTGATAACTAGAAAAGAATGTGATTCATTTAGACAAATTGGAGACAGAATGGCCCAACTTGTCAAAAGTGCAGTGAATGGAGGTTTGGTAAAGAATGAGTCTGCCCCAGCCCTTCTGACAGTGCAAGAAAAGGGAAGCTGTGGTGCAGCAGATAAAAACCTCTGTGCTGAGGTGTGGGTTAAAGCCCCAAGTGACCCTCCAGAACCTGCAGAAAATATAACAAAGGGCCCCAAAAACGTCCTGCTGATTATAAAACAGGGAAAAAAGGAAGGGTACATTTCAGATGACAAATGTTATTTGCAAGAAAAGTCATACTTTTTTCTTTTGCAGATCCTACCACGTTTCGCCACTGACCCCGAGTGTGCTGTGTGGTCCCCCTTCGGGTGTCTGAGTGTGGGGTCGGGGAAGGGACCGAACCCCCAACCTGAACCTGGCTGAGTAAAGTGCAAGCACCATGGATCCATTTTGCACAAATGGCGCCTTCAGTTCAAGTTCAACTTGTTTGATTACATTCTTCTACTGGAACTAAGCAACCTTAACAGTTAACTGTCTGTGTTTTTTCGTGTGGAACTCTGACTTTCACTTACCTTCCAGCAAACCTTTCAGGTGGACCGTGCACCTTTACATGAGTAGAACTCATGCTACATCAAATTGCTATTTTAGAGACACTATAATCTCATTCAGAGTATAAAAGTTTCAGTCTTTTCTGTGTAGATGTTTCTGATGTGAAAGGTTATGAGATCTATATGTTAATCCACTTCCATTGCTTTACAGTGATTGCTTTGATCATTCAAATCTGATTTGCTTATAATGTTTTTTTTTTTGTGCTGATTTTTTTTAAAATTTTGTTTGAAACAAGAGATATGTGAAACAAAAATTCATTGGTCATAGGGTGGAATGTGATGCTATTAATTGTGTTTGACCAATGACTGTGTTTCACCACTGCGCATATTAGTTGCTCAATGTTCACCAGTAGCACATTATGGGGGTCATTCTAACTCTGGCGGGCGGCGGAGGCCGCCCGCCAGAGTTCCCCTGCCAGAACACCGCTCTGCGGTCCGAAGACCACCGCAGTGATTCTGTGTTTCCCGCTGGGCTGGCGGGCGACAGCCAGAAGGCCGCCCGCCAGCCCAGCGGGAAACCCCTTCCCACGAGGAAGCCGGCTCCGAATGGAGCCGGCGGAGTGGGAAGGGTGCGACGGGTGCAGTTGAACCCGTCGCAAATTTCAGTGTCTGCTAAGCAGACACTGAAATTCTTTGTGGGGCCCTCTTACGGGGGCCCCTGCAGTGCCCATGCCATTGGCATGGGCACTGCAGGGGCCCCCAGGGGCACCACGACACCCCATACCGCCATCCTGTTCCTGGCGGCCGAACCGCCAGGAACAGGATGGCGGTAGGGGGTGTCGGAATCCCCATGGCGGCGCAGCAAGCTGCGCCGCCATGGAAGATTCCGTAGGGCAGCGGAAAACCGTCGGGAGACCGCCGGTTTTCCCTTTCTGACCGCGGCCAAACCCCCGTGGTCAGAATGCCCTTGAGAGCCCCACCAGCCTGTTGGCGGTGCTCTCGCGGTCGTTGACCCTGGCGGTCAATGACCGCCAGGCTCAGAATGACCCCCTATATGTTTTGTTCAGTTCAGCTGCCTATTGGCTTTGACATGGCATTAGCCATTACTTTCTGTATTCAGTTTAGCCACCCATTGGCTATGACATTGCATTAGCCATTACATTCTGTATTCTGCCTATTGGCTTTAACATGCTGTATTCAGTTTAGCTGCCTATTGGCTTTGACATGGCATTAGCCATTACATTCTGTATTCTGCCTATTGGCTTTGACATGCTGTATTCAGTTTAGCTGCCTATTGGCTTTGACATATTAGACATTACATTCTGTATTCAGCTTAGCTGCCTATTGGCTTTGACATATTAGAAATTATATTTTGTATTCAGCTCAGCTGCCTATTGGCTTTGACATGATATTAGACATTACATTTGATATTTAGGTTAGCTGCCTATTGGCTTTAACGTGGAGTTAGACATTGCAGTTGAAACATCGCAGATGTCTGTATTCTTCCAAGCTGTGTTTTTCCACAAGAGGAACCAAGCTGTTTTCTTCACACCAGACTAGACCTGATAAGAGAGAGTACATTTGGTGTTTTCCTTTCTGCTCAGCCTTGGGAATAGGAGAAGTCTAGGAGATCTGGCCAGTCTCCAAAGGCTTGCGTAGTTTTCCAGAGTCTGAGAGGAGGGGGCACGCTTTTGTAAGGATGACTCTGGGCTACAGTGAGTTAGATTTGAATCTGCTTGAGTTCAGACTGGAACTAGACGTCGGTTGCCAGTCTCCCGTTTGGGTAGGTAATCTCTTTCTCGCAGTTGACCGGAGTCATCAACTTGCAGACCCCAGAAAGATGAAGCTGAATATTTAGGCCCTGCCGCCTTGCTCAAACGGTGATGAATTTGACTTTTATTCTTTGCTTTGATATATTACATATATATGCTGTGTAAATTGCAACTGAGAAGTACTGTGATATATTTTGTTTTCTTGCTGTGATTACTTTGTGCTGGAAATCTATTAATTCGTCTCTCAAGAACTTGTGGGTGGGGAAGAATGAACAACAATAAAGGTCTTCTTTGAACTCAGAAGTGCATTCCAGAGAGGTTCTGTAAGGTCTGATATGAGATAAGTAGGAAAGCAGAACAGGTGGGTATGCTATTGGTCCTGTGTGTGTTGCGCTGCAGTAGGGGTTGTAGATCAGCTATCAGGTCAAGTATCATGGCTGAGCTTAACCTGTACTTCTCGTATATCTCCTCCTCTGTCTGGTCAAAAAGAGTAATGCGCAGGCTGAAAATGCGCTCCTGTCTCATCTTCCCTCTCCTCAAACCTGCCAGGATCCTCATCCTCCGCGCCATGATGGAGAGTGCAGTCATTGTTGAAAAGAGGCTGAGTCAAAGGGCCTCATTATATAGGTTGCATCTGTTTACCACCTGATTTCAATTTGTGGTAAATTGCACGTGCAGAAAGCCATTTTGCAAATATTCAGAATTTGTTGATGCATTGCATTGCGGTACGGAATTTAATTCACATTGCTATTTGCGAATCGCAGAATGCAAATTGTAAATTTACATCGCAGTTGCAAGGAAACGCTATTTTAGCGATTCCTTAAATTTTAACTGCGAATCGTGAAAGGCGATTTACATTTGCAAACGATGGAATTAACTGATTCGCACAGTTTGCAAAAGCAAAATCCTTTGATACATCTGGCCCTTGGTGAGATAGTAATGAGCAGAATGTAATGTAGAAATTTGTTGAAAGACAATTAAAAGCAACAATTTTCCAATAGATATGGAAAAGTCACTATCTTACAATAACAGTTATAGAATTGCAACATATACAATGTAGACACAATCATATTTGGATTTTAACAATATATGATCAAAAACACTGTAGAATTCAAACTCATGGACATAAGTAAGGAATATGGACACTACTTTTCATGTTTGAAACTTACATGATGAGCCCATAGAGCATATACTGTGCCTATGTCCTAGGCTGCTAGACCCAAGGAGAAAATACTTGAAAACAATTTTTAGATTAGGAAACATAAAACGTATTAGAGAAGTTGCATTATATTGTTGTAATGGCTCTTCTCTGAACATTGTGGGCCATGATATAAACTATTTGGGACTGGTTAATAACTTCTCGAGTCATGATTGTTTTCATGATTAGAATGGTATTACTTGACCCTAAATGTCTTAAGCTGCTGTTTTACTGTACGAGTTTAAGAAAGTTATAAACTAAAGATGGTAATACAACTACCGCAAAATGTGGAACTTAGTTTCCCTTAATGCATCTAATAAAGAAGTTCACCAATCCTTATCTCTTTATTGTAATACCTTGGTCCAATTAATTTTTCACTTTGTAAACCTAAATTGGAACGAACATATATTAAATTGGATGATAAGGATATCACTGGCGTGCTCTATAATTGATCAGTCAAACAAATACTTTTGCAAATAACATATACCACACACTTCATATTTTTACAAAGCCCATTAATCCTTCAGGATGTATGAAAGCCATTGTACATGTGGGCCTATTTTCCTATTGGATCAATGTTAGAAATTGGGTCTCTAATTGGCAGTGGCATGCACCCCCACTCCAAGTAGACACCACAATCCTAGTCAAGGCAAGTCACAACACAACCCAAATTATCCTGTGCTCACCCTCTGCTAGGTTGGCACAGAGCAGGCAGGCTTAACTTAGGCAATGTTTAACATATTTGTGCAATAACTCATACAATAACACACTGAAAACACCACAAAAAATACACCATGCATGTTTAGCAAAATAGATAGTATTTATCTAAATAAAAAAAGTTAAAAAAATCATAAATGTAATATGCACAAGTCAAGATATCATGTTTGAAAGGTTTAAAAGATTCTCAGTTCTTAAGAAACAGTGGTTGTAGCCTTGTAAGGCACAGTACCTGGGATACATCAAAAATAACACATAGGGGCCGCAGAGGAGGAGATGCATTGAAAAATAAGGCGCTGCATCAGATTTTCCAGCGCTGCACAGACGATGCTTCGTTTCTTTTCACACTGCAAGGTGATGCATGGATTTTCAGGAGATCAGCCTTGGTTCCTCACTGCGATGCAGGGACAATGTGTTAAAAATTCTTGACACGCTGGTAGAAGGAGTAATTGCTGTGTTCATCCAGTAGACGATGCAGTAGGCGATGCAGCAAAATTTCAGCCGTGAGGCAGGCGCTGTGTACTTCTGGTCAGCAGTGTGGTGATTTTCCAGCCATGGTGCAGGTGCTGCGCCGATTTCTACAGGCGCTGCATCATATTCCATTTCACCCTACATTGATCGCACAAGGATTCCTGAAGAAGTGAAGTCTTTGTTGGCCCTGAGACTTTAGAAAAAGGAGGCAAGCTCAATCCAAGCCCTTGAAATGCACTTTAGGAGGAAGGCGGAGTTCTTCCAGCAAAGTCAGGAGCGACAAGCAGGAAAGCAGTCCTTCAGCAAAGCAGTTCAGATGTGTCCTTTGGGCAGCCGGGCACTCTCTTTAACAGAGTCCAGGTGTAGGTCCAGAAGTGTCTGATTTGGTGCGGTCAGAGCCCTAGTATATATACCCAAAAATGCCTTGGAAGTGGGGGAAACTTCAAAGATTGGTTTTGAAGTGCACAAGTTCCTCTTTCAGCCCAGTCCTGTCTGTCAGGATCCCTGTGGGGGTATTAGTCCTTTGTTTGAGGGCAGGCCACTGGCCTTTGATGTGTAGGAGAGAGCTCCTCCACCCTTCCTGCCCAGGGAGACCCAGTCAGTATGCAGATGAATGCGGATGTGACTGAGTGTCCTGTGTTTATAGCTGTCTGGATGGAATGCACAAGGGGAGCTATCAACCAGCAGAAACCAGATGTGGATTGGAGACAGGGCTGTAAGGCACGGATGGTAGTAAGTGCGGAGAAATGCTCACTTTCTAAAAGTGGCATTTCTAAAAGAGTAATATTAAATCCAACTTCACCAGCAAGCAGGATTTTCTGTTACCATTCTGGCAATACTAAACAGGACAGGGCCACTCCTTCCATATCAGAATCTACCACTTAAAAGTATATGAGGGTAGTTCTAATGCGAGTCTATGAGAGGAACAGGCCTCAGAATTGGTGAATTTTTCCCTACCAGGACATGTAAAACATACAAGTAAACATCCTGTCTTTTACTTACATAGCACCCTGCCCTATGGGTTACCTAGGGCCTGCCTTGGGGGTGGCGTATGTAAAAAAAAGGGGAGTTTAAGATTTGGCAAGTAGTTTTAAATGCCAAGTCGAAGTGGCAGTGAAACTGCACACCCATGCCTTGCAATGGCAGGCCTGAGACATGGTTAAGGGGCTACTTGTGTGGGTGACACAATCAGTGCTGCAGGCCCAATTGTTACATTACATTTACAGGCCCTGGGCACAGGTAGTGCACTTTACTAGGGACATACAGGTAAATTACATATGCCAATTGGATAGGAACCAATGTTACCATGTTTAAGGGAGAGGGCACATGCACTTTAGCACTGGTCAGCAGTGGTGAATCATGCAGAGTCCTACCACCAGCAAAAACAGGGTCAGAAAAATAGAGTGAGGCAGGCAAAAAGTTGGGGGGTGCCCACATTAAGGCTGTTAGGTCTAACAATCAATATCTTATCACAGGAGGCACAATCTACAGTGGTCCACATTTTGGATAGGTTTATGCAACAGAAATACTATATATATATATATATATATATATATATATATATATCTACACATACATACACAGAAGTTGTACCGTGCCCCAGTACTAGAGCATTTTCACTTTTATCGTAGTTTGCAAACAGCATACCAAATGTATCTGTTAAATCATAATGGCTGGAGAGTTTAACTCTTAATACTTAGAGTGCCTCTTCTAAATAAAATTTGTTCTTCAGCTCTGTCTCGTTTAGAAATACATTTTACCCACTGGTAATTGACTGGTATTTTTTTTTCCAATAAAATGGATCACAGTGGGGGCCTACATATACACTAGATATGTGCTGCATTCACATAGGTTGTTTTCAAGTAATTACTTAAGGTTTTGGAAAATTACATGAAATTAAGTCAAATTACTTGTAATACCTAAAATGTAAATCCATCCTTCAGAACTATATTTGAGCCTGAAATGCATATTTGCGCCAATTATGCGCATTTTGTAAAACAAAAGTGCAAAACACAAAATTACTGCAAACAGCAAACACTTGTGCTATGGTTGTTCATATTATTCCCACAATTTTATGCTATAATTACACAACAGGGCACAATTTGAGAAATTTCTGGTCCTTATATGTGCACATCCCAATTCTCTACTGCATGCAGTATTACCTCAAACAGATTTGCACTACTTCTAATTGTATTGCACTGTTATCCCATGAGAAAAAGTCTTCCAAAAATGATTACTTGCATTTTAGAGAATTCATTTTTTTTTTTTTTAGCCCTATTATAAAATGCCAAGATCACGGAGGGCTGACTGGGAGCATTCACTAGGAAGACTATTTTCTTATAGGTATAGAATGTAAATTGGCTAGCAATATTGGTTCTAAAGCAGTATGATTTTGATTGTACTACTGTAAGCTACAGTGAAAATTATCAAACAAGTTTTGGAAATCAATAAATGGCATGTCTTCAGTCCTATCAAATTCAGAGCCAAATAATTTGAAGCAGTTATTTATTGAGCAAGTAATAGCTTAGAACTCCATTTGATTTATGGGCAAGTTGAAAGGATCATTAATCCAGCTATGAAGATGTCTTCAAATATATTTCTCAAATAATTTGCCACACAATCTAGCTGGACTATCAACCAATAGTGTACTGTATCTCTCTTACCCTAGTTTGTTAAATTGGTGGCAGAATACTGAGTCCCATATCCCACTGAAATACTGACTTAAAAATGGTAAAACCCCACAAGTCATTTTGTAATCAAGTTAACCCTACATTGATTGCGTTCTTTATAAGGGCTACAACTAACCTTTTAGTTTGTGAAAAATCAGGACATGAAACCTTAGCTGTTCTTGAGAGTATCAGACTTCCCTGGATGGCATGTTATGATCTCTCTGATGCTGCTTCCATTACAATTATGTAACTAAGTTAAGAGTAGGATACATGGTCTTAAATCCTTTGCTAATGAATTACAAAAGACTTCATGAGCCTTAACCAGAATTGTAAAGCTTATTTTCGTCCATTTCCTAGCTACTACATGAGAGCCTGTTATCTCTACATTAAACGCCCAGTTCCATTTCCTGTTAGAGGCGACTATGAAGTCTCTAGTAGCCTGTAATAAGTGATGTTGTCTCTCTGCTCACCTGTAATACTTCGGGCATTGTAATGCTTGCTAAATCAGTAATAATCAAAAAGTGAAAAGAAGAGTGGGATGTCCAAGGATGGTGTCCTTCCATCAAGGTACTACCACACCAAAATTAACCATCCCAAAATTCCAGATGACCAAAATGAATGTTATATGGATTAATGTCTCCCGTGCTGTACATCTTATGAGGATATGGTAAGTTAACTGAGTTCAGTGACCATATAGGGTAACAAGGCCAAAAGACTGAGATCCTTTATAATGTTATAGAACGCTGAGGTTACCTGCAACATCCTTGTAATAAATTTAAGTGTATTTATTGGTTTATTCGTCGATATCCAGTATTGGAAAAAACTTGAAGGTTGCACGAAGAAAACAGCCAACACATGTTCGCCCCTTATGGTGTGTTCACTTAGGGCTTTTCTCAATGCTGAAGTGATGGAAAATGAGCGGGAACAATTTGACATGCTTACTTACATCAATAGAAAAGAGCTTCTTAGATGAGGCTGATGACAAGAGAAAGGCATTAAAGGAGAAGTTAGACAAGGCCTTAGAGAAAAGGGACGTTTAGAAATGACTATGCATTTAGTGAAATCAAAACACAAGGGAAATTAGCTTTACATGTGCAATACGTAGAGAAGCTTTGTGTATATAGGCCTAAATCTAGAACTGATATTGTTTTGGGGAATGAGTGAATGTAGACATGTGTTTCTTTTCCAGAGTAAATGGACTTTTATGTGAAATGTGCAAGACCCGGCAAATTCGAAAGTTGTTTACTATTGTGGATAATATGCAAACTAGTTTTTTAGGATCCATAATCCTAATGGATACAGAAATGGCTGTGGTAAGATCTATGACTTTTCAGAACCGCCTTGCATGAGACAACCTTTTAGAAAAGGAAGGCAGTTTGTGTAAATTGGTACAATAGCAACATTGTTGCACTTTCATTCCGAACAATAGTAAGAAAGTTAGAAACCCTGTTAACAATTTGACTAATAGCAGCTCTGATTTAACAGAATTGAAAGAGCCTGGAGTTTGGGAAAGGGTTAGCAAAGGTTTTTTTGGCTGTGGGAAATTGGCTGGGCAACTTAGGGAAAGGTATAATTTGAAAATAATACATATAATATTGATTATTGTTATTTGGATAGTTGGAGCATGGGGAAATTTATAAATTGTATCGTGATTAAAATGAATTAGTTGAAAAATAGTCAGAGGAGGAAAGAAATTAAAATGGATAAGAACTTTAGAGAAAATTTGATAAGGGAAAGAAGAATTAAAAAAGTTAGAGTGAATCCAAATTTTAGGTAAACAAAAATTTGTATAGAATGATGTAAAATGTGATGACATATTTAGTCATCAGAGAAGGGATTTTGAAAGCTGAATTAATTACTAATAACTTGCATTTATTATTGGTTAAGAATTTGCATGGAATTAAGCTAACATAGAAAATAATGTGCGATTTGAAAAATGTGCCGACTTGAGTGGTTGTCATAAAATATGTAAATTCTTTAAGTGAATGCATATTATTAATTATTGTGCACGTGTAGAGAAAAATGTATTAGTATAGCAAATTAACGGTCTCACGTTTTGTATTTGTTTTAAGAACTTTGGGCCATAAGTTGGCGAGGTTTGGGCCTAGTTTGCAAAACCTCATGTCAAGCTGCAATGTTTGATAAATGGTGGAAAATGTATTGTAAAACTAGAGAAACAAATACTTTCATCGTTTACCCTGTGCTGACCAAACGATTTGTAAATGTCTTTAACTTTCTCATGAAAACTGCATGTAGAACCATGCTGTACTAAAAGTCGCTACAATGTTAACTTGATGCATGAGACTAAAATGTTCCCAGGAACCAACAATGGATGCACTGACTGGAGTATGGATTGCAACAAAAGAGTTATCTGATGATCCTGATGACGGGAACAGGAGAAGAGGAGCCAATCATCGATGTGTGAAAGACAGTCAAGTTATATCTTAGATTTGGATTTTTGTTTTTATTGGGACAACTGTAAACATACGATTTCCTGACCAATGATGACATGGTAAGATTCTGTAGGAAATTCTAACTTAGCCTGACTGCAGAGAGGTTCTTTTCTATTTTGATTTTCCCCGTAGTGTTTCTGTTTGAGGAGCTGAACAGTTCCTGATTAATTTATTTTCTAACTTTGACTTTATTGCTTAAATTGCTAATGGTGAATGCTGATCTCTTAGAAATCGCTACTGAAATGGTTCAGATAGCTTAGAGCCCACCCTGTCTGGGCCATTCACTTTCACTTTCACTGTCACATTGCGGAAGTGGACCAGCCGGTTGTCCAACTGACGATGAGCATCACAGCTTGCCGATCCATTGAGGAGAGGTATAACTAAATGCTATTGCTTGTAGATTTTGTTCTTTAAGTTTCTAGGTACCAACCACTATTTTGACAGAGACCTAGTCGGATGTTTTCCGAATTAACGTTTTGACTAAACTGTTTTGCATGAAGTCCAAGCATGCTATGCTAATTGGAGGGTTAGTTAGTAATCCCAATGTTAACAAATGCTATTAACTAAGAATTTATCTTGTTTACCTGTTGAATCTAGATGTATGTCATTTATATTGCACAATTATTGTTGCTATTGATTTGTATTGTGACTCTTGAATGCTTAATTGTAAATGCTTTAGTTAAATTGAGATTCTTTAGAAGATTTGGTCAGACAGTGTTATTCTTATATGTTTATCACCTGGTACTGAGACCAATATACGTGATGTTAGCATTGTTAATATGGGGAAATAAACTTTCTAACTTTTACTAAAGGTGTGGTTATTCATGACCACATAGATCATGGTGTGTGAAGTTTACTGACTCAAGGTTTCTGACAAATTGATTATTGTATATGTTGTGGTCACTCGATTTGGTTGTGAATAGAACTAAGAATAATAACTTTAGGCTATAAGTTGGCGAGGTTTGGGCCTAGTTTGCATAACCTCATGTCAAGCGGAAATGTTTGAAAAATGATGGTGAGATTCCTCAAAGCGGTGTCAAAAGATCTATCAAACCTCTAACACGTCTCCTTATGAATAAATTATGTGAGACTAAATAATGTCAGACGTGCTCACAACTTTCAGTACATTTCTTTGAATGACTAGACGTACAGCACACAGAATCAGTTTTAGGCAGAGAGCGTGCTGAAACACGCACAGAGCGCTATATCCAACAACATACTGATGGGGCAAGCTTCTTTCTACTCTGCATGCATGTAGTCTCTGGCAAGCCCTTGGTAGTGCTCTCTGCACAGATGTACCAGCTGCATTCATTGTTCTTTTTAATAAAATTGTAAAATATGGAGGGTTTAATCCACAAAAGTGATTGTGACACTTTTAAAACTACCCCAGCTAGACAATTGGAAGTGGTAGCTGCTGGCGTGGGAGGATGGGAACACAGGTAAGAGAGCACTTTAATATGTGTAAACAGTTTACAATGAACGATTCATGGTCAAACACAGGTATAAGTGCATAAGGTAGTTCTTCTTTCATTTCATCTTGCTCTATGGGGTATTTTCTCACACCTGTCATTTTGGCTATGTGTAGTCCCACAGGTAAGCAAGGCATATATCATTTTGTGAATAGGAAGGCAGAGGACCCTTAATGGATATAGAGCAGTGTCAAATGTGATATTTTCTTTAGGTTTTCCTGAAACCATAGTGCAACTGTCCTTCACCAGTGTATTTTCCATCAATAGCACGTTAATCAGTAAGCCTCTCCCTCATTAGACTAAAATAAAATATCTTACATGTCAAAGTTTGGTTCCCAGTTCCCTTTTCACACAAGGATCATCCCATGACAGAGGTCCCCAAGATTAGATTCATGGGCATTAGCCAGACCATGGCGCACCCCAGAGGTATCAATCGTGAGATTGACCTTCGAAATAAATGAGGCAAAGTGGATAATCAGACTTAAGAGTATAGAATTGGGTATGAATTTGGATCATGAAATGCATTATTTTCTATAATTTTGTATAAGATTATAATCATGATTATCTGTTATGTGTTCAGAATTACGATGCGTAGTTTGGATTAAATCATTGAAATAAGATAATGCGTATTGTTTTTTAAAATATAATTACCTTAGAAACTAACGAATCAAACTACCAGCACAGTATGAGTTTTGCACGCACTCTGTTCTCTGATTGCACTTCTTTTTTCTATACAATTTCTCCACATGAGCACAGGAAATGGATGTTTCCATTATGGATATATAGTTTTTAACACTAGCGTACTTAAATGCTCTTGGAGTTGCCATCATTAGATATTTGGTTATAACATTAGATGATGATATATTGTGTTTAAGATTATAACTCAGGCATCTTCTTATGGCAGTGGTGTCTTGTCTTGTTTTCATTCCATTGCTCAGTCCTGCATGATCTAATTGGGAAAAACTATCCCTTTTCCAAATTGGCCACCGTATTTGGTAAATAATAGTTAGTCATTTTTTGATCTGTGACTACAACTGTTTATGTATAGTGACTGTTTGGATCTGTTGCGAATAGGCTGTGATGTATGACCATTGATTGGACCGATATTTGGTAATGGAGAGGTTATGTATGTGACGTTCTGATTGTTTGGTGGACAGTGTCTACATTTGCTGCGAGATAGGGAACCAATGTGATGTCGCCGCTATGTTTTGGGTGGATTCCTTGGATGGGGTTATACAGGGTTTGAAATTATTTGGAACTGTTTTCTGTAAGTTGGATGATGATGCAATCAATCGTTCCAAGATGGCGCTCATATACATGACATGATATTTAACAACACCTTAACATAAATATACGGGATCGTGTAGTTTCTTTTCTATTTTTACTCGAGTATTGACGTCTTAACTTGTCGGTGAATATTTTTTTTTTTGCTAGCGACCGGATAGTTACATTGATGCGAATGTTGCTGACTTATTTGGGTCAATTTCTTTGATGTCGGTGAATATTTTCTTTACTTGCGACCGGATAGTTACATCGATGCGAATGTTGCTGACTTATTTGGGTGAATTTCTTTGATGTCAGTTTCAAATGTATTAAAATGGTTTGGAACAACTTTCTAGGAGTTTTAAGATGGTGTGGGTGAAAGTGGATCGTGCCAAGTATAATCGATAAGTTTATATGAATACATGAGATCTCGTCTTCCCTTTTCTATTTCTAATCTCTATATTAGGGTGTTCCATGGTAACTACGAGCTGTTTGATATTGACCAGGCATGCTGTTGGTTCTCTGTGATACTTTGGAGTTTACTAGGGTAATTAGATTGAATAACATGCTTTCTTTGTCTGTAGGTGTAGTTTACATATTGAACTAAGGTTCTCATTAGAATTGGTATATTATAGGACTCAATAAGGAGGTTCAAATGCAATGCTTGAGTAATAATATACAGCTACATACGGGCCTTTGTGGGATATGTTAGTAATATATTTTGTACTAATGTGGTTCCCACTTGATCTATTTTAGGTGTGTTTCATGTGAGATACTTGAGGATTATTTAAAGAGTTGATTTTTTCCTCACAATTGTGAACTTTGGCACACAAATCAAGAATACTTACCATACATAAAAGTCTACATACGCAGGTTGGTGGTCTTATTGAGTTCAATACCTGGCAATATTATAATTTTTCAGTATTTTGTGACAGAGTCGAATGTTTGTTTGTATATCTGTAGTGACTCCCTGGAATTTCATGGATTAAAATTATACTTAAGGAGGTACTAATATATTTCTTTAAGATTTAAGGCAGTGTGGTACTTTACTACTCACAATATTACTTTCTTGTTCACAATTCTAACATTAGGTATTATTAATATTTTTCCCTTCTATTCTTGGTTATTTTTTCTTTTTATTCTCACTTGGTAAATTGGGTTGGAGATTTTTTGTTTGGTTTGGACATTACACACAATATGGTGATGGCTATGGTATGTGGCTCGTTTCTTTGGATAGCTCTCAATGGTTACTAATCTGACATCTGTACTGGCACATTTGATGCCAATACATTGAGAGAATTGAATTTTTATATTGTTTGATCATTTGTAATTATGTTGTTTGTAAGAATATTTTAATTTTTATTGTTGTTTAATCAGCCTTGATGAAGTCCGTAATAGGACGAAACACGTGTCGGCTGAATTCCACAATTACAAGCAGGATTGTTCTTGGATGGACTCACCTTGGATCTAATTGTTTGTTTTTGTTTTAAATTTTGTGTACATATGTGTAACATTAGGTCTAGGGCCCAATTGTTGAGTATTTTGTTTAAATAGGTTGGCTTTTAAACCAACATATCTCAATGTTTTTGAAATATTGGTCAATATGGGATGTATTTTGTAATGTAATTGTTATATGTCAATTAAAGGATTTTTTACTATTACCTGCCACATACTAGCTGCATTATTTATTCAACTTTTGTGTTTACATTTTACAATTGATGATCTGTTTGCCAAATTGATTATAGATCTTTGGAATCCTTTATATGAGACAATCAATCACTTGTATATTTGTGTGCTCCACATGATGTTTTTTGTACAGTTGTATTTCCTGGTGCAGGTCCGGTCCTATCCCAGTATACATATTTGGCAACAAATATGTTTATTTGTGTATGAGCACCTTTGTTACACCCATGACAAACTACAGGAGGATGCGGCCATTATAAGGTCATTGTTGCCATATTTATGTTGTTTACCTTTTCACACAGTCACCTGATTAAAATATTCAATTAAATATTAGTGAGAGAGTGAGCTCCTAAATCAGTGTCCCATCTGCTTTACGTATTTCCAATAGGCTTGTGTCACTTGCTTTAGGCTATGACCTGCACTCTGGACCACAGCATCTGGGGAACAAACTGTTCAGTTCTTCATCGCAGCTGAGTCCATTTATGTCTTTGTCACTGTTGCCTTGCCTCTCTTCCTCACACCTCATATACTCCTCAATTTCGACCTGTCCTATAAGCCTCCCTTATTGCTCACCTTTCTTGCACACATTGTTTCCTCACTTTCCATCTCTTTTCTGTACCTTATCTTCTTTCCTAATAATGACTGTATTCTTTCTTCCTTCTTGGTATTGTTGAAGCCAATATACTAATTAAAGATATTAATAAGTATATATGCATTTTAAATAATCAGATGAAGGGTAGAGAAAAATAATATAGAAAATTAATGTGCACGTTTGAAAATGTGGTCACCAAGATTCATGAATTATACTAAAAATGACAAAAAATATGTGAAATGTTGAAAATGCGTAATAATGATGTAGTAATATGTCATATCGAGATATATAACATTTGTTTTACATTATATTGTAGAGCTACCTTAGCCTAGGTTGTGGCCTAGTTTTCGCCAGGCCTCATGCACAAGCTGAATAATCATGCAATGTAGAGAAGCTAACGTGCTGAACTGACCCTGAACTGCTCGTGTTAATAAAGTCTGCTTAGCTAGAATTGTCTGCAATGAACCGACGGACAGGAGATGATGGAACTAGAGTATGTATCCAAATCAGTGTAAAGCAGACGAGATGTACTTTCCCCAGGACTCAAACAATAGAGACACAGACTGGAGAAGAAGATGCAACATTTTCGATACCTGATGAGCCGGATGATGAGGACATCGTACAGTGAACCAGTCGACACCCTGAGAACAGCGTAATATTAGAATTCATAGATTTGTAAAATTAAAGTTATTGGGTAGGGGAATAACTGGTGATCAACTGACCAATTAGGAATTAGGGGATGGACTGGGCAACTTTAATATAATGTTGTGACAAAAGGGGAAAACTCCCGAACTGATGGGGAGATGTTAGAGGCAGATGATCGGGGCGAGACCTTTCTCTGAAATTGGTGCGAGATTGTGTCATTGGGCTCATGCTCTTGAGAGCCTGATGTGTTGCTGAACGATTGATGACCTGAAGACGAAGACTGATTTTGTTGCTGATCAATATACTGTGGATAGGTAGCTATGACAATGTGACTGATTGACTTTTTGTGCCTTTTCTTTCTAGGTACCAACTGCTGTTTTATAGTTTTACCCCAGCTAGATGTTCCTTTTCCAAATTCATGTTTAAAACTGTTTGCGCATGAAGTCCCACATGCTAATGCTAATCAGGGTTAGGTAGGGATTCCTATAAGTGAGTTGTTGACATATATGGTGACAAATGATTGATGGACTGATTTGCTTAACTCTGCTACTCATGTTGTTAACATATTCATCATTATTGGCTTATGTTGAGGCATTAGAACGCATGCTTTCTCAAGTTCTGATTAGATTACGTTATTGGTGGTCACTAATGAATTAATACTGAAGTCGATTGAATAAAGTTTTAATTAACCTCATGAATTAATATTGTAACTAATAGGGAAATAAAATTGATAAAACGTATAGTTGAGTTGTGGTTATTCATGAAATATTGACACTATTTACTGACAATTAATGTTTCTCTTAGTGGTTATTGATTCGTGTATTGATTACAAATGGACATTGGTTACTACCTAGCTAGGATACTCCATGCAAATCAAAAGGTTCATTGACCTATACGCGTCCCCTTGTAAGTTTACTTACTAAGGACCATGCGTGCAAGCAGTTTTTGGTAGCAGCTTGATGGTTAGTTTCCTTGGAGAACTAGTTATGTGGTGATTGAGGGTTATGGTGGTAGTTTAAGTTAGGGTTAGTTCATTTTTTTCGTGATGGCAATTGTAGCGAAGATGATGTCCCTTTAAACCCAGAAATGACTTTCCAAGATCCTGGATCCCGCTAGTAAAGTTGGGTATGTTGTCGGTGTCTCTGTGATAGTGTGAAAGTGGTAGGTTGCGCTTGCAAAGGCTTACGCAGATTGCAGGTGAATTGTGATGTATGTGAGGAAAATTAGAGAGTCTGCGTACTCCAGTTGAGGTTTAGTAGGAGTGTGCGTACGCAGTGTGAGAGTAGGGAAGTCGTGGAACTTCATATGTGTGTGGTGCTTTATGCTAAAAAGTTGTCCACATGGTTGTTGGTGATGTAAGGACCCTGTGTAGGAGACACTTGGTTATATGTTTTAATCTGTCTGGTTTAGTAGGTTGATCGGGCGTTGTTGGAAAATGGGTTATTGGTAAGGGCAGGTAGGTACCTACACCTAGCAACAAGCCACTAACCTCCACCTAGGTACAGTTAGGTTTCAGTAAATTAATCCCAGCTCAACCCTTGGTAGCTTGGCAACGAGCGTCAAGGCTTAACTTAGGAGACAAGTGTAAAGCATTCAAATATCACAAAACAGTAATCAAATAAAACACAGGAAACAGTTTTAAAATAGTTTATATTTTTATCTTTAAAATGACACAAAAACGATTAAAATCGGTTCAGGGGAACCGGAGATATGAATTTTTAAAGAATTATTACTTTTCTAGCGCTTAGAAACAAAAAGCGCCAATCGGGTCATCTGGTTGCACCTCGACCGGGGCAAAGTCAAACTTTCTGGCCGACCGCGATGGAGCCCTGCTCGGCTACAGGTCGCGGGAGGCCTCGGTTAAAAAGTTACCTTCTGACTTAGTCTTTATTTTGAAGTTTTTCTTCACCGGGACGAACCTGCCAGTTGAATCCGACCTCCTGGAGCCCTTGTCCGGATACGCGATGTGGGTTACCTCGGTGGTGACTTTTACCTTCGGACTTAGTCGTTTTTTCGAGATGAAAATCCTTCGACCGGGGTAAACCTGGATCTTGATCCGACGTCCGTGGAGCCCTTCTCGGATACGATGGCTGGGAGGTCCCGGTCAACTTTTTACGTTCGGACTTAGTCTCTTTTTCAGATGTTTTTCTTTACCGGGACGAACCACGAAGTCAGGCCGGGTCGCGGTTGAGGCAAGCCGGCTAGAATTTCCGCGGAGGGTCGGTCCCTCTCTGGAGCTTTTTTTCCAAAAATTCTCAAATCTTTTCCAAACTTCTGGGGCTTCACCCAGATGTTCTTTTAAGGTTCTTTTGGGGTCCACAGCTCACCCCAAGGGTCCAGAAGTTCTGTGATGGTCCTTGGGGGTGCGGACTTCAACTCCCAGAATGCACCTGGCGCAAACTCCTTTTTGGCCACTGGGCAGTGGTCAACTGGTCTCTTTTTTCAGGAGTTGGTGCAGGGGACTCTGGTTTAGCAATTTTTCACCTGTAGCAAACAGGGAGTCCCTCCTTGAACCAGTTGAAGCCAGGCAAAGTCCTTCTTGTGGTGAAGCCCAAGTGTGCAGCTGGTGCAGTCCTTCTGAGTGCAGGGTCCAGGTGCAGGCCAGGGGTCCAGCTGGGCAGTCCTTCTTCTCCTTAAGTTCTTTCTTCTTGAAATTTGGTGGGGATCTGAGGTGTGGGGGCAGGTCTGCCAGTTTTATCCTTGCTCCTGGGTGAAAAGCAGGGGGGCCCTGGTTCTCCAATCAGGGACAGGGTCGTCCCCCTGTGATGACCACTTCCTGGGAAGTGTGGCAAAAATCCATCCCAGAAGGCAACAGTCTCTAAAAATCCAACATGGATTAATCTGATTTTTGGAGGTTACATCTGGCTGAGCCCACCCACTGGTGTGGCTAAAAATCATAAACACACCCCTCTCCTGCCCTCTCCTAATCTAATCAAGGGGGCACCTAATTGTCTGGGGTTGCAGGATGTGGGGGTGTTGCTGGGTGCTCCAAATGTCCTTCTCTGCCTTTGAAGACCAGTTTGGCAGCCCTCCCCCTTCCTGCCTCACCATCTGCTGAGGGGAGATTCTCTCCCCCAAGCACATTCCTTTGTGTGAAGCCAGGCCACTTCACACCTCATCAAGGTAGCCTGGCAGAAGCTGCTGCAGGCTGGCCAATCAGAGCACAGCAGCAAAAACAATGCAGAGCTGAAATTGGCAACTTTTTAGGTAAAGTCTAAACTTTTTACCTGAACAAGTTATATTAAATCCAACAACTGGAAGTTGTGGGATTTATTACAACAATTAATTTGATACCAAATTCTTGGTATGTAACATTTAAGGAGACTTTAAAATTTAAAATAAAGTCTGCCCATTCTAGCCTATGAAGGCCATTTATCTCCATGAGGGAAAAACGAATTTGGCTGTTTTTACCTCACCAGGGCTTATAAATCTATTTTTATAAAGTCCCTGCTTATAGTTACATGGCACCCAGCCCTAGGGGCACATAGGGCACACCTTAGGGGTGACTTATATGTAAAAATAAGGTAGTTTAAGACTTTGGAAGTACCTTTAATTCCAAAGTCGAATTTGCATATAACTTTAATTTAAAAGCAGCCAGCAAGGCAGGCTTGCTTTTAAAATGACACTGGGCACCTCAGCAGTGCACCTAGGTGTGCACCACCTATGCTGTGGTCCCTAAACCTACATGCCCTACCATATACTAGGGACTTATAGGTAGGTTAACTTAGCCAATTATAATTAGCCTAATTTGCTTATCCATTTTACACAGAGCACAGGCCCTGGGACTGGTTAGCAGTACCCAGGGCACCATCAAAGTCAGGAAAACACCAGCAAAAAGAGGAAAATGGGGGCAAAAAGTTATGGGGCCTCTGCAATCAGCCCTGTTTTCTCACAGGCGTGGTCCACAAGTGAGTGTGAAAGTTAAAGTGAGTAAGGGAATTTTTCAACTGAGATTTGGCGAGTCCTATGTGCACCAGGACAGACCAATTGATCAGTTGAGAGTGAAATTTGCAGGTCGAATTAGCTGTATGAGTGAAAAGGGCCATCAGTGAAAATCCGTGAGGTCTCTGAAGCGATTGTGTACCTTCCTGTATTAAACCAGCAGGTTTGTTTTTGGATATTGGTTTTTGGTTAGTGCTCGCAATACTTTTGCATTAGTTTTTAGATTAGGAGGACAAGCCGCAAGACTATGTCAGCCGCAGTGTGTGAGTGTGACGTCAGTGTGAGCAGCGCTGGGATAGGTTGGTTAGTGAGAAGAGTCGCTAGCGGATTGGCAGCCGTCCGTAAGAGGCAATTGGTAAAGAAAGCGGGTGAAGGGAATCTTAGGAGTAAAAGTCATTTCCTTATTGAATCGAATAAACACAACAGAGAAAGATTACGTTTTTCAAAGCGTTTAGGAGTGGCATGAAGGGCGATACATACATTAAGGCAACAGTGGGGGAGCCGACCCCACCGGAAAATTCTCCATCATTTATTTTGTGATGGAGGAGCAAGGTGTCGCGCCATGTCTTCGGTTAAAGCAGTGGTGCAAATTGACAGAGAAACAGGGCGCTTTAGCATTTCCACAGCATGGAACGTTTAATTTGAGAATTTTGGATCAGCTGTGAATGACACTGTATGAGACAAAGCCACTTCCAAGACCAGCACAGTTTGAGGCATTAGCGGTTTGGGAGCTCATAGCCAGACAATAGCAAGAAACGAAATTCCAGAGGAGAATAAGGAAGGTAGAGAAGTCTTTAGCAGAGGCAAGATGGGATTGGTAACAGAAGAAGTGGAGAAGGGTGAGATTGCAGGGTGTTGTTTTCTGCTATCACAGAGGAAGATGAGTCAGAAGAGAAAGAGGATACTAGCAAGAGTGATAAGAATTCGTCAGGGGGTAAGAAGAAGAAAAAGACTTATGTTGAAGAAGAAGATTCAGATGTTGAGGATCTTATTACTCAGGTGTTGAGAGACCGACCTCCACCATATGCGGTGCATGAAGGGCATCCAAGTGCGAGTTCTGCTCCAACTGCCCCACCACAAGTGTCGGAGACATTGGGACCAGTACAAACAGATAATGGACAGGTACAAGGGGTAGTGTAGAGTACTCCTAATGCAGTGACTACTTTGGTAGTCCATGCGCAGATGCACCCACCACCGGTACAGAGAATTTATCCAGAGGTACCAATTCTTGAGACAACTTCGAACTTAGGCCCATATTTATACTTTTTGACGCAGATTTGCGTAAAAAATGTTAACGCCGGCTAACACCATTTCTTAGCGCCGCTCGGGCGTCAAATGTATACTTTGACGCACACCACTGGCGTGAGTAATTTTTTTTTTACTGAAACCAATGCGTCATGTTGTAAAGAAAAAACTGCGTTAATGCGCGAAAATGACTTTGATCCGGTTTACGTCATTGCAAACCTGATAGGCGCCATTATTTGACTTTTGCAATTGCGTAAAAAAGCACCACAAACACAGCAAAATGTGCAAAAGAGAGCCAAAATGGATCCCAGAAGCTTTGAGAGACCCCAGGAAGATGACAACCGACCAGGAACCAGCCAGGAGAACCCACACAAGACCCAGGAGAGGGAGAAGAAGAAAAGAATGTGTGTTCAGTGCAGAGGAGCAGGAAATACTGGTGAAAGAGGTGACAGAACACCAGCACCAACTTTTTGTCACCTCTAAATTGCCAATTAGCAGGAGAGAGGCAATTTGGCAACAAATTGTTGACTAGGTAAACAGTGTGACAGAAGTACGGAGAACAGTCATCAAGTGCAAGAAACGCTGGCATGAATGCAAGCGCAGGACCAAGGAAAAGGTGGCCAGGAACAGGAAGGCAGCACTGCAGACTGGAGGTGGGAGTCCAGCACCACAGGAGGCCCTGGACCACATGGAGGAGATGGTGGCAGCCGTCATCCCTGAGGAGATTCAAGGACAGGACAGCGCAGACTACCAGGAGACAACACAGATGCAGGGTAACTCGCATGGGGAACTAAAATGCCTATTTGTAAACTGTAAGCGGGGGGAGACATTCCCACTACACAATACATGGAAGTCAAGATATTCAGTGAGTGGAATGGGCAAAGGGATGCGGCACGGGGGCATGGGCTGTGCAGGGCAAACCTGGGGCACAGTACTACACTACACTACACCAACAACCTTTGCATTGGGGTATGCTGCCATGCCAAGGATGAAGGAAAGGTAAAGCCAGTCCAGGAGGGTAGGGTACAACATAAAACTGGCCTGCTGTCACACGACAGCTGGTATTCTCCCTACATGAACTCGGGCTCCATTAACAGTCTCAGGCCATATCCGCAAGTGAAATTTAACATTGACAACAGTTGCCACTACCACCTCTGCTGTGTGTGCAGGTCAAGTAGCTAATGGCAGTTACGTGCCCATGGATCAAACACACTCAAATTAGATGGTTCAGGAAGACAACATTATCAATCCCCTGTAATCAATATAAATGTGCTGAACCTGTGAAATGTGAATGTCCATAGTCACTACAAACATCAGCCATTGTCATAAACATTATCAGGTACACAGCAGTAATGTCATACCCATGCTGCATGTGTCAGGGTCCACCCTGTGCCTGGGTCACAATAGCGGCAATGACACCATGTAACATCCCATCTGTTATACTGCACAGACAACAGCATTGAGGGAGAGGATATGTGTTACTGGCTACTGAAATACACCTGCACAGTCAGACGAGGAAATGGAACACTGCTAGGACCTTCAGTGCAATCCAATGTAGCACACATTCCCCAACATCAACATTACACACTACCAATGCTGACATATGTAGTGTGCCATGCCAATGCTATACATAGTATATGCTAGGTCTCAGCAACATATAGCTGGATGTGAAATATCAGAGACTGGGGCAGTTCCAGATTGTTAAGTGTGGTGCAAGTGCCATCAGAACACCCACACCCAGTGCAAGGCCACAACATGAGAATGGAAGTAGACTGAGGGTTGAGTAGGACAAGAAGGTGGCAACATACAATGTGGGCAGAACCTACACCTAGAGGATGTGACAGACAATTCCCCAAACTGCTCACACTACATGTGACATGCAGGTGGGGCATAGACCTGGGAGAATGCTAATATTAAAGACAGGAACAATGAACAGGAACCAATATCATAATGTGCAACTAAAAGGAAGTCAGGCACGTCATGTTACAAATGCCACAAAACAGACACACTAATTGTACTATATCTCATTGCAGAGGACAATGGTTCTCCTGGGGATATGCCTGTCCTGGACGTCCCTGATGACATGGATGACGAGCTGACAAACATCAGCCAGCAGACCCTCCAAGATGTCCTTGGAACCCTCCAGACCCCACCCTCAGTCGCAAGGAGGAGCACAGATACAGCAGCTATCACAGAGGACCCACCCACCACCCCAATTGTATGACCTGCCAGCTCCAAACCATCTGAAGACTCTGACGACTCTGGCACCAGCTTTGAGAGGACTGTAGTTGGAGTACAGCGGGAGCTGGCCAAGGAGGTGCAGGTGGGGATGCAAAATATGGCAGCCAGCCTAGACAGGGTGGTTCATGCATGATGTCAACTGCAGAACAGGCAGCAGACATGCAAGGGCGAACATTAATCTTGCAAGAACTTCAACAAAGTGTGAAGGAAATCAGCACAGCAGTAAGAGAGTTGACAACACCAACAACAAACCTTTCAACGTGTGCACGAATGCAATATTGACCCCCTCAGGGCCGACCTGGCTGCCTACCACAGTGATGTAGCTGCTATCCTTAAGAACCAGCAGCTCCTCCTTGCTGCAGTACTGCCCTTAATAGCCCCACAGTTGGCAGCTGCCGGGATTTCTGACTCCACATCTTCTAACACTGAAGTGTGTGTTGCCCCTTCAAACCCACCACCACAAAGGGCAGAGGAGACAACACACACACCAGAAGATGAAGACGTGGAACAGATCACCTTCATCCGTAAGAGTACCCGGTAGCATGTGTCCCTGACACATGGGCACTTATAACCAAGGTCCTGTGCTTTGTCACATGCTAGTCTTGCAACAGCTGCTCACAAGCACTATTCTCCAGCCCACTGTTTACCTTGTGACTATGCCCTGTGATTGTTTCTCACTACCTCATTTTCAATTCATGTCCTTCTGCACTGTACAACACTTCACCTCAGCATATCAAATGACATGTCCTTTTGCACTTGTGTAGGATCACAATGGAATGTGTCACACTACTGGACTCACAATCCTGGACTATGTTAATATATCACTACAGCACTTTTAAATAAATAGCACTTACACAACCACTTTGTCTCTGTGTAATGTGACACATCAACCGTGAGGGAGATTAGGGATGTTTGCCTCATGTCAATGCCCATAGAATGTCAATACAACTGCCCTGAAAGATTGTGGGCTGATAACTATGCACTGTGGTCTGGATTATACCATCATCTGCCCTTCATGAGGGTTAATTCAGAGGTAAATAGAAACATTACAGTATAATGCTGTGTTGGACAGAATAAGTCTTCTTCAAGGGATGTCTACGCAGAAAATCATTGTGTTAAACTTTTCCTTCCAGACAATCTTTACATATGTGACATGTGACTCAAATTCTTCTTCACACACACCATACAGTAGGAATGGATGTGTATGAGTGTACGTACAAATAAGTAACCTGGCTGTACAATGTAACAAATGACAGGTGTGAGTTATATATACTAAACTACATGAGATTATACCATCACTCACCTTATCAGGGTTCACATGAACATCAGGCTGCAGGCAGACGTAACAGTGTCCTCAATACCAAATCTGGTCTCAAAGTATGTTGGATTGAAAACATACATCCAAACTTAACAACACATTGGGAACCATAGTAACCTTGAGTGGTGGGTGCAATGGATGGCAGATTCCTAGTAAAGTAGCTTTGGTGTAGCTGCCAATGTGACAGCTCAATTTGGGATTTGGATGGAACACAAAAGCAAATACTAAATTGACACTGTTCACCCATGCCAAGGCCCTGATCCCCAATCATATGACAAATAATGTAAAGGAGTGCCTACGTATTTATGAAAATGTAAAAATAGGATGCTAAAACTAGGGGAGACACCTTAACTAACCTAACCTATCCTAACTACACATTACCCACAACTGGCCCTAACTAAACACTCTAAACCACCCCACCCTCCCGTATATGACGGGACACATGGAGGACAACCTATACTAACCTAAACACATACTATCTTATACTAAACATAATATATATTTTTTTTTTGTTTAATTTAATACACAAAAACCCCAGCATCATCCCCTACCCACATAAAAAACATGTAAAAATATCATATCCTCCACCCCCCAACCCACTACTACTAACTAAACTAACAGCCTATTCTAACCTAACACTAAGCCCCCTAAACCCACTAATTAAAAGAACCAGGAAAGAGGGGGGGAGGGAATCATGGGTGAGTGTATCAAATTCACAAGTTCGCCCTCCGCAGAGTCTTCTTAATAGCACGCAATCTTATTTATCTGCGACACCTCCTGCTGCAGCCTGTCCAGTCTGTGCCACATCCGTTGCATGTCACGTTGCATAGCACGAAAATCACCAGTGTCAATGACTGCAGCAGGGGTGGTCTGAGTGCCAGTTGTCGAGGGTTGTCCAGTTGGTGGTGCCATGCTTGGAGGGGGAGGTGCAGGTGCTACTGTCGGTGGTCCAGGAGCTGAGGATGTTGATGGACCTGCAGTGATGGCTGTCATCCTTGGTGCCACCTGGGTCGTAGTGGTGGTGCTGGTGGTGGTGGCGGCTGTTGTGGACACAGAAGGGACCTCTTGGGCAAATTCCCTCCACACCCCTGAGGCTCTTTCATGGCGATAACGCTGCGCCATGTAGGTGAACCCAGACTCTACATCCAGAATGTGGTGGTAATGCATCAGCAAAACAAAAGGATGATGGACGGAGTGCTGACAATGCAAACACTCACCCCCAGTCACAGATCTGGGTTTAATCCATCGTTTTTTTGCTGCCCATGCCATTCCAGTTTGGACCCAGCCATATGCAAATCAGTCTTGACCCTCCGCTGAAATTCACTGATCTGGTTGGCATCCATATTGGCTGCTGTTAAAAAAGATAAAGCCAAATATTAGGTACATCATTGTGTGATACAGCTACTGATGAGAATCAGACAATACATCTAATGTAGCTGAAACAAGCCATTTCACTGTACAGATCACAGATTCTCCTTGAGGAAGTACATGCCAACGCAGCCTATACATGTCCTATCTAACAGCACAGCAATGCTCTAAAAAATGTGTACCAACCTAATTGATCTAAGCATCATTGTTCTGCCACTAGTCGCATAACAAATGCTGCAAGTCCTCCACAAATGACAGGCCAACTAATGACTATCTTCTGGATGACAATCAAGGGCCACAAGATGTGTGATTTGTAAATGGAATTGCCAGGATGGTATGCAGTTGCTAATCAAGAGTGGGTATCCTAGGTTGGGACAAATGATTTACAGAGTTACATGTCTGTGTACTACACTTGGATCATCATACCTAGGTGCACATATTTCATAACCCTAAGCCTGTGCCTCAGGGGGGGATGGACAAGCAACACATACTTTCAAACATCAAGGTCACCCAGGAAGCTTTGGACAGCTGTACCTGGGTTTAGTCAGTCCACCACAGTTAAGGAGGGTGTCCAACTAGGATAGACACAAACCTTCGACAATCCCATCCACATTTATATTTTTAATTGCAGACAATTGTCAACATCATTTGATACCACCAACACCTGTCCTACAACAATCTGATAGATGCAAGCACACATCTGGGCATGAGCTGCATGCACACCTATGACATTGCACTCAAGTGCCACATACACGTAGCACAACATGTGGAGCTAGATACTGCTAGGAAGTCAAACATACAGTCGAACACGTTCATTAGTGAACAGGGAGGCTCAAGTCTGTGGGTAATACTTTGGCATCCCTATTCTATGGAGATTCAGGGTATGACTTGCTGACTAAATCATGAAAATGGCCCTCTGCAAAATCTTCTTTACAAGAAATTTAACAACAAATTTCACCCTATTCACATGGCCATGTCTACAGGGCTGCACTACAATCCCAAAATATGACTCTACGCTACTGATTGTCCAACTCAAATATGGAAACGAAAGTAAAACTCCAGTCAAGTTACATATAAGATCATGTGCCAGCACATCATACCTTGCTATGTGTCCAACACACAGGAGTCAATCACACAATAGCTGCAAACACAACACAGACAGAAAGAGAAATATCAACACTTACTGGATATATCTGGGTCCACAAATCGAGCCAGTTCGCCAATTGTGTAAGGGGCAGGTCCACCTGTAAAGCATGGAAAGGTGAAATGTGTTCAATGTCTGTGCACTGTACAACACTTTTAAATAAAATTACTGTGTGTGACATTATATCTGAAAGTCTAGCCCCTCAGGCATAATGATACTCCAACATACATAGCACTTCAAACATGTATAGACCATGTCACTCCAGTGAGTGATACACACACATCTGCACACATGCATTGGCCCTAACTATCATGTGGTGACAAACATGATCCCTCAATTGGGTGCGGACTCATTTCTGGAGTGTACGCATTTCATCATTTGTTGTAATGAGAGACATGCAAAGCCACATTCCTGGAGCACTGCAATATCAGTCACTCAGATTGTGGCTTGTGCATCAAGGGACAATCCATTACTGTGTGATGCTCATGTGGGTTGAGTCAAGCTCATGATTTATAATGCTTTCTGTAGTCCCGTACATGTAGGGCCTGTGTTGTGTGTAGCTTACATATGCTACATTTACAGGGTGCCCTGAGCCACATATGCCCCCGTATGACACCATAATGGCAGGGATCCTGTGAGTTACTTGGTGACAATCTGACTCAAAATATGGATTGGCCATTTTTTAAAATTTTACACAACAAAGACATATATACTGACAGTGTATATTTTGGTAATCCATAACAGAATGGATGGGCACAGGTGTAGTCATTGCACCTGAAATGTGTCACTCATTGCCCTGTGTACCCATATTGGGTTTTGGAAATCACAGTTAGCCACATTCATCATCTTACATTTGCCAAGTTGGGAGATGAGCAGGTATATAGCAAACTGACACTGTCCCATTATTAAAACATGGTTAAGCAAATGTCCTACTGTGTCAATCATGATGATGTAGGTTTCAATTTGTATGTACCTTCCAAATGGCAGCAGTCACAGGAATGCTGGTCTTCTGATTTTAGCATACACCCATGTCTGTGATAGCCTCCATACTGGGAAGTTAGCTATTGTACATATGCTGCACTAAATCAGCAGAGGTGTACCAAACGTAAACTAGCAAAGTGTTAGGGAACTTTATATGTATGATGGAATTGGTCAGGGGTTCCTTGCACAACATCATGCAATACATTGTGACCATGCATTCCCCAATGTCAGGTATCCCATGATGACCCAATAACTTATGAGAAGTGCATGGCTATAGAGTAACACAGATTGGAAATGCATCAGCTCTGTTCCAGCTATTGTGCCCAAGACCAATTTAAAACACACAGGTACAATGAACAGAGGGCCAGGGATAGTTGTTATCCCTCAATTTGTATCATTTGCTTCATGTTTTACGCTACAGCTATGGAAAGTTGCACCAAACATTTAGATATGAATCCCTGTGCATTACTTTGGCATCCATTCCTAATTTAATTGTGGCACAACCAAGTCAAACTATCAGCCTAAGATATTACCAGAGGTTAGAAAGAAATTGGTACATGTGGGCCTGAATACAGTTCAGACATGTATTCAAAATAATTGTGGAACACATTAATTCTTTGCTTTAGCTTGTGAAAAACATCTCTTTCCTGGTGCACTCACAGACCATGGATAAAACATGCTTGAGCCGCATTACCATCATCTATTGACGTGAAGATAGCACTAATTTACAAGATCAAGTTGTGTTTTGTAAGTTAGTGCAGCTGTTGCGTCAACAAATGGCGATAATGTGTAGCAACTATTGTATAACTCAGGGCCACTGTATGTTTAACTTCCATTCCACATGTCCAAAAACATTGCCTGCAGCATATCAACAAATCTGCTACTGTCACTACAGAGCATTTAAATGTGCACATTACTCTGAATTGTACTCACCAACAGGGCCACCAATCACAATACCCAGGTGGTCCAGCAGGTCTTGCTCTCTGGCAACAAGGTCAGCCCAGTGGTGCTTCAGTTGGTGGTTGTTGCGTGGTGTGTTGAAGATGCGACGCAGATGGTACAACACCTTGGACCACCGGAGCCTCCTCGCCTCTGTGTGATAACCCTGTATCACCCTGCCACCTGCTTCAATCACCAAGAGGAGGAAATGGCACACCAGCCAAATGAATACCCCCAGCTCCTCCTCACCCATTCTTCCCAGATGTGGCCTACCCAACATGACAGAAATAATAGGAAAATTAAAGGGTAGAGAGGAAAATAAAGGGAAAGGAGGGAGGAAAATGAAGAAAAGTAATCCTTAACAAGCCCAACTATCCCCAAACTAACAATACCCACAACATACTCCCAACAGTACAAAGACAAAATTAGACACCAAATATGACAAACTCTTACAATGAACAACTGAGACAATTACAAATAAAACAGATGACAAATAGGATGGTACACAGGACAAAAAAGCACAATTTGAACAGACAAAACTGAGCACAGCCACACAGTCTACAAAAATCACAGACTGCAAAGTGAAATTACAAGTATACCCACTATCAATTCTGTAAACAGGATATCTTATCACATCACTTCTTGCCTCAAATGCGATGCGTTTTTATTATGATGCGTCAAAATTTTATGATGCTTACAGTCTGTGCATCATTTTTTTTTTTACGCAAATGCTTAAAAATTACCCCGCATCCATAGTTCAAAATATTTAGCATGGGTAACCAATTTCATAGGGTACAGTGTAGGAATTACCGCTCGGAGCCAATGGATGTATCATGGCTGTGAGCATCATTTTTCTACGCATATGCGGCGATTTGTTATGCATATGCATCTTTTTGTAAAGGTTTCCGTCAAAATTTATGTCTTTACTGGGATTGTGTCATTTCTCAAATTTTTTAAGTAAATGGCAGCTGTCACTGTACAGAGATAGGCTGTTTGCACCTGCATTGTGTATTCCAGTGTTTGGGCACATGTGGCAGATCACACTACTGTGGACCATGATACTCCAGTTGTTGTAAAGGATGACCACTCTTCACTGACGCAATAGATACCCAAACATTTTGAATACAAATTAGTATTACCAGGTTTGAGCAGGTTGTGCGTCAATGGAGGATAGCAAGGCTACGCAACTTAATACATTAACTGATTGACACAGGCAATGTCTCTGAATTGGCTATTTCAATTTTAGTTGGGCCTCTGTGTGAACGTCACAAGACGTGTTTTCATTAATGTGCTTGTATGCATGTGTTGTAAATGTGGATAACCATCAGATGCTATTCAGTGTGGAAATGTCAGGATATGTGTGTCATACATGTAGCAACTAATGCTGTGTGAACTTCCCTGACTTTTGGGACAAAACATCTCCCATGACAAACTATGCATAGGATAGAGGATGGTTGATAATGGCAATGTTACAAGAGTAAGCCATCACATGTACTGGAATGTTGGATACCACTTCCTGGATACTTGTTTGGATACTACCCATGAGTCAGGCATTTGAAAATGCTATGTAGGTACAGTGTTTGTGACACAGAGTCTCAAAACCAATCCAAAAACGTAATGTCACTCCACAGTTTGAGTCATATAAATGTCCTATGTTTCTTTTTTCGGCATGTTTAATTTTTTAGTGATTATAAATCTATTCATTTGTGTCTTTAGGAGATCTGTGAGTAGCCTCCATATGGCCAATAATAGTCTAACAGGTTTTGTTAATTTAAAGCTTCTAATGCACTTTGTTAGTATGAAAGCATGTTAAGTGGTCTGTTCCTCGTTAATGTTTTTGAAATGCCGTCTTGACACTTCAAAATGGCCCCCATATTATTGCTGTGGGCTAGAGACATGCCAAGTCACCTTTTTGATGTTTACTGGGAGGACGCGCAGCGGAAGCGACTGCCCGGCAGTATGTTTATTTAAACGCGCTCTGTGTCAGCATGGCATGCTGAGAAGCTGTATACCTTGAATTTAACTGGCTGGTTGGTTTCTCTTGATAAGGTAGACGCTTCTTTGATCCTATGCGCCCGCGTGTTTTAGCGCGTATGCTATTTTTAGAGTTTGTTTTAGTAAGTTCTTTGTCATCTTTTTACACAGTATTACCTTGGCTGCGTTAGATTATTTAGTCATCACCCATGCAGCCTATGAATTTACTTACTTAAGGTCAGTCCCTTTGGCTATGCTTCACTTCCATGTACTCTCCGATATATTGCAGTATTAGGATTAACTCGTTAAAGGGTTTGGCTTGTATAGTGTCACTTATGGTGCTCTACCCAGTATTATTATTATAATTTTTTTTTTTTAAATTGATAGTAATGCAATTAGTAAGACTGAACACCATAGATAGCCCATTTGATTAATTATAGAGATATTTATTAGACAAGGACAAGTCCAAGAAATATACCAAGGGAAAAAAATAAGGCTGTAGAAATATAAATTGATTTAATTGTAATAAAGAAATTACGTTTTGGTGAAAAATTGATTTTTTTGCTTAGATATTTGGCCTTATACTTATCCCTGTTGGATATTCTGATTGTTGTATTGTTATTGTCCCTAATCCAGTGGGGTAATAGGGACTCCCCCTCTGCTTGCTTTTTACTCTCTTTTGCATCTTTCGATGCAGGGGTGTGTTCCTTCAGTACAATTTAGTAATATTAGGGCTCTTTGAGCCGGATATATTTGTAATTATTTTCTAGTGTCCATTTATCACCTTTATTTACTATTCTATTATTTATTTTTTTCATTTATTTTTTCTCATTATGGCTGAACCCTATATATAGTTAGCTATACGGAGGCCCAAATAAATACGTTGTTAGGCAACCCATCTTTATTGAGTGGTGATCAACTAATTCCAACTCCCACCAATGTTGATAAAATTGAACGTTTAAAGCAGCTTAAGAAGAAAAATATCAGAACACAACTGCATGCACAAGTACTTCTTGAGCATTTAAAAAAGAACACTATCCCTGCAGGCTTGCAGGTCAGGAATATTCCAGTAATCTTTGTGTCAGACAAACCATACTTATTGCAATTTAGTGGGGTAGGTACGAAATGCTCCCGGGATTGGCCAGCTCTTTCTATTGAGACTGCATTAAGGATAAGTGAAACAGAATTGAAAGAAATTGAATTGTTGGAACTTGAACTTTCGCAAGGCCAAACAATTCAAGACGTAACACAACTACTAGAGTCAGCAAATAAAATCATTGCTGAGTTCAACATCCGCACTGTAAATCAAAAAACATCCAAAGTGGCGAGGGACATTAAAAATTTCAAAATTGCGGAGGTTTATCCGTTTCTGAAAGAAGACTTTTACAAATACAATAACCCCAGCAATTTGAATTTACAGTTTCAATTTCGTTCACGTAGGAGATTTATTACTTTTTCTGATACTTCTTCTGACTCTGATACAGAACATCTTTCAGAAACTTTCTCTGGCCCCTTACACCCTACTACTCATCCTTTTTTTGGCAGAGGGGGACGCAGAGGGAGAGGGGGAGGTGCGCGAGGCAGATTTCAATACCAAGACCAGAACAGAGATTTGTGCACCCAACAAGGAGAATTCTGCACCAGGAAAAGAACATACAGAAGATAATTGACGAGGGCTCTGACATGATTCCTGTCTATAGTTTGTCTACCCATGCTCTTTCAGATAAAGAGCAGGAGGTACTAAATAAAGGTCTTTCTTTTGTCCCTACTAAACTTCTAGACCCTGTTGACACTAAAACCAAAGTATTACGGTTTTTGCGTAAAGTAAGGCTACGGGCCTTTTTTTGAGACAATACTTTAGAGATGTCTTCTAATGAAGTCAATGTCAGTGGGCTACATATAAAATCTACATTTTGCCCTGACACTACTAATATGCCACGTGAAGTACACATTTTTGAAGAAGTGGTTCTCCGTGAAATTGATGCACTTAACAATACTAAAGTATCTTTGAAGTCTAACTGTTCCAAGGAAGAGAACAATGCCATCCTCTCCTTGTCCCTAAATGATAACATAATTATTAAGACAGCTGATAAAGGTGGTGGTATAGTGATACTAGACAAGGACAAATATAGTACGGAAATACGTAGCCAACCAAAGAATAGGGACCACTATCGTTTGATAACAGAGGATCCCACACCTAGATTGAAAGCTACTAATACTACCATCACTGATGAAGCACTTATAGAAAGATGGATATGTAAGAAAGAATATGATTTTCTAAATCAAAGTCAATCACGTATTCCCCTTCTTTACATCCTTCCCAAGATTCATAAGGATGCCATGAACCCTCCGGGAAGTCCAATCATTGTGGCCTGTGGATCTTTACTAGAACCTTTGGGCCCAATATGTAGATTTCTTCCTTAAACCATTAGTGTAAAATACTAAAGCATATGTGTGGGATTCGATGCATATGATCAATAAACTTGAAGGTAATGCTTTTAATGAAAGAACACAACTATTAGTGACCTTAGACATAGAGGCACTCTACACTAACATCCCACAAATCGAGGCCTTACAAATAATGAACGTCTATTTAGATCAGAGACCTCTTCCGCATAAGGTCCCCTCCCCTTTCTTGGTTGCTCTGGCTACGTTGTGTTTAAAAAATAATGTGTTTACATATGACAATGAGCTGTATCTGCAAGTTAAGGGTGTAGCAATGGGGTACAATTTTGCCCCCGAAATTGCGAATCTCGTGATGGCATTATTTGAAGATAAATGGATTTTTGATACAAATAATCCTTTTCATACCCACATTTAAATGTGGTTACGATATATAGATGACATCTTTATGATTTGGGAAGGTGATCTGGAGGCCCTTTCTGTTTTTCACCAATGGATTATTCATTTAACACCTGATCTGAAGTTTACGTTGTCTTCTGATTGTAAACGGATCAACTTTCTGGATCTATGGATTCAATCTACTGAAGGCTATATTTCGGTAAGTTTATATAAAAAAAACTACTGATAGAAACACCTTACTTCATTTTTCAAGTAATCATCCTCGGTCTCTTAATGAGAATTTACCTTATGTCCAATTTCTTCGGATTCGCCGAAACTGCACCTCTAAAGAAGACTATTTTCAAAATGCAGAATCTTTGACATCTAGATTGATGAATCGGGGCTACCCTAAGAAAATTGTTAAAGGGGCGTGTAAACGCGCATGGTATACTCCACATGAACATCTGTTAGTCCCCAAGCCTAAAAATAGGGAATGTCCTTTGACATGTGTACTGACATATAATCCCAAAGCGAATCGCGTTAGAGCCATTTTTGAAAAAAACTGGAAGTTACTTCTTCCCGTAGGGTTAGATAAACCCCTGTTTGCTTTTAAAAGAGGCCGTAACATCTATGATTCCTTAGTACATGCTCTGTTTACTTCTAATACTAAGAAAAAGGCTGATTTGAGAAGCATGTTAGCTCTCCCTCCTATCATTGGTTGTTTCCAATGTATGAATTGTCTGGCTTGCCAGTATACAGAGAGGAGCAGACAGTTGGAGTTGAATGGTAAAATACACCACCAATGTTGTTTTTCAAACTGTAACACACGTCATGTGATATATTGTATCACATGTCCATGTTCACTCACCTATATTGGCCAAACGATACAACCCGTAAAAAAACGCAATCTTCAACACATGTCCAGGATCAGATGTGCGGTACGTGGTGCCCCACTGGTTGATCACTACATTGAACAGGACCATTGTCCAGAAGACATCAGATGGTCTATTCTATATGTAGTTGATAAAATAAAAACAGGCAGCACGACAGCTTCCGTTTTGGACAGAATGGAAGCACGCTTGATAGAAAGATTCGGGACGGCTAGGAGGGGCTTAAATGATCTGTCTGAAATGTGGGCCCTAATTAAACTGTAATTGTCTCAATACCGGCTTTACTTGTATAGCTCTTTTTGTGTAGAAGATGTCGACTGGAGTCAGTCCTAGAGATGTATAAAACATTTTGATTAATTTTATTGGGTGTGTCTATTGTTGGTATATATTAAATGTGGGTAGATATTGATGAGACAGATACTATTAATAATATATGCAGAGGTCTGTCCAGATTATGTATTTATTACAAGCTCTGGAATTATTATTTTCCTTTATGTATTCGTGTTTTGGTATGTTTAATTTTTTAGTGATTATAAGTCTATTCATTTGTGTCTTTAGGAGATCTGTGAGTAGCCTCCATATGGCCAATAATAGTCTAACAGGTTTTGTTAATTTAAAGTTTCTGATGCACTTTGTTAGTATGAAAGCATGTTAAGTGGTCTGTCCCTGGTTAATGTTTTTGAAATGCCGTCTTGACACTTCAAAATGGCCCCCATATTGTTGCTGTGGGCTAGAGACATGCCAAGTCACCTTTTTGATGTTTACTGGGAGGACGTGTAGCAGAAGCGACTGCCCGGCAGTATGTTTATTTAAATGCGCTCTGTGTCAGCGCGGCATGCTGAGAAGCTGTATACCTTGAATTTAACCGGCTGGTTGGTTTATCTTGATAAGGTAGGCGCTTCTTTGATCCTATGCGCCTGCGTGTTTTAGCGCGTATGTTATTTTTAGAGTTTGTTTTAGTAAGTTCTTTGTCGTCTTTTTACACAGTATTACCTTGGCTGCGTTAGATTATTTAGTCATCGCCCATGCAGCCTATGAATTTACTTACTTAAGGTCAGTCCCTTTGGCTATGCTTCACTTCCATGTACTCTCAGATATATTGCAGTCTTAGGATTAACTCTTTAAAGGGTTTGGCTTGTATAGTGTCACTTATAGTGCTCTACCCAGTATTATTATTATTATTATATATATATATATATATATATCTTTTTTTTATATATATTTCAACAGCCTTATTATTTTCCCTTGGTATATTTCTTGGACTGTCTCTTGTCTAATAAACATCTCTATAATTAATCAAATGGGCTATCTATGGTGTTCAGTCTTTCTAATTGCATTATTACTATCAACTTTTTTTTACTATTTCTATATTATATATTTATACTTATGTGCACAAATGTGGGTTCTCTTGGTGAGCAGGTGTGGGTTCTATACACCTGGCGGTGTATATAGTTGTTATGAGTCACAATTGTTTAGGTAACTTGTTGTGTTGTATATACAGGCACTGTTACCATTGTCGTGAGGAGGCCAGATTTGTTAAGGCCGAAACGCGTCGACTGTAACTTGACTAACTTCTAAGGAGTGACTGTTGGAATGCCTGAAGTGTTGGATTTAATAATTGGTGGACTGTATCGGACATTTATTCCAGTGATTGATTTGCCTCACTGGGGCTAGATACTTTCCTTGGACAACTGTCACTACCTTCTTCTGTGACTTCTTGCCACTGGATGGCTAAGCAGCCTATCTTTTATGTACTACGGTGCCCTAATGGAATTGTTGGTTGATTTCTTCTTGTGCAAGATTTGTATATAATTAGATTTTTGTTATATAACATTTGTCAATTAGTTTTTTAGGTGTATAGGTAATTTGTTGGCACTATGATTGAATTGATTTAATTGTAATAAAGAAATTACGTTTCAGTGAAAAAAAAACAATTCGCTTAGATATTTGGCCTTATATTTATCCCTGTTGGATATTCTGATTGTTGCTATGTTTCTCTTGTGGCAGTGGAGGACTGTCAGACCAAGTTGCATGTGTTAACATATTTCCAGTGGTTAATTGTACAAAAGTGTCCAGTTCAAGTGTGTGGCCATGTGTACCCTGTGTCATTATTGGCCTCCATGTTGTCACAGTTACGTACAGGTCTAGTCATGAGTCTGAGGAGCCATTCCCTGCATTAACAGAGTATCCTTCAAAGCAGAATAGTCCGAAACCCAAAGAGGAATTGACAACACACATGGGGATAGTCCAGCTATGGCACTGCAGACGTTTTATGAGACTGACAGCAGGGCAACCTTGGTGTGCTCACAAAGTTAATGGATCAGTAATAGGAAACAGGCAGGTTTCATCACAACATTTGTAAACAGGGTGGTCTCTAAAATTCCCACTGCAACCAGGAACATCAGTGCCTCTGTGCTGATTAATCTCACAGGTAGTCACCACGCAAGCACCATCATTGGGTTGCGGCCAATGTGAATCTGTGTGTGGACCATCAGGGCACAAACATGTTTTGTCCTTTCATGCACATTAGCAAACATTGTTGTGCTGGAGGCACCATACACAATCCATGCATACTGCCATGGTACACGGTCACTGTTTGTCAGTCATGTATACATGAAACCCAGACAAGGGATAGGGCTGGTATTAGGCTATTTGAATACGTGTCCCAGACCCTGATACGATAAGTAAACTGATTAAACTATACAATCTATTTGAGGATTCATCGTAGACCTACCAGACACAATACCTCAGGAGGAAAGTGAGGGCATGGAAAGCAACCTTGAGACAAATGTAGCCACAGGGACCCTTTATGGTAACACAAAGACAGGAACCAATCAGGCTAACAGGATGGAGGCTCCGTCAGGAACTAACATGAACAAGGCAAATACACAGTGAGCAGACTGACTGGGAAAAGCTGGAACAACACTGTGGAAAATTAAAACTGTATTAGTGCTGTGGGCTGCAACGTTACATAATAACCCAAGGCCTGTGTTACACAAGTGATTTGTACGGCAATGCAAAACAAGGATATACATAAAATGGCAGCTTCTAAGCCGTTCAGGGCAGCAGTAAGGGCAGTACAGGTTCAAATGGCTGGTGTGTATGGAAGTGCTCATAGGTGTGTGTGCAGCTTCAGTTTCTCACAAGTCCTGGAGTTGAGAATCAAGTTCAAAGGGCCAACAGTACCTTTCACATGGGAAGCAATGGATAGGTGATTACAGGTTCTACAGACTACCAGGCAGTGCAGTATCGGACCTGAAGTCCATGCAGACAAATGAACTAGGACTATGGCATGCCATACTAAAGAGGGAAGCACACTGGAGTCAGATTGTGAGTCTGGGTGTGTGTAGATGAAGGATTATTGGGTTACAAATATTCCAGTTACAGGGCCCCCTAGAGAAGGGTGGGGAGAGACTGAAAACATGCCTGTGGCTGGACTTATAACCTGGGATGGCACGCGCAGGGCATGTCTTGTAAGCAATGCTGGTCATATCTGGGAAACCTGTGCTATCCATTTGCAGCTTACATGGACTTTGTGTCACACATACTCCTTGCAGAGATAGCTGAGGTCACACTTACTGCTGTCAAAGGTCTGGTCATACATTCCTGTTAACAATGCAATAGCACATCCACTGCCTCATGTATGAAGCAGTTTTTTACCTTATGATTGATTGTGTCTTAGTTGTGTGCCATATGCTGCAATGAACCATGTTGCCAACATGGATGTGTGCCATAGCTGTGCTACTCTGATATTGCCCTTCAAATGTGAAATGGACAGGATATATGTCATTTACCCTGTGTGTGAAGTTGGGTGTACATTCATACCCATCAAATGTGATGTGGCTTTTTCAGTATCTTAATCTGTATTACTGCAATGCTCCATGAGGCTAAACTCTGATTGTGATTCCTAGGGATCATGTGATGCATAAATAATTACCCAGACCATGATTTAGTGAATAAATGAGGTGTTTAATGACATGTTAGGATAGTGTTGATGGTAATATAGAGTTACCAGACGTTTTGTGCAATGTGTTGTCTCCAACGCAATCCTGCTGCAATGTTTGGATGGTTCCCCTCCTGTTGATGGACAACATCCTCCTCTTCCTCCTCTTCAGGGATTTGTGGCTCTGGTTCATACAGGGGAATGTTCCTCCTTACACATATGTTGTGCAGGATGGGACAGGTCAAAATGATCTTGCAGACCATTTCCGGTGAATATAAGAGGCTGCCTCCAGTGATGTCGAGGCACCTGAATCTTGACTTCAGGATGCCAAAAGTCCTCTCTACTATGGTGGGTGTCGTCCGATGTGCCTCATATTATAGGCATGCTCTGATGCTGTGCTTGGGTTGGCAAATGGGCTGCAACTCTGAAAGAGAAAATGAGTGAAAATTGTTTGATGAAGCTTGCACCATGAGTATCACTTTGCATGGCAGTTGTTCTCTTGTGTTGTCTGTGACTCATCTGTGTTTGTGTTAGTGTGGAATCCTAGGCTTCTAGGATGTACCATCAGCATTGGGATGTTTAATTATCGGAAATGGTGTTTGGCTGATTGACCGGATGTCAGCGGTATTTTTGTAGACTTGCAGTACTTTGTGTACTCCCATGCATTATGTCATGTGAAAGAGGTGTCCATGTGTCTTAACTGGGGGTGACATCATACTCCCATTCACAGACTCAATTCCACAGTGGTGGTAACACGGTTGCATCTATATGGCATGGACATCCCATCCAATTTAACATATGCAATAGAATTTGTTCAACATCAGTGAGCCCCTTTGATTTGGCTAGGTGACTATGTACAACACATCTCCATAAGTTGGCAGCAATGACGTGTTGACAATTGACAATGCACAAATGTCCCATGTGTGACAAGTTCTATGCGAATCTATTTATCTGCTCTCACCGAGTTGGCTCATGTTCAAACGTGTACCTACACTACTGAACCTGGTCCAGGTAAGCTGGCTAACTTGGTTGTGGGGGTGAAGGCTTGAGTGTCAGAAGGTCCATATGCCTGTACATCTGTTGTGTATATGTGTAATTGTCTCAATCCGTATGTGTAGCAATGTGCACTTTGCAATATTGTCACATCAATATGTGTTCTTAGCACAGCCCACTTGCTTATTGGTAGTGGGCAATTTCAGAGCAGGAGTGATGTGAGATGTTGTTACAGCCTCAATGATTCCATGTCCCATTCATTGGAGTCATCATCATGCTGTGTGTGTCATGGTGTTAGACCTGCAGCGAAACACATTGGATTCCCATTACACAGTACATATTGGATGGAAGTGTGTGTCATTGAGTGTTATTGATGTGAGATTCATCTTCCAAGTTGTACTGGCAGTTAAGGCCATGTCATTGTCACTGTGTGGTTTTAAATTGTTACCTTGTGTCTCTGGGATGGCATCTGTTGTTATTTGCATCTGTCCATAGGTGTGTATCCATTAGGTCAGGATATCAAACATGATTAGCAGTGTCCCAACCTCAGGGCCATATTTATACTTTTTGACGCAAAGCTGCGCCGGCGCAGCTTTGCGTAAAAAATTAACGCCGGCTAGCGCCATTTTGATTTGCCGCGCGGGCGTCAAATTTATACTTTGACGCACGGCGGCGCAACCAACAGGTGAGAGTCATTATTTCGGGACGCACACAGCGGCGTCAAGTCGTAAAGAAAACCAACGTTAACGCAAATCACTGTGGGTCGATTTACGACAGCGCAACCCGGAAAGCGCTGTTTATTTTGACGCAATAGCGTCAAATTTACCCGCGAACACTGCCCTTTCAGCAGAGGAGAGCCAAAATGGATCCCAGATGCCACAACAGACCCCAGGAAGATGACAGCAGACCAGGAACCAGCCAGGAGTACCCATACCGGAACCAGGACATTTTCAGAAAAAAAAGAAAGTGTTGCTTCAGTGCAGAGGAGCAGGAAATCCTGGTTAAAGAGGTGACGGAACACCAGCACCAATTGTTCATCACCTCTAAATTGCCAATCAGTAGGAGAGAGGCCATATGGCAAAAAATTGTGGACAAGATCAACAGTGTGGCTGAAGAACACAGAACAGTCACAGAGTGTAAGAAACGCTGGCATGACTGCAAACGTAGGACAAAAGAAAAAATGGCCAGGAACAGGAAGGCAGCACTGCAGACTGGAGGGGGGAGTCCAGCACACCAGGAGGCCCTGGACCACATGGAGGAGATGGTCGCAGCTGTCATCCCTGAGGAGATCGTCACAGGGATTCAAGGACAGGACAGTGCAGACTACCACGACAACGCACATGCAGGGTAAGTCGCATGGGGAATTACAATGCAATAATGATACATGCAACCGGGGGGGGGGAATACCTACTACACAATGCATGTAACTCAGCATATATATGAAGTGGCATGGGTAAAGGGGCACGGCAGGGGGGCATGGCCAGCACAGACTGAAGCTGGGGCACGACAAAATACAGCACCAACAACAGTCCCATGGGGCCATACTGTAATTACAACAATAGAGCCAAGGGAAAGCAGCGACAGGTGGGAAGGCCACTACGTCAAACTCACATCCAGGCACTCGTCAGTCAAAATTTATCCTACATCAACTAGGTCCCTATCAGTAATCCAGTAGCCAAAACAACAACTGCAATGTAACTGCGACAACAGTTGACAATAACACCTCTGATCTCTGTGCAGCTATAGTAGCAAATGGCAGGAACCTCCCCATGGAACATACATACCTAAATTAGGGGGTGAGGATGACATCTGCAACTATTTATAGAAATAAGACAAAGGCACCAGTACACTCAAATGCCAATGCCCATACTTGACACATACATCAGCAATAGGAGCCACACAGCAGTAAGGACACACACATGCTGCACATGTCAGGGTCCCTCACGTGCCTGGCTAACAAGGCTACATCACTAATGTCCTACTGCTCAGACAACATTGAGGAGGGGACACATGCAACTGGTCACTGAAACACACCTGCACAGTCTGAGAACCAAATAGGACTTTGATACGATAAACAGGGCAATCCAATTAAACACACATTACCCAACATCATCTCGAAACATCAACAATGTTTACATCCATACCACATCCTAACATTGCCATGCATAGGATATGCCACATTACATGTACATTTAGGTCAATGTGAATAAAAAGTGTTTGGGGCAGGTCCTGAGAGGCAAGTGTGCTGCCAGGGCATTCACAACACCCACAGCCAGTCAAAGTGTAGTGTGGTAAGTTTTACGTATACTTTGCGCATTAGCTTCAGGCTTTAGGCCTTTGTGCACCTTGCCCTGAATGTACTTTTACTCATTTGCTTACATCTAAGAGCCTCTGAGCACTTTGCACTAAATGCTTTTTATTAGGCTTCGTATCAGTTAATTTCGCAAATAGCCAGTTCTACGGTGTTGATTTTTTAGTCAAATCACACTGTTTTGCCTACTTCAGCACTGCAGTTCGCCAGAACATATTCACTCTGTGCTCCAGTCAAGGATACAGTCTGGTACATTGCCGATAGACGTGGTAGGAGTTAAGATTTGGCATTCATGCGTAGGGACACTTTGTCATCACGATGACATGTTACTTATAAAATCACTTCCTTGTCCCAAGACACGCAAGAGGGAGTTTCCGAACAGAGAACCACAACTAGACGCTGCCTGCCTTGCTGCAGATGCTGAACCAGATCACAGGCCATTGCTCTGATATGAGGGATGATGTCTCCCCAGTGATTCAGACAGGCAAGCTCGAAGCTTAACATGCTGTGCTCTAAATAGAACAAGCAGAGGGATAGTAGAAACAGTTAGACACCATGATAGCTTTGTTCAAATGTTTTACTCTCCTGGTGACTATTTCAATTCTACCATGTTGTATTGTTTGGGTTATTGTGGCTCACACCTAATTATCTAAAAGTCAGTTGTTTAATGAAATCATCATATAAAACAAATACTGTCTTTGTCATTTGTGTATGAGATCATACTGGAAAAGAGAGAATTGGTTTGAATCTGAGTGACCACCACTTCCCTGAGAAGTTCCAAAGATGTCATGCACTCGGCTGTCTAATCATTTCTTTGCCGTGGGAGACATGAGGCACTGCTAGTTAGCCAGAGCAAAAAGAAAGAATCAGGGTGACAGAGTTATTTACAAGTGGGTCAGACTCAGTCCCCCACACCATTAGCTATCCTGCTGCCTAGAAAGCCAGTAATCTCATGTAGGATAATGAGAGCCCACGCGACAAAATGTCTCTCCACAAGAATAGATATACACGGAGGGACGAGTAGGACAAAAAGATTGCTATTCCCAAATTGGTACAAAGCAACACCTAGAGGCAATTAGGCAGACAAGTCTGATAACTCTATATCATACATGTGACACACAGGTGGGCCATAGGCCTATAACAATGCCCATATGAAGGACAGCAGATACCAAGACCAAACCAGAGCACAAAGTTAAGTCATCCAAAGGCTTGCATCTTATTGCAAAATTGTCACAACACAGACACACTAATAGTACCCTGTTTCATTGCAGAGGAACATGGATCTCCTGCCGATATGCCTGGCCCTGATTTCCCTGATGACATGGATGACGAGCCCATAAACATTCCACAGGAGACCATCCAAAAGGTCCTTGAAACCCTCCAGACCCCACCTTCAGTCACAAGGAGGAGCACAGAAGAAGCAGCCATCACAGTAGAACCACCCACCACCCCAATTCTAAGACCTGCCAGCTCCAACACAGCTGAGGACTCTGACGACACTGGCACCAGCTTTGAAAGAACTGTAGTTGGTGTACAGCGGGAGCTGGCCAAGGAGGTGCGGGTGGGGATGCAAAACATGGCAGCCAGCCTTGAGGGTGTGCGTTCGTGCATGACGTCATTTGCAGATCAGGCTGCTGCTACGCAAGCCCGAACATCTCTCTTGCAGGAACTTGCCAAAACACTGAAGGAAATCAGCACAGCTGTCATCCAGTTGACACAACACCTACAACTGCAATCCAGTCAACGTGTGCACGAATGCAACATTGAACCCGTCAGGGCCGACCTGGCTGCCTACCATCGTGATGTGGCTGCCATTCTCAAAAACCAGCAGGCCCTCCTTGCTGCAGTACTGCCCTTAATAACTCCACAGGGAGCAGCCCCCGGGATGTCTGCCTCCACGTCTTCTAACACTGAGGTGTGTGTTGCCCCTTCACAACCAACAACAACAAGGACAAACCAGGCAACACACACATCAGAAGAAGAAGACATGGAACAGATCACATTCTCACGGAAGAGTACCCGGAAGCACTAGTCCCTGCACCATGGCCTACTTTGACCAAGGTCCTACGTTTTGTCAAATGCCAGTCTCACTACAACTACACTCAATGACTGGTCTGCAATCCACTGTATGACTTGTCACCATTGCCAGTGAATGTCTCTCTCCTACTATTTGCCAATTCCTATCCCTCTGCACTGTCTGTGACATCACCCCAGCATGTCAGGAGCATCATCCACACCCCTTCTGTAGGATCACCATGTAAGAATGCACCAGAACGGACCCAGCAAACATGGACAATGGACATTTTGCACTACAGCACCTATAAATAAATAGCACTTGCACACCCATTATGTCTCTGTTATTTCACACTTAAACTGTGCAGTACATAACTCCAAAGTGCCTGTGTGGCAACCATATAGATTGTCAATACAACTGTCCTGACATCATGTAGTCTGATACATCTGTGCAGTGGCCAGGATTGCATCATAGCCTTACCATACGGAGGAGAATAACTGATGAAGGGACTAACCACACACAATCATGCTGTGTTGGACAGAATGATGCACCATCTATAGCAATTCTAGTCAACTAATGGTGGCTGAGAAATGTAGGCACCATGCAATACTAAAACATGAAATTATGCTGCAAAATGTAAGCAAACAGAAACAACACTGCATCAATCACCCTTTCTGAGTATACTTCCATGAAGGAAAGTCATGCAGAATTAGTACACACATGATGTAGGTCAGCAATGAAGGCAACAAGACAAGAGTGTTAACAACACCTCATCTACAAAGATCTCCCTGAACTTCACACTGCAGTCCGACCTATGAAATTACCCACAATAACAAGTCTGGAAGCACACTTTGTGAAGTAGAATACATACTCACCAACACAAAACCTTGGTGATCAATGCAAACTACCAATGGTGGGTCTCCCAAATGGTGGATACTTACCAAGTTATCACATGGGTAGCTGGCATGTTAAACCTCCATTTCCTGGGTATGGCTAGCATAGGACACTAATGTTATACAAAAACATTCACCTACACTAATGTCAAGGCCATGATAAAGTAGCACCTAACGCATCATGTAAAGGGTTAACTATATATTTCTTACTATTTATTAACACAAGAGGCAACTAAGGGAAAAGCAATACCTACACTAATCTAACCGGACTACTACTAACCCACAAATGTCCCTAACTAACCTAAGCTAAACTTACTCTACACATATAACGAAACGATCTAAACATCAACCCCCCCACCCACCATTATGAGACAGGACACATGCAGGACAACACTTACTAACCTACACACATACTATCCTATCCTAAACAATCATATTTTTTTGTATTTTTTGTTAATTTTTTTTATTTTTTAAACAAATCCCAACATTGACCCCCACCCACCCACGCACACAAAAAATAAAGATAGAAAGAATAAGGACCCCCCACCCTCTTCCCTAACACTAACTAAGCTAATTACCTATACTAACCGAATACTAATCCCCAAAACCCAACTATCAGTACAAAATAGGAAAGAGGAGAGAGGGGAGGGGTAAAAGTTAAACAAGGCAAATGTCCTAGAGGTTGGCCCTCCGTAGGGTCAGCCTGATGGAGCGAACCCTTTTTTTTATATACGTCACATCCTGGCTCAGCTTGTCCACCTTATTGAACACCTTGTCCAATTTACGGCTCAATGCTAGGAATGCGGCTGGGTCCAAAGGAGGGGCTGATGCTGTTTGTGTGCCAGCCGAGGTGGACCTTGTGCCAGCAGTTGAATGCCCACTGGACTGTCCTGGTTGTTGAACATGGCTGGGTCCAGGTCTTGATGAGGAGCCAGGGTCAACTGTTCCCGACGTTGCTGGGGCCACTTGGGGAGACCTGGTGGATGTGGTGTTGGTGGCTGTTGTGGGCAATGTAGGCCCACCCTGTGGTGAGGCCCACCATGCCCCGGAGGCCCGATCGGATTGATATTTTCGGGCCATCCTCCGGTACCCCGACTGTACCTGCAGGATGTGCCTGTATCGCATGGCCTCTCAAATTGGTGTCTATCTGCGGCACTCATGTTTGCAGCTGTGAAGAGAAATGGCAAATATTTACCTTTGGAATTGCATTGGGTGGAATAGCACAATGGGTTATTTGTACATTACTTGTAATGTATTTGTTGCAGCAATTGTCACAACATAGTTCACTTAAAGTCTCAGAGGAAGTACATGTGAAGCCTGCATACATAAGGGCATCTCACACCTAGCATATCCATGTCTCTACATGATGGATGACATCACCCTAAACTACTCATCCAAATAATGCCTAATGCATCTGACATTATGGCTGAACCTCTTCGGCATACTGACTTCACTACATATGTCACTATGTGCTAACTATCACAACCCTCACTCAATGCCATTTGTAATTTGTTGTTTGCTAATATTGAACCCATGGGCCATAACCGAATGTGTACACTAGGGGCCAGATGATGGAAGACAGAAAATTGCGACTTGCAATTTGCTATGCAGAACGGTGTCTCCGACACCGTCTGCGAGTCGCTATGGGGGTCGCAAAGACCCACCTCATTAATATCAATGAGGTGGGTCCCAATTTGCGCCCCCTTAGCGACTATGGGCACTCACGGGGATGGAGGCCTGCTGGGAACAGCAGACCTCCATGTCCGTGACTGCTTTTAAATAAAGCAGTTTTTTTTCCCCAAGTGTAGCCCGTTTACCTTAAAGGAAAACGAGCTGCACTTAGAAAAAAAAGACCAAAAACTTTAGTTTCGGATTTTTTCAGGGCAGGTAGTGGTCCCTTGGACCACTGCCTGCTCGGAAAAAATATTTTTGGGTCCACTCACAAAGGGGAAGGGTTCCTATGGGGACCCCTTCCAGTTTGCGAGTGGGTTACCATCCACTTCAAGTGGATGGTAACTGCGACTCCCTTTGCGACCACGTACTCGGTGGCAAATGGAATTGCATACCACTGCGAGTCACAAATAGGAAGGGAACACCCCTTCCTATTTGCGAGTCAGAAATGCATTTTGCGAGTCGGTTCCGACTCACAAAATGCATTTCTGCATAGCAACAGACGTTTGCGACTCGCAAAGGGCGATTTTTGCCGTTTGCAACTTGAAAACTGTTTGCTACATCTGGCCCTAGGTTCTAAACAAAGTTGCAAAAGGTCACAAGTACGTGTAACATACTGGTTGCTACAGTCCTAGGTACCCTATTCCCAATCACATGGCAGTCTTTGAGGGTGGGGTGGGAAGAACAACCAACAATCCCATGTTCAATGCACACCCAGGAGTGTATAGAAAGGTCAACAAGTATGTGCCTTCACACACAACACCAATGAAGGGCTAGCAACACGTTGGAGTCAGCCAAACATTGTCATATCCAAGGTCCACACATATCAAAATGCTCTGACTCAGGCCAACATCACATACTATCAGTGAGGCATGTTTTACAACACACACAGAGGAGCAAGAACACCCATGATCATGAGTCGACTGAACACCTAGGCCATTGCACTCTAGTCACACACACTTATAGTTCAACTTGTGGAAGTACATGCCCCCGGAAGATCCAAACTACAGTGTACACAGTGCATCCTCAACTAGGAAGATGCACATTTCATCCAAGCCATTTGCCAAACCTATCTGGGAGAATGTCAGTCTGATATGCAGACTCAGTTCAAGCCAAGTCCCAGAGCAACTCTTACATTAACCAGTGAATTCCACATGACTCATCCCATTCCCCATAGCGGCCCAACTGGAATGACCTACAGCCCCTAAATCAGAGAGATGGCTAAGTATTGGTCTACAGAAACAGAAGTGATATTTGAAATCCCACTAAAGCAACAATGCCAATGAACGGCCAGCGCATCAAATCATGAATTCTGTTGAACACACAGTAGTCCATCATGCATCACTAGCAAACAATAAATATAGCACCTCAGGCCACACTCACTGTAGGTATCGGGGTCCTCAAAATGTGCCACCTCTCCCACAGTGTACGGTGCTGGTCCACCTGTAAAGCATGAAAGGAAGAATATACTCAGACTCGGTGCTCTGACAAATAATTGCAGTTACTGTGACACTGTGTGAATATGACATGGTAATGATACACTTTCCCACATTCTCATACTGCATGGATGAATTTGTATTCAACATTAACATTGGATGAGTCTCCTGCTACAGTTACACACCCTACTACACACATGCAGTGGCCAGGACAGTCAGGTGTTGTCAAAGATACCCCTCCATTAGTATGCCCCAACAATAATGGCTTGCATACATCTCATCATGTGCATCCCAGAGAGACATCCAAAAGCTGGTTACTTGAGGACTGCATGACCCCTCACAATCAAACAGGCTAGGTGGACATTTTCAACACACAGCAACCAGACACACGTGACATATGTGTGGACAACATAGCTAACTTCATGTGACGTGAAGGCACCACACATTTATAGCATCATCATGGGTTTACAATTTTCTGTCTAGCTATGGCGTCAACATATGTAGGTATGTTGTTTCTACATGACTTTCTCACTGGCCAATATGACCTGTAGGGTTCAAATAGAGGCATTAACGTGTCGCTTGTCTGACACAAAGGCAACACTACATTACATACAGCTACAGGCATCCGGTATGTGTTGAAAACATGAGTCATCTGACTGCTAGCATTGGTCTTCCTACACATTGTGCAACAAATACACATTAGGTTTCCCTAGCATTACACACAGTCAGCTACTTATCTAGCAGATTGGGTAACAATCACCACATGTCCCCACACATATTTCATTTATTCACATATAATTGATTTGTACTCACCAACATGGCCACTAATCCTGATTCCCAGGTGGTCCAGCAGGTCCTGCTCCCTGGATATGAGATCAGCCCAGCGGTGCTTTAGTTGATGCTCATTCCTCATGCTCCCGTACACCCGGACCAGGTGATGGCGCACCTTCCCCCACCGGACTTTCCGTGCCTCCGTGTGATACCCCTGTATCACACGGCCCCCAGCCTCCAGCATGAGTGGGAGGAAATGGCAAATGAGCCAAATGAATCCCCCCAATTCCTCCTCACCCATCCTGGCAAGCCGAGGCCTACCTGACATATTTACTAATTTAAAGGAGAAAAATGAGATAAACAAGTAAAAGTGGGAAATGGGGAAAGGTAGAGTAGTGAAGGAAAAAGAAAACTTAAGAAAAATAGCCCAACTAACCCCAAAGTTAAACTACCCAGAACAGACTCCCACAGACAATACAAACAAAAACAAAAGTACACTAAACAGACTAAGACAATATTAGACAACAAGACTATGATCACAAAAAGACAAAATACAGGGTACACAGGACACAAAAGCAGTTAAACACAGGACTACACTTTTCACACAACCACACAGTCTAGATAAATCTGAGACTGCAAAGTGAAAGTGAAAGTTAACTCACAGTACAGATTTTGTAAACAGGATATCCTATTACATCACTTCCTGCATAAAATGGCCGGCGTTTTTATTTTCCCGTTATGCGTCATATTTTCACGCATACACATTGTGCGTCATATTTTTTGACGCATAACATTGCACATAATGCAGTCTCAAAATTAATTTCTTCATTGTTCCCTTACATTATTGTGAGGCTGAGTTTACAGTTCTAGTGTAGAATTAATAAATTAATAAGGTACATGACATGTCCACCATATTGTCCATGTTGCGTCAAATTTCCACGCATACAGCATGGGCGTCATAATTTTTCCACGTACAGGAGTGCACAGAATGCAGAGTCAAAAAATATGATATGAAAATTAATAAGGTACATGACATGTCCACCATATTGTCCATGTTGCGTCAAATTTCCACGCATACAGCATGGGTGTCATAATTTTTCCACGTACAGGAGTGCACAGGATGCAGAGTCAAAAAATATGATGTAACATTGGATGCTGTATGCGTGGAAATGTGACGCAACATGGACAATATGGTGGACATGTCATGTACCTTATTAATTTATTATTTTTCATATCATATTTTTGGATTCTGCATTCTGTGCACTCCTGTACGTGAAAAAATTATGACACCCATGCTGCATGCGTGGAAATTTGACGCATTTTTAAATTATGTCTTCATTTTTTAAAGTTGGGGAAGGAAATTTGTCATGGCCAAACGGTGCTATGTGATACACATTTGTGGTTAGCTATGACACATGTCCCTTATTGGATGTATAGAAGGTATTCACACTGTAATAATTATGATACCTTCAAAAAATTTATTAACCATATTTGTACACATATTTTGGGTAATTGCTGATGGCTATTTTGAAATGATGAATGGGATACCATGATGTATTCCTTCTAAAAAATGTGTCCACAATTATCATGGTAATGCATTTATCTATATTCCAAACAGGGAGTGCAATAGTCACTTACAGTTTTTATGGGGCTAACCATGTCCTATTATGATTTTGTGTATCTGATTTGTGTTGGACTTTTGACATGTAGGCCACACATGCACCTTATGCATGTGTTTAGTTCACAAGTACATGATTCTTGTATATTTGGGGGGGCGGTAGAGGTGGACTTAGGCCCCCAGCACCCTAGGGTTTGCCCTTCCAGATTTGCTAATTTATCCATGGCTTTCATTTATTCTGTTATGCAAAACCTGCAGCAGCAGGCTAATGTAAGGCCATAGGGTATGAATCACTGTTAGCCATTCATTCATCTCATTTGCCCATTTGACATTTGCACTATTGTTGAATTGGAGCAATCTGACATGCCATTTTGCAATGACTATGTTTGCAAAATCTCAGCGTTCCTCATGTGCTGATGACAAATAGATTGTTGATGTATGTGGCCCTTTATGCATTACCTGGTTTAGTGGCATGTTACATTTTGCCTGCTAGGTTCGAACTGGGACACTACTGTGATGGGCAGCTTGCAAATATTTGGTTGATTGGATGACATATGTTTATATGTGTGTGCGAATGTGGATCCACTATCACCTGTCTGGGTGTATGTTGTCACTGTAACTTCAAGGTCTCCTCATGAGTTAGTGGCAGCTAATGTTGTTCCAATTGGGTATAGTTTATATCAAAAACTTGAGAGAAGCCATTGAGGACATGGTCACGTACACATGGATGGTCCCACCCTGTCACTGAACATGTGTAATGAGACTTTCAAAAGATCTACATTTTTGGTCTGAGTGAGAGACTGGTCTCAGGTGTCTGGATCAGGCATGTGTAATTGCCACATTTGTACTCCTGTTGGCCTCGGTGGATGGTAATGTATCATGTAACATCCTACCCTCTGTGCAGACATTTGTGATGTTTTCTTTTTTGTGTGATGAGTGTTATGTCATTATTGCTCAATGAGTCGACATTCTTCTTCAGAAATTTCGAACTAAAGGTGGGCAGAAATGAATAGGCCAAAGCATGATGTGGTGTTTGTTATCTGTGTTTATTTACAATTGTGCAAAAAGTGTTGATATAAGAAATTATGAAAAAAAATTATTTACAAGCTGTTGGCGCCTACGCACTCCTGCTGCCGTGTTTGGTTGTTCCCCCTCCTGTTGCAGGCCAGCATCCTCCTCTTCGTCATCTTCAGGCATGTCTGGGTTTGGTTCAAGGAGGGGAATGTTCCTTTTTACACAAATGTTGTGCAATATGGCACAAGTGAGTATGATCTTACAGACCATCTCTGGGGAATAGAGTAGGCTACCGCCAGTGATGTCAAGGCAGCGGAACCTTGACTTTAGGATCCCAAAGGTCCGCTCAACAATGCTGCGTGTCCTCTTATGGGCGTCGTTGTATGCCCGCTCTGCAGCAGTAGTGGGGTTCCCAAATGGTGTCATTAACCAAGGCTGGATGCCATACCCCTGAGCAGCTGAAATAGAAACACAGAATGGGATCAATTAGATGTAGAAAGCACTCTTGTACAGACCTTTGATTGCAGTAGTTGTCTTGTGTTGTCTGTGACTCTTTTGTGTACTAATGTGACAACCTATACTTGTAGGGTAAAAGTTTTGCATTGAGTTTTTTCCTTGGCTGAGCAAGTGTTTTTTAGCTAGCCGTTTGTCAGCAGTCTGTATTTTTTTTTTTTAATAACAGTGTGCCCTCCCTTGCATTGTGACTTGTGATACAGGTGTCCGTGTGTCTTCACTGGGGGTGAGATGATAGTTCCATGCAGAGTTAAAACATGAAAGTGTAGTTGAAACGTTCATATGAAAGTACCCTGGACACCCCATACCTTAAGACTTATGCAATGTGTTAATGTACAGGTTATTGTGACACTTCCAATTTGCAAGGTGACATTTAGGCCACCACACTCATTAATGTCTTCACATTAAGCTGTGGAGTACATTCCAATTTGCAACAGGTTCAATGGTGACTTATGACACATGGCTAGTGATGTGAGTACCTCAGTGTGTTCCTGGCTAGGTGTTGCTAATGTGGTGTATGTGTCGTTTGTCCTAGAGGGTTGCTGTGCAGTGTGTATATGAGTTTGATTTTTGTCCTTACCAACAAGTAGTCCATTGCCATACCGTCCATCCTGGAAGTGTTGGTTGATGGTGCTGTGACGGAAGATGAATGCGTCATGTACACTCCCAGGATATTTAGCCACGATGTTGCTGATCAATCCCTGGTGATCGACTATGGCCTGCACGTTGATTGAATGTGTGTGCTTCCTGTTGCGGTAGAGGTGTTCAGTCACAGCAGGTGGCACAAGGCGTACGTGTGTGCAGTCGATTGCACCAAGGACGTGTGGGAAGCCACTGATGGCGTAGGACCCCTGTTTAGTTTCCTGCTGCTTCTGCAGTGTGTTAGGGAAGCAGATGTGGCGGGTGTCAGGCGAATGATGGCATCCAGTACTTTTGGCAGGAATGCAGAGAATGATGGTTGTGATATTCCACCAACCAGGGCACCAGTTGTCTGAAACGAGCCACTTGCCAGCAGGTGAAGTACGGCAAGCAGCTTTGTTTCTGTTGGTATGGTGCGGGGTGTCACCAAAGTGGGGGCCAACTGCTGTTTGATATTTCTCAGCAGCTGCTGAATGGCCTGCCAGTTCAACCGGTACCTCTGGATGATGTCGTGTTCCCTGAGACCATGCAGGGTTGTTCTTGGGCGGAATATCCTCTCCTGCCTTCTGCGCTGTCTTTGGGGTCCCTGCTGTTGTTGTTGTGGCTGCTGTTGTTGCTGCAGGGCTCTGCGTCTATGTGCACGCTGAAGAAAAATCACCTCCATGTCTCCCTGTTGCTGCTCTGCTGCTCTGCTGTTTGTTCTGTGTGTTCTGTGTGTTCTGATTAAATACAGGTGTGTTTGCCCCATTTTAACGCCTGCCCTGACCCAGGTGTTAAATTTTGACGCACATCGGGCTTTGCGTAATTTTTTTGCTCCGCCTACCGGCCGGGAGTCCTTTTTGCCTAGAAGCATAAATACGACGCACGGCCGTGTGCGTCGTTTTTTGGACGGGAACGCCTACCCTGCATATCATTAACGCAGGGCGGGTTGCCGCTTCCAGAAAACGGCGCACACTGCGGATTTTTCGCATGCGCGGCCTCAGGCGTCAGGGTTTAAATATGGGGCAATGTTTGTACTGATTGTGCGTAAAAAAAAATTACACACATTCGGTGCAAACGGAGTATAAATATGCCCCTCAGTGTCTTCCTGTCCATGTGCCAATGTAGTGGTGTATGTGTTGTGTGTTTTACATGGTTGCTGTGCTGTGTGTATATAACTGGGTTTCTGTACTTACCAACAAGTAGGCCATTTCCATATCGTCCATCCTGGAAGTGTTGATTGATGGTGCAGTGGCGGAAGATGAATGAATCATGTACACTCCCAGGATACCTTGCCACGATGATGGTGATCAAACCCCGATGATCAACAATGGCCTGCACATTGATGGAGTGTGTCTGTTTCCTGTTGCGGTATAGATGCTCGGTTGCAGCAGGTAGCACAATCCATACATGTGTGCAGTCAATGGCACCAAGCATGTGTGGGAAGCCGTTGATTTGGTAGAAGCCCTGTTTGGCCTCCTGCTGCTTCTGCTGTTTGTTGGGGAAGCTGATGTGGCAGGGTATGAGGGAGATGATAGCATCCAATACCTTGGGTAGGAAGGCAGAGAATGAGGGCTGTGAGATCCCGGCAACCAGGGCACCAGTGGTTTGAAACAAGCCATTTGCCAACATGTGGAGGACAGCTAGCAGCTTGGTCTCTGGTGGAATGATGGGGGGTGTCTGCAAGCTGGGTGCCAACTGTAGCTCAATGTGGCACAGCAGCTGCTGGATGGCTTGCCAGTTCAGTCTGTACCTCTGGATGATGTCATGTTCCCTGAGGCCCAGGAGGGTTGTCCTGGTCCTGAATATCCTCTCCTGTCTTCTGCATTGCCGTTGGGGTCCCTGCTGGTGTGGTGGAAGCTGCTGGTGTTGCTCTTGTGCTCTGCATCTTCGTGCATGCTGGATGAATAGCACCTCCATGTCTTCCCTTTTGAGCTCTGATGTTGCTTCTGTGTGTTTTCCTTAAGAAGTGGTGTGTTTGCCCCATTTTAACGCCTGCCCTAACCCAGGTGTTTTTTTTTTTTTTACAGAAATCAGGCTGTGCGTCGTCATTTTCCGACTCCGCCTCCCAGCCATGCAGGATTTTTGTGCGGTAGGATAAATATGGCACACGGGTGTTTACGTCATTTTTTGGATGGGAATGCCTACATTGCATGTCATTAACGCAAGCAGTTTCATGCATCCAGAAAATGACGCACACAGCGTAATTTTGTTGTTCGTGGGCTCGGGTGTCAAAGAATAAATATGGTGTTAGGTTTGCGACGAATTTGCGTAAAAACTTTTGACGCAAACTCAGCGCAAACAGAGTATAAATATGCCCCTTAGTGGTTCCTATGGAGCATGTGGTTCCGAGGCTGATGCTAGTACAGACAGAGCTGACTCCAATGCTGTTGCCTCAGGCACAGCCACAGGGTTTGCCAAAGTTCACACCAATGACAGGGACACAGTCAGATGTGACACCAGTGATGAACCAGAGAATGGGAGTAGCCCTGCCACAAAATGCGGGTGTCAGAGCAGCACCAGATGCAGTATCGTTGCCAATTACTGTTGGTCCAGCGGTACCAGTATTCGTGCAGAAGCTGATTGCAGGAGAACAGGGTGAAATGTCACAGAGCCCCGTGAGGGGGGTGAGAGATCACGTGCAGGTAATATCTATGAGACAGACCTTTGATGGATCTAGGCCATTAATGGACCTTAGTCCACTTGTTGCACTTCCAAATGCTGTAAATGGCCCAAGTGTAAGTCAGAGCTTGAAGCTTTTGACGCCGCAAACTCCAGGTGCAGTGGTACAACAGGTGCCATTGCCGAACGCCAGTAATGTTTCATTACATGGATTAACAGCACAGCGGTTAAAAGTGTGGTTAGACAGTCTGAATTCCCCTCAAAATACATCCAAAGATGAAGAGCAGATTGATCGTGTAAGTGTCACGGGGTCCTTTCCTCGGGATCTGCACGTCGCTGGACAAAAGGCCCACCTCCCGGCGTCACCAACTCAGAAAGCTATTATAGCACAGAGTTATGGTGAAGCCAGTCGGGGGAAGGGAATTAGGGACGGTAACAGCATGGAGAGAGATCTGAAAAGGAAAGGTTAGAACAATATGCATTTACTCATTCATAGAAACGTAAATCATTTATGGACTCCTGACTAAATGTTTCTCCGATATCAGGTGGAGACCTCTTCTGAAATGTGGGGGAAGCCCCTTGTAAAACACGACCTCAGATTCAAGAGATGGCAAGAACCTTGAACTATGATTGTACACAGAATATCAATCCTGTAACATTTATGTATTCACAACATAAACCTTTGGTCATGACTTATAAAATCTCAAAGACTTAAATATGCTTTTCATATCTTAAGTTATTCAAAGAACAATGAAAACTTTGATTTGTTTATCTCCAAAAATACTTTCACATTCATATTAATAATGCCAAAAAGGATTTACTCATTACACCTAAAACGCCTTACTTAACACCAGGAAGCGCTTTTACTCAAGTAGTCTAAATCACTTAGATTTTTGTCCCAAGAACCTTTTCCTCCTGTGAATTGAAGCACTTTATATCTGGGAACGGAAGCACCTGAGTTATCATGCCAAGAGCGCTTTACATCTAGGAACTGAAGCGCCTGAATTATCATGCCAAGACCGCTTTACATCTGAGAACTGGAACGCTTTGAATTACTGTGCCAAAAGAGCGTTTTACATCTGTGAATGGAAACACCTTGAATTACTTGTGCACCAAGCGCGTTCTCTGTGGACTGAAACACTTTGAATTATTGAACCAAAAGAGTGCTTTACGTCTGTGAACTGAAACACCTCGAATTACTGTGCAGAAAAGCACGTTACCTTTTGGAAGTAATAACTTCCTCCAAACTTGGATACAGCAAGGCCTTACCGCTACGAGTACGACCTACTCATTTTAGAATGCACCATGGACTTTGGTTAGACGATACTCTGCCATTCAGAATCTCTGGAATTCTCCAGAGAAACCTCCATGAGGTCTGGCTGCATCAAAGTCTTCAAAATAGTGAGCAACGTGCTTGGGTGTGGCTGGGCTTTATAGGCCTTCTACACCCCAAAATGGCCGCCACCTCTAAAAACATGGGAAATGTAGTCCCTTCATAGGATAGCACTGATAAGTGCATCTTGTCCACCAATGCCCTGAACCAGCAGCTACGTGAGCTTTGCCACAGGGCAGACGGCACTGATGGCCATTCTTGAAACAAGCGGGGATGACCAGTGGTGCGCATAAAGCGCCGCAGAGTTGCGCAGCGGAATTTCGGGCGAGACCTGGACCGCGCCCGGCCTTATTCCTGACAGTAAGGCTGGCTACCGAAATAACCAAACTAGTTGAAGGATCAATAGGAGAGAATAGGTTCGAATCCTATACAGAAGAAGAGCTGAGATTTTTGTGTCCGAGAATTACGGGAGAAGTGGGCAAGATACATCAGAAATTGGCAGATCTGGCAGATAAACAGGACATAGAAATTGAAAGCACTTGAAAAGGAGTTAAAGACTAGATTTTGAACACATGAGATCAGCAGGGATGAAAGCGTATCTCAAAGAATTATTGCAAAGTGCACAGATTTGGGGAGCATTAGAGAAGTGGTAAGGCAGATGGGCAAAGAAGGATAAACAAAAACGAGATTCACAGGAAAATGTCTTAATGTGTTCAGAAAGAAAAGGATGCAGTAAAAATATTACCAATGAGGGAAATTCCAGGAGGGAAATTCGTTCATGTTCACTGGCACAGGAGTGATATTCTGTCATTCACAAATGATTATCCAAAATTGAGAGAAACTGGTTGAGTGTTACCAGAAGACAGATTTGGGAAGCTTTCGAAATGTCCGTGGGAAGACTTGAATGTTCTGTTGGAGATAGTGGTTCCAGCCGATTTGTGGGTTGAGTGCAAGAGAGCAGTGGATTGGCCGACGAGTGAACCGGAAAGGGATAGAGTTACAGGTGCACCATCACCTGAAGTGATGAAACATTATTATAAGGTGATTGAGTTCCTGAAGACGAGAATTTCAGCAAAAAATAATGATTGGCAGAGAATTGACAGGACAGTGCAGGAAGTAAAGGAGTCGATACATACTTACTCTGAGTGATTTTTGAAGCCGTTCAGGTACCACAGTGGTAAGGAAGCAATTTGAGTCAAAAGACATGTTGCACTTTGTGTTCAGGTATGTGGAAGGATTGAGACCTGAAGTAGGTCATATGATTAAGAGACATTTGATTTGTTGGTAAGCGAAGGAGATTGATGAGGTATTGCAGTATGCAAAATACTGTAGTGATGAGATTGAGTTGAAGGAGAAGGTGATTGTGATGCAGATTAAGGCAGCTCAAACAGGAGTGCAGGGAGCTTTAAGGCAACAGATACTGCAGCAGCAGGGAACTGTCATGTTCCAATCTCAAAGGAGAGGTAGGGGTCGTGAAATCAATATGAATCGTGGTCTGGATTTGAATACCATAGTCGTTCAAAATGATGTGCAAGGGATGAAAAAGATGTTGCTGTGTCATCTTTGCGGAAACGTGGGACACTAGAAGCGGGAGTGTCCGATGATGGTGCAGGATGGTGTTGTTCAGCAAAGTGGTGATGTCAATACATTTCAACCTGTGAAAGTCTCTAGAATGAGAGGACTTAATTTGAATTCCAGAATAACATGAATCAAGTGCAGAACTTTCAACCCATGCAGCAGATGCAAAGGCCTTTTGCACAAATGACACAGTTGCAACTAATGCAGCAGGAGGTTCCTATGCAAATGCAGATACCTCAAGCCCCGATGGAACAGCAACAGATGATGCTTACTCAGCAGGTCACAGGTCAGGGACAAGACAAAAGTAGTGACATAGTGACCCCATTTCCATTACATAGCGAGAATGAAATAAATGATGAATGGATGTGTGAGAGTTCAGATGAGGAGCCATGTATGCTTGCAGCGTCCCTAGAAATAGATTAATGAGGACCCTTTGTGAAAGGGAAGGTGATGGGTCAAGGGATCTAATTTTTTGTGGACACATGAGCTACACGCTCTACAGTCAGAAGTGCAGAAGTGCCGAACTTACCTCTTTGAGGCAGAACAGTACAGGTTGTAGGGATAGCGAATTGACAGTTGATAAATACGATCACAGATCCAGTACAGGTTGAGATTGGCAACTTCCAGGGACTGCATAAGTTTGTAGTCTGTTATTCAATTCCAGTATCCCTACTGAGAAGGGACTTGTTGTGCAAGACCAGATGTTCAATTAGATGTTCAACTGCTGGAATAGAGGCTCAAACGAATAGTGATGATGAGGAAGAACAAGCTCCTGAAACTGAGAATGAAACCATTAATGAAGAGTCCCCGTTGATTCAGTTTTTCCAGATGTTTACTGTGAAAGAATTGCATGTAGACTTGCGGGAACAGTACAGGAAAATGTGTGGGACCTGACAGGTAAAGAAGTGGGTTTGATCAAGGGAGTGGAGCCGATGAAGATCACTTTAAAGCCGAATGTAGTGTTCCTGCAGCTTCCACAGTATAACATGGCACAGGATGTCCTGATGAAAGTGGCGCAGATAATCAGAGATGGGGTTTTAAAAGAAGTGTTGAGTAGTCCATGTAATTCACCAGTTATGGTTTGAAGAAACCTTGTGGGAAAGTACGAATTGTGCAAGATTTGTGAAAAGTGAACGACATGGTGGTGAAGTGTTGCCCTGTAGTGCTGAACCCAGCAGTAATATTGTTTCAGATTCTATGCGATGCAGAGTGGTTTACAGTGGTTGATTTGTCACAAGCTTTCTTTTCTGTGCCTCTTCATGAGGATAGTCAGTTTCTCGTTAGTTTTAAATTCCTAGAATGAGTCTACAGCTGGTGCAGGCTTCGTCAAGGGTACACAGTCACCGTCCTTAATCAGATTTTGAAAAAGAATCTGGAGTCATTGGAACTACCGTACCAATCGACTCTGGTGCAGTACATTGACGACTTACTGATTGCATCCAAAACAAAGGACAAGTGTAAGTACGACTCGATTGCCCTGTTAAATCATTTGAGAAAATTCGGACATAAAGTGTCAACATTGGAATTGCAGTACCGTCAGAAGTCAGTGAAATATTTGGGACACCAAATTGACAAGGGGTCAAGGAGAATGTCCAGAGAGAGGATTACAATGATATTGCAGAGATGTCCCCCGACTTCACAGAGATGTCAGAATGTTTCTGGGAATGGTAGGTTATTGTCGTCAATGGATTCCAAATTTTGCTGAGATTGCCAGCAGCTGACAGCTGACACAAGGAGGTTACAGATCCCATTACATTAGACCAGGATCAGATGAAAGCGCCCACTGAGTTGAGAGAGAGTTTGTGCAGGGCTCCGGCGTTGGGTATGCCTGATTACGCGAAACCATTCATATTGTTTTGTCATGAACGTGATGCTTGTTCTTTGTCTATCTTGACACAGGTCCATGGAGGTGCTTATTGCCCAGTAGCCTATTTTTCAGCTACCTTGGACCCAGTCGCAGCAGCCTTACCAGGCTGTTTGCACGCAGTTGCCGCAATTGGTCAAAGCCTTTCACAGTGTGAGGGAGTAGTGATGGGCTACCGTCCAACGGTAATGGTACCTCACTCTGTTGGGAGCTCACTGACAAGGACAAAAACACAGTATTTGCCTGGTGCCAGACTGGCATGAGACGAGCATTCTAGGTGCTCCAAATGTAACATTGAAAAGATGTACAGTGCTGAACCTGGCAACATTGATTCCAAGTGATACTGTTGAAATTGAAAAGGAACAAGACGACATTGAGCATGATTGTCTTGAGGTAACTGAATTACGCACAAAACCCAGCCCAGATATCAGAGATACATGATTGGAAGAAAATGAACAAATTGTCTTTGTTGATGGCTCATGTCTCAGAGATGGTAAAGGAACATTGAGAGCAGGAAATGCTTTGTGCACGATTTCAGGTACATTAGAAGCTTCTTGGCTTCGAGTTGTATATTCTGCACAAGCAGCAGAATTGGTAGCTCTTACTAGAGCATGTCATGTATCTGCAAGATTGAGAGTTACCATCTACACACAGATAGCCAATATGGATTTGGAATTGTCCATGATTTTGGTCAATTGTGGTCGCAAAGAGGTTTCCTGACCTCTACTGGTTCACCAGTAAGAAATGGAGACAGAATAAAAGAATTGTTGTGTGCAATACAGTTACCTGAATAAATTGCCGTGGTGAAATGCAGTACACATCAAAAGACACAGGACTATATTTCACTAGGAAATGGATATGAGGATCAAGTTGCAAGGTTTTGCGCATTGAACTGTATATCGTACAAAGACAAGTGGGAACTGGTGTCAGAAGAAGACAACACATGTACAAGTTTTGCATTGAAAGTGGTTGATACTTTGGAAGAATTGCAAACACTGCAAAATAATGTTGACAAGGAAGAGAAATGACTTTGGTCTAAACTAAAATGTGTCCAAAGACCTGATGAGATTTGGGTTTCTGAGGAGGGTCAGATGGTTCTGCCAAATAGTTTATTATCACAAATGGCTAGGTATTACCATGGGCAGGCACCTATTGGGAGGGATGCTATGGTTTGTTTGTTCAAGATTGACCACTTTAATCCTTAGTTTAGGCAGACAGCAGAGGCAGAATGTCATTGCTGTATAATTTGTCAGCAGCTAAATGTGGGAAAAGGGACAGGGGTGAATTTCAGCCACATTGGAAGAGCAGGAGGTCCATTCAGCAGGGTGCGATTGGATTTTATTGAGATGCCTGCGTGTGGAGGTTTGAAGTACGTGTTGGTGATTGTATGCATTTTTAGTCACTGGATTGAAGCACATCCCACGAGAAGGAATGACAGTCTCACAGTAGCAAAGTTGTTACTTGGGGAGTTGATACCACGTTTCGGGTTTCCGATCTCTTTAGAATCAGATAGGGGAACTCACTTCAACAACAAGGTGATTAAACTCTTATGGGCAGCACTAAACATTGAGCAGAAGTTGCATTGTGGCTATTGCCCTGAAGTATCAGGACTAGTGGAAGAGATGAATGGTACCTTGAAATCAAGAATTGCCTAGATGTGTGCAGCTACAAATCTGAAATGGCCAGATACATTGCCTTTTGTGTTGTCGATGAGAAATACACCTGACAGGAAGACAAGGCTATCGCCCCATGAGATCCTCATGGGCAGAACAATGAGATTACCAGCAGTTCCAGGTAATGCACTTGTAAATATTATAGATGAAATGGTGTTGGACCACTGCAAGGGTCTGGCTGATGTGGTTTGCTGTTTCTCTCAGCAGGTGCAGGCCACCACCCTGCTACCCATTCACAATCCAGGGAACAATCTGAGAGCCGGCGACTGGGTCATTGTCCGAAAACATGTTTTCAAGACGTGTTTAGAGCCACGCTGGAGAGGGCCTTACCAGGTGGTCCTAACGACAACTACAACTGTGAAGTGTGCAGGACTCCCGAACCGGATACATGCGAGTCATTCGAGCAAAGTGGCGTGTCCACAGGATCATGAAGAAGTGTTGTTGAGAGCACCAACAACAGCGAAACAGGTTGCTGCACCTGAACTAGAAAAAGAACCAAGAGACCCTGAGATTGAACAAGAGCTTGTGGAAGATGGTTCTATTACTCCTGTGAGAGACTAAGGTGAAGAATTACAGGAGGGAGCGGAAGAATCAATCTCAACGGATACAGCAGGAGAGCCTAACACAGCAAGGGTTCTCCCAGAAGCAGACGGTGTTGAGAAGCAGACAAAGGAAGTGCCAGACCAAGCGGGGGAAAGAGTTGAGACGGATCAAAGTCAAGTTGATCCGACTCCTCCTGGGCCCGTTGCAGGTCCATCAAGAGAAAACACCATAGAGAAAGAGAAGGAGAAGAGTCCAATCTTGAGAAGAATATTGACAGAAGGATCGAGAAAAGGAGATAATTGACCTGTGTCGCAAGTAGGGAAAAGAAAGGAATTGGTCATAAATGAAACAATAGAGCAAGAGGTAGATACTACGAGAAAAGAAGAATTGAGTGAAGGAGAACTAAGTGGGTATCGAAAGCTGAAAAGACAGAATAGCAAGTCGGCGTTATGCAGGTTCTGAATGGGCGTATGCAACTACTAATGAATGGCAACACAAGTTTATGTCCTTTTGTTTTGATAAAGAGGTTCAGAGTCAGTACTTTGATGCAACCTGAAGTTGAACAAGAAGCTGAATTGTTGAACCAATCCGAAATACCTTAAAGAGACTGTTGAAAAGAAACTGAAAGACATTGATAACCTGATTGACATAAAACCCGGATGTGACAAGCTGCTAATCGATTTTGACAAGGAAAAAGGGTTCCTGGATGTGAAACAGAACTGTGAGAGAATACATTTTTACTTATTAACTGCACCTTATATAAGAGTTACTGTTGCTTTCTGATTCTTTGCAGATTATGGCCGAGTTAAATAATAAAGTTAGGAATGCTAGGTGCTGTAAATATATGAGCATTGGATTGGCGATTATGTGTTGGATTTTGTTTATAGTAGTGATTGACGGAATGTCTGTTCTTGATACAAAAGGAGCTAATCGTATTTCTGTTCCTGAAACTACTACACTAATGGCCTTAGAGAGGTTTAAGTTAGATGAGAAGTATTTGCTTGACTATACTAATGCTCAAGGAGAGCTTTCGTCTAATGTTTTCTATCGCTTGTTGAGTGAGTATGTTGAGACGATGGATGCAAGGGATTGTCTTGTGTGTATGCGAATTCCTTCATCAGTAGAGGAAGGAGTAACTTACCATAGTCTTCCGCTAACCTACAGAATAAGCTGTAGTTTGCTACTAACAAGGTTCTATAATCAAAGAGTATATACAATATTTTTACTCTAATTATGATGAGGTGTTTTCGTTTCTTTCTCTTATTAGATATTTCAGTAGAGTTGCTAAAGATCATGATATAGTATTACTTAGAGGATTCTTTGAGCCTACATTAATATTTGGAACCGCATACTCGCACAAAAATAATCTCACAGCCTTGTTTACACCTTTTGAAAAGAGCTTCATAGGGCATACTGATGATAGGAGAAAGGCATTAAAAGAAAACTTTTAAAAAGGCATAGAGAAAAGGACTTATAAGAATGATTATGCTTACACTGCAATTAAAACGCAAGGAAAATTAGCATTAGATGTATTACATGTAGGGAAGCTTTGTATATATAGGCCAAAATCATGCTCTCACAGTTTATTTGTGGGAACGAGTGAATGTAGGCATGAATTTCTGTTTCAAAGTAAGTGGACCTTTATGAGAATGGTCAGGACCCTGCGATTCCTGGTATCCATCATATTTGTGGACTTAATGCTTATTACCGTCTTCCAAGAGGATGGTATGGAACATGTTATTTGATGTGTGGAACATGTTATTTGCGGATAATTTTCCCAAAGATTTATCAGATAGATGATTTAAAGAAGTTTCCAAAATTGACTGAATAACATAATAAGCGACAGAGGAGGGAAGCCTCTTTTGCAGTTTTGGGAGATATCTTTGGTGCAGTGATTCCTTCACTGGGAGTCATCCTGAATTCGATCAAGATACAAAAGTTGTCTACTATTGTGGATAACATGCTGACAAGTTTTACAGGGGCAATACTCCTGATAGGTACAGAATTAGCTGCGGATAGAGCTATGACGCTTCAGAATCGCCTTGCTTTAGACATCCTTCTAGCGAAGGATGGTGGAGTCTGTAAAATGATTAACTCTGGGCATTGCTGCTCATACATTCCAGATAACAGTAAGGAGATAAGAGACTTACTCATTAACCTGACTAACTCAAGTAAGGATTTGAACGAATTGAAGGAACCAGGTGTTTGGGAAAAGGTTGAAAGGGGATTTGCTCCAGTGGAAAATTAGCTTAGTAACATTTGCAATGGGGTATTATTAAAAATCATACAGGGAATAATAATTGTGATTGCTTGCATAGTAGGATTATAAGGTTTGTGTAAATTTTGTCAAAAGGTTACATTTAAAAGGTCTAAAAATAACCAGAGGAGGGAAGAACGAAACAGGGAAAGAATTTATAGAGAACATTTGAGAAGGAGACAAAACACTGAGTAGATCGAACTGTGAAAATGATGATTGTAAAGGTAGTGTGATGACATATTTAGTCATCAGAGGAGGGACTGTTGAAGCCAATATGCTAATTAAAGATATTAATGAGTATATATGCATTTTGAATAATAAAGGTTAGAGAAAAATAATGTAGATAAATAATGTGCACGTTTGAAAATGTGCCCACGGAGAGTGGTCATCAAGATTCACGAATTATACTAAATATGACTAAAAATATGTGAAATGTTGAAAATGCGTAATAATGATGTAGTAATATGTCATATTGAGATATATAACGTATGTTTTACATTATATTGTAGAGCTAACTTAGCCGAAGTTGTGGCCTAGTTTTCGCCAGGCCTTATGCAGAAGCTGAATAATCATGCAATGTAGAAAAGCTAACGTGCTGAACTCACCCTGAACTGCTCATGTTAATAAAGGCTGCTTAGCTAGAATTTTCAGCAATGAACCGACAGACAGGAGATGATGGAACTAGAGTATGTATCCAATTCAGTGTAAAGCAGACAAGATGTACTTTCCCAGGACTCGAACAATAGAGACACTGACTGGAGAAGAAGATGGAACATTTTTGATACCTGATGAGCCAGATGAAGGACATTGTACTGTGAACCAATCGACACCCTGAGAACGGCGTAATATTAGAATTCATAGATTTGAAAAATTTAAGTTATTGGGTAGGGGAATAACTGGTGATCAACTGACCAATTAGGAATTAGGGGATGGACTGGGCAACTTTAATATAATGTCGTGACAAAGGGGGAAAACTCCAGAACTGATGGGGAGATGTTAGAGGCAGATGATCGGGGCAAGACCTTTCTCTGAAATTGGTGCGAGATTCAGTCAGTGGGCTCATGCTCTTGAGAGCCTGATGTGTTGCTGATCGATTGATGACCTGAAGACAAAGACTGACTTTTTACCTGATCCATACCGTGGATAGGTAGCTATGACAATGTGACTGATTGACTTTGTGCCTTTTCTTTCTCGGTAGCAACTGCGCTGTTTTATAGTTTTTCCCCTAGCTAGATGTTTTTTCCAAATTCATGCTCCAAACTGTTTTCGCATGAAGTCCCACATGCTAATGCTAAATCAGGGTTAGGTAGGGAGACGTTGACATATATGGTGACAAATGATTGATGGACTGATTTGCTTAACTCTGCTACTCATGTTAACATATTCATCATTATTGGCTTATGTTGAGGCATTAGAACGCATGTTTTCTCAAGTTCTGATTAGATTATGTTATCGGTGGTCACTAATGAATTAATACTGAAGTCAATTGAATAAAGTTTGAATTAACCTCATGAATTAGCATTGTAACTAATAGGGAAATAAAATTGATAAAACGTATAATTGAGTTGTGGTTATTCATGAAATGAATGAAATATTGACAATTTTCACTGACGATTAATTTTTCTCTTAGTGGTTATTGATTTGTGTATTGGTTACTGATGGATGTCGATTTCTACATAGCTAGGATACTCAATGCGAATCAAAAGGTTCATCAACCTATACACGTCACCCTGTAAGTTTACTTACTAAGGACCAGGCGCGCCAGCAGCATCTCATTCCTCTGCTTCTCTCAGAGAGACATGGCTGCTATGGTTAAAAGAGTCACAGGCCCGCTTGGATCCACCGTCTGTATTCTCGTTAGTTTAAACCTGAATGAGACCTGAAAGTGGCTGAGAAGAACCTGACTTCTGTCCTGGTTCCACCTGGCCTCCATCTGTGTCTAAAAATTGTCAATGCGATGGACTGCACTAATCCATTCCTTGTCACAATGTATAAAATATAATGTTGCTATGGGTAAGAGAGCTATATTTCCTAATTGTTCCTTGCTCGTGGAGCTATTTTGTAAACGGTTTTGTGATTTGAACACACAAATCTAATGGGTTAAAGTTTTAGCTGGCTCCATCATATGGAGGATGCTAAATTTGTAGTTGAGGATAGCAGAAGCAGATCTTCTGAAGCAACTAGTCCAATGTCCTGCACAGTGATGTAAATGATCCACTGCACACAAGCCCTCCAGTCAAGTACAAAAGTGTGTCATTCTCTTCTCAAGTCATCTGGAAAGCAAAGAAAGTTATTTTTATAAGAACATTGGAGTTTAATTTTATAACCAGAACAGCATCTTCAATAAGCTGTCACCATCTTGTCACTTCGTTCGCAGAAGCCACATTGTCACAAACAAAAAATGACTACAAATCCCACAGTTCCTTTAAAGACCCACCCCACACCAGCTGAATAAAACTCTCAATGCATGAAAAATGCATGACATGACCAGTGAAAACAATATAAATATATTCCAAACAAGGTTAGCAAGTTTCTGGCATCCTAGCACCCTATTGCTACTTCTCTGCGCAATGTTAAGATTTAAAAGAAAATAGCAAGCCTAAAAATCGAGTTTCTGAGGATGGATCGCAAAGCATACCTTTTCTCAGTTTGCTATTTTCTGTCATAGCCCTTGACTACGAATTGATAATAGTGCCAGGCTGAAAGCTACTTCTCTGGGCCACTTTGAGCCCTAGTGTAATCCCAGACTGCAGCTAGTTTGTTGCAGCAAACCGCCATGACCTCATGCCTGATAGCGCAAAGCCTTTCCAACTAATGTTCAGATACCTGACTTTTTATAGTACCTGATATTTTAGTATCTGATTGCTGATTTTATCTCATGTTTATAAGTTTGGTGATACTAAAAGTCCCAACAAGACTAAAAAAAAGTATGGAGATAAAACAGTCATCTCAATTCGTATGTTGATATTTAGCCTTCACTATAAACATCTATACTAAAACGGCAGCGGACAGATCAAAAGGAAATGTGTCAGCCTGGCTAGGAGGATGTGATGCTAACACTTATGTGCTCCTCTAAAGTCTCACAGATTCTATTATAAATAAATAAGAGCCTGCAGGGCAGCTCATGACAAAAAGAGATGTTTTGAAAGGGCAGGGTCACCGTGTTCACTTCACTACTACACTTGTGCATGTCAACGTTCCCCCTATTTTCTTGTTCAGGGCTCACCCAGTGGCATCCTCCTGGGGATTCCATAGTGCATGTTCACTTCATGTGGCTTTTCACACTGTGCTTGCAGGATGCACATCTTTTGTGTAATCCCTGATGGGCACCATCTACCCTTTAACCCCTTCTGCTGCCAGGCCTTTTTTTCTCCCCTCAGGTGCCAGGCCTTTTTTTGGCTATTTGGGGCAGTTCGAGCTTAGGCCCTCATAACTTTTTATCCACATAAGCTACCCACGCCAAATTTGCATCCTTTTTTCCAACATCCTTGGGATTATAGAGCGTTTGTGGGTTCCCCTGAAAGATACCAAGAAATTAGCCAAAATACAGTGAACATTTTGTTTAGTTTTTTTTTTAAAAAGGGAAAAAATGTCTGCAGAAGGCGGCTTGTGGTTTTTTTCCCTGAAAATTGCATCAACAAAGGGATTGTGGTGCTAAAATCACCATCTTCCCAGCTTTCAGGAACAGGCAGACTTGAATCACAAAAACCCAATTTTTCAACACAATTTTGGCATTTTACTAGGAAATACCCCATTTTTACAATTTGTGCTTTCAGCCCCCTTCCAGTTAGTGACAGAAATGGGTGTGTAACCAATGCTGGATCCCAGAAAGCTAACCATTTTTGAAAAGTAGACAAAATTCTGAATTTACCAAGGTGTCATCTGTGTAGATCCTACAAGGGTTTCCTACAGCAAATACCAGCTGAAATAAAAAAATATTGAAATTGAGGTGAAAAAACAGCCATTTTTCTCCACGTTTTACTCTATAACTTTTTCCTGCAATGTCAGATTTTTTAAAGCAATATACCGTTATGTTTGCTGGACTCTTCTGGTTGCGGGGATATATAGAGCTTGTAGGTTCATCAAGAACCCCCTAGGTACCCAAAGCCAATAAATGAGCTGCACCTTGCAATGGGTTTTCATTCTATACCGGTACACAGCAATTCATTTGCTGAAATATAAAGAGTGAAAAATAGGTATCAAGAAAACCTTTGTATTTCCAAAATGGGCACAAGATAAGGTGTTGAGAAGCAGTGGTTATTTGCACATCTCTGAATTCGGGGGTGCCCATACTAGCATGTGAATTACAGGCCATTTCTCAAATGGACGTCTTTTTTACACACTGTCTTACATTTGGAAGAAAAATGTAGAGAAAGACAAAAGGCAATAACACTTGTTTTGTTATTCTGCGTTCCCCCAAGTCTCCAGATAAAAATGGTACCTCACTTGCATGGGTAGGCCTAATGCTCGCGATACGAAATGCAATATCGTCACATCACATTTTTACATTGAAATCGGACGTGTTTTTTGCTAAGTGCCTAGCTGTGGATTTTGGCCTCTAGCTCAGCCAGCACCTAGGGAAACTACCAAACCTACACTTTTTTTTAAAACTAGACACCTAGGGGAATCAATGAGAGGGTGACTTCTGGGGCTCTCACCAGGTCCTGTTACCCAGAATCCTTAGCAAACCTAAACATTTAGCAAAAAAACACCACTTTTTCCTCTAATTTCGGTGACAGAAAGTTCTGGAATCTGAGAGGAGCCACAAATTTCCTTCCACCCAGCGTTCCCCTAAGCCTCCAGATAAAAATGGTACCTCACTTGTGTGGGTAGGCCTAGTGCTCGCAACAGGAAATGCCCCAAAACATTATCTGGAGCAAAAATTATCAAATACAAAACTACCTGTTTTTGCTGGGGGGGGGGGATCCCCCAATGTTTTCTTTAAAAAAAAAAAAATCACATATTCCCCACATTTCTGTGTGGGATCACCCCACCGGGACAAATTTCCTACCACCCAACATTCCCCTCAGTCTCCAAGTGAAAATGATACCTCACTTGTGTAGGTGGGCCAAGTGCCTGTGACAGGGAAGAGCCAAAAACATGTCAGAATTGAGGGGGAACCAAAGCCAGTCCAAAAGGGCAGTTTGAAATAAAACATTTTTAGGCTGACAAGTGCAGCAGAATTTTTATTGGTACAGATGAGACAAGGTTGGGTGGTAGGGATTTTGTGGATTCCTGCAGATTCTGAAAGGTTCCATCACAAAAATGTGGGAAAAATGTGTGATTTCCAGCAAAGTTGGAGGTTTGCAGGGTATTGTGGGTAAGAAAATGGTGCAGGGTGCATGTGAAGCACACCACCCTGGAATCAACCAGATGTTTCGTTTTCAGATGTGTCTAGGTCTTGTAGATGTTTCTACATGGCAGTGTCTCAAAGTAAAAAAAGTGCAGCCCTCACCGTTCCAAGTGGAACGATTTTGAGAGTTACCAAGCTCTCATGGCCCAAATGTAAAACTAAAACACCAAATAATCAAATGTCCTCTTGCTTGATGTGTTAAACCGCAAAAAGTGCATGTTATTCCCCACTGACTCGTAACAGGTGTTATTTATTGCATCCAATAAATAACGTACCACACAGTATCGTACAGTGATTAAACGTTAACAACAAAATCCTTTCATAAAATGTTACAGCTTTGGGGTTCTTTTGCCACACAAATCATTTTGCCTTCCATCTGAGCAGCCAGTTGTACCAGTTTTACATTCTGAGACTGAATCCTCGAGCGATGTTTTTAAACGCTTCTTTGGAACATTGGTTAGAAGGCAAACTTTAAGAAATTGGGTTCTGGTTGAGTGGGATGAAACCAACAATTGAGTGTCCTTAAAAAGGGATTAGGTTTTGTGGCTAGATCGTTTCCGGACTTTACAGAGATACATATTGATCTTTTTAAATTTGTACGGAAATGTAAATTGTTAAAAAAAATTGACCTCAGACAGCAATCTGACCCAAATCGTGGCCAAGAGATAGACACATGTGATTTCACCATTGGGGATATAAGAGACATACAGACCTTACTTTACATAGCAGGAGAGGACGACAGCAACAATGACACCACTTGTGATGACATTCTAAGAGAATTGGGCATCAACAGCTCTGCCACTTGTAGCAGTGGACTAAAACCCCGATCCAAATTCACACCCATTCTCACATCAGACAACCTAATAGATGTTTTCTACAAATTAACCACCAAAGACCTGTACAAACTGGAAAACCAATACACACTAGGGCGCAAACCCTGGGCTCACAATCTGAGCCCACAGGAACAGAAGGCTTTATGCTCCTTTGATGACATTAAAGATATAGGCCCTCATTCTGAGCCCGGCCGCACTGCGGTCAAACGAACGCGGGGGTCATTTTGACTTTCCTGCTGGGCCGGCGGGCGATCTCCAGAAGATCGCCCGCCGGCCCAGCGGGAAAGCCCCTGCAACGAGGAAGCCGGCTCCGAATGGAGCCGGCGGAGTTGCAGGGGTGCAACGGGTGCATAGCAGACAGTGAAAATCATTGTGGGGCCCCACGACACCCGTTCCCGCCATCCTGTTCCTGGCGGTAAAAACCACCAGGAACAGGCTGGCGGGAAGGGGGTCGGAATGCCATGGAGGATTCCCTGGGCCAGGGGAAAAACGGCTGGAAACCGCCGGTTCCCCTTTTCTGACCGCGGCGGTGGCCCTGGAAGCACCGCCAGCCTGTTGGCGGTGCTTCCGTGGTCCCCGGCCCTGGCGGTTTGAAACCGCCAGGGTCGGAATGACCACCATAGTCATCAAAGAAGCGGACAAAGGTGGAAACATTGTCATCATGAATCGCAAGCACTATGTCGGTGAAATAGACAGACAACTTCAGGACCAAAGAGCTTATTGTAAACTCCTTAACAATCCTTTAAGCACAGTTACTAGAGACAGAGACCAAACTGTGCTTCTGGAGAGAGAGAGAGAGAGGCCTATTAACAGACTCGGAGTATAAGTATCTTTTCAATCCGACGCCCATATTCCCCTGCATTTACATTCTCCCTAAAGTCCATAAAACAGCACATTTTCCCCCTGGCAGACCTATAATATCTGGGATCAATTCACCCACTGAAAAATTTTCAGAATTCATTGACATTTATTTACAACCATTTGTCTGCAACTTACCGTCATACATCAAGGACACCACACATTTACTCAGCCTCATTGCTGATTTTGAATGGACGGAGGGGCACCTTTTGGCTACACTGGATGTCAGCTCTTTATATACATGCATACCGAAAAAAGAAGGCTTGGCCGCTATCCAGTATTTTTTGGATAAAAGAGAAGCAACCTTTCTGACACATTCTAGTATGTTGATGGATCTAATCAACGCGGTCATGGACAACAATGTCTTTCTACACGAGGGAACATGGTACAGACAAAAACAAGGAGTTGCGATGGGGGCGAAATTTTCACCGTCCTTCACGAACCTGTATATGGGGTACTTCGAACACCATCACTTGTGGACCAACTGTCCACCAGAACTCACGCAATACATCCTTTACTGGGGTCGGTACATTGATGTACTTCTTTTCTGGTCAAGGGATCACGACTCCTTTGAGCAGTTTACCAAGTACCTAAATGCCAACCATTATAACATACACTTTACCACTTGTGCTAGCTCAGTGAGTGTAGATTTCTTAGACTTGACATTATATACGGATGGCAAGCACATCTGTTCAAAGCTTTTCAGAAAAACAACAGCATCAAACTCAATTTTGCATGCCAGCAGTGCACATCAACTTTCCCAAATTCAAGCTATCCCTTATGGGGAAGCTATAAGGATTAGACGAAATTGCCAGAAAAACTCGGAATTCATTGAGCAGCTTGAACTCCTAGAGAACTGCTTTCGCAACAGAGGGTATCCGAATAAACTGCTAAAGAATACATGTGAAAGAATTCTGAAGGTAGACAGAACATCTCTGCTTCAGAAGAAAACTAGAAAAAAGGTTGATAAAAAGAGGGCCCCAGCATTCATAACCACATACACCTGTGCCAGTGCAGAAGTGTTCAAGATTCTAAACAATCACTGGCATATTATTTTATCTGACAAAATCCTCAAACAGGGTCTCAGAAAAAAGCCAGACATGATTCACCGCAGGGGACGCACTCTGAGAGACAAACTATGTCATAGTTATCTACCAATAGTCCCCAATGATAGTTGGTTACCCGCACCACCGTCTGGTTTCTACAAATGTGGCCACTGTAATATTTGTAGCTATGCCCTGGACAAAACGAAAGACTTTTGCTATAACACCAAAACCACATATACGATCAAGTAATTCATGAACTGCAACACCAAGTTCACTGTCTACATCATCATTTGCATATGTAAAAAGACCTATGTCGGCAGTACTATTAGACCACTTAGAGAAAGACTGCAAGACCATATCCGAGCGATTAAAAATAACAATAGTGACTACCCCTTTGCAGTCCACTACAATCTGGCACACCCGTTACATGAAAGACCAGACAAACATTCATGGCATCGCCACTTTGGGTAAATGTCCGAGGGGGGTTAACAAAACCCTCCTCCTAAGACAACTCGAGAGCAGATGGATTGTGAGACTACACACAGTTGAAGAAGGGCTCAACTCCGACAAAGACCTACACGTATTCCTTTAGTTTGTTAACTGTGTGCAAACATACTGTATTTGCAACGTCTAAATGTGCGGTGTGGTTCCATTTATATCTTTGGAATTCATTTGCTGTTATCTGTTAATTTCTCACATGTTACATTACTACAGTGGATGTATTGCATTTTGAAACTGCTTGTTTCCCGTGATCAAAAATGTATATATACGTCGTGCCTTAATAATCTTACGATTTTCGGTGGAAGTTTAAATTTGCTGTCTTTAATTCTGTTCGAATTTCCACATCCTGATAGACGATGTTTCTTTTTCCTCCATAATAATCCGTCAATGTGGACTCATTGCATGCAACTACACTAACCAGCATTATGGTCCCGCCATCTACCCTCTCCTCTCTACACTAACTTACCATTTTTTGCATGTCACTACTCATATTTTGAAGTTAATATCTGTTCTTAATTCTTCTCGCTCTCCTCGTAAATACCTTCAATTTCAAATTTCCCTCCAAAGATGGTGGACTCTACTGCCTCAGGATCCTCAGTCCACTTTCTATTTTTACCAATACTCGACATTTCGGGTTGCTCTATGGGATTTATATCCCAGCTACGGGTCGGCGCTCACTTCAGATGAGAGGCGATTCTTGAATTAGAAGGCCAGGAGACCGACGGCAGGTAACGGAGCCCATGCCCGTCTTTCCTAGTTGCTCCGATATGAACATTATGCACTCTGTTCAACGGTGACACCTGCTTTGAATAATAGCGGTCACCGTTGGATCCAATACTGCCCTTTACCATGGCATTGACTTCCGTATTTTGCCGAGCGCATGCTGTCCTAACTGTTCTTCTGACCTGGCAGACGGGCTTTTAATTTATAAGCTTCCCTTTGAGTTTCTACCATCGGGTTTTGATTTTTGGCAGCTGGTGGCTTGCTCAGCAGTTTTTACCTCTGTTCTACAATGAATATGTTAATTACTTCTGGCTTCCTCCCGTATAGAATTAATTATTGAGACTGGGGTTTTCTATATTTTTTTCGTTGTTGGCCTAATGCCTGGCCTCTTTCCTGCATAGTGTTCCCCACCACCCCCAGCATTATCAGTAACCTATTTGGCTACTGCCTCGCTTTTAACACGCGCAATTGTTAAGTCCTTTTGTTTTCTTCCTTTTTCTCTTTTTTCCGTTTTTTGACTGCCCCTCGTAGCCTCTATGGCTCGTAGTTCAAGCTTAGTTGTTTACCCTCTTTTTTCCTTTATCTTTATAGACGTACCATGGTCTCTGGACTCCCGTGTGATTTATATCAGATCTTGCTTACTTGTTCAACATCCTTAATAACAGGAATCCCATATGAGTCACAACACCTCCATATAATTGAAGGTATGCCCAACTCTATCTCTCTCTTTTCCTTTCGTCTTTCTGCATGCTGCCACACGTTCTTCAGTTTATCTCGCGCACATCACATGGGTGACTTTTTTCACTTTCGGTGCAACTAGCACTACATCGAGGGGGTGGCTGTGTGATTTTGCATGGCTTCTCTTTCCAGGGCATCTCATGTTAATACACTGTATTGATATTCACCACCTCTGCCTGCGGAGAGTATAGGTCTATTTTCCAATCTTCACACTACACACATAGTAAGTAGGAGGGCACTTCTCCTTCTGCCTGTATGGCAGCTGATATCATTTCACCACTTGTCTCTGATACTTGGTCTCTCATGTCCACTTATCAATATTGGTGTGTTTCACGGCTTACACCACAATTCAGTCTGTCAATAATCCATTGACATTTTTTGTTATTCATACGTCCTATTTTATATGTATTTACAGCCTTGAGAAAGTCCAGTTGGACGAAACACGTGTCGGCTGTTTTCTTTCAACCACAAGAAATTGTATTGGCCTACCAATTACTTACCTAGTGTACTTCATTGGACCTAGGTCACCTACTTTGTGGTAACAATACCAAGGAATAAATGGCTTAGACTTTGACCTCAAGATGTGCCGTGGTTTTCTTCACTTTATAAATGGGATGAAACACTATTTAAGGATGAACCACAATCCTTGTCAGGGTGGAGTCAAAAGTAGACCCTAACCTGTGCTCAACCCCATGGTAGCATGGCACAGAGCAGTCAGGCTTAATTTGGAAGCAGCGTGTAAAGTATTTGTACAACACTTTCAAACATTAAAAAACAAATAATAATGAACAGCACCACAAAACGGATCCCACCCCAGATTAGGATAATGGAGGAGATTTTAGTAAACAATACAAGACCAAATTACAAAAATCCAATCACTGGAACCAAAAGATGTGCAGGTTTAAAGTTGTCACTGCAAATAGCACCAAAGCACAGAGTGCCAACTATAGATATCCGGTCGCACTAGATCAGGACAAAGTCACATGTTCAGGTTGTCCATGATAGAGTGCAGGCAAGATATACCTAGTTAGGCCCCCTGAACAAGGGTATCTTAAATCCTGGTTGTGGAGCGTTGCAAGGTCCTGCATCAAGGATGTGTCGCACAACCGCAGCAATGCATCAGTTCCGAGAAGCTACGAAGCTGCGATGCGAGAATCTCCGCCATCCTCGAGGCCATCAATGAGGGATTTGTGATGCGAGAACCTGTTTTGGCAAGGCATCACAGATCCTTCTGCTCTGATCAGAGAGTTTTGATGTGGGCTGTGAGGTCTATGCAGAGTCCCTGTGCTGGAAGAATCCAGCAGAAGAGATGAATTGGCTCTGCTGGATCGGATGTTGGACTGGCAGGGCACCTTCAGGCTGACTTCCAGGGGTCCAGGACTGGGGTAGCACCACTTGGCAGGGTAGGACTCACAGATGGCAGAGTCCAGGTGCTGGGTTCAAGGTGGTTGGAGCCTTAGGTCCCTGAGGCTGTCGTGAGGAGGCCAACCAACTAGCGCTTGAAGTCACTCTGGGGTCCTGAGTTCAACAGATGCAGGTCCATTCCTTCTCACCCAGGCAAGAGGGCAGCAGGTCAGCAGGTCAGCAGGTCAGCAGGTCAGCAGGGCAGGGGTCTTTCAGAGCAGTAGCCCTTTCAGCAGCACAGCAGTCCTCTTCCTGACAGAATCCCCAGATCCAGAAGTGTACTGAAGTGTTGGTGTTTGAGGTCCAATATTTATAACTGGGACTTTCTTTGAAGTAAGTGAAGCTCCTAAAGGCTTCCTATTTTCCCTGCCCTTGTTTCAGACTAACTAAAGGGGGTATGCAGCCCTTTGTGTGGAGGCAAGAGACAGCCTATTCACATTTAAGCAGAATGGTGTTTTGCTACATCTTGCCAGTGAAGACCTGTAGGACCTGACTCTTTATATAGAGCACAAAAAATATGTGCACCGTGCAGAGACTCCGAGCAACCCCACCTTGGTTTCCAGAGGTGAAAACTCGACCACCTAATGCTCTACTTTTTGTGGTATCTTGATCGAGCGGTTAGGCCAATTTTGGAGAAGTGCTAAGCATTTTTAGAACTCACAGTATCAATAAATGTGGACACCCTCAAAAGTATAACTCAAGACCAATCTACAACAATACTTCAGATTTTTATTAAAAAAAATTAAGACCAAGATCATCGAAATTGTACTTTTTAAGTCATGGTTTTACAAAGTTTAGCAAAAATAGTCTTCTTGTGCGTAATTACACACCATAGGAATCAATGGGAGAAAAATGCATATAAGATTAGGCAATGTGTCTGTTTTTAGGTAGAGGTCATCGAGGGGTCCTATGGGTCAGTTGGATAAGTTTGGGCAGGTCCTGGTTCAAGCAGTAGCAGCTGCTGAAGGTCTTGGAGTTGGTACAAGAAAGGCGAGGGGGACCACTTGGAAATGCACTGCACAGGCAGACTTCAAGGTATGTCTGGTGGGTCCCCCTGAAGTGTAGAGGTTGCAAGGGGTAGGAGATCCTTAAAGCACAGCTGGTTCTCAGGTACATGGGCCAGGGGGGCTGGGTGCAGAGCAAATAGGTCAGACAGGAGCTGTGCCCTTGGAACCAGGAGGCACGTCACTTGGAAGGTGGTTTGCAGGTCAGCAGAGCCACTCTGGGGGGTGGTTCTTGAGTATCCTGAAGTCCCTCAACTGGTGCTTGCTTCTGGTCCTCGGAGAGTAGACAGTGGACTTTTCTTCTGGGTGTCCAACATTGGGGGTCCAGTACCCCTGGGCTACTGCACGACTCAGCCACTGGAGGTTGCAGTGCCACCAAACTTGACACACTTCTGGATCCATCGGTTGGAATTTGGTCCAGCTACTGTGTCTGGTTCCTTGGTCAGTGGCTGGTCACTTCACTGGTTTCTGCTTCACGCTAGCAGGAAGTGATGCCTTCACTCTGGAGGTAAGTCCTTCTCAGTTTTTGGAATGTTGGAGGTCCTCTGGGGTTTCTTAGAGTCTGTCCAATGTCCAGTCTACCCCTCAGCAGCAACTGTCGAGTCCTGGGTGGAGCAGGCAGAGTTTGGAGCCTATTTCTTGGTGCAGCAGGACCAGAGTTCTCGAGCCTTGGGTCTTCGTTGTCGCTTGCCTTCTTGTGTCCATCGAATATGATCTGCGGGTCGAGGGATGCCCGCTAAATACTGCATTTAGGGGGAGAGTTTAGGAGAGTACCTAGTAGTGGCCAATGGGTCATTAGGGTGGCTACACCCTCTTTGTGACCACCTCCTATGGGCAGAGGTCACGTCCCTAACCCTGACTGACTATTTTCCTATCATGCAAGATGGAGGAAAATGAAATGGAGAGGTCACCTTGTCTCCAACACCTTTGGTGGTGGTACAGGTGTGGGGTGGGCACACCACCTAGTCTTTGTGCATTTTCCCACTGTTGCTGCTGCCAAAAGTGCAATGGGGGTGGCCATCTGCTGCTAGTAGCAGAACTGGGGGTCAAATTTCAAGTGTGGCAAGCCCTTTGAAGCTGGCAGGCAGGGCAGGTCACATTCCTTGGGGAGCATGTGTAACACCTCTGCCCAGAAAGGGCTTTGATTTCTTGTCTCAGAGAACAAAGGCCCTCATCCCAGGGATCCAGAATCTTGTCTGGTGGTGGCAGGCTGGTTAGGATTGTCCAGCAACCATGCCAGGGTTATTTGACTTTGTAGGGGTCACCTCTAAGGTGGCCCCTGGGTACATTTTGCAATACATCCAATACAGTTACTAGTTTGGACTTATTGTTCTGAGTTGTTTGATACCAAACAACCCATGTTTCAGAGTGGCCATCATGTAGCTGTGAAACTTGTGCTGACCAGTGTCCAGCACATGCACATGCATTTAAAATGGCTGCTCTCTACACTTACTATGTCCCAAGTTTGGCAAGGACACAGTCGGGCATATTGCTCATTAATCTATGCCCACACATGCAGTATAGTGCACCCTGCCATAGGGCTGGCAGGCCTGCCAGAGGAGTGGCTTACCTCTATTGCATGCAGTGTGCAGTGGACAAGAAACAGGCTGTGTGCCATGTTGAGTTTGTATTTTAGGATGGCACCAGGACACTTTGCCTCCAATGACAGTGCTGGGTCCACGTGGATGCATGGTCCTAAGGGTGGCATAATCTGTGCTGCTGCCCTCAGAAGCCGACCCTTAGTACCCCATTACCTGGGTACCTAAGTACCATTTACTAGGAACTTATAGTGGTAGGCACTTTCCTACATGGCCCATCCAGGTACATCAAAGCTATATTGTGTGTGGCTCTCTAGGAGGAATAAGCGAAGCTCAACTGTCAGCTACACACAGTCATGTGACAGAGACTAAATGGCTAAGGCACAGAAATGGCAACTTTCTACATGTGATGTTTTCAAAACTGTAATGTAAAATCTGACTTCACAATATAAGAGGATTTTACCTCTTCCCATTTGGGAATTACAGCTTATTAAATGTAATAAGGAGGCTCCAATGTTATTCTATGGGAGAGGTAGACTTTGCACTCTTCACTACAACCACAACCACAGCTTCAGCAGTTAGTAAGCCATTTGAGTCCCACATATTTATGACACTAGGGGAGAATACATTCCTATATTTTTTTATGATTTAACGTCCACTGAGATAATCAGGGTAGTACATTCTTCTGTGATCAAGTCACAGACAGGAAGGGTCACTACAGTCACGGTTGCTGGTACATTTTAACGATGTTTTCATAATTCCATTTACTGTATTATTATCCAGATATTTCTTTCTACTGTTATGAAAGCCAGCCCTATTTTTATTGAAGACACGGAGGGGATGATTATTCTGTCCCATGGCTGAGTGTTCCTATTTTATCCCTTTTTCTTTTGGTCCACAAGTCAAGATGCTGAGTGCCTCCGGAGGTCTCTATAAAAGTAAACTAATTGGAATCAGCTAGTCCAAATCATAGTCAAGAAACCGGCGTGTTGTCCAGAAGAGAAGAAATTTAATTGGTCTTGTTTATGGTGGGTTTTCTTTTCTTGTTGGTATTCTTTTGCTATTTTCACAGACTTTACATCAAGAAAAGAGGCAATAGGGAATCAAAGGAGGCCCTTTATTGGGTGTGGTGGATTTTCATTTACAGATTTGTTCAACCTTTGCATGTCAGCACAGACATTTGTGGAGTTGTAGTACTTTTGGTTTGCAAAAGTGCGGCTCCTATGAATCAAGTGGCATGATGGAGACAACATAATATTCGGCTCGGTATCTTAATTGACTTCGTCACTACAAGCTATATATATATATATATAATGAAAATCTGAATTTACTTGAACTATAAGGAATTGTCCAGCTCTTGCAACATAAGATCAAGAATGATTTTGTCTGGTCTTATGTACTTCAGCTCATTCAAAGTCTTGCAACAGTTAGGTTTCATTCTGGCCCAAATGTTGTAGACTATCACCCTATCTAAAACAAAAGTGATCCTATTTGAGCAATGCCTCTAACTCCTCTACTTTAGCTTATAAAATGATAGGATCTATATGTAAAATACTATTTTTGTAAGGGTCGTTGGTATGTATTCTTCATGTCCTGGTAGATACATGTTGATAGCGGCTCCACATGGCACATGCAATGTTCCCTCTAATTATTTTTCTCCAAGTCTGGCAATATAGGGCCCCTGTGCACTGAAGACAAGGCTACGTGCACTGAAAGCACGCAGCGACTCTATGCTGGTGAGTGCAGTGTGTGAGCAAGTGCAGTGTGTGAGCTACTGCAGTCAGCAACGTTTGCCAAATCAAATGTGTTTGAAAATGAATGTAAAAGGAGCGTTTCGACTCACTCGTAATTAAATGTAATGGTCACATTGTGTATCATACAGTAAATGGTTGCAATAGCACCCTGAAAGAATCGATAATTTATTCCAGTAGCATCTGCACCAAACGGGTACCGAAATGACAGACTCACATGTTTGTACTGTTCTGTATATCCAATTAGCAAGCGGCACCCCAAGCCCCCGCTTGTGGCATGTCCTTTTCGTCAAAATGTTCTGAAAATGCCTACAGGAACAACTGAGCAGATCTCTCTTTCTTAACATAGAAGGGGCATTACTCTGTATTCCATCAGTTTGCAACTGGCTCCAGCAATTTATAAATTTCTTCCGTTTCTAACTTATGCAGTTGTATATTCTCTCGACGATGTTTTTATATTAAACAGATTAAATTTAAATACAGTACGCTTTAGCTGTTTCCTCTTCATCGTGATGTGCGTTTGTGGGTCGAGAATCACTTTTACCAACTTTTGTTTATGCCATTTTTTTGCAGTCAAGCCATAACTCTCTCCAGTTCCAGTTGTTCAGTCTTTCTGTGTACTGTAAGCGTTTCTCTGTTTTTGGGCGAGTTATATACTTTCTAGTTTTGCACTCTTCCTTAGCACTATCCTTTAGTAGTGTTCCAATTTCTTCTAACATTTTCATTCATTCCAAGTTCCTTTCAGTTGAACGTATTTGAAATCACCTACTGTATTGTAACCCACTCATTGAAAATAAATATTTTACTGATGTGTTCCGCATATTTAACATGGGATAATAAAAGCTTTCAGGAAGTGAAGAGTGTTGCTGAACTTGGGGGGGGGGGGGGGGCTGCAAGCACTCGAGTGCATCGCCCCAAGGAGGAGGGGCCAGGATCTTGCTGCTTCCCATCCACAGCGCTACCAAGGGCCAGGTGACATTCTGCAGAACGCAAAGTGTGTTGATGGACTTGCATGGGGACTCCAAGCCCCAGGGAGGAGGGACCAGGATCTTGCCGCTTCCCGTCTGAAGCACTACAAAGGCCCTGGTGACATCCCACGGCATGTGACGCAGAGAGTGCTGCTGGACTTGAGTGGGGACTCCAATCCACAGAGTGCATCACCCCAAGGAGAAGGGACCAGGATCTTGCAGCTTCCCTCCCACAGTGCTATAAATGGCCTGGTGACATCCTGTGGGACGCAAAGAGTGCTGCTGGACTTGCATGGGGACTTCAAGACCCAAAGCCCCAAGGAGGAGGAGCCAGGACCTTGCCACTTCCCACCCACAGTGCTACAAAACTCCTGGTGACATCCCCAGTGTAGGATGTGGAGAGTGTTGCTCAACTTGTTTGGGGACTCCAAGCCCCAGAGAGCATCGCCCCAAGGAGGACAGGCCAGGATCTTGCCACTTCCTGCCTGAAATGCTACAAAGCGAGTGGTAACATCCCACAGCGTGGGACGAGGAGAGTGCTGCTGGGCTTGAGTGGGCATTCCAAGCCCCAGTGTGAATGACCATAAGAGGAGGGACCAGGATCTTACTGCTTCCCTCCCGCAGTGATATAAAGCACCTGGTGACATCCTACGGGAGGCACAGATTGTTGCTGGACTTGCGTGGGGACTCCAAGCCCCAGAGTGCATCGTCCCAAGGAGGAGGAGCCAGCATCTTGCGGCTTCCGACCCACAGTGCTACAAATCACCTGGTGACATACTGCAGCTCAGGATGTGCCCGGGCCAAAGGCAGGCCTCTCTGCACATGCCCGCGGCCAAATGAAGATGGGCTGGGACGACCCCCGAACATCAGCAACTCAGAGTAAGCATTGCCATCCTACACGCTTGGGCTATAGGTGACAGAATTTGTCCATCACAGTCAGGAGAGAGGGTCTGGAAACAAAGGGCATTTGGATATGTTTGAATAGTTAGTGCTGGGGTGCAGTTTAGTTCAGGACAAAGAACTCAGTTTGCATCAAGTACTTTGACCCTTGACTTCAGCACATTATGGGCAAACGTAAAGTGATGGGGTGAACTACCCTTCCTTATAGGTATAGAAGTACAGACACCATGCTTGAGCGGGCTATTGGAGTGGTCGCAAGTGAAATAGCCCTGACAGAGCAAAGACTGTCTGTCTATGGTGGTGGGAGAGGGTTAAGGGGCTGGAGGGGGGGTCACAGGGAGATAGCTCCTGCAACAGCACATTGAAGGCTATATCACCTGGTTTGGTAATGGAACATACCCTAAGGGGATACATACTCGCAGTTCCAAAGGACCCACAAAATGGGGGGTCGAGAGTTGAGGGTAACCCCTGTGTATGTCTGGCAAACCCATGTTCTATTAGTGCTGTAGTTTGACTCTTGCTCTAGGTAAGACTGCTGGTTTAAGGATGACAGTACTTATGTTTATAGGCTACTTTGCCAGTCCTACAACAAGTTGCAACCGTCATCCAAACCCTCCCGGCTCACAAGCAGCACCTCACCAAAAACCCAAACAGTAAAAAGTGATTTGTGGCAGCCTTTGGGCATGGACTCAAGAGTGTGACATCTCAGGGAGTGTTGTGGTTAAATGGAGATTACCCCTTTCCCACGTAAACACCATGTCTCAATCAAACACAGGCAATGAAGAAGATGCAGTAAGGTTTCAATAGGATTTATTCAGCAAAACTACAATCTGCGATACGTTGCATGGGCTGCAATGATTAGGATAATGAACAGTGCAAGAAACAGAATGGTAAAGACAAGAGTTATTAATACAAAGACCCCCCCATCTTGCGATAACATGTAATGACATCAAGTATGAGATATGTCCTAAATACCCTAGCATAATGAGCCTATCCTCTAACCCAAAAGAGAGCTAGGTATGTTAAACCTAATCTGCCAATGCCATGTCCATGAGAAGAGCTCCCCAACCCTTGTTACCTTGGAATGAGGTCTCTAGCTCAGACTCTGTAGGGACACGAAGACTGAGTCAGCGTCAAGGCGACGTGCAGCATCGATAGCAGAAATGGCATCTGGTCGGAATCCCACTGACTATCTGTTTAAATGAGGAGTATTTATAAAGATCTGCTTGGTCCCCTGATGTTGGTCTGTTCCCAAACAATAGATAAGACATGCTTGGGACGGTAATTTATATAAACAATTCCCTCGAAAAGGTGAAGAGGGAAAGTACCTAATGTGAACACCTACAGTTTGTACATCTTTGTCGCTTTATATTGACGCCTTCGCACGGTGGCACTGATATCGCAAACTAAAACACAGGCCTAACTAAAAACAAGGCAGCCATCTTAAAATATTTTATTAAATAAATGTGCTAAAACAGAGCAAGCTAAGTAGGGTAAAAGTCACTAGGTGATGGGGGTCGAGTCTGCAAGCCAAAGGCTAAGCTAACTCCTGTATCCCAATAAAACAAACTAGGATTCAATGCATTGGTGCTAACTCATCTCCATAACACACTCCCAAACGTAAGAGGCCTAGTATTCGAACTCCCCATTCATCGCACCAGCCAAAGACTAGCCAGGGTTTGAGCGGGGCAGTGAGGAAAAAGATGGGAAATTAGCTGACAGTTTACAAAACCAACTAATCCCAAATAAGGAAAGTCTGGCTGCTTTGGATGTACAACTGACTAATCTCTCCAAAGCCCGAACGCCCATCCACTGGCAGAATGATTCTAATTCAGGCATCGATAAGCAGGCTTGTTGCTCAAGGTCAAAGGGGCTCAGTGGCAGATGTACCCCCCCATGGCAGTGAATTTGCCACAAAATGAGAGATGCTGATAGTCAATGACGGGGGGGAAGAATTTAGGGGAGCTGGTCCGAGCATTGCTGTGGCAGGACAGAGGGAGTGGCTACTGGTAGGGATAAACAAACCACTTCCTTAGAGACAGCAGACGGGGCACAGAAGCAGCCAGATATGGTGACCAAAGCAAGTAGCAGTACCCATACTGTCCCCGTCCTAGACCTCCCTCTTTAGGCATGCCCAGATTTGTTGGTACTGGCAGCTGTGCCCCCACTGAAGCAAGCTCAAATGGAGACTGAGGAACAGGCCCATAATAAAGTCATACATTGCTTAAGTGTACACAAAATGTTTTCCAAGCACAGAGAAATTCGATTTTTACAACAATGATTTTGATAGTGTTCCTCACCCTAGATTTCCTGTTTTATTTGAGTTTATTACCTCTATGGTGGAGAGGGCCTCTAGTAAGGGCCGGCAACACTACCTATTTTTGGCAGGAGATTTTAATGCAAAGCTCATAAGGTCAGGACTGGAGAAAGGGACACTGGGGGCTGGAGGGCCAGATCAGTAAGGGAAAGAGCTGGGAGCTTTCCTGGTAGCAGACAGTTTGTATAATGTGCTGGATGTGGCTGGCAAGGGCCAGCTGGGTCTAGTCGAGCGCTTCTGTTATCAATTACATTTTTATTTCCTGCACTTTAACAGGTTTATTGAACAACAATACCATTATTGGTTCATGTTTTAGCACCCATAACCTCTTAAGGGTATTGTTGACATGGCCATTTAGGGAATCACCACTAGTTGACACCAAGTTATGTAATCTGAAGGCACCTACTGACGGCCTTTGGCTGGTTTGGAAGCTTTATGATCCACTTCAAGCATAAGCTAAGTTGTGGTTGCAAATATGGAGCATGTCCTGAACTGCTTGGATGATGATGTGATGAATGGAGTTGGTCTTTTGATGCTTTTTGTTATGGGATTAGCTGTCCCTGCTTAAACCCTGTAAAGCAGTGCATGTCTAACTGTACTGGTTCAATCAGGACTGTAGCGATCTGACAATTGTTTAGGGCCCTCAATACAATTCCGAGGGACTCCGGGGTAGTAGATAACCCCCGGAAGTGCTACAAATTAGTCACCTCTAGGCAGTTGAGGGAAGTTATCACCCTGCAGTGGACACATTAGTTGATTTCACTCTGACTTAAAACAGCAGGTCTTTTAGGGAAGAGGTGTCAATAGTGTTTAATATATGAATTTTATGATGTATTATATATGTTCATTGATTCCTTGGGCCAAAATGTTTTTTTGTTTTTTGTTTTTTAAGTATGCACTTTTTTTGGCTGTGATTGTTGACTTGACATTCAGTCTTTATTTATGTTGGCCATTAGAATGCAAACAGGTGAGTTCATTGTGAAATGGTACAAACATTATCCAGTACTGAAATAACCTAAAATTGCATGTTAAGTGAACAGGAGTTATCAAAAACATTTCTGAAATATAACGCTTTCAAATGATTTTAAGATTTAGAGGACGCGTGTGATGCTAATATGTGTGACTAAAGTGAAATTCCTATGGAAAAGAATTTTAAACAATTCTTTTCAATTAAGACAGAATTGTCTTTGCAGACCGTTACTCTACAAAAGAGTGAAAGTGACAGTGATAAGGTGGAAAATAGATAAAAAGAGAGAACTACTGCATGAAAATGAGATCACAGATTAATTTTCATCAGCTGCTATACAGATTGTTAAGAGAGATAAAAATGCTTGTTAAAGAGGGCAGAGGATTAAAGTTTTAATATCAGAAAAGCGTGTATCTAAGTTTTGCCTCATTTAATCACATGATGCTAAAATATGTGCATTGTAATGTACAAAGTGGGAGGAAAATTACAAGAGAACTATGGAATTTGGAAGGGTACAATCCTTAGTGGAGCTAGAGCTGACAGATTATGATTAGATAGATGATGGGAAAGCAAGGAAACATTAAACCACAAATAGATATTTTGCAAAGATGGTGTTGGTTGCTGCATCACATGATAAAAAACGTATTTACAAGAGGTGTAAAGCTTTGTGATAAATGAACTAATTGACAGTGAAAAGGAATGGAAACTTGTCAATATAGGCAAACTGATTAATGAGGGTGACAACAAATGACTAAAATCACAGTATTGAATTTAGTAGCATGAAATCATGCATTTTGCAAGGAGTTACAAGTGATATGAGAATAATAACCGACTATAACAAAAACTAACTGCAGCAAGCCTTGGAATGATCTGAAGTACATACAACTAGACAAAATAATTTATCTTTATGTTCCATGGGACAATTAATTCTACCGTAGTAAGTTACTGGTTGATGCTTTATTTTACAGGCCTGCAACCAATTAATGGTCATTTTATAGTATTTAATTTAGGAAGGTAATCATATAGCGAACCTCCAATTACAAAATTCCATCCTTGATAAAATGAAAAATATATGAAGTAGTAAAGTTCTCCAGTCATTAGGATTTTGTTGTAGTGAAGACCTGGAAACATCATATCCAGCAGGTTAAGCAGTGATTACAATGTCTAAGGAGTATGAGCTGTTATCACAAATCAACATATTGTGATTTCAGAAAACAGAGTGTAAAGGAGCGAATTGTAGAGAGATTATTATTACAGCCAGATTAATGATGGGTTATGAATTTCTTCATAAATTGCTTTTGTTCACTTTCATTTTGACCTGAATAACCCAGATTTAGAGTATTTTAGATTTGTTTTCTAAGTCCACTATCTTTGGTGGATCATATTAAGCCATTTTGTTAGTTCGTTCATATTTCTCCTTTAATAGCATTTTCCTGCACAGCAGTTAATCATCTGTCTGCCCCATACATACTTATATAACTGTATTGGTTATATTTCACCATAACATCCACTGCTGTTGTGAGAGCATGAGGAAAAATACCCCCAAAATATTAAAGTTAAAGCAAGAAGTGAAAATGAACACAGAAGCAGCTGGTGCAGAAGAGACTTGGCTGCCACCCTTGATGTCACAACATTGATCTGTATGTGATCATAATGAAGACAATGTGTGAACTAATGTTAATTTAATGTAGAGTGGTGCTCTCAAAGTAAATAATGAAGTGAATTTACTGTAGTGTTAGGAGAAAATGCACTGTCTGGTATAACCTTATTAATTGAACAATAATCTTTGATTATGATTTTATAACCATCCTCATATTGCTGGAAAGTGTCTACCCTTAAAACAATGATTGATACAACGTGTACTAATGTTGAACAACATTGAGAAATGTAGTTTGCCATCATATTCATTTACATGTGTTAACAGTTCTATTTAATTTTTATATTTATTGTAGTATGAAACCTAAATGAGAAAAGTATAACTGACATTTACAATGGAAATTTAAATGTACACAGTATAACATAAGTTAAGTGTGCAATTGTAATTATTAATTAGTTTGATTTAACTAGGCCTGAATTTCTTAACGCGAGAAAAAAATGTTCCATTTCTGCTGATGTGTCATTTCATTTTAGGTGTTCTCACTTGAAATGTTAGTTTGGAAATAGATGTGAAATTATTTATTCATAGAGAGTCTCTTAGAACAACCCTGGAGAACGTACATGGAGAAACCACGAATGAAGACTGCTACTATTCATAGATGTTGCAGAAGATGTACAGGAGACCAAGGACAGCAATCTTCCCAGGGCTATCTTGGGATCGCACAGCACTGTTGCAAGGTATCTTGTGAAATGGAAGAAGAATGGACAACGTGATGACCTGATTTAGAGGGTGTTACCTGATCAAAATGTGCAGTTTTTAACTAGGACTTTCACTAATCAATAGTATAATAGATTCCCTTGGATTTTGAGGTACAGACTTTGTTTTCCCCTTCATTTTTCCAGATTCTTTGCTGTATGTGGCTTACTCTTACACTTATCTCTCTAAGACGACGCTTGACCGAGGTTCTGAAATGCTGACACCTTCTCTTTTTACCTTATTTTTTCCATCATTGGTTAACGTCATTATGCCCTCAATTATACTTTTCAAAATCCTTTTTGCCCTGGTTTGGCTTTTTAGCATTTTCCTTTATGTCCTTAAGTTAAATTTGCTTTGCATTGGTTTAGGTACCTTGTGAGAATTCTACTTGCTCAGAGCTAATTTAGTTAGATTATTTTCTTAATGGTTTGTATATAGTCGTTACTGAATTTCTTGTTTGCCTTATGCTAATCTTTTTAAATGTATTCATGCACTTCCCGTTATCCTATTGTATTTTATCTTTACAGTAAGTTCTTGAGACTTGTCTACATTAACCTCAATGTTAATTTCTAACAAAACCCTTCAACTTTATTTCCAACTTGGACCCTCATTGTGTGACCAAATGGGTTCCACTGTATTAAATGCTGATTGACTTGCACCTGATTTCCTAGTAGAACCCCTTTCACGGACTTCAAGATATTCAACCTCGAATTACATCAAAGCTTGGCTACAGTACTTTGGAGCACAGATAAGACTGATTGGTAGGTTTACTGGGTGTAATAAGTTCAGGTATTGAGAGCACAATACTAAAACAGACTGACACAGGGTCTTCAAAAAATGTACTAATGCAATTTCAATCCAGCAACCAAGCACTAGGTGGCTGACGTTCTACACCCTCATACATGGGGACCCTGGAGGCCATCAAGACAATGGTGGCTGCTTCTCAACTAAATTAAGAATTCTAAACAGATGCTAAGTTGAAGCTGAAAAGATAACAAATGAAATGCAATGAAGATATTGTCCAGCAGATCTGAGGCTAGTGGCGATGAGAGAGCGTAGTTTAAATAGTAAATATTACATATATTAGATGTGAAATGCTTATATAAATATCTAACAACGCTGTATATAAAAACGATCATAAAATATTATTTGCTTAAATGTATTCTTAACATGATTATAAGGGTGAAGTTACTACTGTGCACATAAACTAATGTAGACTGTAATAATTGCTTGCATTATGATTAATTGAATATGTTAACACTTACGAAGATTGCATTTGTATTAGAACCCATAGGCCTTAAGTTAGTGTGAGTTGAAGTTTTAGCCGTGTAGCTCTCATATTAAAGCATATTTTTCTGTTTTCCAGTGTGCTGACTCGTAAAAGGCCATGACCCAGCATGTGTTCTTTTCCTTTGTTTTATGTTGCAAGATTTGCCCTGTTCCCATCCGCATGCTAGCTGCCTTAGTATAAGTTTTATAAGTTTTGCAACAAATGTAGAAATATCCAAGGACATTTAACCATGGAAAAGAGAACTTTTGACCTGAAGAACGTGCCAAGGAGATGACATCCTCCGGATGTGCCACCTACGAAGGCGTCAATTATGAAGACCAATCAAAGCGTTATAAATTATTGTGGGGTGACAATTTGAATCACCTAATGTATAATTTGATAGGCTAAAGATAGTGGGGTATAGCGAATATCCAATAGAATTTTGGGGGAATGTATTGTGAAAAGGGATAAAAACTTATGACACAGAACGGTCGTTGGAATTAGGGAGGGAATGATATTGATTGCATCCAGAAACTGTCACTCTGTTTGGTGATTTGAGACCTAGACAAAACCATCTTAATCCATAGACTGCCCTTGCACTTCTCCTCCTTATGAGGGAAGTGTCCCCTGTCCCTTAGGTGAAATAAACTGATGGCGATCTAACTGATGTCCTGAAGACGAAGACTGATCCTGTATGCTGACTTATTCCGAGGAGGGTAATTGTGACAATGCTATTGTAATTTGTCTGTTTGCTTTTCCTTTCTAGGTACCAACTGCTGTATTTTTGGATAGAGACCTTAGTTAGATGTTTTCTAAATTTATGTTCAAAATTATTTTGCATGAAGTCCAACATGCTGATGCTAATTAGTGGTTAGGCTAGGTGATCACTTTGACTGACGCAAATAGACGTGACTGACATTGTGTTATGCTGAACTGAGATGTACATGATATTCTATGCACTCTGATTTATACATATCTTATGTTGGTGCTCTTATGTTTGTGATCTTTGCATTATTGAAGTCTTATCATAGCTATTGTGTTGTGACTTTGCTTTTATGCTGCTTGACTTTGAGATTGACACTTCTATGATTAGATTGTAATCAATAGGGAATAAAATTCACAAAACTCTAATAAAGGTGTGGTTATTCATGGCTGAAAGGTCATGGTTGCGTCGACAGTTTAATTAAATGACTTCATCTAAGGCAAGGTGTATTGTGGTTATATATGTTGATAATATCATTGACACATTGCTTGACATATTGATCAGTTATCTCGTCCTACGGTGTCTCACCACTGGGTCAAAAGATTCATCGGCCTAAAACGAGTCCTAATGTGTATAAAATTGACATAAAGGGACGCGTTAACAGAGACAATACCTTAAATAGGCATGTGTGTCAGTAAGCAAGGCGCCAGTGATGTTACTGCAGAGTTTTAATGAGAACATTACTATGAAGACTTAGAACGGTCAGTGTGGACAGAACTGAATCTGCAGATCACTGATTTTGCTTTCTACATTGGCAAAGTAACTGACCAGAAAGTTATGGAACTCTGCCCAGACAAAGGTATAGGTGACTAAACTAAACACTCAGAATTAAAAACACTGAAAAGTAATAAATTAAAAATTAATGCCATTCACAGATTTGTTGGTACACAAGCCATTACAATTTATCACTTATGAGGCAATATAATGTTGAAAACAGAATCAGATTGATGAACATGATAGAGGGATGGATGGTGAAAAAGATAGTTTCAACCATGTCAAAAAAGCACACTTACTAGGGCGAGCGCTATTTTCATTATATTATTCCAAAAAATAGTATAATTTATAAGGTGGTGTCTGTCAAATGTGAAAAATAAGCCAAAGAAGAACATGTATAGGGTATAAGTATAGAAATTATACAATTCAATGAATACTAAATTCTGACAATATAATTGTGTGAAATGTGTATTCATAGCAGATTTGCCCTAGAATAGTCCGTTCTGACTTTAGAAGTGAGTGATTAAAGATGGGATGAGTTTATGGGAGGCAGGGGTCACCTATTACTTCTGCAAGTCCTGAGTGTGGTATGCAGGTTTAGCAGATTACATATTAATAAACTCCTGCAACTAGCTGACAGAGAGGATGGCAGCACAGCATAACAACTGTGCCTCTGCGCGATAGGTCTTCCACTCCCCTCTGTACTCTTCATAGATATATTTTCATATATCTATGAGTATTTAGTAGGAAGTAGCTGTTTGAGATGGGGGCAGCAAGAAAGGAAACAATGAAACCTCTCAAAGACACCCAATGGCAAGGGGTTACAGACTACTAGAATTTATGTCCTGAGTGGCACAGGACATTGAGCACTTTAATTTGAAAATGGTAATATTGAAGTGGTAGAGGATGCTTCTATCTCACACAACATGATCTACATTATTTGAAGATCCTCTGATTAAGGGATGAAGGCATTCTATTGTACTGAGGCACAGGTCAGTCAAAGCCAATTTAAAACTATTTGACTGGAGAAATTGTCAGCATAGAAAATGTTTCCAAATGTGAGGACTCGACAAGCACAAAAGAGTAACACAATTTAAATTGAACAGATTTATCGAGCTTAGTGTCCCTTTCTCCTGCAAACAAGTTTAAATTTAATAGCACTTAGCTTGATAGCCTTGAGAGGCAGGAGATGGTCCGAAGCAAATGCCAAATAGGTGCTGGGAATGATACATCAACCCCAAAATAACCATGCTGGCATTCAGAAGGTGAAAGGGCAATGAGGAGGCCTTTGCATTTTGTTTTTGATCTAGTCACATTTGCTGGGCATTCAAAGCCAGAGGTCAAATGTCAGGCTATGTTTTCTGACAAATTGCTGTTTATTCTTTCAACATGGAGACTGGTGTTTACTTTTCTCTCTCGGAATGCAAAGTGAAAAGATTTTCTAATGCTACCTATGTGACAATCTTACTGGGATACAAGAAGTGTAAATGAAAAGGCTATATGATATAAATTTTATTGTAACAACATTTAAATACCTATAATTCAACAATATATATTTCAAAATATGTCAGCCAATAATAAAACATACAAGGCACTTTTTTGTAATCTGAATTGTAAGATTTTGATAGAACAAAAGAAAATCAAGGCACTTTTCTTGCTGATACCCAAATGATATACATTGATAACATGATTTCTGTACATTATCGTTTGTGCACTATATATTTATATCAATAAAACTGCATTGTAATCCACATTTAGTGGCCATTTCAAATGGAAAGGTGCTGTCTGTAAATGACAATGTGCTACCCCCACTATGGTACAGTAATATATTTGACAGTGTGCTCCACAATGTACTACCAGCAAAAGACTACACCCATATCACCCTACTGCTGATTTACCATTGTTTATTTGTTACACAGGTTCTTTTTGTGATGCTTGGATTTTTCACAATCCCTTTGACTTCAGTGGCAGTACCCCAACTCTGAAAATTGTTTTAGCACCACTGAAATGCCAGTGATTGATAATCAAGTGCTACAATCAAGTCAAGAAAAAGGAAAAGAGTTGTTTGGAGGTTAGAATAACTTTTTTTTTTTTTTATTGTTCACAGTAAACATTCTACATCTCAAATTTATTTTTAGGTCGAGCATAGCTGCGTGCAAGCGCTGCTTTTCTGACATGCTGGAATCTATGTGGGCTTTTAACCACGCCCACCTCACACCCATTACTTTCCCTTGTTCGTGGGCTTGCCTTGAAAACATCTTTTGATGACATTGGTAAATGCTTTACATTTGTCCCGCCTTGGGGCGGTTTTGTTACCACCTTGGGGACCCACCCTGTTACATGGATAATTGTATGTGTGCCAATTTGTTTGACTGCAAGCAAACTTATTTTTCCTTTTGTCTCTTTCGCGTCACGGCGTCCGTGGAGCATTGAATTGACTTGCTTATGTCAACTATTTTATTTTCAATTTCAATTTATGTGGCAAGAAAAGTCCAGTTAGGAATTTATAACGCTACTACCTCTAACTCGAGCAAACCCGAGACCTATTGCATTGCAAATGCATGTATATAACAGCTAGCAACCTGAAAAGGGAGAAGAAAAATATAGCGATATTTATGTTTCCTATTCACTTAAGCGCCTGTCCAAATAGTAATGGGTGCAAGGCAGACACATGCATCATTATAAAAATCTACTGTTTTGACAGGTTAAGAACTATGATGTGATAAATATTATGTGACTGCTTTTGGACAAGGTTAACATATCCCTATGTTCCATAATTTCACAATGTGTCAACCATTTCCAGATGTTGCTGAGAGCATTATTTTGTGTTGCACTGGTCTCGACAGTCACTATTTAATGTCAACATGTACTTTATATGTGATCCTCTGCAAGTACACTTTATTATTTTTTTTCTTTTGCATTGTTGTTCAGATCTAAGCTCTAAAAAGTCTACTACAGCTCAAATAAGAGTCCAGCACGAAGTTGGCCTTGTGAAAAAGTATCTTCTGACAAAAGGATGCAACGGAAATTGGGGACTTTTACAAAACTATTTCACAAAAGGTGTCTATTCAAGTGAATTTTAATATTCTACTGTTTTTTCTTTTACTTAATTGTGTTTAACAATCCGAAACTGCCTGTATATGCGATTAAGACTCTCGGAGTGTACCTTAAAAATAAATATGCGCAATGTTGTAGCGTGCACTAGAACTAAAGAGAAGTCTTCTCACGGGTTAAAATGCAAGAGTGAGACTGCGGACTATACTAGTAATTATCTGAAAGGAATAAATGAACATACTTATGTTGAGGAAACATGTGCATTTGACAGTACTTTGCCACAAATAAAAGTCTAGGCCATGCTAATTTAAGCAAGGGAAGATTCTTGTGAGTGCTATTGCGTCAGGAGTGTGGCCATCGTTCAGCCAGTTCAGATTTGTTAGCCCACCGCAATAAGCATGCTGGGATTTGTAGGCCCATGCTTCTAACAGTCAAATCTAAACTACAGTCTCGCAGGACTGACTGAAGATCGGATTCATGAGTCTATCACCGGTGCTGTTATACCTGAAGCAGCTCTTTACCACCCAGGTAATTTGCCAGCAATAATCGCGCGATTTCCGGACACGATACAGTGAGAAAAACTATCACGAGTAGGTAAGACTACTTATTGGATTCAATGCTAGCCACTCGTTGGAACACAGTACTTTGTGCCGATAGCCACTGAACACAAAACATAACGTTCACACACCTCCACCCCTTTTTTTGTAAACTTTATATCCTCCAACGTTCTATGTCATTTAGATAACTATAGACCGCTTCGCTATCACATTGGACCGCTATTTCCTCCGCTCTCTTCCTTCCCAACACACCGGTATCTATTCAGTACTTCAAAAGCCTTCGATTTTAGAGACAGCTTTGTTTACAGACTTTTTGATGCTGTTTTGAGCGCAACGATGCAGCCTCGTTCCCTTAACGAGAGAACAACTCTTTTGCAGGTTTATAACTACACTTGACGCGAAGAACAGAACTATAATTTAAATACGGTGATCTATAGCGACCCGCCCTCCCTCAGCAAACACAACACTTCTGCAAAAACAGCTCATCATTCTGTGCTAAAAAACTGGAATTACGCCAGAGCGCGCTTTTTAATCCCTTCCCGGCGCCCGCACCTGTAGTTAATTATCCTATAGCAGAGCCTGAGTGTAATCAGTCACCCCCTCCCCACGAAGCACACATGGCATGCTTTTGGAACGTTTTCTGTGCTTTGTAACGTTCTTGCACGAGTAAATCTTAGTTTTAAAGATGGAACAAACCAAGGCGTGTATTTTTTGTAGCTCATGGAAGAGAAACAACAGATACAGAAAGCTGCTGTTTGATGTGCCCATGTAACGAGAAGCGTCATTGGCCAATCTAGACATTTTCGCGAAAATTTTAAATGCAGAGACTTGTAGACTCTTAACTATGATTCCATACCTAAAAATACAAATCCCAAAATGCTTAGTGTTTCTTGTGTGGGAAGGGGACAGTCTTGTGTTTTAAGCGGAAATCACTGGAAACTTTGTCACTTGTGTATTTAATTGTAATGTATGTATTTTCTAACATAGCTGCGGCAACAATCTATCCAATAGCGGTAAGGTTGTGGTGGCATAAACCCACTTCTTGCTTCATTCAGCTCAAACGTAGTTACAGAAGCAACTGAAGTTCTACCTTTGTAATAAGGGAAAAAAAAACTACAAGTACCAGAATTCACAGTGGCGTGAGTTAAAAAAAAAAAAACTACAGTCGACAAAATGACCTCTATAGGGCAGTACAGACTAGATTCTGCACTTTAATTTCCTGGTTCTTATTAGTAAAACCTGCACATGGCTAACCCCAGCATGTCTGTTCACTGTTACTGCTTCTCACAAGTCCTATAAACAAAGGGTTTATTAGTTTGTGTAACGTGAATCCTACCATGGATAAAGCACTATAATCTGTAATTCAATTGGTATAACTGAACCAGGACTACAGCTCCCACAATGCATTGTGTTCTTTAATAAAATCGTAGGAATGGGTGCCAAGTGGCCCTGATGGTAGCCAAGTGATAATGAATAGTTTTACGTTACTACTTTAAGAAGTTGTGCCCAAATAAATATTACTAAGGTGTGGCAGTCAGGGAATTAATGATAATGCCCAAACAAAATGTTATTTAATGTAAACTGTGGGTAGCTCACCCATTTCTTCGCGTTCTAGTTCTTCTAAAATATACAGCCACATATACCTGAATGAAAAGAAACGCCAGATAAGGCTAGGATAGGCAGAGGAAGACTTGAGATATCTGCCACATTTACTTTTCAAAGTTGTGGCACTTTAACTGTTCACATCTTTTTAGTCTTTTTAGTAGATTTAGCCATACTTGTCATCTGTCACATGATGGCGTGAATTCATTGCTTTGTGTTTTATTACTTCCATGCTGGCATATGGAATTCTCCCCTCGCTTAATATTGCGTGAGAGACAGACAGGCCTGACTTAGATGCCAACATTTGGCTAGTAGCTTCTTATTTAAATACAATAAAAAGTTCAGGAGAAGTTTCATGAGTTCGCCTTCTATAAAGAATAATCTACTATTCGTCCACAGGGCCCAAAAAATCAAGCTAACAAGAGCCACCATCCTGGCATTTCTCTGCTATTTTCAAATCATCTAATGTTGTCGCTGCAAGAAATTTCATACTAGGCTCCAAAGGCTTTAGAACCAGACTTCAGAACCAGGCTGTCAAAATGTGCTGATTGCTTCGTAGGCAGGACCACATCGAATGCATCCCTAAAGCAGTGCTTAATTTATGCTTGTTGTTTCCGGTGCTGAGCACTGGCACTTATTTTTGAGGGCCGGGTCATATTCTTCTGCCTCAAGCATTTGCTGCGAGCAAAAGACACATATGGGAAAGACGGAGGAAGGGAAAAACGAAAAAGCGTCACAAAAGGAGAAATTAGAAAGCTGCAAGAGCGAGCTGAAGGGGCAGCGAGTGGCTTTATGTGGATTGAAGAGGTCCGAGTGGCTTCAGGATTACGCCTCCTCAGTATTCCGTGTTCACCCATCTAATTGCAGCAGCCGCGCGTTTAAGAGGAGGGCTTTGGGCACCGGCACCTTTTTATTTACAAATTAAGCACTGCCCTAAAGCACCCCACTGGATATGAGTAGATGCCAAAATCTAGTGCCTGATTTGCTAGGTTTTCATGCAGTACAGTGTCCAACTTTTCTGTGCTGCATTGTGCAAGGTGAAAAAAAACACATTGTAGAGCCATGTCTAGTAAGAATGTCCTGCTCCTGGTGTCATGCCCTGCGTTAGCACTCAAACAAGGCTGCTTTTGTGATGCACAGGCTCACATCATGGTGCAGACGTGTTTGCTGTCCTAACCCTTCTAGTACTAATTCCTATACGCAGACAAACTGAGAAGGCTCCCACTGATTGGATGTGGGCTGTGCACTGCTGCAAACATACAATATGTCCTTTAAGTTTTTTAGGGTATAGTAATACATTTCTCCTTGTTTGCACAGTTGTTGACACTGAGCCTGTTCTGGCCTTTTTGGTAGATGAGGCCTAGCATGAAATCCTATGGGTGTTTGTGCTAATCTGCCCTTGTAATGCCAACTTGATGCAAAGTGTTTTTTGCACTGTGAAAGGTTCTTGTTTCCTTCAGAAAAAACACTTTGCCCTGGATAGTAAATAGCATGTAATCTTTTGTGCTGCTTTACATTGTAAAAACATTGGCACAGCAATGTCTTGTGCACCACCTATAAAACTGACTGAGGCAATTGCTCTGCATAGCTACAGAAACTGACACTTCATCACATTCCAGCAAGTGACCTTCGCTCGGTGCTATTTGACTTGCATAACCAAGGATCCTGGAAGAAAATGAAACACAAAGGCAGATCTCTGGCTGCACAATGGCATTGCCTCTGAAATGTTCCATTAAGTCCCCGCCTGAGATGTGTACCTAACCAGAAGAGGAACAGGAGAAACGTGAAAACTCAAAACCTTTGAGGCTTGAATTGTGCTGTCCTTTACAGAGAACTGTGGTTTTTAAAGAAGTATATAGGGCAAAGTTTCATATCCAGTTAAATTACTTATAACATCCCATTACATACAACCATTAAGAAGTATTTAATTGTCTTCCAGTTTAGCTGGTACGTTTTAATCATCAGTTGTGTGAAATGTATGATTGTTGTGTTATATATGACAACTAAGAGTTGATTTTTGATTTCGATACAGACCCCCTCCCCATCACACATTTAATCAGAGCAAGGCAATCATATTTTGTTTCCCCATCTACTAACTTGAGCAGTGCAATGGATAATGATGTGCACAAAAACATTTGCTTGAGACATGAAAACGAGTTAAGATGTGCAGACATTAAAAGAATTGAACAACTGGAGGAATAAAAGTATTAAATCACAGGACTGGTCAAACGTCAGCTAACTAGAGGATGAAGTGAAAGGTTTACAAAGCAATTGGTCACGGAGTAATAATTTTCATTGTAGATAGTGAGTAATTGAAGAAGAGAGGGGTGTACTAGGGAGGCTGATGAATTGAGATAAGATTGGCAGTATACAAAGAGGAAATTAGGATATGTTAGAGTGAAGAAATCTGTCGAAAACAAGGAATTACAGTTCATATTTAAAAACATTATTGATTAATAGGGAGAGGAGGATTCCTAATTTCATGGGACAGCCTGTGAAGTATTGACTGAAAGTGAATTTCTTTTTAATACAAGAGGTTCACGCTGAAGAGTTTCTATGCTCCGGAGAGAGCGAAAATTACCAGAGATATTGAGGGGCTCATTACAAGTTTGGCGCTTGGACAAGCTGACTGCCATACTCGTGGGGATGAGGTGGCCATCAACCTGGCTGCCTCACCCCCTCACTGTACTACTATGTTCCCACCGGACTGATGGTGGGAATGTCATATTATGATATGCCCACCGGTCAGCCCGGTGGTAGCAGTGCTACGGTATTGGACTCAGCCGAGTCCAGTGCCGTTGCACTACAGCGCCCTCGGAATGCGCACTGTGTGTAAAGCAGACAGTGTGCCTTCGGAAGGTGCTTGACAGAGTGGCCCTTGCAGTGCAGTGCCCCCCGTGGCTCCCTGCACCGTGTTTCTGCCAGCAATTCCATGGCTGGTAGAAAAACGAGTCAGGATCAGTACAGTGGCGTTACGTTTAGTGCCCCGGTGGCTGAGCCTGAGTCTGACTGACTTTAGTCCGCCGGGAACCATGTTCCCGGCAGTGACGTTGGTCCCATGGTGGGCTGACCACCAGGGTCGTAATGTGGTGGTCGGACCACCTGATATGTGGCAGTCCAACCGCCGCTTCGATTCTGGCAGTCCTTGGACTGCCAAACTCGTAATAAGGCCCTAAGTCTGCAAGAGACAAGAGAGGTATTGAGTAGAGAGGTAAAATAGAGCATTTTAAGGGCCAGACAAAGCATTTTGAAGATACATCTTAATTTAATCAGAGGCAAGGTTAGAGATGACAATGGGATGCACAGCCAAAGCATTTACTGGCACAAACACAGTGGGGTAGAGCATGGAGGTCATCTTTCAGCAGAGCAAAGTGAATTTTCAGTATTCCCTTGAGAATGGAATTCCCAAAGTAGAGTCTGGGAAGAACCAGAGATTTGACAATAGTTTTGTTTTTTAAGTTTCTGGAAAAATTATTTATAGAAAAATATGACATAAAACAGATGATATAAACATGAAAAATTTACAAAGAATAAATTCATAATAGATGTGTATATAATAGTAAAAATAACTTGATGAGGGGTATAGCGGGGGAATCTAATGTTATATCACAGGATTTAATCAAATATGATTCAAATTGTATAAAGAAAATGAGAATAATAAATATTATAAGTAGACAATAAATATCTCAAGGTGGTTTGGGTACCTCTTCATCAGATGGGGAAGGTGAAATTGAAGCCGCATTGGATAAAAAAGAAGTTACAAGTGACCATAGTATTTCATGTTTGGTAGAGGGAGTCAGGGGTGTTGCATAAGCTCTATTTAATCGATGATTGTAGCACATAATGTACCACCAAGCTAGGAAAGTTCATTTGAAGCATATTTCCACTGCTTTTTAATTTGTTAAAATGCAACAGCAATAGAAAGATCATCAATAGAAACGTTAAATAAATAATAAGTAGTTTTTTCAGATAAACTACCCAGAAATAAGTCTGTTATATCAAATGGTATATTCATATGAAAAATACAGTTCATTTGATGCCAAACTTTAGGCCAAAAATCAGAAACAAGTTTACAATAGAAACGCATGTGTTTCAAATGTGCATTCAGTTAATTACATGACCTACAGTTAGTTTACAAAGAAGGATTTATTTTATGTAAATAACTTGTTGTAAGTAATAATCTTTTATACAAATAATGTCTGTTTAGCATTAGGAGTATGAGAGGATTTATGAAGTTTTCACTAAACCTTAATCCATAAAGTGGGAGGTCATCATACATTTAAGTCTTGTTCCAAAGAAACTAAATTTAGATGTTGACCACTCCCCAAAAGAGGAGTTTTTAAGTGGTTTATATATAAGGGAGGCTATTAAGAAGGCAGAAAGGAGACATAAAATATGATTGTCTTTTGTGCTTGAAGAGGCAACAACAGTATAAATCTCCATCATATTGGATAGTACATGTGAAAACAAAGTGTATTTATTCATGTGTGATACAAGTAGAATACATAATTCTGTAGTTTTGGTAACAGGTATGACTTCCTCACAGGAAATAATCTGATGTACCCACATGAGTACGTTGGATTTCAAAGAAAGCCATTATAATGATCTATGATTTATTGTAATGAGTTTGTTGTACTGTATGGGGGAACTGAGGAAAGTGAGTTTATCATGTTGATTAGATGAGAGATGGAGTTGAAGTAGGCTAGAAATATATTTTAAAATAGGAGTGGATAAATTAGGAGGTTTCTTTGTAAGAGGTAAAAAACCTTTAAATGAGAACAGATTAATGATGGTTTTTCCTTGTCTAACCATAATGGTGCGGAAAGATCAGAGTAAAAGAGCAAGAAGGATGAATGCTTGCATAGAAAGTCTGAGAAGTTGTCTCCACCCTCATCCTTGGGCAGTTTCCATAGAGAAAGCAAGATGCACTATTTCTCATTATTCCATAATAAGCGAGAAAGGAACAATTCAAATTCCTTAATAAAAGAAATCTGAAAATTTAGAGGAATCATAGCAGGTATATACAAAATAACCAGCATAATTCTTATTGAGTCAAGGTGACCGCCACCAAGATAAAAATATGGGATTCCATCTAGAGATTACATTATTTAAATTGTTGTATGTAACATCAACATTTAGGGGGTCATTATGAACACGGCGGGAATCCCTGCTGTGTTCATGCTGGCAGTCTTATGACAGACCGCCAGCCCCCTTGAGACCTCACTGGCCGAATAAATTACATTCTGCTGGGCCGGGATATTGCAGACAGCTCCATCATTATGAACACAGCGGGAATCCCCACCGTGTTCATGCTGACGGTCTTATGCAGACCGCCAGCACCCTTGAGACCCCACCGGCCAAATAAATAACATTCTGCTGGGCTGGGATATTGCTGACGGCTCCACATGGAGCCGTCGTCAATGCCGCTGTGCGGCGGGTGCAGCAGCATCTGTCGCGCAGATCACTGCCTGTAAATCAGGCAGTGACTTGAGTGATGGGGCACTGCACGGGGGCCCCTGCACTGCCCATGCCAAGTACATTGGCAGTGCAGGGGCCCCCAGGGGAGCCCCAGAGCACCCCTTTACCCAGCCTTTCACTGGCGGAACACGGGTTCTTTAGCCACAGGGCAGAGCTGCACTGTCGGATGAAGAATTCTGCCATCGTCAGGCTGTCTTTCAGCGGTAGCCAAGCCGTGGTGGAGGGCCACCTGTGGCGGTCCCAACTGTCTTTATTATGTGGCGGTTGAGACCACCATGCCAGTGGCGGAAAATTTTGCCACCACCGGCATGGTGGTCTCGAACGCCAAGTTCATAATGAGGGCCTTAGTTTGAGGGTATCTTGTATGGATTTATTGAACCACAAGCAAAGATGCTTGATCTTATGTAGTTGCCAAGAAAAATCATACTTAACAAATGTGTTGAAAGCAAAATTTGTTTAGTAATAACACTTTGGATTTCTCAAAATTAAAATTTTCATCCAGAGACTGCATCAAATGATTCAACTTTTGGAAGAAAGGGAGGGAGTGAAGATTCAGGGTTTGATAAAAATAGGAGAGCATAATCTGTGTATACTGACCTCTTTGTTGGGTATTCCCATATGGAAATACTTGTATGCCTGTATTCTGATGTACTTTGATTAAAAAGGTTCAAGTGCTAGAATGAATAGAAGAGGAGCTAATGGAAACCCTTGTCTTACACATTGCAGCAATTGTAAAGGTGTGGAAGACAACCCGTTAACAAAAACGTCTGCTTTAGAGGCAGAATCTAACAGTGATATTAAATGGATAATTTTGGGCCCAAAGCCAAACCATTGAAGGGCTTGAAATATAAAGTCCCAATTCTCAATGCATGCTCAGCATTGGGCGTAATGGCCGCCAGTGGACACTTGTAGCATGAGGACTTACTCAATACATTGAAGAACAGTCTAGTATTATCATAGGAGAAATGGCCTTTGACAAAGCAAGATTGTTCTTAGCAAATTATTTTTTGAGTTTAAGGTTCTAAGAGCAATGATTTTGGCAAATAATGTATAATCCGTGTTAACCAAAGAAATAGGGGAATACTTTTTTTACAGAATTTAGGATCACAATCTTCTTTAGGTAGTAAACAAATAAAAGCATCTTGAAAATGACCTATTGAAAATGAAGCTTTGGAGAAGTGAGTAAACAGTGCAAAATGTTTAGGTAACAAAAACTGGGAGCAATGGACATAAAATTCAATAGAAAACCCACCAGGGCAATAGGGTTTATTCTTTTAAATTAAATGTAACACTTTGAGAATTTCATCTAAAGAAATATATTTTTCAATATAGGTAAAGCTGGTATCAAAGGCAATTGTCTTATAAATGGATGCAAAATAGTTAGAAATGTCTCCATCTTGAGGAACAGTCTCTGGAGTATGAAGTGATTAATAGTAAGCAGCAAATAATATATAAATATCTTCATCATGGCAGGTTAGTGCATTAATGTCATAATAAATGTTTACAATTCCTTCTCAATTTTCAAATCATTAACTAGTAGTTCCCCTGTTTCATTTTGGCCTCCATAAAAAGAATAGTTCTTAATGTTTGTTCAGGCTGGTAATGAGTATTTCTGCCCATGTTGTTGATGTGAGAGTGCAGGGTGAGTTATAAATCCAAGATTAATCTTTACCAATTAGATATTGTAAAGGAAATTGAGAGTGCAGGAATGAATGGAAGTAAATGAGTATGAGAGAGAGAGATGAGAATAACTGTTTTTAAGATGGTTATTTCAGGTGCTGATGCACCATCCAAATGTGGATTTGTTAAGGGAGGTGGCTAAAAGAGGGATGCCATTTGGAAAGGAGATCTTCAGACAAACTTGTATGTCATCAACACATTAATGATGTGAAGCATGTCTCCAAAATGTTCACGTTAAAAGTTGAAAAAAGGTGAGTGATAACAGAGTTTAGAAGTGCTGCTTGAATGAGAGGGACAGGTACAGAGACAGAGTTGCTAATGTGTCTGAGAGTGACCTCAAATTAGAAGGTAATCCATTGGAGAACTGTACTGTCTATGTCTACAAACTGTTGCAGATATGCCATAAGAATTGCACTGAAAGCCATCAGTAAATCAGACAGGACCAAAAGGCAGGAGTTAACATTCTTAAGGATGAATATGGCATTGCCAATAATATCTTCGGGCTGCAGTTAGATCTATATCCAAATCTAATTCTCCAAGAAAGTTCTTCAATGTATCCTTTCAGTTGTGTGTCAACAGACGTCTCTCCAAAATTTGCCCGAAACACTACTCCAGGAATATAGTAAAAGAATATTAAAATATTTGGGGTCAAATGAGGGTTTTTGTGAAAGAGAATGACTTGAGCAGTTTTAAGAGGGAATTACATTTTTCTTTGGGTAGAATGGGTGCTAGACGATTGCTTAGGTCTTTGTCTAGTGAGGTGAGAATGGGACATGTTGTATGTCAGAACATCATTAGAAAATATTTTTTCACACAAATCTTCTTTACTAAATATGAATTCATTGTTGATGGTTGTTAGAAATGGGGTCTCTAGTTTGCAGTAGTTTGCACCCTTTCCAACTAGGGACTGCCATTCTAGTCAAGGTAAGGGAGTTACACACCTAAGATAACCCCATCTCACCCCCTCGATAGCTTGGCTCAAGCAGTTAGGCTCATCTCTGAGGCAATGTGTAATGTATTTGTAAACACACACAGTAACACAGTGCAGACACCACAGAAGTACTCCACACCAGTTTAGAAAAATGGCCAATATTTATCTGAGTAAAGCAAGACCAAAATGACAAAAATCCAACATACACAAGTAAAGATACAAATTCTCAAAGATTAAGGGCCTGATTACGACCGGCGGAGGGGATTACTCCGTCCCAGATCTGATGGATATGCTGTCCGCCATATTACAAGTTCCATTATATCTTAGCGAACTTGTAACACGGCGGACGGGATATCTGTCACAGTTGAGTCGGAGTAATCCCCTCTGCTAAGGTTGTAATCAGGCCCTAAAAGTAGTATAGCGCTTAGAAACACAACATCTCCAACTGGGCCTATCACAAAGGTTTGACAAAGTCGCCTCCAACAGTCCAGCGCCACCTGCGAGGAAGTGCGACTGGCCACGGAGTTGTGTAGACCCTGGTTATAGCACCTTGGAAAACACAAAGACGTTGCACGGAGTAGGGGAGATATCTATGGTTCCGGTGCGGCATTGCTTCCTTACTGCCACTGGAGAGGTGAGGCATCAGTTTCTTACTGCCACCAGAAATGTGAGGTATCTGTTCCTTACTGCTATGTAGGAGAGGTGAGACGTTGTTTTTTTACAGTTGCAGAGGAGGTGATGCGGCATTGGCGGCGAGGCATTGGTTCCTTGCGACAAGGCGAGGTTGATGAATCCAGCAGGTCAAGACACGAGGCGTCGACTTCGCTGTGTTGCAATGACACCACATGGCCGCAAGTGCTGCGGCGGAGTTGAAGTTGGGTGCCACAGACGTCAGTCACATGGTACTCTGGACTCAAGCTGTGGCAGGACTTCAGAGGTGCTGTGGTGGCATCGGGCTTGCATTGTAGGTCACAGTCATTGAACTCAGAGGGGACCACTGCTCTGGTGCAGGCAGCAGCAAGGGATCAGAGAGCAGGACCGGTTTCAAAGTCGTTCTGGAAGTCAATGCACTATTTTTTTCCTCGTTGCACCAGAACTTATTTCCAAGGGCCCGGGAAGTGGATTTGGCCCCGCTTGGCAAGTCAGGACTCTCAATAAGAGAGTCCAGGCGCTGGCAGGTGAAGTCTTTGATGTCCCTTAGACCTCTTAACAGGAGGCAAGCTCTGTCCAAGCCCTTGGAGAACCTTTGGAAGCAGGATGTAGAAAGCCAACCCAAGTCCTTTCACTCCCAGGACAGAAGCAGCAGGCCAGCACAACAATGCAACAGGCTGAGTGTCCGTCCCTCCTATGGCATCCAGATCTTCTTCCTGGCAGAATCTCCTCAGTCTGGAAGGATTCTAACTATGCAGTATCAGAGGTCCAGGGCTTATACCCATTTCTGTCTTTGAGGAAGGCAAACATCAAAGAGAGGTCTTTGTAGTGTACAAAACTCTGCCTTTCCCTGCCCTGGCCCCAGACACACTCCAGAGGACTGGGGACTGCCTTGTGTGAGGACAGGCATAGCCCTATTCAGGTGGGAGTTTCAGCTCCTCCCACCACTCTAGCTCAAGACGACCGATTAGCTTGGTGATGGGCTATCAAGATGTGCAGAGCGCACCTCAGCTCCCTTTGTATGACTGTCTAGAGTGAATGCACAAACAGCCCAACTGTCATCCTGACCCAGACATGTATTCAGCAGATAGGCAGAGGCACAGAATGGTTAAGCAAGAAAATGCCCACTTTGTAAAAGTGGCATTTTCAAACTCACAATTCAAAAACCAACTTCACCAAAAGATGTATTTTCATATTGTGAGTTGAGAGACCCCAGACTCCATATCTCTATCTGCTCTCAAGTGGAATTACACTTGGAAGATATTTCAAGGCAATCCCCATGTTACCCCATGGGAGAGATAGGCCTTGCAATAGTGAAAAACAAGTTTCACAGAATTTCACTATCAGGACATGTAAAGCACAGCAGTACATGCCCTACCCTTTGAATACACTGCACCCCGCCAATGGGGCTGCCTTAGGCCTACATTAGGGTTGACTTTCATGTTGTTAAAGGGAAGGTTTGGGGCTGACAAGTAGGTGCACTTGGCAGCTCGAAATGGCACTTTAAAACTGCATGCATATACACTGCAGTGGCAGGTCAGAGCCATGTTTACAGGGCTACTCATGTGGGTGGTGCAATCAGTGCTGCAGTCGCACTAGTAGTATTTGACTTACAGGCCCTGTGCATACATAGTGCACTGTATCAGGGACTTACTAGTAAATCAGATAGGCCAACCATGGGTAAACTAATCACCAATACAAAGTAGACAGTGAGCACTTGCACTTTAGCACTGGTCAGCATTGGTGAAGTGCCCAGAGTCCTAAAGCCAGCAAAAAGCACAGGATCATAAACAGGAGGTCAGAAGCAAAAAGAGAGGGGCAACCATGCAAAGAGCTGATAGGTCTAACAATAGTATTGAAAGTCATCATTAAATCAGGCAGGATCAACAGGCAGGAGATAACATTATTATGGATGCATATGGCGCTGCAAGTAATACATTTGTGCTGTGACTGGATCTACATCCAAACTCCAATTCTTTAAGAAAGTTATCTTCAATGTACCATTTCAGTTGCATGTCAACACAGGTTTTCATTAAATTAGCCTGAAACAGTGCTCCAGTAATAGGTAAAAAGATTGTTGAAATATTTGGGGTCAACTGAGAATTTTTGTGTGCAGGAGAGTGACTTAACCAGTTTTAACATAGTGAGGATTTTTTCTCTCACTAGAAAGGGTGCTAAACGGTTGCTTAAGTCTTTGGCCAGTGAGAAGAGAATGGGACGTGTTGTATGTCAGAACATCATTGGACAAATATTTTTTGACACAAATCTTCTGTCCTAATTATTATTATTACTATTTATAAACAAGTATTGTCCCGATGGGATTTTCTCTTACTAACTGCAATTGGGTCACAATATTTCTGTCAGTTGATATTTTGGATGGAACATCATGATGCCATTTCATAAAATAAAGGATCAGAGGAGAATGGTTATCTTCATTTTTATAGTTTAAACATTGATGAGGAAGCAAAAGAAGCTGAGGAGCGTTTATTGGCTATGATTTTGTGAGAATAGAGGAAATTCCTCAACTTTGGTGCTGGTGTCAGTGATTTTAAAGGATGACCATTGGATGTCTTGGAGTTCTCTGGATCCATTTGTGGCAGTGCCAAGTGGAGGATCTAACACTAGAAGCTCTAACACTGAAAATGTGTTTTTTTGTAGATTTTCATGTCAAGCTGTCAGGGAGACCAGATCCTCGGGGCCTGCGCACGTTCCCAACATGTCCACCACTAGACAGCTCCAAAGCTCCGATAGATATACCACAGAGCCTGATAGAGTCCAAGTGGGGGAAAAGGGGATTAGGTAGGGAACAGCTGGGAAGGAGACCTGTAGGAAGCAAGAGGTTAAACAACACAATGTCAAGATATAATCACATTGACTTTCAATAGACTATGGTTCTAAGAGGTCTTATACTGTAATCATGGATAACCTAAGAAATGACTGTAACTAGACCTCAAGAAATCTAGGTACCTGGAAAAAGCAAGAATGGGTTAATACAATGCTTCATATAAGCTTTTCAGGAGATATTTTCATATGAGCTTTTCAGGATATATCACATACTGTCTAGAATACAAGAACCTTCTTCAATAATGTTTCAGAATAAACATTGCATTTTTTACATGAGGACTAAGGCTATCTGAACATTCCCTGGAAACAACAGGAACTGTATTAGGAACTTAATATGCACAAAGAATGTTGCACTTTGAATTAAGCGTTTCAAAGAAATCCAAAAGCTCAGGATAAATGTGTGCACCTCAACAAACACAGCACACCAAGGTTTTCAATGTCATGAAATGATTGCGCACACTGCCGATCCAAAAACCAAGAGTTTTATGAAAGGGTTGAATCACGCACACTGCTGCGGATTTGAACAAGAATATGCAAATGCCATGAAATGATCGTGCACACTGTTGCCGATCTGAATGCCAAGGTTTACATGTTAGAAATTAATCGCTCACTCTGCTGATTCGAACAAGAATATGCAAATGCCATGAAATGATCGCGCACACTGTTGCCAATCTGAATGCCAAGGTTTACATGTTAGAAATGAATCACACACTCTGCTGATTCGAACAAGAATATGCAAATGCCATGAAATGATCGCGCACACAGTTGCCGATCTGAATGCCAATGTTTACATGTTAGAAATGAATCGAGCACTCTGCCGATTCGAGCAAGAATATGCAAATGCCATGAAATGATTGTGCACACAGTTGCCAATCTGAATACCAAGGTTTACAAGTTAGAAATGAATCACGCACTCTGTCGATTCAAACAAGAATATGCAAATGCTATGAAATCACACTCACGCACACAGAGAGTTTCAAAAATAGGCCCAATACTCAAATGTCTTTGAGAACGGGGGTCAGGGGCCCAGCCCGACCACCGCCTTACCGCCCTGCTCAAGGATTACCAATATAACGAGGGCAGGCCTGGAATATCAAGGTAGGCCTCTGGAACAGGAGCTCAGGAAGTTGCTGCTGCTCTGCACCGGGACCTCTGAATAGTGAGCACGTGGAGCTGGGCTGGCTCCCTTATATAGAGTAAAGCCCAGCCCACAAACCACACCCAGTCATGATACAGGGAAAGCTTCTAGAAGGTCCTAGAAAGGGACCACACCCTATCACACTCAGTAAACTTGCAGCAATACCTTGCAAATGAACAGTTATTGCAAACATCATTAATAGTGCTTTTCAAGGTTAAACTCTGCAATGCAAAAGGTTAACATACTGCATATACTATGCTCTTGCATAAAGACTGTGTTTTTGCATTTTTGTCGCCCATAGAGTGCGCACTGTCCTGATGTTGACGATGTTGATTTGTCAAATTGCAGACACTTTGGTTCTGGTGCAAATTTGCTCAGTAATTTTCTCGTAGCGTTAAACTCCTTGTTGAATTAGTTTGCAAACTTTTGTCTCAATAAGAGTGAGGGAGCTGTCTGCCTGAGAAAACAGGAGAGAAATAAGATGAGGAATTTGACCTTTAATGAGATCTTATGTGGCCATGCCTTAACTATGAGGCACCTTAGTCAGACAAGGGAAGCCCTGCCGCTTAAGAGCCTGGGCTAGCAATATATTTGAAAAGACAGTGGCCCTTATTACAACCCTGGCGGTAAATCCTGCTTTCCACCATGCAGAAGACCACCAACATACTGCTGTGGCAGTGGAATTCCACTACAGGTATTACGACCCACAGCTCGGAATCCGCCACAAAACAGACACCCACACAAGTCCGCCACACCAAATGTCAGTGATAAACTGGCGATACCAAAACCGACACCGTCACACCAATATTAATACGCCCACACTATCACGACCCACGAATCAATGTGGCGGTCATTGAACTGCAGTAATCCATTGGCGGTACACACCGCCTCGCTCAAAATACACACACACTTACAAAACACAACCACATTGGACAAGTCGAAATACACACACCTGATACACATACACACACACCAAACCCACACACTCAATCCAATATAAAGCACACACTCACATCACCCACAAACCCTTACAACCAAAAATTTGAAAGAAGGCCAGAGAGAGAGACTACCTAAAACAACACCAGCATCCACAGACACACAACACCATCACTTACACAACATCCACGCACCTCAAACAACACACACCAACACATCCCCTCACAAATCACAACAGACACCACCTCACACATCACCCACACCACATCATGGAACCTCAAAGACACCCCAGGTTCTCTGAGGAGGAGCTCATGGTCATGGTGGAGGAAGTCGTCCGGGTAGAGCCACAGCTATTCGGATCACAGGTGCAGCAGACGTCCATTGCAAGGAAGCTGGAGCTATGCCGCAGAATTATCGACAGGGTTAACGCAGTGGGACAGCATCCAAGAACACGGGATGACATCAGGAAGAGGTGGGATGACCTACGGGGAAAGGTGCGTTCCGTGGTATCCAGACACCAGATTGCTGTACAGAGGACTGGTGGTGGACCCCCACCTCCTCCCCCACAACTAACAACATGGGAGGAGCAAGTCTTGGCAATACTGCATCCTGAGGGCCTCGCAGGAGTAGCAGGAGGACTGGACTCTGGTAAGACATATCTTTACTACTTTATCGTCCACACCCCACCTGCATGCCATCACATACCGCCACCCTTACCCTCACACCCATCACCCCAACAACCCACAGATACCCCATTAATACAACCCACATATCCCACAACCAAGCCCTGCATGTAACACCAATGCATGGACACCCATCACCAAAGCATGTCCAGTACAGAGACTCACTCATGCCCCAAAAGCACCAATCACACAAGGACCAAGCCAATAATGCAAGCACAGGAGTAGAGGGTCACTCACCCATTGCACAAGATGACACACACAGATACAATAACAATGCATTTACACCCCAACAGGACCCATACCCAATGTCACCGGACAGGAGGTGCCAGACATATCCAGTCCCCCCACAGAAGAGACCCACAGTGATGACAGCAGCTCTGAACGCCTGGATCAAGATGACCAGCCCGGCCCATCCGGGACCTCGGGACAGTCGGTTCCCCTGACCCAGTCACAAACCACCACTGAACCTCCCCCTCAGGAAACACCATCACAGCACCCACCCAGCGGGCCCATCCCTCTGTCCCCAGGACACGTCAATCAGCAGTGTGTCCACCACTACAGGAAACACAGGCAACCCCACTAACACAGGACAATCAGGGACCTGGGGGCAGTGGGCACACAGTTCAGGGGACAGAGGCACAGGATAACAGGGAAGCTGGGAGGACTGATGTGCGACAGGGGGAGGACAGTCCCAGGGAACCCACTCTCCACGAGGCACTCTCCAACATCATGGGAGCTTACCACCATTCCCAGGAGACCATGGGCACGGTACTGGCCAAGTGTCAGGAGACCAAGCGGCTGCAGGAGGAACACTACCTGGGGATCAGGGAGGACTTGAAGTCCATCAACACCATCCTGGTCACCATTGCAGGGGTGCTGGCAGAACTTGTCAACACCAAGAGGGACACAGTGGCACACCAACGGGCCCCTGACACTAGCCTGGATGATGAACAGCCCTCCACCTCTGCCGGCGCTAATGGACAGAAGGCACCGCCACAGGAACAACAGGACACCAGCACCCCACCACCTGCAGATGGAGAACCACCCCGCAAACAGTCACTGAGATCCAGGAACAAGACAGAGAACATTGCCAAGACCCCTGCCAGGAAATAAGACACCCTGAATGTCACCCTTCTGTCCCACTATGTCACCCTGTCCACCTTAAACTGCCATTGCTCGACTTCCTATCTCCCTTTGAACAATTAACCTGTGAAACAAATAGACAGGACTCTGCCATGGACATACCTGCACCATCACCCCAGCCCATTGTACAACCCCCTCCACTTATTTGCACAGGAATAAACACACTTCAATCACAAAACAATCTGGAGTCAGTCTGTGCTTTCACAAATGTGTAATTGCAATATCTATGGAATATAGCAATGTCAATTTATTTGTTCACATACCAATGTAACACAGCTGTAGGCCAGGAGTAAACATAGCAGAGGGCACAAAGTGGGACCCAAATTTGTGAACTGGAAAGTCAAAGTGACAGGTCACTGTCCATACACTGAGTGAAAATGACAGACTTATGCTAGCCGCAACAATAGTATGAGATGTGGGAAGCAGTGACATCTTCTTACCTGTGTCTCACTGGAAGTATTGCATGATGATGTTGTTTCGGTTGTCTATATCCTCTTCTTCTCCTCCTCTTCTTCACTGTCCACAGGCTCCACAGCTGCCACAAGACTACCATCTGGCCCATCATCCTGCAGAAAAGGCACCTGGCGTCGCAAAGCCAGGTTGTGCAGCATACAGCAGGCCATGATTATCTGGCACACCTTCTTTGGTGAGTATTATAGGGAACCACCTGTCAGATGGAGGCACCGGAATCTGGCCTTCAGGAGGCTGAAGGGGCATTCTATTATCCTCCTAGTTCACCCATGTGCCTCATTGTAGAGTTCCTCTGCCCTTGTCCTGGGATTCCTCACTGGGGTCAGAAGCCATGACAGGTTGGGATAACCAGAGTCACCTGCAAATGTTGAGGGACAACTGTTAGACACACACTAACCCTTAGGGACAACCCCATACCCAGTCACCTATGTCAACTGTATTGGGACAGTGTCCTCACCTATTAGCCACACACGGTGCCTCAAGAGTTGCCCCATCACATAAGAGATGCTGCGATTTCTCAAAATATAAGCGTCATGTACAGAGCCAGGATACTTGGCATTCACATGGGAGATGTACTGGTCTTCCAAACACACCATCTGCACATTCATTGAATGGTAGCTTTTCCGGTTTCTGTACACTTATTCATTCCTGCAGGGGGGTAGTGGGGAACAAATGCCACCTATGTATATCAATGGCACCAATGATTGGGGATATGTCCCAGGGCATAGAAGTCACCTTTCACTGTGGGCAAATCCACCACCTGAGGAAAAACGATGTAGCTGCGCACGTGTTTCAGCAGGGCAGACAACACTCTGGACAACACATTAGAGAACATTGGCTGGAACATTGATGCCATGGCCACTGTTGTTTGAAAAGACCCACTGGCCAGGAAATGGAGTACAGACAGGACCTGCACTAGAGGGGGAATTCCTGTGGGATGGCAGATAGCTGACATCAGGTCTGGCTCCAACTGGGCACACAGTTCTAGGATTGTTGCACAATCAAGTCTGTATGTGATTATGATGTGTCCCTCTTCCATTGTCGACAGGTCCACCAGGGGGATGCCGTCATCTCATCACCTGCCCCAGCAGATGTGCCCTATGGAGAAGAACAACGAGCAGAGAGTCATCCAACACTGAGGTATCACAGTGTGTTATTTGCAGAAGCGTTAGTAATCCGCAATGTGCCGGTATCTGTCTGTATTCCCGGCCTAGATAGGTGTGACTCAGTTTTCATCCATCCCATGTGGCCCCCTGAAATGGCGGCTGCCTGACCTGTAAGGTGGGACAAAGGGAATTGAGGTAACTGCGCTGGCGTTGTACACCGTTGCGGTGGGTGGTCGAAGACCGCGGCGCAATTCAGCATTGGTTAACATTGGGCCCTATGGGTCCCAGGAGGCAATGACAATGTACGCCAGCGGTGACGGTACGCACCGCCGTGGACGTGACCGTCATTTTATGTCTGTTCACTCACTTGATACCTGACCTTCAACAGGAGAGGACCTACACTGCAAGTGCTGCTGTGACCTGTGTCTGGAAGCGACAATGGCTACAGTGTCTGGGGAAAGTGCCCCTGCCTTCACTTTGGAGGAGTTGGAAAAACTAGTGGATGGGGTCCTCCCCCAGTACACGTAACTGTACGGTCCTCTAGACAAACAGGTGAGTACACTGTGAGCATGCTGCATGGGCAACGCCTGCTTTGAGTGGTGTAGATGGAAGATATATGGGGGGGCTGAAGCCTGCATGTGCGGATGGTGAGTGTATGTGCGTCAGTGCATGGGTGGGAACTGGTGGGCAATGAGTATGACGGTCCGGACGGGTGAGTAATTTCCTTTCCCCCTGTACCATTCCTCTAGGTCAGCACCCACCAGAAGAAGGGTATTTGGCCATCGCCAAGGACGTCCAGACCCTAGGGGTCTACCACAGACAGAGCACCCACTGCTGTAAAAGATAGGAGGACATGCGCTGCTGGAGCAAGAAGACGGAGGAGTCCCAGCTGGGAATGGCCTCCCAACGTGGAAGGGGTGACCCGTCACACCATGACCCCCCTGATATCCCGAATCCTGGCGGTGGCCTATCCGGAGTTGGATGGGCGCTTGAGGGCATCACAGCAGCCACACGGGGTGAGTACACTCTCATTCAGCTGACTGCGCGCATTACGAGGTGTCTGGGTGGGGGAGGTGGGCAGTGGGTTCCCCTAGGCTGGGGCGAACTTGGTAGGCAAGGTCCCTTGTGAGGCAGGCCATGTGGCACCCCAACCCCACTAGTAGTGAGAGCCATCTACACCTAGTCAGGCTCCTGTGACTTCCAGGTGTGCAACAATTGGGCTTAGGCCTCGTACCCCATGGTCATGTGAATTTTCTAGGAACTGTTAGTGCATGGCGTAGTGCTAAGGGCTGCTCCATGTGTGTTGTGTCCACCAACGGTAGTGGTGTTGCATGCACTGAGCATGTTTTTCTTCTGTCTTTCCCCCCCCTTTTTGTTGTCTCCTTGTTCTTGTGTGCAATAGCATCATCAGGCAGAGGAGCAGTGGCACCGGATCAGGAGGAAGCTGCAACCCACTTCGCCTTGGAGGGTGAAGCAACGGAGTCTGAAGCCACCAGTGGGACGGAGGGCGAGGGGAGCTCCACGGCAGGGACAGGAGCAGACACCAGTGACAGCGACTCCTCCTCTGATGGGAGCTCCCTTGCGGTGGCGGGCACCTCTATGCCCACTGCATCAATAGGTACAGCGGCCACCCCCCTTACAAGCACCGCCCTCCCAGCAGCCCCTCAGAGTGTGCCCGTGCCCTCTCACCCCGGAGGGTGGGCATCTCCTTCACCCCAGGCACCTCAGGCCCTGCCGCAGTCAGCCCTGCTGCCCTCAGTGAAGGGACTATTAACCTCCTGAGATCCCTCACTGTTGGGCAATCTACCATTTTGAATGCCATCCAGGGTGTTGAGAGGCATTTGCAACAAACAAATGCACACCTGGAGGGCATTCATGCTGGGCAGGCGGCCCAACAGAGAGCATTTCAGGCTCTGGCCTCAGCACTGATTGCAGCCATTGTCCCTGTGTCCAGCCTACCCCCTCCAACTTCCACTACCCAGACCCAATCCCCTGTACCTCAGCCTATCCCAAGCACATCTTCAGACCAGCATGCACACACATCAACACACAAAAGTGGCTCCTGAAAACATAAGCACCACACATCCCACAGGCACTCACACAAGCACCATCCCCATGCAGACACAGCAACATCCACTGCCTCCACTGTGTCCCCCTCCTCCACGCCCTCCTCCTCACTCCCTGTCTCGTCTCTACTCACACCTGCATGCACTACATCGAACACGACCATCACCACACACAGCTGACGTGCAATCACCACCCCCACTACCATTCACACATCCCCTGTGTCCTCTCCCAGTGTGTCTGTGAGCCCTCCTCCCAAAGTACACAAACGCAGGCACACACCCACCCAACAGCCATCCACCTCACAACAGCCTCCGGCCCATGCACCTTCACCCAAATTCAGCAGACGTACACCTCCTACAACCACTATCTCTTCCTCCACTCCCAAACCCCCTCCATCTTCCCATCCCAGTGTGTCTAAAAAGCTTTTCCTGGCAACCCTTGACCTCTTCTCTTCACCTCCCCCCGTCCTTCCTCTAGGGCCAGGCTTTCCAGGCCCCAGCCCAGCACCTCAGCCACCAAATCCCCAGGCGCAGTGGTGCCAGCAACTGTGGGGTCATCGAGTGCGCCACCCATCAGAGCTGCCACTGTGCCACGTAACGAGGGCAAGGACATTCCGCCACCTGCCAAGGTGAAAATAGGTGCCCACATCCCAGAGGGAGATGCCGCACCTACCAGCCACCAAGGGCTCAGCAAAAACAAAAGGGGATAGTGGCAAGACAACTGCGGCACCATCAAATGTGGGGAAGGGACAAAAGCAGAAGAGCAGGTCAGGACAGGGCACGGTGGCACCGACTGAGGGACCAGTGTCACACCTTCTGTCCACGACCACACCAACCTGTACGGTGGCGAACACCGCAAGCTGCCCCGCCACCACAACCGCCACCTGCCCCGCCACCTGCACCGCCACCTCCACCGCCACCTGCACCGCAACCTGCAACGCCACCTGCACAGCCACTGCACGTCTACAGCCTCAGCGACAGTCCCCAGCCTCTTTCCCCAGTGGGCAGCTGTCTGAGGCTGCAGGAGACGTCCTGCTGTGTCCCTCAGCAGGTGCTGACCCATGCACCACCGCAAGCACCGCCGCCACAGACACAGCCGCAAGCACCGCCACCAGCCCCGCGACGTGCTCGGACAGTGGCACCACCGCTGACATGGCTACCATCCTCAGTGGTCAGTCGTCCGAGGCTGGAGGAGACTTCCTGGACCCTGGCCAGCTTCCATGAGGCATGACTATCATCACTGTTTGCACCTGAAGGTGGAAGGCGAAGCCGCAGCAGGGTGGGGTATATCACTGCCTCCATGGCGTATCATGCTACCTGTACCTCGGCAATCTTGTGGCACACACACCCAGGTGAGGGAATTGTACCGGCCACACTGCACGTGGAGCACTCTGGGCACCATGCCCCCTCCAGAACCTGTTGAGAGATACATCCACTACCTCAGTCCTTGGCAGTATGAAGCACTCTGGGCACCAGGCCCCCTCCAGAACCAGTGGAGAGATACATCCACTACCTATGTCCTTGGCAGGATGAAGCACTCTGGGCACCATGCCCCCTCCAGAACCAGTGGAGAATCACATCCACTACCTCAGTCCTTGGCAAGATGAAGCACTCTGAGCACCAGCCCCCGCCCCAGAACCAGTGGAGAATCACATCCACTACCTCAGTCCTTGGCAGGATGAAGCACTCTGGGCACCATGCCCCCTCCAGAACCAGTGGAAAGATACATCCACTACCTCAGTCCTTGGCAGGATGAAGCACTCTGGGCACCAGGCCCCCTCCAGAACCAGATGAGAATGACATCCACTACCTCAGTCCTTGCCAGGATGAAGCACTCTGGGCACCATGCCCCCTCCAGAACCAGTTGAGAGATACATCCACTACCTCAGTCCTTGGCAGGATGAAGCACTCTGGGCACCAGGCCCCCTCCAGAACCAGTGGAGAGATACATCCACTACCTATGTCCTTGGCAGGATGAAGCACTCTGGGCACCATGCCCCCTCCAGAACCATTGGAGAATCACATCCACTACCTCAGTCCTTGGCAAGATGAAGCACTCTGAGCACCAGCCCCCACCCCAGAACCAGTGGAGAACCACATCCACTACCTCAGTCCTTGGCAGGATGAAGCACTCTGGGCACCATGCCCCCTCCAGAACCAGTGGAGAGATACATCCACTACCTCAGTCCTTGGCAGGATGAAGCACTCTGGGCACCAGGCCCCCTCCAGAACCAGTGGAGAATGACATCCACTTGAGAGACTGTGGGTTTACACTCCCCAGGATAAAGCAGTGGGCAAACCATCCACTGGAGAGACTTGAGAGACTGTGGCTTTGCACTCCCCAGGATAAAGCAGTGGGCAAACCACCCACTGTAGAGACTTGAGAGACTGTGGCTTTGCACTCCCCAGGATAAAGCAGTGGGCAAACCACCCACTGGAGAGACTTGAGAGACTGTGGCTTTGCACTCCCTAGGATACAGGAATGGGCATGGAGCCCCCTCGTGTAGCAGTGGCGTTGTGCGTTCATCTGGGTGAGGTGCCCCCCCTCCCCCTGAGGTCCCTGTATATTTTCGATCTGATGCCCCAGCAGTGTTCTCTCCGTTTCCAGTCAGGTATCTTGTGTGGGCTTCGCCCATGCATTTTGGGACCAGTGGTCCACGGACAATGATTGGTACACTATCCGGACTTGTGTAGTTGGTGTACATATTTGTATATACTGAATTTAGATTTTTGACTATCAGATTTTTCATGATTACACTGGTTACAATCATTTCCTTTTGTCCTTGCGTTCTTCCAGGGGATGATGGGGTGTGTATGTAATGTTGCTGCATGAATTTGTGTGTATTTTGTTGTGGGTGAGGGTGGGGGTGGGGGTATTGCGTGTTGCATGTGTGAATCACTCTCTTCCCCCCTCCCCTGTGTTGTAGATGCAGTACTCACTGTGGTCGTCGACGGCATCTGTCCTGCTCCTGATAAAGCAGGAGGAAGAGCAGCATTGGTAACACCAGTAGTTCGGGCTCCATGGCGTCCTGGTTCCTCGGTGGGTGTCGAGAGGTGAGTGGTTTCCCTTCTGTGTACTCTTTCCGCCGTGCTTTTGATAGCGTTGGTTCTGCCCCGGAAAAGGTGGTGGATCGGTGTGTTGAAATACAGTGGGCGGTACTTTGTCCTCCGCCTGTCTGTTGGCAGTTACCGCTGCGGTGTTTGTTTCTACCGCCATGGCAGTCGGAGTGTTAAAGTGGCTGTCTATGTTGGCGGTTTCCGCCATGCTTGTGATTCCATTTGTTTTCCGCCGGCCTGTTGGTGGTATTGCCGCCGCTTTAACACCGACCGCCAGGGTTGTTATGAGGGCCAGTGTTTCTTATCTCTAATATGTTTTAATTTTGGTATATTCTAACCCAATGATATCAATAAGCTTGGCAGAAGAATATACACACAGAAGTAAATCTTCGACACCCCTCTATGGAGAATAAAAAATACACCAATGAAGATATTTTCAAATTAAATCTATGTGCAAAATGAATAGTTGTACAACGCCCCAAACATACATCCTCACATGTAAGGTATCCATCACATGTTATATAATGTCCTAAACAACTGGAACCTGTTGCATGTAGTAAGACATATACAGCATTTATATAAGGACAGGTTTCCAACCAACTGCCATCCTTAACTGCTAGGTGTCACTTAATTAGCTAGCATGGAGGAGTATCGTTCATTATTGGACCCCCAACAGGAAGGGACTGATGTAGTGCTTGAGGACATCAGTGCTTTTGTTAGCTGTTTCTTGATGGAGTTGGTATAGTATTTGGCTGATTTAAGGAGTTGCCTGCAATTTGTGTCAAGAAAATTTGTATTGTGAGACCATTGAGGGATTTAATTTTCTTTCTTTTCTGTGGATGGAGTGTGTGTCAATCAATCAATCAAACAGATTTCTTAAGCGCACTACTCACCCGGTAGGGTCTCAAGGCGCTGGGGGTGTGTGGTTACTGTTCGAAAAGCCATGTTTTGAGGTGCTGTCTGAAGGTTAGGAGCAGGTTTTGGCGGTGAGGTGGTAGAAGGATCTGCCGCCGGAGGTGGTGCATTGGAAGCAGGGGACTGTAGCGAGGGTGAGGTTGACAGAGCGGAGCTGTTGAGTTGGTTTGTGGAAGTTGATTCGTTTGTTGATGTAGGCCGGTCTGGTGTCATGGTGGGCTTTGTGAGTGTGGACCAGGATTTTAAAGATGATCCTTTTGTTGACGGGCAGCCAGTGTAGGGATCTGAGATGGGCGGAGATGTTTTTGTGGCGGGGGAGGTTGAGGATTAGACGTGCAGCTGCTTTCTGGATTCGCTGGAGTTTTCTCTGGAGCTTGGCTGTGGTCCCTGCGTAGAGGGCATTGCCATAGTCCAGTCTGCTGCTTATGAGGGCGTGAGTGACCGTTCTTCTTGTTTCTAAAGTAATCCATTTGAAAGTCGTGCGTCGCATGCGAAGGGTATTGTAGCAGGAGGATGATATGGCGTTGATTTGCTGAGTCATGGAGAGAGATGAGTCCAGTATGATGCCAAGATTGCATGCGTGGGTGGTGGGTGTTGGGGGTGGTCCAAGGGTGGTGGGCCACCAAGAGTCGTTCCATGCTGTCTTGTTGGGGCCGAAGATGATGATCTCGGTTTTATCTGAGTTCAATTTGAGGTGGCTTGCTGTCATCCAGTTGGCGATGGCGAGGAGTCCGGCGTGTAGGTTATTCTTGGCGGTAGATGGGTTTCTCGTGAGAGAGATGATGAGCTGGGTGTCATCAGCGTATGAAATGATGGTGAGGCCTTGGGGGCGGATGATGTTGGCGAGAGGAGCCATGTAGGTATTGAAAAGGATAGGGCTGAGGGAGGATCCTTGGGGGGACCCCACAGATGGTCTTGGTGGCTGTAGACCGGAAAGGAGGGAGGTAAACTCTTTGGGTTCTTTCAGAGAGGAAGGAGGTGAGCCAGTCCAGGGCTTGGTGGCGAATTCCAGCGTCGAAGAGGCGTGTGCGGAGGGTTTTGTGGCATACGGTGTCAAAAGCTGTGGAGAGGTCTAGGAGGATGAGGGCGACGGTCTCGCCCTTGTCCAATCTGGTCCTGATGTCGTCTGTACAGGCAATGAGGGCGGTCTCGGTGCTGTTATTTTTGCAGAATCCTGACTGGGAGGTGTTGAGTGTGTTGTTGTCTTCTAGGAAGCGAGACAGTTGTATGTTTACTATCTTCTCTTTGACCTTTGCAGGGAAGGGGAGTAGAGAGATGGGTCGGTAGTTTGTGAGGTCTTCAGGGTGAACTTTGCGTTTTTTGAGGAGAGCGTTAACTTTGGCGTGTTTCCAAATGTCTGGGAAGGTTGCAGTCTCGAAGGAACTGTTGATGACGGCCCAGAGCTGGGGAGCGATGATTTGGCTGGCCTTGTTGAGGATATGGTGGGGGCAAGGGTCTGTTGGGGAGCCTGAGTGGATGGAGCTCATGGTTTTGCCAGTTTCTTCATCATTGGTGAGGGTCCAGGTGTTCAGTAGGATGGTGCGGCAGGGTGTTGTGGTGTTGGTTGTGTCGGTGGTGGTGATGATGGGTTATGACGATGTGAAGCTGTCATGTATGTCTGCGATCTTGCGGTGGAAGTAGTTGGAGAGAAAGTTGCAGAGGTCTTGGGAGTGTGGAGGGTCGCTTGCTGTTGTGTGTGTTGTTGTCTATACGTTCTTTGTAGAAGGATCATTTGGAGGTCCGGATGAGTTGGTGATCTTTGCGCACGGCTGATTTGAGGGCGGAGAAGTTGCTCATTGAGGGTTCCTCAATTTTTTGGTATTCTCGTTTGGAAGACTGAAGTTCTGTGGTGAACCAGGGGGCGGTCTTGATGGTGCGGGTGTTGTTTATTTTGAATGGGGCGATGGAGTCTGTGCATGTTTCTAGCCATCTTGTGAGGTTGAGGATGGCGGCATTGGGGTCGGGAGGTGGGCCTTGTGCAAGATTTGAGATTAGTTGTTCTTTGGAGATTTTGTTTCATTTGCGGTAGGGAGTAGGATGTTGGTGGTGGGTGGGGGGTTTCAGGAAGGAGAAATTGATGCAGTGGTGGTCAGTCCAGTGGAGTGTGAGGTTTTGCTAGCACCAAAGTGCTGAGGGGTGGCTTGCATGTGTGTGTTTATAGTTAGAGTGTTTGTGTTCACATGGTTCTATTGAAATGAGTTGACGATGTACAGAGGAATTGACATTTGATGTGAGGGGAGGGTGACATGGTAAGAGATGTGTTCCTTCTGTGTTCTAAGTCCTTTAAGGATCTGAAGGTATATTTTTCTCTTTTGGGCAGACCTCATTGTATTGGTTGGTTATTGAACAGACTGATGGGGTTAGTAAAGAGGGTTGCCAATCCACTAGTATAGTGGTTTGACTTTGATGGTTAGTAATTTTAAAAGGGTGTAGAATTTGTAGTATATTGCAGTATTTTGGTTGGGTCACATGTTGCTGCACACAGAGTGTCAATGTGATTAAGGAGTACAAAACGTTAGTGTTGGAAGGAAGAGGAAAAGAATGTTTAGTTAATGAAAGACAGGGAATTCCCCTCAGACAGAATCTAGTGAGTTTTTGGCCTTGCTGTTGCCAACAGCATAATGCTGGTGGTAGCAAGTGCAAAGCACAAGTGTAACTTGCTCAAGTGTAATTTGGTCAAATGTAATTTGGTCAAAATGTGGGCTTGTTTAAAACTAGCCAAATATATTATTTGACTATTTTAACTAGTTTCTTTACTTTTAGCAATGCCTCTAAAGCCTATGAAAGGAGGTCAACCTTATGTGGTGAATCAGGACCCAGAACCAAGAGCACCTAAGATGATTGTGTGCTATACAAATGGTAATTAATAGTACCTACAGTACCTAGAGCAATAGCAATGACTAGCGCTACACACATCAAAACTGCCTTTTATTAGACAACAGTTCTCCCTGTTCTATTTTAGGGATTATGAGTCAAGAAGACCTGTCCGCCGAACTTCTGACAGTGAGGTTGCCGCCTTACTGTCGACCTCCCTGTTGGCCCCATTATGACTTTCTCACTGTGCCGATGGGATGAAACCAAGGTCTCCGCCTGTCAGCCCAGGGGGAAAGTGGCGGCAGGATTGTCGCTGGCTTGTAATCAAGCCAGCGGCAATGCTGCCATCCACAGGGGGCACAAGTACCCTTGTAATGCGCACTGTCTTCACAGCAGAGAGTGCGCATTTCGAGGGTTCTGGGCAGGGGGACCCCTGTACTGCCCATGGACATAAGCACGGGTAGTGCAGGGGCCTCCCTGTGGCTCTCTGCACCTGTTCTCCACCAGCCTTTTGGCGATGAAACTATCATTTAAAGGCTGGTGGAGAAGCATGTTGTAATCAGCAGGGCGGCCCTGAGTTCAGTGCTGTCCTGGCTGATTTCAACCTGCATCGCTGTCAGCCCATCGGGAACTTTGTTCCCAGCAGAGATTGTGGTCATTTGGTAGACTGACCGGCAAACTCTTAATTTGGAAGTTGGACCGCCAAACTGGCAGCGGTCATGACCGCCACCGCGAGTCTTGGAATCTGTTGACTGCCAGACTTGTAATTAGGCCCTATGTCTTTCATGTATATTTGTGGCAGGCCTGTGTAGATTAGGTAAGCATTTCATAGTTGTAAGTCACTGATATGTTTAGCAAAGATGCCCAGTGTCAGCACTTTACATGGTCGAATATTTGAGCCAATACATACACCCTCACAAGTGAACCGGGAAGTCCTATACTACAACATACTTTTGACTAAAAAAAGTCCAATCTAAAGGTGTTACATATAACAGAAGCCAGAGTCCTGTGTTTTAGTAGAAAGTCCACAAAATATGACAAACAGCACATGGATTGTTAAGAATGTCTCCGAAATCTAGGAACAGAGGATGAAGAGAAAACCTGATATATTGGGATTAGTGCTAATTCTGGATACAATATTTCAAAAAAGTTTGGCACATTGGGAATTTAATAAAATGAAAAGTGAACATAAATGGCTTGAATTTAAATTGAAGAGTTTAGTAGGAAAATAGGCACACGCCATGAATTGTAAGTTGCAGAATAAATATGCCCTATAACTTTAATTGTTTTGGTGTAATAATGACTAAAGTAATGCTGACATCTTTACATCTGAAGATCATTCACTCTTTTGGATGTTTGTAATGATGTGTATCATTGAATATTTATTTGGAGACGAGAGTTTCTTTGGTTTGATGTCAATTAATTTTTATGTGTTCTGGTACCTTTAGTTCTGCCTATAAGGTGCTTTTGACAAATGCAAAAACATTATTTCCACTTTCTAGATCTGAGTTTCGGTTGACCACACCTAAATAGGTCAAGGTCACTTTTGATGGATTGTTAAACATGAGATAATTATCCATGAAGCAATGACACCATATTTGCACTTGGATCGTTTAGGGCTTTTCAAAGTTTTTTATTACCTAAGAGAGGTACACATAGTCCACGATTATTGATCTAAGAATAGTCTGCCGAGTTTGACATGTTTCCGTCGTCTATTCTTGAGCACAGGTTTTATCTTTTGTTAGGTGCAGCTGAAAGCAGATTGCCAGTTTCTCACAAACACTGAAACCTTTTCACAGCAGTAACTCAAGAGCATATTGGGTAGCATTCCCTAATGAGCAACTCAACACTCATGAGGAAAAGGTATGTCAGACTACACTCACAAAATGTTAACAATCATTGTCAAAGCCAATAGGTCTCGCCTTTGGGCTCCTTTGGCTTTGTCAATGGGTTTTAACCTTGTAGAGCATCAAAATGTTGTGCAGCATTGCTAAGAAAATAATGCAAAATAAATGCGCTATAATGCAGCAGTCACATTTTTTTACGAGCACGCACTATGCATGTCCACATATACAAAATGACACAAGCTATTTTTATTTACCTTACCAATTTGTATCAGTAAACAAAAAGGAAAAGCAGTGGGCTAGAGAGCAATGTGCATTATTAGATGGAGGTGAAGCACACAGGGGGGCGGGGGGTACACGAGGGCGAGTATATCATGGAGCAGGTGGGACCAAACACATGAGCAATATGCAGCAACACGGAGTGCAGGGGATGAGAAGTACTATAAAAGACATACACTCTCATGGAGTACTTAACCCAAAAGACAAAAAGTAGTACTTGAAAAGCAAGCAGTGAAAGAATGAAAGCCAGACAATCAAATAAGATGTTAAACAGACTGTACTCCAGGGGAGGGACAAACACATGATTACATGCTGGGACATGAATAAGAAGCAGGCAAATGAGAGTGACAGAAAAGTCAACCAATGATAAGTAATGGGCAGGCTCCAAACCCTAGCACATCCTTGGTAAGCCCACAATTTGACTTTCAACAGACAGTTCATTTGCTGTCTACTATGCTTGACCTACAAATAGGCAGCATGCAATAATAACACATTGAACAAATCACGGTTTTCAGGCAAGAGACAAATTCAGGTAAAACATAATAACCTTCAAGTATTTTTCATAGTTTTTGTGACTAATATGCAATGTCTCAATAAAATACGAACCTTGATAACATCGCCCCCCAAACCTTTCCTGCAGGGCAGCAGTTATGAAACCACTGCCTGCTACAGCCTGCAGTCTGTTAGTAGATATGAGCTGAGTGTTGTCTTGGACTGGAAGTGAATAAAGTTCTCTGTTTTAGCCTGTAGCTTTATTCACTAGGTCTTCAAAAATGTATTTAATATTTACTGAATAGCTAAAAAACACAGTAGACTTTGGATGACTTGTTATGTTTCATATACGTACAAACAGATGCTATAGTCAATTGATATAAAGATACCTACAAATAGCCATGAAGTTGAGTTTTGCTTTAAAAAACATACTTGCGTTATACACAGTGATGTGATTGATTTATTGTGATGTTCAGCATCTCTATTGAGGTCCATGCTCTTCAGATGTATGACTAAGATGTTTTGAAGTTGCATGATCTATGGCATATTTATCACATTTTTTCCTTTTAACGTTTCTAAGGAAAATAAATGGTGTCTTAGCTTGGAACAAGAAAGCATATAGCATAGTGCATCTCAATTATATTTGAAGGAGATATTTATCTTTCAAACAAAGCTTTATGTCTATGGAGCAATACACAATATTTCAAAAAGCACAGTAGTATTTCTAACAGATACAGAAGCTTTTGTGCTTCCCATGTGGGCTTGAACTTATCATGCCTATTGTTAGACCTGTCAGCCTTTGGGAGGTCTTTCCCCAACGTTTTTGCCTTCACTCCACCTATTTTTTTTACTTCATTTTTGTTTACCCTAAGGCTCTGTGCACTTTGCCATGGCTAACCAGCGCTAAAGTGCTGGTGCTCACACCCTAAAACATGGTAAAATTGGCTTACACCTGATTGGCAAATTTAGTTGACCTATTAGTCCTTAGTAAAGTGCTATACCATATACCCAGGGCTGGTATATGAAATACTACAAGTTAGCCTCACATATGTAGCCCCTCAAAACATAGCAACACCACAAAATAAAGTGTTGAAACTTTTCAAACACTCACCCCCAGTCACAGATCTGGGTTTAATCTGTTGTTATTTTGCTCGCCACGTCACCCCAGTTTGAACATAGCCACATGCAAATCAGTCTTGACCCTGCTCCACATGAGAACAGTCCAGCCTGAACTGCCAAGCCAGGTCTTCCATGGACCAGAAACAAGCTTCTTGGGACCGGTTTCGGGGTATCACCCCACATTAGCCAGGCTAGCTTGAATCCAGTGGTGCAGCAAACAAGGGACCCACGTCTGGGCATACTCTAGCCACTTAGGGCGCAAATAGCAACACACTAGGATAAAATGATGGAGGGAGTGTTGAAGCTTTTCAAACACTCACCCCCAATCACAGATCTGGGTTTATTCCATTATTTTGCTCACCACGTTGTCCCAGTTTGGACCCAGCCATCCACAAATCAGTCTTGACCCTGCTTCACATGGGAACAGTCCAGCCCAGACTGCCAAGCCAGGTCCTCCCTGGACCAGAAACAAGCATCCTGGGACCAGTTTTGGGGTATCGCCCCTCATCAGTCCGGCTAGCTTGAATCAAGGGGTTCAGCAAGCAAAGGACCCACGTCTGGGCATACCCTAGCCACTTAGGGTGCACATAGCAACAGCACAAAATAAAATAATGGAGGGAGTGTTGAAGCTTTTCAAACACTCACCCCTAGTCACAGATTTGAGTTAATCCATTGTTATTTTGCTTGCCACGTCACCCCAGTTTGGACCCAGCCATAAGGAAATCAGCCTTGATCCTTCACATGGGATCAGTCCGGCCTGAACAGCCAAGCCAGGTCCTGCCTGGACCAGAAACAAGAATCCTGGGGCCGGTTTGAAGGTATCACCCCTCATCGTGGGTCCCATGCTCACTGTGTCACTGGATTCAAGCTAGCCTGGCTGATAAGGGGTAATAATCTTGTGGGGCTTTCAGTCAGTAGGCTTCATCTATTGACTGTTGTCATTCTCATTTTGTTTCCACCCACCACAGCACACAGGTTAGGGCTATGGGTCATCCTACTTTACCCACTGTCTTCCTTCACTCTAAGTGAAGGGAGGCAAATCCAATGTACATTGTTCATAACCACCTACAAATAGTTCCTTTTTGATCATGATAAAGATAGTTTGAAATACATTTTGAAATGATGTTTTATCTTAAAATCACTATTTACTTTGCTTACATTTTGATATGCCCTTTTCGATGGCGATCTATTTACTGTGTCCTTTTGAACGTTGCTTTTTTCTTCTCCTTTTTGAAAGTATCTATGGGCACTGCATCATTACAACTGCCTGCAATTTAAGTGCTTAGTTAGATCTTTATTTTTTCTTGTCTCCTTCACAAATATTAGTTATAAACTGAGTGAAAACACTTGCATGACGTTTTAATTAAATATATCACCAGTAAGATGGCCACATCACCCAATCATTTATTAAAAGTAAACTTTTTATTGTTACTCGCAATAACAAATTATAAAATAACCATTGTGCCAGCTTTCTAACACTAGAACTTTTGGCTTTTCCAAAACTTATTTTTAGATGCTTTAGTCTGTGTTCACAATGCACAAACTTGCTTTAGTCTGCGCTCCAGTGCGCAAACAAAGCCAACAGCACAACCTATGTTAAACTTAAGACTTTGCCGTGCTTTTTTAAAATAATGTCCTGCAACAGGTCACTAGTACAAGTCTACAATCCCTATGCTGAAAATTGCCACTCACTGGAGTGAAGGGGGAACAAATGAAGAGTACACTTGTCTCTTAACACACAAAACTGGAATATCAGAAGAGTTGAGAATTTGCAAGATGCATGGTTCATGAATTAGACATCAGAGATTCCCAGCAGCTGGAATTACCATCACTGGTCAATATCTTACATGGAATCTGACCTATTATGAGCTAGACCCCTCGTAATGGGGAATAACTGTGTGTTCACTGAATTACTCTGAGATATTCTGTATAGCATTCCCTATTGTGAGAGGTATAATGTACATTGTGAGAGGGATGGGTGGAAACACAGCTTAGGATGCTTCTCTGGTTTATGTATGATGGCTTCTAATTGAACAATTAGGTAAGTGATTCGGTTGCGAGGATAGTGCTGCTCGGGGATGGTGGTCCTCCTCATGTGACTGATGGTGGTAATGCTGAATCTCCATAGATTCTTCAAAAAGGTTGCCACAGCCAGATCCCTCAAGGAAAGGCAGGAGAATGTTGCGGTAAGTATAAGGTAAGACCAGCGATTGGCTTATTCCATCACCAGTGTGCCCGTGTGACATTATCCGTAGGGATTTGTGAACAAGAAAGGCAGGAAATGCTTCTATACTCTGTACACCTGTGGGTGTATCTGGGAAAAGAATAAATAGGTAGTGTGCTAGTTTCCCGATTTCTTTCAACCCAAACTATGGGCTTATTCTAGGAGTTGTAAATGGGGCATCCTTGTGTGTGGTGACCCTGCCTTCCTCTTTCACTGTAAATTAGAGCACCTGTGCATGCTTCCCTTTTGGGTACCGATCAGGTGTGCTCCGCTACCCTAATGCATAAACAATAACATAAAGAAACAATCAAATAAAACAACACAAAATAACCGTTTTGCACGTTCAACCTTCCAGCCCTGTATCACGCCCGATTTCTACCCAGTCACTCACCGCAGGGCCACAACTCTCCTGATTTGTGGAAGGCTCCTGTGAGTCTCCTGGTGGCATCCACCACTCTTCCTTGGCTGCATTGGCATCACTCGAATACTCTCCATTTTCTCCAAAGACATAGATCTCAGTCCCCTCCTTGCTGTCACTTCTTGGGGTCAACTCGGTTCTCTTTCGGTAACTGTTCTCCTCTGTGGCGATCTCCTGCCTGGCATACTCTGTCCTAGTTCCTGGATGGTTGTCGGCTTTTCCCTCATTCCTCCTCTCGTATGATGGTCCGGCACCTCCCCCTTTTGCTTGGAAAACAAAGTCCCTCATTAATGTGTTGTGTGTTTGGTTCCCTTCCAGGTCTCTGTGTCCCTTATGGTCGAAGGAAGGAGCAGCTGCAGAAGCCCCCAGTAAGAACAACAACAGGGTAATGTCACAACACATTTACCATTTGCTGTAAGCTGGTGGTACATCTATTCACAGGTTTATTTGTGAGGTGTACAGGGGGGAGTAAGGTTGGGAAAAAAGAATAATAAGAGGAAGATTGGTTCTGCAAGGGAGCTGCACTGAATGCTCCTACCTTGCCAGCAGACAAAGTCAGGATGGATCATGAGATCAGTCTTGGATGATGATGCAGCCAAAAGCTCACTGTTTTTACCTGCCAGAATAACCAGTCAGTAAAATCAGCTCTGTTGTTATCACTCCTGAGAACTCTATTGGGGGAGCACTGGGCCAGTCCTGATCAGTGAGTTGGAAATTCCATTTTCTAATTACTTCCCGCTGACTCATAATCAGTGCATTTAAGTTGACTTCAAAAAACTGCATTTCATGGAAAGTATGTATTATGTCTAGAATGACTAGTGCATATTCCATTAGTTTAAAAAAAATGTATTGATTGATTGATTGATGAGTGATATTGATTGCAATATAATTGTTCATCCAGTTAGCAAGAATCAGATATTCCTTTAGTTACAATTCATGATCTTCAGATTCCAAAGCCCACAGGTCAAACAAGCAGCAAAGGTTGTGCTTCCAATGCCAACCTGGTACATAACTCCCTAGCTTTAAATTATCTAGAATTTGTGCAAATATAGCTTATGGAACATTTGGTAGGCAACGCATTATTTGATGATTTCCTCTTCAGATTTATGCATTGTCTCCACTGACAGAATTGTGTGACTTTATTTATACAGCCCTGTAGAAAATTGTGGAGATTAAATGTTTCTGTTAATTGTGTTGAGAGCAGGCATTTTTACTACATCTTCATTTTGACTGCAAGTGATATAGCCCATTTTTCATGTTTCATTGCATTATGCAGATGTGAGAGATCAAGTCTATGCCTGGATATCTGTACCTAAAATAATAACTAATGCTCTATGTGATATCACCAATCTGTATATATCCTTATGTCCAAAAGTGTTAATATATGCAGTACATCTGTTTCACAGTTTCAAATCTAAATCAAAATACAAAATACAGCAGCATATTCAGGTGGTCTCTTCCAACTTCCCCTGCCCCCCCATTGCTATCTGTCAAACACCCAGAAAAAAGGATTCTATTTTTTGTCCCATTTCACACCTGTACAAGGACCATCACTGGAACTAATAATCCAATCAAGACTTTGCCATACACCAATATACTGATAAGGCACAATCATATTTTAAGGTGGTATCAACAACTGATAGCTAGCACCTACACTCCATGGATAGCATACAAGTGCCAACCATTCACCTTAAACTACTTCTTTGCAAATGTGAATTTAGCCTTGTCAGTATGTACTAGCTTGAAATACAGATGAACGAATGAGCTCAAAGAAACTTCTCTTGTCTTGGAAAACTACCAAGTCACAGGATTTCTACCCAAGACCATTCACCTGCTTCAAAAAATATCCACAAAGAGACTGTAGATAGCATGGTACCTGATATGGCTCTGTCAAAGAATACACCCATCTCCTCAGTTGTTCTAAAGTTGTGAAAAAAGTGCATGGAATGACTGCTTGGTAACTGAAAATGATGCAGTTGTAGCAGGAATTAAGAGAGTATAAACCTATAAGTGGTGGAATTAATACATGTTCTGAATGAGAGATGTGCATTCCAATGATAGAACATATGGACACAGCATTCCCATGGAGATACTGCACCCTGAATGATAGTAAGAGAGTACAGTTGTACTGGGATTTATCTGTAGATATGTCAGATATTTGTTTAAAATGGTTAACTATTGTTACAGTTTTCATTTCTAAGTAATAAGATAAGCATGCTCACCCGGATGTAGCATAAATGCACACACAAAACTGCCATAATTATTTATTTATTTCCATGTTTTAACAATACATACACAAAAAGTAAAGTTTTTCTGCAACATAACTGGCCATTATATTCAATGAATGAGACCCACATTATGAAAAAACAACCATAAGTCAAGAAGCACATTTTAAACAGAAGAGGGAACAAGGTAAACAGTTGCCACTCATAGGAGTCATTTATAATCGCCTCTTTTTGTGGTGGGTCTTTTGATTCTGCCTCAAATGAGACAGAAAAGTGACCCCCTCCTAAGGGCAACTGGAGTGGCCTGAACTACTACAGAGGAGGTGGATGGAGGTTGTTCCGTTGCCAACACTACACCCCTTTCAATAGAGGGGTCTGCCAGAGATGTTGGTGGGTTCAGATTGGCTGATCTTTCCCACACAATCAGTCTGCTAAAGTCATCAATACTAACACTAGGGACTTAAAACCATCCTGCACCACTCTAGTATGTAATGTTTGCAAACTCATCTGCTGCTCCAGTAAATCAGTTTGGGCCCTATGAGTGGTCTTTAGAAGGTCTGTTGATCCTCATGCCGACTAGCTGCACCCATTAGGTTGTGTCCCATTCCATAAGTGAAAGTTTCACCTCTCTCTGTCACTCTCACTACAGATAGTCAAGCTCCAGCAGGGTTCCCAAGTCCCTCTGGCCTTCTTTTCATGCCTACAGATGGTATCTTCCTGGGCTGAACCCGAGTTGTAGATGTTTTTGTAAAAACTGTTGCAGGACAGGAGTAGCCACAGTCGAAATAGTAGTAAGGACACAGGACACGGGAAGTGGGTAACTACAGTGTCCCATAGGGGCTGGACTTTAGTTTCTGTTATATGATTTAAAGCTGTGTTTGTGAGGGTCACCATAGTAGGAGGTCTCAATAAACTCAATGGGCCCAGCTGCCCATCGATATTTTAGGGATGGCTTGAACACAAAATTACACTGAAGGCTGGAGTAGATGGATCTGTGGCATAGGATAGTAGATCCTTGAAGGGTTGTTTATTTCTGGCTTGACAAACTATTAAATTAAAAAACGTTTTTTAAAAGATGTTTTTTATTTGATTGATGTGGTTTAAGAACACATAATAAAGTTGCGGTATTTAAAAGCAAACAATATCCTATCACAACATTTCTTAGGATTAGAAAGTTTTGAACCAAAAAACATGGATTCCAAGCCAACAGTTTTGAGAACATGGTTTAATGTTAGAAATTGATGTTAAAATGATTTACTATACTTAACTTACTTAAAATATCAATCACTCTCATCCATTAATAAAATTTTTTAAAAAGTCTGAAATGACCATTTATTGTATGCTTTTCTACATATGCCACACTATATTTGCTGACTGCTGTCCGTAAGTAGTTGTCTGCAGCAGGCATTGTTAAAACCCATGTAGCGGCAGTGTGAACACCAAAGCCTACTTGTAATACTTTACATTCATCCTGCAGTTAAGCAACACAAACAAATATTAAGAATATTGGCCCTTTCAAAAATATTTAAGGGGTGTTGAAGAAATAAAAATTAAAACAGAAAGTAAACGTAATTTAACATCAGGCAGGGTGCAAGCTAACCAATAAGGTAAAACATTTTTAGAGGAAACATCCTTACAGTGAAGTATTGTAGAATATTATTGAAGCTTTATGAAGGATAGCTACTTACAAGATATATAAATTGAAATTATTCTTTCTGTAGAAAGTGACATTTGTATATGAGAAACATATCATAAACAATTTTCATATATAATATGAAATATATATTTACAATAATTTATGGTATGCGTAGCTTATTTTCAGAATAAACAAACTATATTTAAAGTAAAGGAATGTCTTCTAACGTGTTGAATTTTCTAGAGTCCGATTTTCAGGAATGAAAAATGATATCTGGAAGTAGATTGTCCACCTCTATGGAAAGCCAAATGTATCACTGATTGTACCAAATGTTACTACAATGTTTTATGCCGTTATCCTTCATTTGACAGAACTGGCCCTGGACTGTGTGCGAGAAAGGCTAAAACAACAAATAGGTCTATACTGTCACTTCAACATGTAACTAAATCCTGAGTTTATCATTGTTTTGTGATCCACTAGTCATGCTGTAACAAATCCTATTATGTGAAAACCAGCACACAGAATTGTATTTCAGTGTTCACAGAACTGAAAATTGTATTTTACATGCACATATTGCTGTGTGTTTTCAACAGTTCAACACAGGGGAAGTGTAATCATGTTTTGTTTTTACATAAAGAGAGATCCACATTTGATGAATTGACACAAATACACACACAAAGGGGTAGTAAAACATGTATGTTTTTTTAATGATAGTCAACTTTATTGACTGAGGAAGCATTTTCCTCAAGCACAGGCTGCTTCCAGACATAACTTTGACACTTAATGTAGGGTTTATCTAACAAATAATGTACATTTTGAATATTAGATGGTAACATCAGATGATGTTGTGATTTGAGAGACTCCATGAATGAGAACACATTTCACTTTTACTACACAGGAAAAAAAATATTTGGACATTGTTGATAATCAAATAAAAAATAGGGAGTATATAAACAGAGGAAATTGCACTTAGACAGTATGATTTTCAATTCATACAGTTGACATCCGGTGAGTGTGAAATGGCCAGAAACACTGAGGTACACTAAAACACTCTATAAGCAAAAACACAACAATAAAGTTGGTTGCTTAAAATGTGTATCTATCTATCTATCTATCTATCTATCTATCTATCTATCTATCTATCTATCTATCTATCTATCAATATAGATAGATAGATAGATATATTTTTTTTACAGCGGTGGCTTATAGCTGTACTTAATGACCATTTGTGGGCTAATTATTAAACAGCAATGAGATTAATTAAAACATTTAATCAAACAATTAACAACATTTAAAGTATATTGTAATTAAGTTTCAGAACAGTAATATGCACACTTAAGATAGCAACTTTTATAAAATACTGCCAGTCTCCACTCCACCAGGAATATCACTAATGTCGTCAGTGCAGAGTATGGACAGTACCTTCTCCTCCAAGGGCATGAGACGGAGGGGACTGGGGAAAATGCTACCAGTTTCCTGTGCTTCTCCATGAGCTCTTGGGACAAGGAAACAAATCCCCTCTGTTAGGTCATTCTACGTTTTCTTATGTCCTCCTGTGAGTGTTTCTTGGTAGCCACAGCATTTACTTTGCCCACTATTCTTTCCCATGTTTGCCTTTTCTGTCTCATAGTTGTGGCTTGTACCAAATAACTATGGCTCTACCATCAGAATTTCTGAGACCATAACAATCGATTCATTCTCAGAAAATCTTTGGGCTCTTCTACTTGCTATTAGGAAACCAAATATTAACAAAAAAAATACTAACTTGATAGCAAAGAAACAAACTTAAATAGAGTCCTGCCGCTACACTGAGTGTGTCTTCAGATGAGAAAGAAAAGAGCAGTCTGGGTAGAAACTTGTCTTTTATATTAATCGGACCAGGTGGATGGCTTTTAGCTGATGAGATACAGGTGTATGTGTTCATCATAATGATGTTCACACAGAGAAGGTTTACAGATGTGTCTGCCATTTAATGGAATTATACATCCAATGCAGACTTGGCAGACCTCAATGTACTCCGTCGCATTATTCTGTCCATCCCACTTTCACAGCACACAAGTCTATTTCGTCAGGCTTGATAACTGATTTACCAGCGTCAACTGAGTATTAACCGACGACAGAGTTATGTGTGTTGAATGATATAAAGAACAATATTTCTAAGGGGCGATGGACATAAAGGCCAAACTCTAAATGTGGCGGATCGGATACTGTCAGCCTGGAGGACAGAGAAAATACTCTATGATGGCGGAATAGCGGACCATACTTAAAACTGTAAATCAAAACCTTTGTGTGCTCTATGTTGTGTTGCAGACAGTGTATGCACCCATCAAATCAAAGTGAAAAAAATATAGAGACTGCTGACTAACATCCAGAAAAATACAGGGGATAAATGACAGAGCATTTTTTATCATCAAATATCACGGCGCTTGAAGAATTATGCTTTGGTGCTTTGTTTTAATTAGGACAACCAGGTGTACATGGAATAGCATACATGTGAACACTGAATTTGTTACCAATGACTTTTGTTTTTTGTATTAAGGGTTTGCATAGAATTTTGCTAACATAGAAAATAATGTGCAACTTGGAAAATGTGCCCACCTGAGTGGCCGTCACTAATCACTAAAGTGTCTTCATTAAATTAATATTAATATTAACTGAAGTGCCTGTATTAAGAGAGTTGTTACTAGTGTGTTATATTAATGAGTACATGTTATGTATTTTGCTTTATTAATTATAGGCTTTAAGTTAGCGAAGTTTGTGCCTATTTGCACAGTCTCATGTTAAGATGCACTGTTTAATAAATCATGTAAATGCATGTCTAGAAAAAGTAATTCATGTATTATTCACATTGTGTTGACCAAACATTAGCAGATGTCATTAACTTTCTCATGAGAACTGTTTTCTAGAAATCTTGTAACGGTAATTGATAACTATATAGTGTGATGCGTGGGACAGTGATGTTCCCAGGACCTGACAATGGATGCACTGACTGGAGTACAGATGGATACAAAAAATGTTACCTGACATGCCTGAGGATGGGAACAGGAGAAGAGGAGGCAATCATCCACATGTGAAAAACAGTTTAGTTATTTCTTAGATTTGAAGTTTAATCCTTATTGGACTAATTGTAAACGTAAAATTATTTAACCAATGACAACATAAGAAGTCCTTTAGAGGATTCTAACGTAGCCCGACTGCAAGGAGAGGAGAGAGGCTATTCCTACTTTAATTGCCTCCTGAGAGGTGTTCTTATTCTATTCTGTCTGAGGAGCTGAACAACTTCCAGAGGATTTACTCTCTATCTTTAACTTTATTGCTTTAACTTTAATGTTGAATGCTGATCCCTTAAACATTGCTTCCTAAATGGGTCGGATATCTTAGAGCCCCTGTTTCTCAACAATTCCCTTTCACTGCCCGTTGCTGATGCTGACCGAATTAATGTCCAACTGACGAAGATAATTGCAGCTTGCTTATCCGTATGAGGAGAGGTATAACAAATGCTATTGTTCTTGATGTAAGCTTGTTTTTTGTTTCTAGGTACCAACCGCTATTTTGATGGAGCCATAGTTAGATGTTTTTCCAAATTAATTTTGACTAAAAGCCCACACATACTATCCTAATCTGAAGGCTAGTTAGGGAGACCCATAAAATGCTAACAAAGTATTATCAAAAGAAATGATGTTGTTCCTTTGCTGAATCTAGATGTATGTTACTTCTGTTATGTAGTTGTTCCTGCTCTTAATTTGTATTGTGACTATTGAATGTTTAGTAATCAATGTGTTAGCTAAATTGAGATTCTTTAGAAGATTTGGTCAACCAGTGTTGTTCTTATATGTTTATCCCTTGGTTTTTAGACTAATTTATGTGACATTAGCTTTGTTAATATAGGAAAATAAACATTCTAGCTGTTACATAGCAGTGTGGTTATTCGTGACCAAATGGGTCATGGTGTGTGAAGATTACTGACTCAAAAGGTTATTGATGTCCTTTATTGATTATGATGATGTAATTGCATTGCATTTGGGATTTATGGTGGGATTCAGTCTAAGCACAGTCAAAAAGTCTATTCAACTTCTAACGCGTCCACTTATAAATTAACTATAAAATACCAAATAAGGACAGAAGCGCGCACTGAAATGGTAGCAGAGTACGATGGTCTGTGGTCTGTCTCCTTAAGAGACCATCATAAGGTCCCTTGCTAAGTTTGTCTCCTTAAGATGCCACCATAAAGTTTAGAAAGGGTAAAAGAGTAGGATGGTTACGTCCCGTTGGCCACTAAAGTTGTTTCCTTAGACGTAGGTGAAATAGTAAGATGGTCTGTCTCCCTAGGAGACCATCATAGAGTCCTTTGCATGGTTTGTCTCTGTAAGAGGTCACCATAAGGACCGTTTCCTCAGAAGTGGTAAAATAATTGGATGGTTAGTCTCCTTAAGAGATCAAAATATAGTTCACATATTTGATACGAGAAATTGGTAAGGGTTTAGATCTTCAGATTCAATTATACAAAGTGGAGAGAAAATGTCTCCCTAAGAACCTACCATGACTTTCACAGAATCGTGGAGCTTGCCAATGTTTGTTTGAGGATGTTCTCAGCACTCTAGGTGACAGTGTGAATTAAATAGTTTCTGTGCTTGCACAGCTTAAGCAAATCGCAGGTGAATTGTGATGTTTGTGAGGGTTTAGGGAGTCTGCGTACTCCAGATGAAGTTGTTTAGGGAGTTTGTGTACTCCAAAGTGTAAGAGTACGGAAGTCATTGAACCTCACATGTGTGTGGCACTTTGTGCTAAAAAATAGTCCACTTGGTTGTTGGTATATGGACGCTGCGTGGTTTAAGACTCCAGGGCGCTGAATAAGTGTATGAGACACTTGGTTTACATTGTAATTTGTCTGTTTAATAGGTCAATTGAGCATGGTTGACAAACTTGAGAGTGTGTGTTTAAGTGAGTGAAAGGTTTTCGACTTAGATTTGGCGAATCCTATGTGCACCAGGGCAGACCCTATAATCAGTTGAGAGTGAAATTAGCTGGTCGAATTTTGCTTGCGAGTCAGGGAAACTAAGATGGAAGGAGTATCTGTTAGAGCGAAATGCCACAGTGAAAAATCAGTAAGGTTTCTGAAGAGACCGTGTTACCCTACCTGTAGTAAACAGACAAATTGGGTTTTGATTTTGTTTAGTGCTTGCGATATTTGCATTTAGTTTTGCCTGAATTTAAGCTGAGGACGGCAAGCCGAAAGACTTTGTCAGCCGCAGTACGTATAGGTGTGATGTCATTGGAGCTGCGCTGGGATAGGTTGGTTAATGAGAAGGGTCGCGAACGGATTGGTGGACAACTGTGAAGTGTAATTGGTTGAGAAGATTGGTGAAAAGGATTTTGGGATTAAAAGTCACTTCCTGATTTGATTGAAAGTAGTGTAAATTACAGAAGATGACATTTTTCAAAGCTTTAAAGAGTGCCCTAAGGGGAGATCCGGTCATTCCAACTAGAATAGGAGAAAATACACCGCCAGAAGGTACACCCGCTTATATCGTATTTGAGGAACAAGGTGCTGCGCCATGTCTTTAGCTGAAACAATGGTCCAAAGAGAGATGGGAACTTAGCATTTCCTGCCCATGGAACATTTCATTTGAGGATTTTAGAGAATTTGAGGAGAGTACTGATTTGAAACCTCCTCCGAGACCTAAACAATTTGAGGCATTAGCAATTTTGGAACTGGTAGCAGATTAAATTTGAGAGAAGAGTGACAAAAGCTGAGAAAACACTAGCAGAGCCTAGATGGAATAGTGAGTAGAGAATTTGGAGAACTGAGACTTTACAGGGAATTAAGCTGTTTCCTGCAATAACACAAGAGACCGGGGAAGAGGAGTACTAGGAAGAGAGATTCTTACCTTTCAGATGAGAGAGAGCAGAAATCCACAGCGTCTAAGAAGTCTTTGTCACGCGATGAAGAGTTTATTTTACAGTTATTGAGAAATCGTCCCCCACCATATGCAACACACGAGAGAAGTTCAAGCACCGGTGTACATCCTACAGCTCGGATACAAATTGACTCTACACAGAGCCAAATTCAGGTTAGTCATAATATTCAAAGGCCTATGCCGCAAATGGATGTTCCCAGAATGTATCCAGATGTACCCATTGTAGATACCACCACAAACCTGATAGTGCTGACAGGAAAGGTTTATCAGCAGCCAACATTTTTCCAGATAGAATCTACCCCGAATTTGATGTCCCTGATACATACACAGATGATCGAGAGATACACCCCTATAATACGATCACAGACAGAGATATCTGCACTGATTAGTCAGAATACAGGAGTAATGCACCCAAGAGATCCAAATGCTTGATCAAGCCCAGATGCAATGTCAGTACCAGTTACCATAGGGCCAGTCATACCATTGTTCTTCCAGGGATACAATAAGTCTTGAACCCAAGCATAGCGAGGGAAAGACTCGAAGAAGGTGCGAGAATGATAACTCCCATGAGATCAACATTTGATGGAACCAGGACCGTTAATTGTTTTAAGTCCTTTCAGGACTCCTCCAAATCATGGGGTGAGATCATATGTAGGTCCTAACCCAAGCATGGTGACACCAGAGACCCCGAGCCAAACATTACAACAAGTGCCATGTGTGAACAATAACAACCATTCATTATAGGGTTCGACAGCTTAGCAGTTAACCAAATAGTTATAAAAGTTGAATAGCACCCAAGGAGATTCCAGCTGAGGAAGTGCCCTGAATTTGACCAGACTTAGACTAGAGGCAGAAGACCTGATTGAGGGAACGATGGGGTTGGATAGAACTGACACATTCAGAGAAAACAAGTTACAGTATTTGTGCAAACTGATTACTATCAAAGCAGGAATAGTACATGAGAAATTAAAAGACTTAGCAGAGAAATATGATGTAGAGATTGAGAAGATGAAGCACTTGAAGAAGAGTTATAGATTAGATTTTGACACTAAGGATTTTGAAAACATGAGCGTACTGGGAATGAAAATTCAAATTAAAGAATTAATTCAGAGCCTTTAAACATGGGTTGGCACTAGATAAATGGGAAGGCAGATGGGCAAAGAAAAGAGACAAGAGGAAAAGGGATTCTGTGAATCTCATTGCAAATGTGCAGTAGGTTGAGGACCCAGTAAAAATTTTACCAATGAGAGAGATTCCCAGAGGGAATTTTGTGCATGTCCCTTAGAGCAGAAGTGACATTCTGTAATTTACAAATGATTATCCCAGGTTGAGAAAGAAGCCAGTAGAGTGGTATCAGAAAACAGATAGGTTTGTGAAACTCGCCGAATACCTATGGGAGGATTTGAACACCCTGTTAGAAATAGTAGTTCCAGCAGACTTATGGGTTAAGTCCAAGAGGAGTGTAGATTGGCCGACAAGAGAACTTCAGAAAGATACAGCAACAGGTGCACCGTCTCCTGATGTAATGAAATATTACTATAAGGTGTTTGGATTTTTGAAAACGAGAATTTCGCCCAAGAACATTGACTGGCAGAGAATAGACAGGACAGCTCAGAAAGCGAAGGAGTCAATACATACATACTATGAGAGATTGTTACAGGCATTCAAACATTACAGTGGCACGAAAACAATTGAGCCGAAAGACATGATTCATCTTGTGTTCAGATTTGTTGAAGGATTGAGACCCGAGACTAGCCAGATGATTAAGAGCCATTTGATTTGTTGGCAAGCGAAGTCGATTGATGGAAGTATTGCAATATGAAAAGTACTGTAGCAATGAGACTGAGTTGAAGCAGAGAAAGTTTGAAGAAAAGGCAATGGTGATGCAGATTAAAGAGGCACAAACAGGAATGCAGGGAAGTTTTCCGCAACATCAGCAGCAGGGAAACATGTGGTCACAAACCAAACGAAAGGTAGAGGTTGTGGTGGAGTCGGAAATGTGAACCGTAGACCTGATTTGAATATTGTGGTTATTCAGAATGAAGTGCAAGGAATGAAGAGATTGTTGCCATGTCATGCTTGCTGAGGCCTCAGACATTGGAAATGGGAGTGTCCGATGTTAGATCAGGAAGGTGTTGATCAGTAAACAAACAAATACAATTCTTTCTCAAATATGAAAGGACCGAGAATGAGAGGTCAAAATCCAAATTTTCAAAGCAATGTGAATCAGGTGCAAAGTTTCTAGCCCATGGAACAGATGCAAATGCCCCACTTGCAGATACCCCAGTCACAGCAACTGCAACCAGAGGTTCAAATAGTACCTAGACAGCAAATTCAAATACCTCAAGCCCCAATGGAGCAGCAGCATGTGATGCTTCCTCAGCAGGTCACAGGTCAATGGTTTAATAAGAATAATATTACAGTACACCAATTCCAATTGCACAGTGAGGATGCAACAAATGATGACTGGGTGAGGAAGAGTTAGGATGAAGAAGAATGCGTGTTAGCAGCTTCACTAGAAGTAGATCAGAAAGGTCTGTATGTCAGGGAAAAGGTAATGGGTCACAAAGTCTAATTTTTAGTTGACACAGGAGCTACACGCTTTACAGTGAGAACTGAAGAAGTTCCAAACCTGCCCTTTCAGGGAAAACAGTCCAGAATGTAGGAGTTGCAAATCAGTATTTGACCAACCCAATTACAGAACCAGTTCAGGTTGAATTTTAAAGGATAACACAAATTTGCAGTTTGTGGCTTGAGTCTGGTATCCATACTCAGAAGGGACTTGTTCTGTAAAACAAGATGTTCAATTACATGCTCTAATGATGAAATTGCCGTTCAAACAGCGATGATGAAGATGACTTGTCCACAGAAACAGGCTTTGATGAAGTGAATGAGGAGTACCCTTTGATTTTCTTCTTTCCAGTTTTTACAGTAAGAGATTTTCCCTCTGATTTATGGGGAACAGTTAAAATGAAGGTGTGGGATTTTACAGGAAAGGACATTGGCTTAATAAAAGGGGTTGAGCAAGTAAAGGTTCCAGTCAAGCCAAACGTGATTTTCCCCAGATTCCTCAGTACCACAGGACGCAAGAGATGATTGAAGGGATTGCACCCACAATTGAAGAATATGTAAATCAAGGTGTTTTGAAAAAAGTGCTGAGCATTTAATTCACCGATAGTGGGATTGCGAAAGCCATGTGGGAAATTTCAAATTGTTCAGGATTTGAGGAAAATAAACAATATTGTGATTAAGTGTTGTCCCGTGGTGCCCAATCCAGCAGTGATTTTGTTTCAGATCTCATGTGACGCTAAATGGTTCACAGTAGTAGACCTGTTACAAGTATTCTTTTCTGTACCTCTTCATGGGGATAGTCAATTTCTCTTCTGTTTAAATTTTTTGGATCGAATCTACTGTTGGTGTAGAATTCCTCAAGGGTTTTCAGAGTCGCCATCCATTTGAAATCAGATCTTGAAAAAGAACCTGGAGTCATTGGGAATGCCTTCAATGGCACAGTGCATTGATGATTTGTTAATTGCATCAAAGACTAGGGAAGCCTGCAAGTATAATACTATTGCCTTGCTGAATCATTTAGGGAAGAATGGGAATAAAGTGTCCCTAGCTAAATTATAGTACTGTCAGAAGGAAGTGAAATGTTTAGGTCACCTAATTGAGAAGGGAATTAGGAAAATCTCTAGAGAAAGGGTCACAGCCATATTGCAGATGAATTCCCCCGCAACACAGAGATATGTCAGGATGTTTTAGGAAATGGTGAGCTAGTGTCATTAGTGAATTCCCAACTTTTCAGTGATTTCAAAGCCATTGCAGAAACTGACTCACAAAGAAGTAACCGATCCCATAGTGCTAGATCAAGCCTGTATTAAAGCCTTTACTGAGTAGAAAGAGAGTCTATGCAAAGATGTGTGCAAAGATGTGGCTTTGAGAATGCCTGACTACACAAAACCCTTCTTGTTGTTTTGTCATGAGCATGATGCATGTTCTTTGTCCATTTTGACTAAAGTCCATGGTGGTGTAGACTGCCAAGTAGCATATTTTTCAGCTACTTTGGACCCAGTTGCAGCAGCTTTACCAGGCTGTCTGCGAACTGTTGCAGCGGTTGGACTAAGCCTCACTCAGAGTGAGAGCATTGTAATGGGACATCCTTTAACTGGCATGGTCCCTCATTCCATTGGATTTTTACTCACCAGAACCAAGACTCAGCATTTACCTAACACAAGGTTGACCTGCTTAACCCAGCAACTTTGCTTCCAAATGAGAATATTGAACTTAACAAATTGTAAGAAGTTGAACGTGTTTGTCTGGAAGTAACTGATTTGTGCACAAAACTGAGACCTGATATTCGAGATACTTGATTGGAAGAAAATAACCAGATTATTTTTGTTGATGGCTCCTGCTTAAGAGATAACATGGAAACATTGAGAGCAGGATATGCAGTGTGCACAATCTCTGGTATACTCGAAGCGTCCTGGTTCCGAGGAGTGTATTCTGCACAAGTGGCAGGGTTGGTAGCCCTTACTAGAGCATGCCATGTTTCTGCGCAGCTTAAAGTTACCATTTATACAGACAGCCATTATGGATTTGGAATAGTCCATGACTTTGGCTAACTGTGGTCAAAGAGAGGTTTCCTGACCTCTTCTGGTTCACCAGTTAGGAATGGTGAAAGGATTCAGCAGTTGTTACAAGCTATTCAAATGCCTGAAAAGATTGCTTTGGTGAAATGCAGTGCACACCTGAAATCACAAGATGTTGTGTCAATGGGAAATTGATATTGGGATCAAGTCGCAAGGTTTTGCGCCTGGAACTGTATATCGTTCAAAGATAAATGGGAATTGTTACATGAAGAAGAGGAAATGTGCCCAAATTATGCATTGCATGTTGTAGATACCTTGGAAGAATTGAAAGCGCTACAAGATAATGTTAACAAAGATGAGACAAAGGATTGGATAAGGTTAAAATGTGTTCAGTGTAAGGACGATGGATAGGTTTCAGGAAAAGGACGGGTGGTCTTGACGAATAGTCTGTTGACTCAAATGGCTAGACATGACCATGGTCAAGGACATGTTGGGAGAGATGACATGGTTCATACCAGCAATTCTGTTTAATCCAAATTTCAGACAGGTTGCCAAAGCAGTTTGCCATCGATGAGTCATCTGTCAGCAAATGAACATGGATAAAGGGACTGTGGTAAACATGAGCTACATTGGAAGAGTGGGAGGTCCATTTAGCAGAATACAGATGGATTTCATTGAGATGTCTGTGTGTGGAGGATTAAGATGTGTGTTTGTGATTGTTTGTATCTTTAGCCACTTTATTGAAGCTTACCCTACATGAAGAAATGACAGCCTTGCAGTAGCAAAGTTACTGCTTAGGGAACTGATACCTCGTTTTGGGTTTCCGGTCCTTTTAGAATCAGATAGGGGAAGTCACTTCAACAATTAAGTAATTACAATTACTATGTTCAGCTTTAAACAGTGAGCAGAAGTTGCATTGTAGTTGTCGCCCTGAAGCCTTAGGACTTGTGCAGCAGATGAATGGTACCTTGAAATCAAGAATGGCAAAAATGTGTGCGTCCACGAATCTGAAATGGCCCAACGCATTGACGTCAGTTCTGATGACTAAGAGAAACACACCAAAAGGAAAACAGGACTGTCTCCAAATGAAATCCTCATGGGCAGAGCAATGAGGTTGCCAGCGGTTGCTGCCAATGCTCTTGTGAACATGACAGATGATATGGTATTGGACTGCTGCAAAGGTCTGGCTGATGTGGTTCGCTCTTTCTCTCATCAGGTGGAAGCCACCACACTGCAACCATCTTAAGATCGAAGCCAAAACAGAGCAGGAGATTGAGTTGTGATCAAAAAACATGTGAGGAAGACTTGTTTGTAGTTTCGTTGGAAAGGCTGTTGCCAAGTAGTACTGATTACTACTACAGCTGTGAAGTACGCTGGAGTTCTGAACTGGATCCATGGCAGCCATACTCGGAAAGTACTGTGTCCTTTCGACGATGAAGAAGGGTTGTTGAGTGTACCAACAACGTCCAGACCAACTCCAGAATTGGTGTTGGAAAATCAGAGACTGAATCTGAGCAGATTGAAACAGTGCAAACACTCCTGTGAGAAGTGGAAGAGCTACAGGAGAGTGACAGCGAACCACCCTCAACTGAGGTAGCAGGAGACTCTAGTCAGAGGAGGGCTCTCCAAGAAGCAGATGGTCTAGAAAGACAAACAGAGCAAACTACAGACCCTGAGGGTGAAGGAGTCGAGGTGGATCAAAGCCAAAATGATCTGACTCCTCCTGTACCAGTTACAGGTATGTCAAGAGAAAATCCTGCAGAACAAGGAGAAGTTGCAATTCCAGCACTGAAAAAAACATTGACAAAAGGTCCACTGAAAGGAGATAAGTGGCTGAAATCACAAGCAAAGAGGAAAGAAGCAATTACCGTGACATCAATTGAGGAAGAAATTATCACAACAAGAAGAGAAGATTTGAGTGATGGAGAGTTAAATGAAGATTGGAAAAGAAAGAGAATTGCAAATCGAAGGCACGTAGGTCCTGAATCGGCGTATGCAACAACAAGTGAATGGTAGAGTGAATTTATGTCTTTTTGTTTTGATTGAGACATTCCAGGTCACTGAAAATATAGAAAAAGTGCAGAGAGAGAGAGACATTTATAAGTAACCGGAAAATACTTTTGAATTAACCTGATTTGACAAGCTGCTATACCGATTTTGACAAAGTTATCTATTTTTGACAAAAAAGGTCCTGGAAGAAAGACTGAAGGCTGTAAATAACTGCTAAACAAAGATTGAAGATTTTGTTTTAGATTTTTGCTGCATAGTTATATTTTTTTTCCTCCTAATTTGTGATGCTTTACAGATGATGAGTAACCTTAGCCAACAGGGTAGGAAGAATAGGTGCTGTGAATACATGGGTATTGGTTTGCCAATTGTATGTATAATATTGTGTCTGGTGTTGATTGAGAGTATGACTCTTCTTGTCAAGAGTGTGGCCAACCATACATCGGCTTTAGAGACAACTACTACACTCACAGAAGTAGATAGGTTTAGGATAGATGAGAAATATTTGCACAAGGACAGTACTCAAGGAGAACTTTCATCTAATGTTTTTTTACGCTTATTGCATGAGTTTGTTGAGACGGTAGATGCGTGAGATTGTTATGTCTGCATGCCGTTTCTTTCATCAGTTGAAGAAGGAGTTACTTACCATAGTTTGCCCCTTACTTATGGAATAAGTTGTGGCCTTTTACTAACAAGATTCTGTATTCAGGAGTACATTCAATACTTCAGTTCTAATTATGATGTAGTATTTTCGTTTGTTCCTATAATTAAGTACCTGAGTAGAGTAGCTAAGGAAAATAATATAGAATTAGTGAGAGGATTCTTTGAACCTACATTGACATTTGGCACAGTTTACACACACCGCAACAATTTGAAATGCCTGCTTACACCTATAGAAAATAAATTCTAGGTCAGACAAAGGACAGGAGAAAAGCATTAAAGGAGAAATTAGAAAAGATCATGCATGTAGTGACATAAAGACACAAGGGATGTTAGCTTTCGATGCACAACACGTAGGAAGGCTGTGTGATATATACCTAAATCTAGAACTGATACATTTGTGTGTATGTGGCTAACAAAGGAAATAATGTGCTACATTGAAAATGTGCCTGTAGGAAAGTACCATCTTGCCTGGCATGTTACCCCCATTTTTCACTGTATATATGTTGTTTTAGTTGTATGTGTCACTGGGACCCTGGTAACCCAGGGCCCCAGTGCTCATAAGTGTGCCTTAATGTGTTACCTGTGTAGTGACTAACTGTCTCACTGTGGCTCTGCTAATCAGAACCTCAGTGGTTATGCTCTCTCATTTCTTTCCAAATTGTCACTAACAGGCTAGTGACCATTTTTACCAATTTACATTGGCTTACTGGAACACCCTTATAATTCCCTAGTATATGGTACTGAGGTACCCAGGGTATTGGGGTTCCAGGAGATCCCTATGGGCTGCAGCATTTCTTTTGCCACCCATAGGGAGCTCTGACAATTCGTACACAGGCCTGCCACTGCAGCCTGAGTGAAATAACGTCCACGTTATTTCACAGCCATTTTACACTGCACTTAAGTAACTTATAAGTCACCTATATGTCTAACCTTTACCTGGTAAAGGTTAGGTGCAAAGTTACTTAGTGTGAGGGCACCCTGGCACTAGCCAAGGTGCCCCCACATTGTTCAGAGCCAATTCCCTGAACTTTGTGAGTGCGGGGACACCATTACACGCATGCACTACATATAGGTCACTACCTATATGTAACTTCACAATGGTAACTCCGAATATGGCCATGTAACATGTCTATGATCATGGAATTGCCCCCTCTATACCATCCTGGCATAGTTGGCACAATCCCATGATCCCAGTGGTCTGTAGCACAGACCCTGGGACTGCCAAACTGCCCTTCCTGGGGTTTCACTGCAGCTGCTGCTGCTGCCAACCCCTCAGACAGGCATCTGCCCTCCTGGGGTCCAGCCAGGCCTGGCCCAGGATGGCAGAACAAAGGACTTCCTCTGAGAGAGGGTGTTACACCCTCTCCCTTTGGAAAATGGTGTGAAGGCAGGGGAGGAGTAGCCTCCCCCAGCCTCTGGAAATGCTTTGTTGGGCACAGAGGTGCCCAATTCTGCATAAGCCAGTCTACACCGGTTCAGGGGACCCCTTAGCCCTGCTCTGGCGCGAAACTGGACAAAGGAAAGGGGAGTGACCACTCCCCTGACCTGCACCTCCCCTGGGAGGTGTCCAGAGCTCCTCCAGTGTGCTCCAGACCTCTGCCATCTTGGAAACAGAGGTGCTGCTGGCACACTGGACTGCTCTGAGTGGCCAGTGCCACCAGGTGACGTCAGAGACTCCTTGTGATAGGCTCCTTCAGGTGTTGCTAGCCTATCCTCTCTCCTAGGTAGCCAAACCCTCTTTTCTGGCTATTTAGGGTCTCTGTCTCTGGGGAAACTTTAGATAACGAATGCAAGAGCTCATCCGAGTTCCTCTGCATCTCTCTCTTCACCTTCTGCCAAGGAATCGACTGCTGACCGCGCTGGAAGCCTGCAAACCTGCAACATAGTACCAAAGACGACTACTGCAACTCTGTAACGCTGATCCTGCCGCCTTCTCGACTGTTTTCCTGCTTGTGCATGCTGTGGGGGTAGTCTGCCTCCTCTCTGCACCAGAAGCTCCGAAGAAATCTCCTGTGGGTCGACGGAATCTTCCCCCTGCAACCGCAGGCACCAAAAAGCTGCATTACCGGTCCCTTGGGTCTCCTCTCAGCACGACGAGCGAGGTCCCTCGAATCCAGCGACTCTGTCCAAGTGACCCCCACAGTCCAGTGACTCTTCAGTCCAAGTTTGGTGGAGGTAAGTGCTTGCCTCACCTCGCTGGGCTGCATTGCTGGGAACCGCGACTTTTGCAGCTACTCCGGCCCCTGTGCACTTCCGGCGGAAATCCTTCGTGCACAGCCAAGCCTGGGTCCACGGCACTCTAACCTGCATTGCACGACTTTCTAAGTTGGTCTCCGGCGACGTGGGACTCCTTTGTGCGACTTCAGGTGAGCACCATTTCACGCATCCTCGTAGTGCCTGTTTCTGGCACTTCTCCGGGTGCTACCTGCTGCTGAGAGGGCTCCTTGTCTTGCTCGACGTCCCCTCTCTCTCCTGGTCCAATTTGCGACCTCCTGGTCCCTCCAGGGCCACAGCAGCGTCCAAAAACGCTAACCGCACGATTTGCAGCTAGCAAGGCTTGTTGGCGTTCTTTCGGCGGGAAAACACTTCTGCACGACTCTCCACAGCGAGAGGAATCCGTCCACGAAAGGGGAAGTCTCTAGCCCTTTTCGTTCCTGCAGAAACCTCAGCTTCTTCTGTCCAGTAGAAGCTTCTTTGCACCCGCAGCTGGCATTTCCTGGGCATTTGCCCATCTCCGACTTGCTTGTGACTTTTGGACTTGGTCCCCTTGTTCCACAGGTACCCTAGATTGGAAATCCACAGTTGTTGCATTGTTGGTTTGTGTCTTTCCTGCATTATTCCTCTAACACGACTTCTTTGTCCTTAGGGGAACTTTAGTGCACTTTGCACTCACTTTTCAGGGTCTTGGGGAGGGTTATTTTTCTAACTCTCACTATTTTCTAATAGTCCCAGCGACCCTCTACAAGGTCACATAGGTTTGGGGTCCATTCGTGGTTCGCATTCCACTTTTGGAGTATATGGTTTGTGTTGCCCCTATCCCTATGTTTCCCCATTGCATCCTATTGTAACTATACATTGTTTGCACTGTTTTCTAAGACTATACTGCATATTTTTGCTATTGTGTATATATATCTTGTGTATATTTCCTATCCTCTCACTGAGGGTACACTCTAAGATACTTTGGCATATTGTCATAAAAATAAAGTACCTTTATTTTTAGTATAACTCTGTATTGTGTTTTCTTATGATATTGTGCATATGACACTAAGTGGTACTGTGGTAGCTTCACACGTCTCCTAGTTCAGCCTAAGCTGCTCTGCTAAGCTACCATTATCTATCAGCCTAAGCTGCTAGACACCCTATACACTAATAAGGGATAACTGGGCCTGGTGCAAGGTGCAAGTACCCCTTGGTACTCACTACAAGCCAGTCCAGCCTCCTACATTGGTTGTGCAGCGGTGGGATAAGTGCTTTGAGACTACTTACCACTCTTGTCATTGTACTTTTCATAAGAGAAAAATATACAAAACAAGGTCAGTGTATATACACATAGCCAAAAGTTTTGCATTTCCTCTTTTAACTCTTTTCTAAGTGCTGAAAAGTACTTCTAACTTTCCAAAAAGTTCTAAGAAGTTTAAAAAGTTTTTTTTTCTCTGTCTTTCTAAAAGCTCTGACAAACTTTTTTATCTTTTACTATCACTTTAACTCTCTCTAAAAATGTCTGGCACAGGCCAAAATGTTGATCTGTCCAAACTTGCATATGATCACCTTAGCTGGAAAGGAGCAAGGAGTCTCTGCATAGAGAGAGGTTTGAGTGTAGGGAAGAATCCTTCCTTGGAACTGTTACTTAACATGCTTAGAGAACAGGATAAGGCTAGAAGTGCCCCATCTGTTGAAAAAGTAGCTAATGGTTCTCAATCTGATCCAGGGACTCCCCCAGGAAAAGATTCAGGAAAGAAACTTCCTAGCCTGCCCATTACTAGACAGTCTAGCATAGTTGGTAATGATGATGAGCCACACCATATAAATAGTGTTGTCTCACATCATAGCAAAAGCATTTATTCTCACCATACTGGTAGTGATGTTTCTGTTAGCCAAGCTGTTAGGGTGGCTTCTGTAAGGGACAGGTCTCCTTCTGTCCATTTTCACCATGCTTCTGTTTCAAGGCATGTCCCTCCCACCCACCCTGATGACAGATTGTTAGAAAGGGAGCTCAATAGATTGAGAGTGGAACAAACCAGACTGAAGCTCAAGAAGCAACAGCTGGAATTGGATAGACAGACTTTAGAAGTAGAGAAGGAGAGACAGAAACTGGGTTTAGAAACCCATGGTGGCAGCAGCAGTATTCCCCATAGTCATCCTGCAAAAGAGCATGATTCCAGGAATCTGCACAAGATAGTTCCCCCTTATAAGGAGGGGGATGACATTAACAAGTGGTTTGCTGCACTTGAGAGGGCCTGTGTTGTACAGGATGTCCCTCAAAGGCAGTGGGCTGCTATCCTATGGCTATCATTTAGTGGAAAAGGTAGGGATAGGCTCCTTACTGTGAAAGAAAATGATGCTAATAATTTCCAAGTTCTTAAGAATGCACTCCTGGATGGTTATGGCTTAACCACTGAACAATACAGGATAAAGTTCAGAGAGACCAAAAAGGAGTCTTCACAAGACTGGGTTGATTTCATTGACCATTCAGTGAAGGCCTTGGAGGGGTGGTTACATGGCAGTAAAGTTACTGATTATGACAGCCTGTATAACTTGATCCTGAGAGAGCATATTCTTAATAATTGTGTGTCTGATTTGTTGCACCAGTACTTGGTGGACTCTGATCTGACCTCTCCCCAAGAATTGGGAAAGAAGGCAGACAAATGGGTCAGAACAAGGGTGAACAGAAAAGTTCATACTGGGGGTGACCATGATGGCAACAAAAAGAAGGATGGTAAGTCTTCTGACAAGGGTGGGGACAAATCTAAAAATGAGTCTTCATCAGGCCCACAAAAACACTCTGGTGGGGGTGGTGGGCCCAAATCCTCTTTTAATCAGAACAAGGAAAAGAAACCATGGTGCTATTTATGTAAAATAAAAGGCCATTGGACAACAGATCCCAGTTGTCCAAAGAAAGGCACCAAGCCTCCTACCACTACAACCCCTACTGCTACACCTAGTGTCCCTACTAATAGCAGTGGTGGTGGGAGCAAACCTACTACTAGCCAATCCAAGGGAGTAGCTGGGCTCACTATTGGTAACTTAGTTGGGGTTGGCCTTGTTAGGGAGGCCACAGAGGCTGTGTTAGTCTCTGAGGGGGCTATTGATTTAGCCACCTTAGTTGCTTGTCCCCTTAATATGGATAAGTACAAGCAGCTACCCCTAATAAATGGTGTTGAGGTTCAGGCCTACAGGGACACTGGTGCCGGTGTGACTATGGTCATAGAGAAACTGGTCCACCCTGAACAACACCTACTTGGTCACCAGTACCAAGTAACCGATGCTCACAACAACACACTTAGCCACCCCATGGCTGTTGTAAATCTCAACTGGGGGGGGGTTACTGGTCCAAAGAAAGTTGTGGTAGCTTCAGATTTACCTGTAGACTGTCTATTAGGGAATGATTTGGAGACATCAGCGTGGTCAGATGTGGAGTTGGAGGCCCATGCAGCAATGCTGGGCATCCCAGGGCATATTTTTGCTTTGACAAGGGCCCTGGCCAAAAAGCAAAAAGGACAGGGAAGCTTGGATCCTGGAACAATGGACCAAGTGCTCCCTAAAGCTAGGGCTAGTAGAAGCAAACCACTTCCTACTATCCCTCCCTCTACAGTGGATTCTACTTCTGAGGAAGAAGAATTCCCTCCCTGTGCAGAACCTACACCAGAGGAGCTGGAAGCAGACACTGCTGAGCTTTTGGGTGAAGGGGGGCCTGCCAGAGAGGAGCTGAGTGTGGCACAACAAACCTGTCCCACATTAGAGGGTCTCAGACAGCAAGCTGTCAAACAGGCTAATGGGGATGTCAGTGACTCTCACAGAGTTTACTGGGAGGACAACCTCTTGTACACTGAGCATAGGGATCCTAAACCTGGAGCTGCCAGGAGATTAGTGATTCCTCAGGAGTACAGAAAGTTCCTCCTAACACTGGCACATGACATTCCCCTAGCTGGGCACCTGGGTCAAATGAAAACTTGGGACAGACTGGTTCCATTGTTTCATTGGCCTAGGATGTCTGAGGACACAAAGGAATTTTGTAAGTCCTGTGAAACCTGTCAAGCCAGTGGCAAGACAGGTGGCACACCAAAGGCACCCCTTATTCCACTGCCTGTGGTTGGGGTTCCCTTTGAAAGGGTAGGGGTTGACATAGTTGGCCCCCTTGACCCTCCTACTGCTTCAGGCAATAGATTTATCTTGGTGGTAGTGGACCATCCCACAAGATATCCTGAAGCTATTCCTTTAAGGACCACTACAGCACCTGCAGAGGCAAAGGCCCTCCTGGGAATATTTTCCAGGGTGGGCTTCCCAAAGGAAGTAGTATCAGACAGGGGAAGCAATTTCATGTCTGCATACTTAAAGGCCATGTGGAAGGAGTGTGGTGTAACGTACAAGTTCACAACACCCTATCATCCACAAACAAATGGACTGGTGGAGAGATTTAATAAAACTCTCAAAGGCATGATTATGGGTCTCCCTGAAAAACTCCGCAGGAGATGGGATATCCTTCTACCATGCCTCCTTTTTGCCTACAGGGAGGTACCCCAGAAAGGAGTGGGCTTCAGCCCCTTTGAACTTCTTTTTGGACACCCTGTTAGGGGTCCACTCACACTTGTAAAGGAGGGTTGGGAACAACCTTTAAAAGCTCCTAAGCAGGATATTGTGGATTATGTACTTGGCCTCAGATCAAGAATGGCTGAGTACATGAAAAAGGCCAGTAGAAACCTTCAGGCCAGCCAAGAGCTCCAGAAGCAATGGCATGATCAGAAGGCTGTTTTGGTTCAGTACCAACCAGGGCAGAAAGTGTGGGTCTTGGAGCCTGTGGCCCCAAGAGCACTCCAAGATAAATGGAGTGGACCCCACACAATTGTTGAAAAGAAGGGAGAAGTCACCTATTTAGTTGACTTAGGCACTGCCAGGAGTCCCCTTAGGGTGCTCCATGTCAACCGCCTGAAACCCTACTATGACAGGGCTGATCTCACCCTGCTCATGGCAACTGATGAGGGACAGGAAGAAGACAGTGATCCTCTACCTGATCTCTTCTCTTCCACAGAACAAGATGCTCTGGTGGAAGGTGTAGTTTTGGCTGATTGTCTTACTGCTGAGCAGAAAGACAATTGCATAAATCTCCTAGATCAATTCTCTGAACTCTTCTCTACTGTGCCAGGTACCACTTCTTGGTGTGAGCACACTATAGATACTGGAGACAGCTTACCTGTCAAAAGTAAGATCTATAGGCAGCCTGACCATGTCAGGGACTGCATAAAGCAAGAGGTCCAGAAAATGTTAGAACTAGGAGTGGTTGAGCACTCTGGCAGTCCATGGGCTTCTCCTGTGGTACTGGTACCAAAACCCCATTCCAAAGATGGAAAGAAGGAAATGCAGTTTTGTGTAGACTATAGAGGTCTCAACTTGGTAACCAAAACTGATGCTCACCCTATACCCAGGGCAGATGAGCTCATAGATACACTGGCATCTGCCAAGTATCTAAGCACTTTTGATTTGACTGCAGGGTATTGGCAGATCAAATTGTCAGAAGATGCTAAACCTAAGACTGCATTTTCAACCATTGGAGGACATTACCAGTTTACTGTAATGCCTTTTGGTGTGAAAAATGCACCTGCCACTTTTCAGAGGTTGGTGAACACAGTCCTGCAAGGGCTGGAAGCTTTCAGTGTAGCATATTTGGACGATATAGCTGTCTTTAGCTCCAGCTGGGATGATCACCTGGTCCACCTGTGGAAAGTTTTGGAGGCCCTGCAAAAGGCAGGCCTCACTATCAAGGCTTCAAAGTGCCAGATAGGGCAGGGTAAGGTGGTTTATCTGGGACACCTTGTTGGTGGGGAACAGATTGCACCACTTCAGGGGAAAATCCAAACAATTATTGATTGGGTTCCCCCTACCACTCAGACTCAGGTGAGAGCCTTCCTAGGCCTCACTGGGTATTACAGGAGGTTCATTAAGAACTATGGCTCCATTGCAGCCCCTCTTAATGACCTCACATCCAAGAAAATGCCTAAAAAGGTATTATGAACAGCAAACTGTCAGAAAGCTTTTGAGGAGCTGAAGCAGGCCATGTGCTCTGCACCTGTCCTGAAAAGCCCTTGTTACTCTAAAAAATTCTATGTCCAAACTGATGCATCTGAATTAGGAGTAGGGGCAGTCCTATCACAACTTAATTCTGAGGGCCAGGATCAACCTGTTGCTTTTATTAGTAGGAGGTTGACCCCTAGAGAAAAGCGTTGGTCTGCCATTGAGAGGGAGGCCTTTGCTGTGGTCTGGGCACTGAAGAAGTTGAGGCCATACCTGTTTGGCACTCACTTCATTGTTCAGACAGACCACAAACCTCTACTTTGGCTAAAACAAATGAAAGGTGAAAATCCTAAATTGTTGAGGTGGTCCATATCCCTACAGGGAATGGACTATACAGTGGAACATAGACCTGGGAGTAGCCACTCCAATGCAGATGGACTCTCCAGATATTTCCACTTAGACAATGAAGACTCATCAGGTCATGGCTAGTCTTATTGTCCTTCGTTTGGGGGGGGGGTTGTGTAGGAAAGTACCATCTTGCCTGGCATGTTACCCCCATTTTTCACTGTATATATGTTGTTTTAGTTGTATGTGTCACTGGGACCCTGGTAACCCAGGGCCCCAGTGCTCATAAGTGTGCCTGAATGTGTTACCTGTGTAGTGACTAACTGTCTCACTGAGGCTCTGCTAATCAGAACCTCAGTGGTTATGCTCTCTCATTTCTTTCCAAATTGTCACTAACAGGCTAGTGACCATTTTTACCAATTTACATTGGCTTACTGGAACACCCTTATAATTCCCTAGTATATGGTACTGAGTACCCAGGGTATTGGGGTTCCAGGAGATCCCTATGGGCTGCAGCATTTCTTTTGCCACCCATAGGGAGCTCTGACAATTCTTACACAGGCCTGCCACTGCAGCCTGAGTGAAATAACGTCCACGTTATTTCACAGCCATTTTACACTGCACTTAAGTAACTTATAAGTCACCTATATGTCTAACCTTTACCTGGTAAAGGTTAGGTGCAAAGTTACTTAGTGTGAGGGCACCCTGGCACTAGCCAAGGTGCCCCCACATTGTTCAGAGCCAATTCCCTGAACTTTGTGAGTGTGGGGACACCATTACACGCGTGCACTACATATAGGTCACTACCTATATGTAACTTCACAATGGTAACTCCGAATATGGCCATGTAACATGTCTATGATCATGGAATTGCCCCCTCTATACCATCCTGGCATAGTTGGCACAATCCCATGATCCCAGTGGTCTGTAGCACAGACCCTGGTACTGCCAAACTGCCCTTCCTGGGGTTTCACTGCAGCTGCTGCTGCTGCCAACCCCTCAGACAGGCATCTGCCCTCCTGGGGTCCAGCCAGGCCTTGCCCAGGATGGCAGAACAAAGGACTTCCTCTGAGAGAGGGTGTTACACCCTCTCCCTTTGGAAAATGGTGTGAAGGCAGGGGAGGAGTAGCCTCCCCCAGCCTCTGGAAATGCTTTGTTGGGCACAGAGGTGCCCAATTCTGCATAAGCCAGTCTACACCGGTTCAGGGGACCCCTTAGCCCTGCTCTGGCGCGAAACTGGACAAAGGAAAGGGGAGTGACCACTCCCCTGACCTGCACCTCCCCTGGGAGGTGTCCAGAGCTCCTCCAGTGTGCTCCAGACCTCTGCCATCTTGGAAACAGAGGTGCTGCTGGCACACTGGACTGCTCTGAGTGGCCAGTGCCACCAGGTGACGTCAGAGACTCCTTGTGATAGGCTCCTTCAGGTGTTGCTAGCCTATCCTCTCTCCTAGGTAGCCAAACCCTCTTTTCTGGCTATTTAGGGTCTCTGTCTCTGGGGAAATTTTAGATAACGAATGCAAGAGCTCATGCGAGTTCCTCTGCATCTCTCTCTTCACCTTCTGCCAAGGAATCGACTGCTGACCGCGCTGGAAGCCTGCAAACCTGCAACATAGTAGCAAAGACGACTACTGCAACTCTGTAACGCTGATCCTGCCGCCTTCTCAACTGTTTTCCTGCTTGTGCATGCTGTGGGGGTAGTCTGCCTCCTCTCTGCACCAGAAGCTCCGAAGAAATCTCCTGTGGGTCGACGGAATCTTCCCCCTGCAACCGCAGGCACCAAAAAGCTGCATTACCGGTCCCTTGGGTCTCCTCTCAGCACGACGAGCGAGGTCCCTCGAATCCAGCAACTCTGTCCAAGTGACCCTCACAGTCCAGTGACTCTTCAGTCCAAGTTTGGTGGAGGTAAGTCCTTGCCTCACCTCGCTGGGCTGCATTGCTGGGAACCGCGACTTTTGCAGCTACTCTGGCCCCTGTGCACTTCCGGCGGAAATCCTTCGTGCACAGCCAAGCCTGGGTCCACGGCACTCTAACCTGCATTGCACGACTTTCTAAGTTGGTCTCCGGCGACGTGGGACTCCTTTGTGCGACTTCGGGTGAGCACTGTTTCACGCATCCTCATAGTGCCTGTTTTTGGCACTTCTCTGGGTGCTACCTGCTGCTGACAGGGCTCCTTGTCTTGCTCGACGTCCCCTCTCTCTCCTGGTCCAATTTGCGACCTCCTGGTCCCTCCAGGGCCACAGCAGCGTCCAAGAACGCTAACCGCACGATTTGCAGCTAGCAAGGCTTGTTGGTGTTCTTTCGGCGGGAAAACACTTCTGCACGACTCTCCACGGCAAGAGGGATCCGTCCACCAAAGGGGAAGTCTCTAGCCCTTTTCGTTCCTGCAGAAACCTCAGCTTCTTCGGTCCAGTAGAAGCTTCTTTGCACCCGCAGCTGGCATTTCCTGGGCATTTGCCCATCTCCGACTTGCTTGTGACTTTTGGACTTGGTCCCCTTGTTCCACAGGTACCCTAGATTGGAAATCCACAGTTGTTGCATTGTTGGTTTGTGTCTTTCCTGCATTATTCCTCTAACACGACTTCTTTGTCCTTAGGGGAACTTTAGTGCACTTTGCACTCACTTTTCAGGGTCTTGGGGAGGGTTATTTTTCTAACTCTCACTATTTTCTAATAGTCCCAGCGACCCTCTACAAGGTCACATAGGTTTGGGGTCCATTCGTGGTTCGCATTCCACTTTTGGAGTATATGGTTTGTGTTGCCCCTATCCCTATGTTTCCCCATTGCATCCTATTGTAACTATACATTGTTTGCACTGTTTTCTAAGACTATACTGCATATTTTTGCTATTGTGTATATATATCTTGTGTATATTTCCTATCCTCTCACTGAGGGTACACTCTAAGATACTTTGGCATATTGTCATAAAAATAAAGTACCTTTATTTTTAGTATAACTCTGTATTGTGTTTTCTTATGATATTGTGCATATGACACTAAGTGGTACTGTGGTAGCTTCACAAGTCTCCTAGTTCAGCCTAAGCTGCTCTGCTAAGCTACCATTATCTATCAGCCTAAGCTGCTAGACACCCTATACACTAATAAGGGATAACTGGGCCTGGTGCAAGGTGCAAGTACCCCTTGGTACTCACTACAAGCCAGTCCAGCCTCCTACAGTGCCCACCTGAGTGGCCACTATTAATCACAAAGTGTCTTTATTAAATTAATTTTAATATTAATTGAAGTGCCCGTATCAAGAGAGTTTATAGTAGTGTGTTATATTAATGAGTACATGTTATATATTTTGCTTTAATTGTTATAGGCCTAAGTTAGTGAAGTTTGGGCATATTTGCACAGCCTCATGTTAAGCTGCATTGTTTAATAAATCGTGGGAATGCATTTCTAGAGAAAGTAATTAATGTATTATTCACATTGTGTTGACCAAACATTAGCAGATGTCTTTAACTTTCTCATGAGAACTGCTTGTTTGAAGTTTTGTATTAGTAGTTGATACACTGTATTTTGATGCGTGAAACAGCAATGTTACAAGGAGCTGACAATGGATGCACTGACTGGAGTATGGATGGATACAATTTTTTTTACCTGACAAGCCTGACGATGGGAACAGGAAAAGAAGAGGCAATCATCGACATGTGAAAGACAGTTTCGTTATATCTTAGATTTAAAGTTTAATCCTTACTGGACTGATTGTAAACGTACGATTCTTTGACCAATGACAACATGAGAAGTCCATTAGACGATTCTAGCTTAGCCTGAGTGCATGGAGAGAGGAAAGAGGCTATTCCCACTTTGATTGCCTCCTGAGAGGTGTTCTTATTCTATTCTGTCTGAGGAGCTGAACAAGTTCATGTGGACTTATCTCTATCTTTAACCTTATTGCTTAAACTTAAATGTTGAATGCTGATCCCTTAGACATTGCTTCTTAAATAGATTGGATATCTTAGAGCCCCTGTTTCTGAACCATTTCCTTTCACTGCCTATTGCTGATGCTGACCGAACTGATGTCCAACTAACAGAGATAATTGCAGCCTGCTAATCCATATGACGAGAGGTGTAAAAAATGCTATTGTTCTTGATGTGAGCTTGTTCTTTGTTTCTTGGTACAAACCACTATTTAGATAGAGCCATAGTTAGATGTTTTTCCAAATTAACTTTGACTAAAAAAAATGTTCATGAAGCTCAAACATGCTATCCTAATCTCCCTCCCACTCTGAATAATGATAATGTGACTGCAGTTGAAGGGAGAGAACCCTGCACTTCGCACAAACATCATACACCCAGCAAAACGCCTTTAAACAAAGTCCAACTTTGGGCCAAGTGGAGTTACTATTGTACATGTTTTTCACATTTTTTCTCTGAAAAACATTGATAATATACTCCCTGACTTACATTTGACACCTTAGCTCTAACTCATCACTTGTGCATTGTTGACATCCAATTCACATGGGATAGGTATAAAAACAACAAATTGGATGTGATGGCTCAAAACATCAAAAACACCGCCACTGTTCAAGATACTTCTATGTTTTAGCTGCCGTAAAGCACTTGAACTTGCCAGGCAGAATGCTTGAACTTAACACACGCACTTGTCTCCAAAACTGAGAGAATAATGTAAACGAAAATAAGTAAACCACAGCTTACCGCAGAGAATGGCACAGAAACAAGATCACAACTGCAGAACAGTTTCGACTACTACTGCAGTGAGCTAGTAATTATTATGTTCTTACTTGAAAATTATGAGAAATGAATTCACATCAACAGGGTCAATGCCCCACACTTCCTCAACTGGATAAGGTGGTTACATCCCCGGCCATGGCGCTAAGGCGCCAGGGACATAACCACCTCGTCATGCACCTTCCCCTATGAGCCTAAGGGCAGGGATGTCAGAGGAATCACTTCCCCTTCCAACCTTGCCCCCCATATCCCCCAGTGATGTCTGATGATGTCAGTGCGCGACCTCATCAGAGGCCACTCCCAGGCAAGGGTCGCTCCCCTGGGGCGCAAATTTATTTTAGCCCATGTCTGCCCCCTTTGGGGGCAGATCGGCCTATTTCTATTAGGCTGATCTTCCCCTGGGGGCAGAAACCACTTAGGCACCTACACCTATACATTTTTGAGAACTAGACACCTAGGCGAATTCAGAATGGGGTAACTTGTGGGGTTCTCACTAGGTTCTGTTACCCAGAATCCTTTGCAAACCTCAACATTTGGCAAAAAAAACACCTTTTCCTCACTTTGCGGTGATAGTAAGTCCTGGAATCTGAGAAGAGCCCCAAATTTCCTTCCACCCAGCATTTCCCAAAGTCTCCCGATAAAAATGGTACCTCACTTGTGTGCCTGTTTGCTAGGTTTCCCTACGTGCCGGCTGAGCTAGAGGCCAAAATCCACAGCTAGGCACTTTGCAGAAAACAGGTCAGTTTTCTTTGGGAAAATGTGATGTGTCCACGTTGTGTTTTAGGGCATTTCCTGTCTCGGGCACTAAGCCTACCCACACAAGTGAGGTACCATTTTTATTAAGAGACTGGGGAGAATGCTAGGTAGAAGGAAATTTGTGGCTCCTCCCAGATTCCAGAACTTTCTGTCATCAAAATGTGAGGAAAATATGTTTTTTGGCCAAATGTTGAGGTTTGGAATGGATTCTAGGTTACAGACCCTGGTGAGAACCTCACAAGTCACCCCATCCTGGATTCCCATAGGAGTCCAGTTTTGAAAAATGAACAGGTTTGGTAGGTTTCCCTAGGTGTCTTCTGAGCTAGAGGCCAAATCCACAGCTAGACACTTTCCAAAAAACACATCAGATTTCAATGTAAAAATGTGATGTGTCCATGCTGCATTTCCTGTCGCGGGCACTAGGCCTACCCACGCAAGTGAGGTACCATTTTTATCAGGCGACTTGGGGCAACATAAAATAGTAGAACAAGTGTTATTGCCCCTTGTCTTTCTATACATTTTTTCTTTCCAAATGTAAGACAGTGTGTATTTGAGAAAGGCCCTGTAATTCACATGCTAATATAGGGACCCCAGAATTCAGAGATGTGCAAATAACCACCGCTTCTCAACACCATATCTTGTGCCCATTTCGGAAATACAAAGGTTTCCTTGATACCTATTTTTCACTCTTTATATTTCACCAAATGAATTGCTGTATACCCGGTATACAATGAAAACCCATTGCAAGGTGCAGCTCCTTCATTGGCTCTGGGTACCTAGGGTTCTTGATGAACTTACAAGCCCTATGATGGTGATTTTAGCACCGCAAACCCTTGGTTGATGCCTTTTTCGGGGGAAAAACACAAGCTTTCTTCTGCAGCCCTTTTCTTTAAAAAACTAAATTTTCGCTGTATTTTGGCTAGTTTATTGGTCTCCTTCAGGGGAACCCACAAACTCTGGGTACCTCTAGAACCCCTATGGTGCTGGAAAAAAAGGATGCAAATTTGGCATGGATAGCTTATGTGGACGAAAAGTTATGAGGGCCTAAGTGCGAACTGCCCCAAATAGCAAAAATAAAAGGCTTGATGCCTGAGGCCGGTCAGCGAAGGGGTTATTATCACTTGTAAAAAATACTTTCTTTAGTTACATGAATATTTTTGAATCAGTTACTTTGTTAGCAGTGATATTAGGAAGAATGGGGGAGTTAACATTCCAACTATGGCATTAGGGAAAGAACTTACCGGTAGCGTGGGTTTCTGCTTCAGCAAAGGAGTGTTTCCTTGGTAAAATATAATGCCAAAGTGCATTTAAGTGTAGGTAGCAGTTTAAGCATGGATCAGGAACAGTTTTATACAAACTGGAGTTTTGCCATGTTGTAACAGAAGCTACTTGTTCCATCCCATCGTAGTGGAAGCATTTAACTATTTTCTATGTTACTGATATCTCTGCTGTCTTTGCTAAACTTCCCTACTGCTTTGTCCCTTGTTACTCCATCAGTCAACTGTTGAGATCCTACTGGTAGCAGAGTATGCTGTATTTACACTTTCATAGACCCAGCAAAAGAAACCGGCTGCCCCTTGCTCCTTCACTCAAGTTGATGTCCGTACAGAGAATTTAACTCCACTCCAAAATGGCCAGCATATTTATGGGAACAGAACTAGAGCATTTGTTTTCTAAACTTGTGATGGAGTGGGCCACTGTTTAGACCTGTACAGAGACATTTAGCTTTGCCTTGAGGTATGGAGGTGCTGCAGAGTTTTCCTATTCAGGATTATGCTTGTTTTTCAACATGGTCAATAAATCTTTTCAACCAGCATAAGTGTGTGGAGACACAAGGCATTAAGCCCCAAATTACAACCCTGGCGGTCGGTGGTAAAGAGGCGGTAATACCGCCAACAGGCCGGCGGAAAAAGAAAATGGGATTACGACCACGTCAGAAACCGCCAACATAGACAGCCACTTTAACACTCCGACTGCTACGGTGGTACAGACAAACAGCATGGGGGTCACCGCCAACTGTCAGGTGGAAGACAATGTACCACCCACTGTATTATGAGAGGCCAATCCACCATCTTTTCCAGGTCGGATTCAACACAAACAAAAACACGACGGAAACAGAACTTGGAAGGGGAAACACTAACCTCTACACAACCCACGAGGAACCAGGACGCCATGGAGCCTGAACTCCAAATACTCCCTGCGATTGTCTTCCTGCTCCTCTACCAGGAACACGACTGACGGCGGCGACGACCACGGTGAGTACTGCACCTACAACACAGGGGCGGGGGGAGGGAAAAGAGAGTGACACATACACGCAACACCCTCACCTACAACAACACACACACCAATACATGCTGAAACATTACATTTTCACCCCCAACCTCCCTGGAAGAAACCAATGACAAAAGGAAATGAGTTGAACGATTGTAATCATGTAAAATCTATTAGTCAAAATTTTATATACACTATAAACAAATATGTACACCAAGAATTCAAGTCCAGGTACTGCACCAATATAGTCCATGGACCACTGAGCCCAAAATGCATGGGCGAGGCCCACACAAGATACCCGATCGAAACAGAGAGAACACTGCAGGGGCATCAGATCGAAAAAAAACAGGCACCTCAGGGGGAAAGGAAGGGGGGGCACCTCAGTCGGATAAATGCACGACGCCAGCTCCACGAGGGGGCTCCATGCCCATTGATGTATCCTGGGGAGTGCAAAGCCACAGTCTCTCAAGTCTCTCCAGTGGGTGGGCTGCCCACTGCTTTATTCTGGGGAGTGCAAAGCCACAGTCTCTCAAGTGGGTAGTTTGCCCACTTCTTTATCCTGGGGAGTGCAAAGCCACAGTCTCTCAAGTGTCTCCAGTGGGTGGGTTGCCCATTGATGTATCCTGGGGAGTGCAAAGCCACAGTCTCTCAAGTCTCTCAAGTGGGTGGTTTGCCCACTGCTTTATCCTGGGGAGTGCAAAGCCACAGTCTCTCAAGTGTCTCCATTCGGTGGGTTGCCCATTGATGTATCCTGGGGAGTGCAAAGCCACAGTCTCTCAAGTGGATAACAGTCTCCACTGGTTCTGGAGGGGGCTTTGTGCCCAGAGTGCTTCATCCTGCCAAGGACTGAGGTAGTGGATGCCTTTCTCCACTGGTTCTGGAGGGGGCTGTGTGCCCAGAGTGCTTCATCCTGCCAAGGACTGAGGTAGTGTATGTCACAGTCCACTGACGGTGGGGCAACATGGAAGCAGCCCAGGCCCCTGGAACTGACCACCAGCCTCGTACATATGACCACTGGGGATGGCAGCCATGTCTGCGTTGGTGCCACTGGCTCAGGATGTGGCGTGGCCGCTGGCGGCGGGCTCAGTAGCGGCGGTGCTTGCGGCGGACATTGGGCAGCGTGCTGGTGGCGGGCTCACTGACCTCAGTGCTGGCGGCGGTGTCATGAGCGGCGGTGCTGGTGGGGGGCCCACTGACCTCGGTGCTGGCAGAGGTGTCATGAGCGGTGGTGCTGGTGGCGGACTCACTGACCGCAGTGCTGATGAAGGTCACAGTGTCTGCGGGGCTGGTGAAGGGCTCAGTATCTTGGCTGCTGGCGGCAGTGCCCGTGGCGGTGGTGCATGTGGAGTTGCCAGTAGCGGGCTCACTGACTGCGGTGCTGCTGAAGGGCACAGTGTCTGCGGAGCGGGGGAAGGACTCAGTATCTTGGGTGCTGGCGGTGGTGCCTGTGGCAGCAGTGCATGTGGCGGTGCCAGTGGCGGTCTTGTCCGTCATGCAGGTTGGCGGCAACGTTAACTTGTCTTTCTTTTTCAGGTCCTTCCCCACCTTGGATGGTGACGCAGCTGTCTTGCCACTCCCAACTGTTGTCTTGGCTGAGTCTTTGGTGGCAGGTGTTTTGGCCTTCTCCCTCTGGGATGTGGGCAACTTCTTCTGTTTTGGAGGTGAGGGAATGTCCTTGTCCTTGGACTCGCTCCTTGAGACACTGGCAGCCCTGTTGCTTGGCGCACTCCAGAATCCATATATTTCTTGCACCACTGTGCCCGGTGATGTGGTGGCTGAGGTGCTGGGTTGGGACCTGGAAAGGCGGGCCCTAGGGGGCAGACGGGGGGGAGGTGTAGGGAAGAGGTCAAAATTTGAGAGGAAAAGCTTTTTTGACACACTGGGACGGGTAGATGGAGGGGGTTTGGGAGTGGAGGAAGAGGTAGTGGTTGTAGGAGGTGTTTGTATGCTGACTTTGGGTGAAGGTACATGGGCTGGAGGCTGTCGTGAGGTGGATGGCTGTTGGGTGGGTGTGTGGCTGTGTTTGTGTAGACACAGTGGGAGAGGACACAGGGGATGTGTGAATGGTAGTGGGGTGGTGTCTGCACGTGAGCGGTGTGCTGGTGATGGGTGTGCTGGTGATGGAGGTAGTGGCTGAAGATGTAGTGCATGCAGGTGTGAGTGGAGACGTGACAGGGAGGGAGGAGGGAGACGTGGAGGAGGGAGGGCACAGTGGAGGCAGTGGATGTTGGCATGTCTGCATGGGTATGATGCTTGTGTGAGTGCCTGTGGGATGTGTGGTGCTTATGTTTGCCAGAGCCACCCTTGTGTGTTGAGGTGTGTGCATGCTGACCTGATGGTGTGCTTGGGTTAGCTAAGGTACTGGGGATTGGGTCTGGGTGGCGGAAGTTGGAGGGGGGAGGCTGGACACAGGGACAATGGCTGCCATCAGTGCAGAGGCCAGAGCCTGAAATGCTCACTGTTGGGCTGCCTGGCCAGAATGAATGCCCTCCAGGTAGGCATTGCTCTGTTGCAACTGCCTCTCTACACCCTGGATGGCATTCAGAATGGTAGACTGCCCAACAGTGAGGGATCTCAGGAGGTCAATAGCCTCCTCACTGAGGGCAGCAGGTCTGACTGGGGCAGGGCCTGAGGTGCATGGGGCGAAGGAAATGCCCATCCTCCCGGGTGAGCGGCCACGGGACACACGCTGAGGGGCTGCTGGGAGGGCGGTGCTGGTAGGGGGGGGTGGCGGCTGTACCTGTAGATGCGGTGGGCACAGGGGGGCCCACCACCGCAAGGGAGCTCCCATCAGAGGAGGAGTCTGTGTCGCTGGTCTCTGCTCCTGTCCCCGCCGTGGAGCTCCCCTCGCCCTCTGTCCCACTGGTGACTTCTGACTCCGTTGTCTCGGCCTCCAGGGCCATGTGGGATGCAGGTCCCTCCTGCTCCGGTGGCACAGCTCCTCCGCCTGATGATGCTAATACACACAAGACAGGGAGACCACAAAAAGGGGGGGGGGAAGAAGAAAGACATGTTCAGTGCATGCATTACCTCTACCGTTGGTGGACACTACAGACACAGCAGCGTTCTACACTATGCCATGCAGTTAGAGTTCCCTAATTAATCACAGGGACATGGGGTACATGGCCTATGGGGTTCATTACAACATTGGCGGTATAAGGCGCTTACCGCCGTGCAGAAGACCGCCAACACACCGCCGCGGCAGCGGAATTCCGCCACAGCTATTATAACACACATCACGGAATCCGCTGAAATTCAGACACCCACACAATACCGCCACACCAAAGGTCAGCGATAAACATGCGGAAACAAATACTCCACCTCCACGCCAACAGAAACACGCCCATGCTATTACGACACACGAATCCACGCGGCGGTCTTTCAACAGCGGTATTCCATTGGCGGTACACACCGCTGCGCTCAAAATACACACACAGCTTCAAAACACCGCCACATTGAACAATTCAAAATACACACACCTGATACACATACAAACAACACTCCCACACACCCAATACAATATAAAACACACACCCACATCAGCCACAAACCCCTACGACCAGAATTTCTGAGAGAAGGCCAGAGAGAGACAGCACAGAATAGAGAACCCCATCACACAGAGGCACACTACTCCATGTCCGCCATGTCAAAGCACCGCTGAACAAAGCCAAGACCGCCATGGTGAAGACCGCTGAACAGGACACACACCGTGTGGGTATGAATAGGCCACCACATCAGGCATCCTTATCCCATGTGCAGCTGGGACAGTGACAGGACAGGACAGGAACTTTCATGAGGAGACTCATCCAGTCTGGGCACCAGTCCCACCCAGTACCAGTTGAGAACTGCATCTACTTGTGATAATGTGGCTTTGCACTCCCCAGGATGGTAAAGTGGGCAAACCACCCACTGTAAAGACTTGTGAGACTGTGGCTTTGCACTCCCCAGGATGGTACAGTGGGCAAACCACCCACTGTAAAGACTTGTGAGACTGTGGCTTTGCACTCCCCAGGATACATCAATGGGCATGGAGCCCCGTCGTGGATCTGGCTTTGCATTCATCCGGCTGAGGTGCCCCCCCCCCTCCCTCCCCCCTGAGCTGCCTGTAGTGTTTCTATCTGATGCCCCGGCAGTGTTCTCTCGGATTTTGGTCAAGTATCTATTGTGGGCCTCGCCCATGCATTTTTGGACTGTTGGTGCACAGACATTGTTGTGTACATATCTGCACTACTTCTTTTATTGTATATATAATTATGACAGATTTCGAGATATTATTCAGTATATTTTTATATGACATGTGTATTGGCACATTACAATGTTTGCCCGCAATTCGCTTTGTCTTTGCATTCTTCCGGGGGAATTGTGGGTTGTTCATGTGATATTTTTGACTGCATTGGTGTGTATGTTTTGATATGCGAGGGTGGGGGTGTTTAGTGGGTGTCCCCCTAACTTTTGCCTCCCCCGTGTTGTAGATGCAGTACTCACCGGTATGTTCTGCGCCTACGTTGCTGTTGTTCGTAGAGGAGCAGAAAGACAAGGGCAGGTAGGATTTGGAGTTCCGGCTCCATGGAGTCGTCGTTCCTCGTGGAGTGTGTTCAGGTGAGCGTTTTCCCATTGCAAAAGCTGTTTCCGCCGTGTTTTTATCCACAGAGAATCCGCCCCGGGAAAGGTGGCGGATTGGTAGGTTATGATACTGTGGGCGGTACATTGTCTTCCGCCTGTCTGTTGGCGGTGACCGCTACGCTGTTTGTCTGTACCGCCGTGGCGGGCGAAGTGTTAAAGTGGCTGTCTTTGTTGGCGGTTACCGCCAGGGTCGCAATTCCCTTTTTTTGTCCGCTGGCCTGTTTGCGGTATTTCTGCAGCTTTAACACAGTCCGCCAGGGTTGTAATGACCACCTATGTCCGATTGCTGCACACCTTGAAGCCACAGGAGCCTGACTAGGTGTTGATGACTCTTACCACTGGTGGGGTTGGGGTGCCACTTAGCCTGCCTCACAAAGGGTCCTTGCCTACAAAGTGGGAACCCACTGCCCAGCTCCTCCACTCAGACACCTCCAATGCACGCAGAGTCAGATGGATGTGACGGTACTCAACCCCTTGTGACTGCTGTGATGCCCTCAAGCGCTCATCCAACTCCGGATACGCCACCGCCAGGATCCGGAACATTAGGGGGGTCATGGTGCGACAGTACTGACAGGACCTGCACTAGAGAGGGGATTCCTGTGGGATGGCGGATAGCTAACATGAGGTCTGGCTCCAACTGGGCACACAGTTCCTGGATTGTGGCACGATCAAGCCTGCAGGTGACTATTACATGTCTGTCTTCCATTGTTGACAGGTCCACCAGCGGTCTGTACACGGGAGGATGCCACCATCTCTTCACCTGCCCCAGCTGACGTGCCCTATGTACGAGAACAGCGAGCACAGAGTCAGCCAACACTGAGGTAGTGAAAATACAATTTTATTGCACACATTTGTCAATCTGTTCTCTGTCTTTGTCCTGGATCTCAGTGACCGTTTGCGGGGTGGTTCTCTATCTGCAGGGGGTGGGGTGCTAGTGTTGTGGTCCTGTGCCGGTGCCTCCTGTCCACTAGCGCTGACAGAGGTGGTGGGCAGTTCATCGTCCAGGCTAGTGTCAGGGGCCCCTTGTTGTGCCACAGTGTCTCTCCTGGTGTTCACAAGGTCCTTCAGCACCCCTACAATGGTGCCCAGGGTGGTGTTGATGGACTTGAGTTCCTCCCTGAGCCCCAAATACTGTTCCTCCTGCAGCCGCTGGGTCTCCTGAAACTTGGCCAGTACCGTTGCCATCGTCTCCTGGGAATGATGGTACGCTCCCATGTTGTTGGAGAGGGCCTAGTGGAGAGTGAGTTCCCTGTGCCTGTCCTCCCTCTGTCGCACAGCAGACCTCCCAGTTCCCCTGTTTTCCTGGGCCTCTGTCCCTGGACTGTATGCCCACTGCCACTGCCCCCTGGTCCCTGCTGTTCTTGGGGTGGTGGGTTTGCCTGGGTTCCCTGTAGTGGTGGACACAGTGCTGCTTGACGTGTCCTGGGGACAGACGTATGGGCTTGCTGGGTGTGTGCTGTGCTGGTGTTTCCTGAGGGGGAGGCTCAGTGGTGGCCTGTGACTGTGTCAGGGGAACTGACTGTCCCGAGGTCCCAGATTGGCCGGGCTGGTCATCTAGATCCAGTTGGACAGAGCTGATGTCATCACTGTGGGCCTCTTCTGTGGGGGGGGTGGACATGTCTGGAACCTCCTGTCCGGTGACGTTGGGTACGGGTCCTGCAGGTGTGTAAAAGCATGATTATTGTATCTGTGTGTGCCATGGTGTGCAATGGGTGGGTGACCCTGTACCCCAGTGCTTCTATTCTTGTGTAGGACCTTGTGTGATAATTGTTTTGGGGTCTGTGTTGGTATCTGTAGTGGACTTGCTTTGGTGATGGGTGTCCATGCTTTGGTGTTGCATGCAGGGTTTGGTGCTGGGATGTGTGGTTTGTGATAATGGGACATATGTGAGGAGTTGGAGTGATAGGGGTGAGGGCGAGGATGGGGGTATGTGATAGCATGCAGGTAGGGTGGGGTATGTAATAGTTACGATTTGACTTACCAGAGTCCATTCCTCCTGCTACTCCTGTGATCCCTCAGGATGCAGTATAGCCAAGACCTGCTCCTCCCATGTTGTTAGTTGTGGGGGAGGAGGTAGGGGATCCCCACCAGTCCTCTGAACTGCAATGTGGTGTCTTGAGACCACAGAACGCACCTTACCCCGTAGGTCGTTCCAGCTCTTCCTGATGTCATCCGGTGTTCTTGGGTGCTGTCCCACTGCGTTGACCCTGTCCACGATTTTGCACCATAGCTCCATCTTCCTAGCTATGGAGGTGTGCTGCACCTGTGATCTGAATAGCTGTAGCTCTACCCGGATGATTTCCTCCACCATGACCCTGAGCTCCTCCTCATAGAACCTGGGGTGTCTTTGTGGTGCCATGGGGTGGTGTGGGTGATGTGTGAGGTGGTATGTGTTGTGATGTGTGAGGGGATGTGTTGCTGTGTGTTGTGTGAGGTGCGTGGATGTTGTGTAAGTGATGGTGTTGAGTGCCTGTGGATGCTAGTTTGTTGAAGGTGTTATCTCTCTCTGGCCTTCTGTTGCTATTCTGGTCGTAAGGGTTGTGGGTGGGTGTTTTATATTATATTGAGTGTGTGGGAGTGGTGTATGTATGTGTATCGGGTGTGTGTATTTGGAATTGTCCAATGTGGTTGTGTTTTGTAAATGTGTGTGTATTTTGAGCTTGGCGGTGTGTACCGCCAATGGAAAACTGCAATTGAAAGACCGCCGCGTGGATTCATGGGTCGTGATAGTGTGGGCGTAATCCTGTTGGCGTGACGGTGGAGGTTTTAGTATTGCCAGTTTATCACTGACCTTTGGTGTGGCGGACTTGTGTGGGTGTCTGAATTTTGAAGTATTCCGAGCTCTGGATGTAAAAGCTGTAGCGGAATTCCGCTGCCGCGGCGGTGTGTTGGCGGTCTTCTGCATAAGCGGCATTTACCGCCAATGTGGTAATGAGGGCCTAAATATTCTCTCAACAAATCAATTAGAATGACAGTGTGACCCATTTGGCCACACAAGGAAAACTCATCTGGAATAAAATTAAGGGGTTTTATTACTAACCCAGACTGAAAGTCATGTAGACAATTTTCAAGAGAAAGCTATAAAGATACACAATTGCCAGTGGTTGACCAAGGTGATGTAAAAGATTCAAACTAACTAATTTCAAAAAGACTAGACATTCAGCAAAAGTAATACAAAACATCAGAAGATGTGCAGAAAACAAGGACTGTTAAGTTCTTTTAAGCATTAAGACAATTCAAATGTCATCTAAGCTTAGCTGACTGGCGCAGGGGAAATGCCTACCGATTAACACGCCAAAAGTTAGCATGTGCTGGGCTGAATACAGGTGGACAAAAAGGTAGAAAGTAAAAATTGCACAGAGAATTTGGAAAAATTACATCTGGGGCAAAAGATAACTTACCAGAGTTGGCAAAAAGTAAGTTAAAAAAGAAAGCGTCAGCTTGTCAGAGGTTCAGTTAAGAGTCTTCTTCTTTGGTCAGGGGAAAAGGTCTAAGTTTCTAAGCAAAACATTGTGAAGTAGGGTAAGGGTACAGAGAACTGTACCTCTCAGAGTCCAAGGGGTCCAGCAAGCAGAGAAGAGTGGGGAAGACTGACCAATGCCAAACTGCGGAACAGTATATAAATTTCATACTGTCAGATGAATCGTTCATTCATCACTCCACATGACACGAAAGGTGTAATTGTCCAAAGAAAGTCAGTCATGCGACGTGGAACTGCAGCATCAATGAAGATTTTTTTTTCTTTGCAATTTTTTATTACATAATTATAAATGTACATGAATACAAGGCACATTGTACTTCCATGTGTACTCATTGCCAAGGAGTAGAACATAAACATGATCAATCAACAATTGGTAACTGTTAGAAATGAGGTCTTTGGATGACAGTCAGGTTACCCCCTGTTCAAACAAGGACCCTCACTCTAGTCTGGGTAAAAGAGAATCACCCTCAGCTAACCCCTGCTTACCCCCTTGGTAGCTTGGCAGAGCAGTAGGCTTAACTTCAGAGTGCTAAGTGTAAAGTATTTGGACCAAAACACACAGGCCCATATTTATACTTTGTTAGCGCCGCGTATGCGTCATTTTTTTACGCAAAAGCGGCGCAAACTTGCAAAATTCAATTGCATTTTGTAAATGTATTTATCTAAACAACACAATACCAAAACGACAAAAATCCGACATACACAAGTCAAGTTATGAATTTTTAAAGATTAAACTTAAAAATAGCGCTTAGAAGCACAAAATGCTTCGATGAGGTGTCCACACGGCGTCATGACGGAGTCGTTCGCAACAAGTCGACACCAGCGGCGCCGGACACGGAGTCGCGTAGACCCCCAAGTGCAGTACCTTTGGTGAAGAGTGAAAACTAGTCGATTCACAAAGTCGGGGATCGCGGCATCGGTGCTAAAAGTTGATTCCGCGCACTTCGAGCGGCGCCGGTCACGACGTGGTGCAGTGACTTCCATGGAGTCGCGAACTTCAGTGGTGCTGCATCGGGCCTGCGAAGATCGCCGCATTGCAGCGAAGATCACGGATTCTGGTGCAGGCGGCGACACCGGATTCGGCAGCGGTGTCGGTCCGAAGTCGTCCGAAGTCGATTTTCTTGGATTTCCACCAGCTTTCCTTTCAGGGGCTCAGGGACTGGATAGGGCACCACTTGTCAGAGCAGGAGTCTCTCCAGAGACTCCAAGTGCTGGCAGAGAGAAGTCTTTGCTGTCCCTGAGACTTCAAACAACAGGAGGCAAGCTCTAAATCAAGCCCTTTGAGATTTCTTCACAAGATGGAAGGCACACAAAGTTGAGTCTTTGCCCTCTTACTCTGGCAGAAGCAGCAACTGCAGGATAGCTCCACAAAGCACAGTCACAGGCAGGGCAGCACTTCTCCTCAGCTCTTCAGCTCTTCTCCAGGCAGAGGTTCCTCTTGTTTCCAGAAGTGTTCTAAAGTCTGTGGTTTTGGTCAAAGTAAAGTCTCTTTTGAATGTGAAATCTTGCCCTTCCCAGGCCAGGCTCCAGACACTAACCAGGGGGTCAGAGATGAGGACAGGCGCAGCCCTTTCAGGTGTAAGTGACCACTCCTCCCCTCCCTCCAAGCACAGATGGCTCACCAGGAAATGCAGACTACACCCCAGCTCCCTTTGTGTCACTGTCTAGTGTGAGGTGCAACCAGCCCAACTGTCAAACTGACCCAGACAGGGAATCCACAAACAGGCAGAGTCACAGAAATGGTATAAGCAAGAAAATGCTCACTTTCTAAAAGTGGCATTTTCAAACGCACAATCTTAAAATCAACTTTACTAAAAGGTGTATTTTTAAATTGTGAGCTCAGGGACCCCAAACTCCACATGTCCATCCGCTCCCATAAGAAATCTACACTTTAACCAGATTTAAAGGTAGCCCCCATGTTAACCTATGAGAGGGACAGGCCTTGCAACAGTGAAAAACGAATTTAGCAATATTTCACTGTCAGGACATATAAAACACATTACTATATGTCCTACATTAACCATACAATGCACCCTGCCCTTGGGGCTACGTAGGGCCTACTTTAGGGGTACCTTACATGTAAGAAAAGGAAAGGTTTAGGCCTGGCAAGTGGGTACGAATTTACAGTTAAAACTGCACACACAGACACTGCAGTGGCAGGTCTGAGACATGATTACAGAGCTACTTATGTGGGTGGCACAACCAGTGTTGCAGGCCCACTAGTAGCATTTGATTTACAGGCCCTGGCACCTCTAGTGCACTTTACTAGGGACTTACTAGTAAATCAAATATGCCAGTCACGGATAAGCCAATTACATACAATTTACACAGAGAGCATATGAACTTTAGCACTGGTTAGCAGTGGTAAAGTGCTCAGAGTTCAAAAGCCACCAGCAACAGGTCAGAAAAAATAGGAGGAAGGAGGCAAAAAGATTGGGGATGACCCTGCATAAGCAAAAAAGTCCAACAGTAACCGTAAAGGAGGGGGCAGGGAAAAAAGGGCAGTGAAGGAGAGAAACAGAGAGAGAGAGAGAGAGAAAGGGGGAAGGAGCCCCAGAGACGGGGAGAGTGGGAACATGCCATGATACGGAAACTCCGGGAAGAGAGGGCATGCATTCTGAATCTGTCAGCAGTTGCCTGGGAGGCAGAAGGTACAACGGCTTATAGCAGTGGCTTTCAACCTATTCAATCTGTTTACCGGACTATCTCGTTCACCATAGAGGTTGTGGTGCTGGCAGCCGGAGGTGGAGGATAGTTATGGGTTGTTTATTGATCTCTTATTCTGTCACTTGGCCCCAGTACTGCAGTGCATCTTGGGGCTACCTGAGATTCGGATGAGTATGGAGGAGTAGTGTCAGGGAGATAAGACAAAGGCAACGGGATAAGTCAAGAGAGAGTATTGTATAATAGCAGAATATCTAGAGATGCAACAGATAGTGTAGAGTGGAGGAGTAGGACAGGGGAGGGAGGGTATCATGTCAGAGGCACCCAGCACCGTGGTCCATGGGGGGGGAATGTGGAGGAGGGAGGAGAAAGAGGAGGGGGACAAACAGGGCGAAGCTGGAAGGGAGGGGGTCTATAGTAGGGCTGGTAGAGTATTGAGTGTGTTCATAGATAGGTGAGAGATAGTGACATTGTGTGACATGATGTTAAGGGCACCAGTCTGGAATAGAGGAAGGATATAAGTGAGTGTACAGATGTATTCTATGAATTTTCCAAAGTGTAGTCTACGAATATTCCATGGACCTTGCACATATTTTCTATGAATATTCTGCGGATGTGCATATTATTCTTGTTTATAATTCTCCAGAAAGGAAGGGTGCCCAAACCTGTGTAAATAGAGCAGCCTGTTCTTGTAGAGTATAGATGACAGGTTCATGCGCTGCTTTCTGTGTCATTGCTTTTATCCACTGATGTGGGCGGAGTGGGTGATCTCCAATGTCGAAGGATGCATCAATTAGCTAGTGCGAGAGCAGTATGTAGTAGGCGACGTTGCGGTCTAAGCAGGTCAGGGAGATCCCCCATGTCGTGGAGAAGAATAAGAGAGGTAGGGAGTGGCTGCCGAAGAGTGATAGAACCACAGAGAATGGTTCCCACGGCCTTCTAAAAGGGGTGGGTTGAGGGACAATCACAGCGGATGTGTATCAAATAGCAGTGTTTCTCAGTACATCGCCAGCAGTTGGCGTGGGGCAAGAGGCCCATTCTGCACAGTTTTACCGGGGTCCAGTACCAGTCATTAATTGTTTTGAAGAGACAGAATTTCAGGTAGGCCTCTAGTGTACCCCTATCCAGGGCGTCCATAATTTCCATCCAGTCTTCTTCTTCAAAGTCGTTTCTGAGGCAATCCTGCCATCTGGTGCGTAGGTCAGCGAGGAGGGGTCACGAATAGAGATGTTGGGTGAGCACACCATAGAGACCCAACATTACTCCTTGGAGCATCCACGTTTTCAAGTAAGACAGAACAGGGGAGGTTTGGAGGGTCGGGGAGGGACCCCATAACGCTGTGAAGACAGTGTCGAAGTTGCAGAAATCGCCATGCTTGGTCTAATTGAAGGCCAAATTCTTCCTGCAGCTGCATGAAGGGTTTGAATTCGCCATTTTCCACGAGCTGGTCCAAGTGATTGATACCTGCTGTGCTCCATTGTGTCCAGTAGAAAGAGGTCCCTCCGATGCGCAGACAATCATTGCCGCATTTATGGGCCCCCTTATGGAGATGGGGGCGTGTGCCAAGGAGGCGGTGTGTCTGACGCCAAGCTGAAGTGTAGCCTACAACATTGGGTTTTTGGGGCTTGTTTGGGCTCTGTTTAGGATGCTGAAACCACTGCTATTTGAAAGCAATTTACGCTCGATTAAGTCCCATTGTGGGGGTTCCTGTACTTCTGGTAACATATACGCCAACTGAGAGAGGTGGAGGGATTGTGCGTACTGTTCTATTGACGGGAGCCGCATTCCCCCGCTGTGGCAGTGGTCCATGAGCTTGGCGGATGATAAGCTGAGCCCCCCATGAATGCTCGGATCGATGAGTGAATTCTCCTGAGAGTCATAAGGGGAGATTTGCATGGGTAGCATGCCCAGAACGTAGGTAAAAAGTGGTATGGTAACAATCCTCACCACCAGGACTTTTCCCCCACATAGTGAGCCCCAGGTAGGACCATTTGTTAAAATCCTTGGAAATAGGAGTCATGAGTTGGCCCAAATTGTCCGCCACCATTTGTTCCGGACCCCTGTTTACAAGGATCTCTAAATACTTAAGGTGGAATGATTTCCAACGGAATGGGAAACCATGAATTGCCGCTCTTGCAGTGACAATAGAGAGGGGTAACACTTCACTCTTGTCCCAATTCACACGGTATCAGGATAGGAGTGCAAATCCGTTGATAATCTCTAGCAGGGCTGGGATGGAGCAATCCAGATCTGGTAAGGTGAGTAGTAGATGGTCCACGTATAAATAGAGCTTAGAGATCTTCCCCCTGAACCGGTATACCATTTAGTAGAGGAGATTGGTGGATGGTGGCCGCCAGGGGTTCCATTGCCAAGAGAAATAAGAGAGGTGATAGCAGACACTCCTATCTCTTCCCTCTATGCACTGGGAAGGGGTCGGAGATAAATCCGCCGCAGTTGACATGTGCCGTGGGGCAATAATAAAGTAAAGCACTTGAGATAAAAAGTGATCTCCAAAGCCAAACTTCTTCAGAGTGGCAAACAGGTAGTCCCATTCAATGCGTTCATATGCTTTTTTGCATCTAGGGAGAGTGTAGGGCTTCCTCCGGGAGATCTCTAGCTGACCAGAGGGTATGGGAAAGAGAGCAGAGATGGTTTCTGGATGTGCTCCCTGGGACAAATCGCAACGGTGTGGGGTGAATTAAAGCCAGGAGTACTTTACGTAGGTGGGACGACAGGAGACTGGTGAATATATTAATGTCGCCATTCAAGAGGCATATAGGGCGAAAGCTGCTGCAGAGGAGGGGATCTCATCCAGGTTTGGGAAGGACCACTATCACTGCTCTATTATAAATAGAGGCTAGAGATCCCTCATAGCTGGCTTCATGGAAGGCTTTGTATAGTAAGAGAACCGAGTTCTTGCTAGCCCATTTATACTCTTCTGCTGGGAAGCTGTCCTCCCCCAGTGATTTATGGTATGGGAGGTTGGATATTGCCTGTGCGATTTCGATCTTACTAATCTCCCCATCTAGTAGGGAGCGTTCCTCTTCTGTCAATTGGGGAGATGGGCCTCATCTAGAAAGGAGTCCAATTGAGTGGGGCTAGGCGATGTTTCTAGAGTATATAAGCCCTGGTAGAATTTTGCAAACTCTTGGACCATGTCTTGAGGGCGAGTTAGGAACTCACTGGTGGAGGAGGAAAGCACTGGTATGGCTTGTGCAGCTTCTCATTGGTAGAGTTGAGCCACCAGGAGTCTACCCCACTTCTCATCTTGTTCGTAGTGCCATCCTTGTAGGCGTTGCAATGCATACTCAGCCTGGGAGGTGTATAGTTAATTGAGGGCCATCTTCGTCTTCTGCAGGCGCCGGTGTGTTGGCAGCGAGGGCTTGTCTGTATACAGCTGAGTAGGAGACACAATGTTACGTTCTAATTCAATTTGGCAAGCTTTCTTCTGCCTTTTGGAAATTGCTGCATCTCTCATCATCTGCCCCCGTAGAGTGGCTTTCGCGGCCACCCATAGTACTCTCTGAGAGTGGACTGAGCCCTGATTATCCTGTAGGGAAGTGGTGATATGTGTCCACAATTGTATTTTGCCCTGGGGCGTCCAATATCGGTGTACAGGGAAGCGCCATGGTTTTCGTCCTGGGAAGGGAAGATCCATATCCACAGAGGCTGAGATCGGTGAATGGTCAGAGAGAGCACATTCCAATATCTGTGAGTCTCAGGTCTGCACCACCACCTTTTGCGATACGAGGAAGTAGTCCAGTCTTGATTGGGTACCATGATCTGGAGAAAGGAGTGTATTCCCTCTCTACCGGGTGTGTGAGTCTTGAGAGGTCCACAAGACCATGGTCGGAGGTCATGTCTGCCAGGATTGCTTTGTCGGGGTTGTTGCCCGTGTCGATGGGGCTGGTCCTGTCTAATACCGTGTCTCTAGCGAGGTTCCAGTCTCACCCAATGAGGTAATCTGGGGCCCCTATTTCTGTGAGGAGGCGATTAAGACGCGGGTGCATAAACAGATCCGAAGCATATCGATTGATCACGATTCTTAGTTTGGCAAATACATACCTCCCTTCTGGATCAGACCATGATTTGACCACCTTTGCAGGGGGAGTTTTACGCAGCAGGATTGCCACCCTGCACCTTCTAGGCAGGACAATTACTGAATATTGCTCTCCCGACCCAGTCTCGGCCCAATTTGCTAGATTCTACATCACTGAGGTTCGTCACTTGAAGAAGGGCTATGTCTGCCCACTTGGAATGTAAATAAGAAAGTCCTTTTTTCCGCTTCACGTAATGGGTCAAGCCATTGACGTTCCAGGAGAGAATTTGGAGCGGACAGGTAGTAGCCCTATTAGTCATAGCATTAGTGTGCAGCTGCAGCCAACAGAGGGGAGGAGGGGAGGAGAGATTGAAGGAAAACGGGGCAAGATGGAAGGAGGGCAGGAAGGGGGGGTTAGGATTGGTAAGAAGGTGCTGGGTGCTCGCCTACAGTGATCTTCAGGAAGAGAATGGTACAGAATATAAAGAGTGCAAAGGGGAACAAGGTAGTAGTATAAGGGAGGGGGAAGAGGTGAGGGGAAGTAATGGAACAGAGAGGGGGAGGCAGAAAGGGAGGTGGATAAAAGGGGAGGAGGGAAGGGGGACAGCAAAGAGCAAGAAAAAGAAAGGGGTGAGTAAATGAAGAATACCTGTCCTCAGAGGAGAGAGGATCCTCAGGAGTGCAAAACTGTAAGCTGCGGGTCCAGAACTAGAGAGATTGCATGCCCGGGAGGGATCCCAATAGGAGGCAGAGGGGCGCCAGTCAGGCAAGAGGTGGTGAGGAAAAAGGTCCCGATAGGGGAGGACGAGAAAGAGGGAGAGTAGCAGCATGGGTGGGCCGAAACTTTGCAGAGACTACGGCGACCATGAGAATGAAGGGGCATCTGTGGCAGAAGGGAGAACTTGAGTCTCCTATGGCTCCCCGACTCATCATGGGGTGAGGAAGGGAAGTGTGGGGAGGAGGGGGCAAATCAGGTGACAGGGGAGGGGGATAGGAAAGGGGTGCAAGGAGGGGGGTTTATTTTAACACTGGCCGTGATGGAGACCCAGTCTCTGCGACAGGAGTGATGAGCGGCGAGGGGGCGCCGTTAGCCTGGTGTACTATGAGAGCGCAGGGACAGTGTCTACAATGGTGACCGTAGCTCCTCATCTGCAGGATATTTTTCAACTTGAGAGGTGAGAATAACAATAAAAAAACAATAAAAGATACAGCCGGAGCCCAAAATGAAAACCAAGCTGCCCCGCCTCAATCACAGTGACCCATCTGACTTAGGAGGGTAGGACCAGGAGGAGGAAGGGATGGAAGATATTAAGAAGGGATAAAGTATGGGGTGATCTTAAGGCAGTATAGCAATATGAAAAAATAGCAAACAGCTAGGGTAAGCCAAGCTTGCGGACAGTCAAACAATGAAACACTGAGCCAGGAAGTAATACAGCGGGACCCATGAGGCATATAATTACAAACATAAATATAGACATAGACAGGAGGCTGGGTGTTTGCCTTCCCACTGGGATCAAGCATATTACTCACAAACCTTCCATGGCTCTCCTTGCTGTCGGGCCCAGAATACCTCCGATAGTTCAGGTAGGGGTGAGGACGGGCTTCAGTGGAGAGCAAGATTTATCCATGTCCGACTGCTGGGTATGATGCGCCACGGCAGGGAGCGCTTTGCCTCTGTCCTCATAGGGTCTTGAGAGTCTCACCGGATCTCCTCCTCTTTGATGGGTCCCTTTGTCACCAGAGTTCTGTCCTTCCGATGTAATGTGCGGTAGTAGTGCATCTGAGGGGTCCTTAGTTGCTTTAGCGGGTAGATTCTGAGGGGACAAGTCCATCAATGTGGTCAATAGGTCATTGAGATAGAGTCATAAGTCTACCGGATTGTAGAAGTCTTTTGACTGTCTGTTCTTAGTAACCCACATGCGTGCCGGCTCGAAGAGTCTGTATTTCACCTCCAATTGACGTAGGTGAGGACATAGGAATAGGAATGCCTTGCGACGTTCGTTTTTCTCTATGGAGAAATCCACAGCAATGTGACTCATAGCCGCCAGCTTGAAACGGACCCTGAGAGCGTGCTGCAGTAAGGAGCTGAGGGGCTTGAGCATGGCGCAGGAGGCAGGCGATGATAGGTAGCAGTCGATGTGGTTCTTCAGCCTGCTTCAGCCCTAGACGGTGTGCCCTTTGAAACTCCAGTGGGGAGTCAAAGGAGAGGCCCGTTAAGGTAGGGAGGGTCGTCTTAAGGAAAGCCTGTATATCCGTCCCTTCGATATGTTCCGGGAAGCCAAAGAAACAAACATTGTCCCTACAGCTCCTGTTTTCCAAATCGATGAGCTTGCTGCGGAGGAAGAGGAGTTCTTGGCCCTGTTCAGGCATTGTGTGTAGATGATCTTCCAGTGCTATTACACGCTGTTCTAGGTCTGACACTCTGGATTGAAAGTCTGCTATATCCAGGCATATTGATTTGTTTTCTGCCACTAGTGTGGATATGGTGGAGTCCATCCCCTCCAGCCGGCGACCTACTGCTGTAATTTAAGGTGCATAGTAGTGCCTAGGTCTGGATTTTCAGTAGGAATGAGTGAGTTTGTCGTTAGTGATTCTCGGAGTGAGGTCGGCGGGCGGGAGTGGTGGAGGGCTTCAGAGAAGAGAAGCTGTTTCGCTGATTTGCTGGTAGGCTTACCGGTCGCCATCTCAGGACCGTATTCCCATAGTCTGGATTGTAGCAATGTAGGGGAGGGTAAGTCTTGTGCTCAGTCGTATCGTTGTGTAGGAGGCAAAGAGCCCGCTGGGCTCGGCAGAAGGCGTCCTTAACCAGATGGAAGGGAGAAGACGTCCGCACCACCCCTGACCCGCTCCCAATTAGAGTACCAAGGTTTGTTGACTAGCAATCGCTGTGCAAGAATAGGGGTGGAGGGGAGGGGCGGGCGAGGACCGTCCGTGCCCCATCTGTCTCGCTCACCTGCTCAAGTTGTCCCCAAGCAGTCCATCTAGGACCCACGTCCTGCCGCTGTGGTTGGTGTAGGTAAAAGGGGGGGAGAATCAGGCTGCCGTCTCCTGATGCGTTGCTAAGCCTGGCCTCTCCCTTACTGAGTTCAAGCCCCCACTAGGCTATAGGTACCATTATCAGGCACAAAAAAAAGTGGGGGGAGAGGCTAGAATACTTGTGGCATTTGAGGCTGTCACAGTCCTTACTGCCTGATAATGAGTATCCCTAAAGCCGAGGTTGAGGATGAGGATGGGAAGTTAGCCTCCTAGCACATCTAGGATATGAAATAGAGGTACATCAGGAGGAAGCACTGTGCTGTTAATAACTGAGTACAGTTAGGTCCCCTTTCACAGTTACTGGAGAAGAGGTGTCCCAATAGAGCCATACAGATGGAGGTGGGTGGGAGGGGGGAGCTTGATACCTCCGTGCCTTAGTGAGCTAAGTCATCAGTTCTCCACTGCTGCCCCAATAGTGCCATGATTCGTAGGGAGCGGGGAGAGAAAAGTGATGCAACATGTCCTGGGCATAACAATCTATCCCCTGTGGCTTTGTGGTGTTGGTGCTCAAGCCCTAATGAAGCAAGAACAAGAAGCTGAGCGCATCCAGTTGATCGTAACTGGGGCGCGAGGCCACCATCTCATATGAGCACTAGGCCCCACCTCTCCGTCGCAGCACTTCACCTCTGCTGACAAGCAGGGCTCTCCACGGTTGGCACCAGTGACAGAGCGCGCCGCTCACCGATCACCGATCCACTGACAACCTTGTACTTCGCTGCAGGGCTCCTTGCAGCAGCACTAGAGATAGGGTTGGGCTGAGTGCGTCTCGGCCGTCACGCAAGGCTGCTGCATTGTGCAGGTTCCAGGTCCCAACCCTGCAGCCACGGCGTTTCGCTGAGGTCTGATTACTCCCTTGTGAGGCCTCCCGGCCGTGGTACTCCATTAGTGTAGTACCCCGGTCCTATTGCAGCACCCTCCGCTGCTGTCTCAGCCCCTGCGTCCACTCTGGGCCCTCTGGTGCACAGAGCTCACTTCTCAGGCAGCCATCTTTCACCGTGGCCAGACATGCCCCCCAGCATCAATGAAGATTGCCGTTACCAACATATAGAAGGCAACCATCTTAACTCATCTGTGTGGGTTGAAACAAATGTGTACATAGTCCAGTTCCACAGTTCCTGAATATACTGTGCTCAAGGTAACTTTCTCAGGTTCACTATGTTTAAAACAAATGAGCATCTATTACCAAGCTAGCATTTTATAGGAACGAAGTCTGAAAGTAATATTCATGTTAGCAAGAATGATTAAACATTTGGCCTCACTTAGGCTAAGCAAAGTGAATTAAAATGGCACACTGAATTTTACAGAATAATGTGCACATAACATTTAGAAGTATGAATTCATCATTTATAAGCGATGTCAGTGTTCATGTCACAATGGATTTTAAAACGAAATAACTCTGTTAATATATTGCATTAAGTATGGTACAGAGTTGCAATCTTCAACTTGTGCATGTAACATTTTAAACATTTCTCTCTTTAAATCTTTTATTGTTTTAGTGCAAACTATTAACTAACATGGCACAGATTCACATGTAGTTGAATTAATTGATCAAACATAAAGGTTTAGGGCTGTACCACAACAGGTTAGTCTTGTAACATACAGTAAATACATATTAATATGGCATTCAGTGCACCACTTTACAACAAATCGATGAGTACTTTAATTTTCCAAAGGTCTAGATGATCACTGTGACATCAGGGGTAGCAATAACATTTGTGCTATATCAAAGCATGGGACTCATTACTCTTTTGCTGCCCTAAACCTTGATCTGGTGCTAGAACTGTCAGCAGCCTTTGTGAGGTGGGGCCACATGGCCACATGCCACATGGAGGATGGCATCCAGACCCAGTGTGCACTCCTGCACTCGTTTAGACCTTTCATGGATGCTGTGCCTCTTTTGTCCAGGTGACTGCAGGTAATCTATATATACTCCAGAATATCTGAGGGTATTTCTACCTGCTACCTCCTGGTAACATCTGTGCAGCCTCACTCAGTTTCATTTGTGTCTATCATCTGTGAGAAGTGGGTTTTGCAAGTTACAGGGTTGACTGGGTGAGGATTGTGAGCAATTGTGTTTATTCTAAGCCAAAGTACTGTCTGTTCACTGGACATTCCAACTCTCCCAGGAACATCCCTCATAATTGTGAAAGCTTTATAAGGTGGGGACTGTACCAACTCTTATGTGCGTTTAGCTAAAACTCCCCTTTCCTTCATCCCATTCTCCTGAGTGATGTCATGGGCTGCTGGTTTGGAGTTGATTGACATTCCTCTATGTGGATAGCCCAGACAGGTACAAAGAGACAGAGAAAAGGGGCAGCAGGGCCACCTCATGCACTGACCATGCAGTGACCATGAAGGAAATATGCCCCAGGATTTGAGAGGGCAACCAGGATTCAAAGTAGCAGACCCATTGAATGGAACAGCCTCTGCTCATGGAATGAGGAGACCAGCCTTATCGATCATTGTTTTGTCAAGCCTATACCCCTTTTCTGACAAGCTACACATTAGTGGAGTGGAGTAAGCTGAGATCCAGGAGTGCAATATAGGAGTTAGATTGCCATTCCAATGGCCACACAGGGGAACAGGACCTGGACTTGAAAAGGCATCTCTGTGATAGATTATCAGTGAAAAAAATGTTCCAACTTCACTCAAGAGACCATAAACTCGGTGGCATCCTAGCAAAGAACAAGCTATCTGAGAGGATAGGACTGCGAAGGCCAAGCATTTGGAAGCACAAGGAAACTCCATGCAGTAACTCAAGATAAGGAAATATGCTGCAAATTATCAATAAGGGAGACTGGGGAAGCTAATTATTATCATTGCATGTGAGACTGATTTTCTCCTGACCCCTCACCACTCAAAGATAGTAGGTTTCCTATTAATATTGTATGAACTGAATTTCTTACTTATGGTAAATCAATGTTTGAAGAGTTTTTGGAAAATATTTGTACCATACATAGTCCATATATAGAATAGAAGCTTAGAGTTTTGATTTTGAGGTTTTGTTACATTATCATAAAAAGGGATTCATGCCCAAAATTAAGAGGAGCTGTTGTATAGTTTTAAAAATATTTTCTATAGTTTTCCGTTTTTTAATTGGTTTCTTGGTTGCCTGCTGTTCTTCAGTCACAAATGCCTCACACAGCTCTGAAATTGAAACATACACTGGTACTATTGTTTCCAAGGATAAGAGCTTAAGTAATCATGAAATGCTTATTAATGAGTATTCAGAAATGGATATACTAGTATTTGAACATGTGCTTTTGGACACTTTTGGTGTGTTGGTTCTTCCTAATGTTGCTGCTTTGAATGATGTGAAGATTAGGAAGGTGTCAACCTTGGTGGATCAATGAGCAACTACTACAGCTGTAGTTCTAACCAAGATTAACAATGAAATAATTCCTTTGTAGGCTATGGTTTTGTAGAATATGTTAGCTTTGGATATTTATCTTGTGAAGAATGATGGTATCTGCCAAAAATTGAGTAAGGTAGTGTTGTGCATATATTCCTGATAATAATAAGCTTATTAATCAGTATATTTAAAAAATCACTACAGTTTTGTGTGAGGCAAAGGTCCTTGAAGAAGCTCTTGTGTGAGAAACAGTTGATTCATAGTTTAGTGTAATTGGAGATTGAATTTCAAAGGTTGAAGATTGGTTTGGTAATGTTGCGGATGGTATGGTGAGGAGGGTCTTAACTGCGCTAACTATAATTTTCTTGTATATAATAGGCTTATTTCATAGTTTTACATTCTTTGGGTTAATGTTTTGTGTTGTAGAGGATTTTATGAAAGTCCAAGAAAGAAGAAATGTCAACTGGTAAAAAGAAAAGGAGATCAGAGTATGAGCTACAAGACATCAAGGCAGATGTGTTCGATGAGTTGCGTGTACTGGAGATTTCAAGAGGGAAGAAGTGGCACACAAATTATGAAGTGGTCTGTTAATGTGAATTTATGATGATGATTTATCTTCAGAGGGAGGAAAACTTTGGGGGCAGATACAACAGCTAAACATGATATTGATGCTACTAGAGAGTCATAAATGCAACATTTCTACTGTGTTTATAGTAATGAAGTCCTGTTGGCTTGACATATGCAAACCTTTAGGCATACTCACGTTTTCAGATGGCACATTTTAATGCATGCGGTTCCAGAGCTCAAAATTGAATCATCCCCCTCATCCTCCCCCCGCCTGTGCACTGCATAGCTCAGATGTGATCGTCATTGCTAGTTTAATAGAACGAAATTTAGTTAGTGCTATAGTCTTGATTGCTCCCTAACATTTACAAAATGTAGGGGCATATTTAAGAGCTCTGAGTGCCTCCTTTCACCACATTAGCGTAATTGTTTATGCTAATGTCACCCAATGAGGCCAAAATCGCCACTCCAAATGTACAAAGTGGAGCTATGCATGCATTGCATCACTTTGTAACCCCTTGCGCCACATTATGCCTCCACCAGGCATAATGTATGCAAGGGGGGCATTCCACCCTTAGGGTGGCCGGAAAAAATGGTGAAAAGAAATCTAAAAGATTTCTTTGCATAATTTTTTTCGCCATTTTTAACGCTTGCTCAGAGCATGCGTTAAAAGGGGGCCTGCCATTGTTTTCAATGGGCCCCTTTGTACAGACCAGGGTTAGGTTCAAAATTTTGGCGCTAACCCTGAACAGTACATCAATGGTGTCAGAAGTTCTGACACTATTGCCCCCTACCCTGTGCCATGGTGTGCTGTATTTTAATATGGTGTGCACACTGTGGCGGTAGGGGGGCACAAGGGGCTGAAAGAAAAGTGGCACTACATGTAATGTAGTGCCATTTTTCTTAAATCTGGCCTGTAATGTTTTATGTTCCTTATTTTCCCAGAATGGACAGTTCCAAAGTTGTATACAATGAAGGCCATTTCCTTCCACTGAAACGGAGGTTTTGTTTATAATTGAAATGAAGTAGTATGTGATATGTAAGGCATAGTAGAGAGTATTCATTAGATTTAGGGCAAACATCGCTATTAAAAAGTGATGTGTTTTCTAGTCACCTATTGATTGTGATATGTAACTCTGTTAGTCACACCACAGTGACCGCACAGTTTCGCGCTCTGAAAATGTATAAAGGCTCACCTTTTTGTGGACCAGCCAGTGATCTTATAGACCAGGCACCATGCTAGTCCGTTTATCACTCCGAAGTTAGAATATTTTTCATGTTCCTTCTCCCTTGTGTTAATGAGCATTCTTTATGCAAAATGTGCCTTTTTTCTGCTTATACTAGACCATATTTGTTCCTGGCTATTAATTAAATTAGGGCTTAGCTTCCGCTGTCGATGCTATTTATATTTGCATATTTTGAAGAGACTCACTAATGGCTTTTAGTATTCATATTTGATTTTAAATTTTAATAAACCTTCATGGTTTTTACTTTAGAATCCTGTCTCATGGATTTTCCTGATTGAATTTGCTTTGTCTGTAGGTTTATTGTTATGATAAATATCGGCCTGTGTTCTGGAATATACTCACACATAGGCCTGATCCATCAATCGACTCTTTGAATGCTTTTTTTGTCATGCAGTTGGCAAAGGTTTACTGTTGGGGATCTACCAGGCCCTCATCAATCTATAAAAAGCAAGCATTGACTAAAAGGAAAAACATTTTCCTTGGTTTCAAAAAGCCGACATTGCTTTATATGTCCCTGACACTCAAGGAAGCTACTTTTTGTGTGGATGTGCCCCTTTTGAAAGGGCAGAATGCTGTCACTCAATGTGAGGCTAGCCAGTGGTTGAAGTGGGTTGACCTACTGGCCATGCTGTAAGCTGTAGCATGTGGAAGAAAAACGTTAATGGTACAATAACAGACGAATAGATGAAGAGGGCTGGCTGAAAGCCCTAAAAAGTTTAACAAAATCAAAAGGTCTTGGATAATGTCAGACCTGTGAATGTGAGATATACGAATTCACTATTAGTGTTAATGGTCATAACTGATAGGGGCCACAACTGTAAAGCATGCGTAGAAAAACAAACTGTTTTGAAACATACAGGCCATTAAATTGCTCTGTTTATTTTTAATCATATACCTCACTTCTTTAGGAGCGTTTGCTTTGGAAGAAAAGGAAAGACAAACTATTGCTACATTGTTTAAACAATGTGGTTTTGATGGCAGACTACAGCGTCTGAGTGGGCAAGGCCACTGTGCTCATCAGTACTGCCGCAAAAAGCCAGGAATTCAATAGTAATAGTCGAAGGAGAGAAGAAAATCTCTGATTTATGGTGCTTGAGATAACAGGCTACTAGGAACAGATGCTTTTTGAAGAAATACTGCCATTTACTAAGAGACTGGAGTAATTTGCATTTGCACTTAATGTGACCAGTTTCATAAAGCAGGTGGAGGGTGAATAATTTTCCCTGGGTGTGAACTGCAATCATATCTTCAAAGGCTAAAATAATTTACAGCAGATTTCTGATTTATGAAAAATTTATATAAAGGAACTAGAGATATTTTTAGAGAGGAATTCGACATTTTCACTAACACCGTAATGGCCTGCATAGGAGTGCCTAGGTAATGAACCTATGTTTGTGCATGGGTCAAAATTACAAATTAGTTGGTGTTCACTGTACCTTTGTGAGAAAGCCTGTACCCCTTATACATTTCGGCAGCAATTTACCAGGGGATAAAGAATGGTGCAAAAAGCACTACATTTTTGCAAGTTATGACCCATTTTCGGAATGACATTCATAATAGTTGCTATTTATTGCATCTGTTAAATTCTAAACCCCAGAGTATTATTTTTATTACAGGTGAAATAACTTTTGTCTACTCTCCAAGCGCTAGCAATTAAGACCTATGTACTTTATTTGCAAAAGAACTCTGATTCTTTTTTAAACTCCAGTTAGCTTTCCTATCCTTCTGTTCGTTATTCTCATATCATATAGGTATGTATGTATATGTATATATGCATGCAGGGAGAATGTTGACAGATGGAATTTTAACAGCAAGAATACATTTAGACTTCACTGATTGTGATAGCTCTGCTTTTGTGCCTGCAATAGTTGTTATAAGACAAAGGCCCTGATTTGGAGTTTGGCGGGGAGGGTTACTCCATCACAAATGTGACTGGTGTCTCATCCGCCGTATTACAATTCCATTATAGCCTATGGAACTTGTAATAAGGCGGATGGCATATCTGTCACATTTGTGACAGATTAACCCAACCGCCAAACTCTAAATCAGGTCCATAGTTTTAAACAAACATTGTTTTTAAAAAATGTACTACCACTTTTGTGGCAAATCAGCGTGGTATCTCCAGAATATTTACATTGCAAGGGTTGTCAGTAAGCTAGAAAATATGTTATTTATAGTGCTTAGGAATAGAAGAAGTGCTATATGAAGTGATTAGTAAAATAACAAGTTATCGTTATTGTTAGAAATGGGGTCTTTGGTTGGCAGTCAGGTTATCCCCTGTCCAAGCAAAGAACCTCACTTTAGTTAGGGTAAAAGAGAATCACCCTCAGCTAAGCCCCGCTGACCCCGTTGGTAGCTTGGCACAAGCAGTAGGCTTAACTTCAGAGTGGTAGGTGTAAAGTATTTGTACCAACACACACAGTAATTCAATGAAATCACTACAAAATGACACAATACAGGTTTAGGAAAATAGAAAATATTTATCTAAACAATTCGAGCCCAAAACAACAAAAATCCACAATACACAAGTCACGTTATCACTAAAAATGCAAAAAGAGTCTTCAAGTAATTTTAGCGTGAAAATGTACCTTAGGTGCGTCAAAAATAACCCCGCACGGGCGAGTGTGCGTCAAAAAAAGCTTGCGATGTGTTGATTTCACTCGCGAACGAGACCATGCGTCGTTTCTCCTTTAGTCGGGTTGGCGTGCGCCGTTTCTTCTCTCTACCGGAGAGCAATGCATGGATCTGGTCAGCACTCTCGGGTCCAGGCAGGCCTTGTGTCGTTTTTACATGCCCAGCGGTGTTTGCGTCAGAAATTCAGCTGCACAGTGGACCGAAAACCACGCATCGCGGGTTGCAATCTCACCAATCTCCATCAGCGATGCTACGCGTCATTTCTCCAGCTGTGGGCGTCAATCTTCCAGTCGCGTTGCAGGCAAGCATCGATTTTCAGCGGCAGATCGGAGTTGCATCAGGCACGGCAGTCTGTGTGTGGATTTCTCACTCTTGGGCTCCCAGATTTCCTCTTCTCAGGCCCCAGGAACTGGATGGGCACCACTTGGCAGAGTAGGAGTCTCTCCAGAGGCTCCAGCTGCTGGCAGAGGAAGTATTTGCTGTCGCTGAGACTTCAAACAACAGGAGGCAATCTCTAAATCAAGCCCTTGGAGATCTTCACAAGAAGGAAGGCAACACAAAGTCCAGTCTTTGTCCTCTAGCACAGGCAGAAGCAGCAACTGCAGGATAGATCCACAAAGCACAGTCACAGGCAGGGCAGCTCTTCTTCCTCAGCTCATCAGCTCTTCTCCAGGCAGAGGTTCCTATTGGTCTCCGGGAGTGTTCTAAATTCTGTGGTTTTGGGTGCCCTTTTTATACCCATTTTGCCCTTTGAAGTAGACTTACTTCAAAGGAAAGTCTCTCTTGATTGTGAAATCCTGCCTTGCCCAGGCCAGGCCCCAGACACACACCAGGGGGTTGGAGACTGCATTGTGTGAGGGCAGTCACAGCCCTTTCAGGTGTGAGTGACCACTCCTCCACTCCCTTCTAGCACAGATGGCTCATCACTGTCTAGTGAGAGGTGCAACTAGCCCAACTGTCAAACTGACCCAGACAGGGAATCCACAAACAGACAGAGCCACAGAAATTGTTTAAGCAAGAAAATGCTCACTTTCTAAAAGTGGCATTTTCAAACACACAATCTTAAAATCAACTTTACTAAAAGATGTATTTTTAAATTGTGAGCTCAGAGAACCCTAAACTCCACATGTCTATCCACTCCCAAAGGGAATCTACACTTTAATCATATTTAAAGGTAGCCCCGTGTTAACCTTTGAGAGGGACAGGCCTTGCAACAGTGAAAAGTGAATTTAGCAGTATTTCAATGTCCGGACATATAAAACACATTACTATATGTCCTACCTTAACCATACACTGAACTCTGCCCTTGGGGCTACCTAGCGCCTACCTTAGGAGTGCTTTACATGTAGGAAAAGGGAAGGTTTAGGCCTGGCAAGTGGGTACACTTGCCAAGTCGAATTTACAGTTTAAAAACTGTACACACAGACACTGCAGTGGCAGGTCTTAGACATGATTACAGAGCTACATAGGTGGTTGGCACAACCAGTGCTGCAGGCCCACTAGTAGCATTTGGTTTACAGTCCCTGGGCACCTTTAGTGCACTTTACAAGGGACTTACTAGTAAATCAAATATGCAAATCATGGATCAACCAATTACATACACATTTTGTAGAGGAGCACTTGCACTTTAGCACTGGTTAGCAGTGGTAAAGTGCCCAGAGTAACAAAAACAGCAAAAACAGAGTCCAGCACACATCAACAACCTGGGAAACAGAGGCAAAAAGTTAAGGGAGACCGCGCCAAGGATGAAAAGTCTAACAATTATTATTAAATTATTAAATGAGCATGTCTTCCAAAGTAAGAGCACAGTGGTTGGAGGAAGAGAAAATACTGGCACCCATGAACACAACCTTACAAATAGTCACTTATACACATAGCTTAACAACAAGCTCGAAATATAACAAGTGCACATGGAATAACTTTCAACCAAAAGCTTTTACAAGGAGCAAAATGGTCATGCCCACAAAATGAAATCTGAACTGGAGAGGTAAAAGGAATCTAGTGTCAAAGAAATCAGAATTCACTGAAGAGTAGTTAGACATGTTAGGCATCATACACTGGGTACATGAAAAATAAGCAGACACCCCATACTCATCTGTCAAGTACATCCCCTACCACTCTACACTCAGATCTGAGTCAATCATTACCAATGGTGTGTTCAAGACGAAGGTGGATTTAAATTACATGTGCTAGCATACTAAGGATGCATGCTTCCATGAATAGGGAGAAAAGGGCAGTGGAGGTGTGAAAACATGGATGCCATTTACACAAAAATATATTGATACCTGTTGTACAATCAGATTAATTTGTACAGCTGGCATCATTAGCAGTGGGTGTGGTAGTGGTCCTGAGTACATAATTATGATTTATTTTGCATATCACTGTGTATGAGGCACACAGAGACATACAATCTGTATTATATTCGGCTTTATGATGTGTGCATTGAAAATCACTGCTTGATGTCCACCCATTAGACATTGGCGATCATCAGGACTCTGTGAACCAACAGCAAGAAGTGCTCATTGTGTATGCACATGGGGAATACTGCTGCAGACATACACATGTGGCTATGCAGTTACCAACTGATTCAGTTGAAACCCTGTAGAATGGTAGCAGTAATAATGTCTTCTCTCGTAGTTTGAACATGGGTGTGTGACATGCACAAAGCTATGTAGACTGCATCCTCATGATTAATATTGTAAGGAATTGCATTATTATTTGGAGTGGGTGACTGCCCACCTCAGGATAAATTTACAACCCTTGTCAGGGTGACCCTTCAAAGTCACTAAATTAAGCTACGCTCACCACTCTGGTATCTATGGCACAGAGCAGTCAGGTTTATTTTACAGTGATGTGTAAATTATTTGCGCAGAACCAAACAGTAATAAAGTCAAAATGCAGAGCAATAAACATCCCAAAACAACTCAGAGAAATGGAAAAAAAGTGAATATCAAAATGGCACCAATATGAAAAATAATACAAGTGAAATCATAAATATTAAGTTTTAAAGTTTTATGTAAAAATAGTGTCAAGAAGCACAAAGCGCCCAGTATAGTTATTGGACGGGGTGGACCAGGAACTGGCCTACTGTATTATTTGATTAATACCTAGTAGGTGTTTCCTTGTATTTAACTGTAAAGTACTTCAGGACTGGTAGGAAGCAGCACAGGGCTTGACGTTAATGAAAAATGATCTTATTTTGTCTACTCTGGAATTTTGATTATTTATGCATGCCTCAAGATGGCCGCCGTACTCATTACGAATGTTGGCGAGGTACGTCCTTTGACTAACAGTAAAAAAAAAAAAAATCTGGGTCGGAAGAGCTCGCGCACTTAATGTCTAGTGGGTGCTGTTTGGTATTTAATTGTAAAAGTACACGAGCACTTGTGGGAAGTAATATTGGGTTCTGAATGTAATGAAGTTCGTAATTTGCTTATATACTGCGGGATATCTATGCTTTGCACATGTTCTAAGATGGCCGAAGTGTTCATTACTCATACTGACGTGGCACGTCTTCCGATCTATGAGACTCTACTTCCGGGTTACGACGGACCGCATACCAAGCGTCTGCACCTGAGGTCGCGAAAATCGGGGGTATATTTAAAACTGCGCTGTCCATGTGAGGTTTGGCTTACTTGACGCTTATTGTGCTGATCCATGAATGAGGGTAACTATGAAATTCTGCTAATAACAGGAGTTTGTATATTGGTCATAATGATCTGGGAGATCTGAGAAGGTACTCTTGTTGTTTGTATGTTTGGATGCCATTTTGTTTTGTCCATGGACCGATTTTAAAAAACTGCTTGTTTATCTGGGTCTCTGGCTGATAGAGGTTGATTGTAACGACTATATCAGGTTTGCGGATTTGAGACGTTATATTCATACGGAGAGTGAGAATGCAATTTTGATTAAATGGTATTAGATTGGATTTGGCACTTGCCATTGGGATTAGTGGATTTGTTTTTGTGGTATCAATTCTTTTGTACAGTAAATATTTTTAATATTGTTAAGTAGGAGTTGTTCTCTTTCTAGATTAGATATGTTATGGCTGATTCCAAGGGCATGAGGACGCACACAAAATAACAAACCAGTCAGAAATGGATTAGGTATGTCCAACTTGGCACTTATAGGACTCACACTAATTGGTTATGCACAGGTCATTTTCTACAAATGTGAATCCATTTATTAGTTGATTATTCTAGGCATTCTCTGAGACTATTAGTCATCTGTCTGTTATATTAGTGATCTCTTGTCGAAGCCCCTTGTCAGTCCTTCTTGCAGTTTTGTTTATATCTGTCTGTTCGTATAACTGTTCATAGCAGTTCATATTTATGCTTTCCCATATGTGTAGATACATTTTGTGTTTTTTTTAAATTATGTAATATGTGGATGTTAGAAATGGGGTCTTTGGTTGGCAGTCAGGTTACCCCCTGTTCAAGCAAGGACCCTCACTCTAGTCAGGGTAAAAGAGAATCACCCTCAGCTAACCCCTGCTTACCCCCTTGGTAGCTTGGCAGAGCAGTAGGCTTAACCTCAGAGTGCTAGGTGTAAAGTATTTGTACCAACACACACAGTAACTTAATGAAAACACTACAAAATGACACAACACCTGTTTAGAAAAATAGGAAATATTTATCTAAACAAACCAAGACCAAAACGACAAAAATCCGACATACACAAGTCAAGTTATGAATTTTTAGAGGTTAAACTAAAAAATAGCGCTTAGAAACAAAAATGCTTCGATGAGATGTTAACACGGCATCGTGACGGAGTTGTTCCCAACAAGCCGACACCAGCGGCGCCGGACACGGAGTCGTGTAGACCCCCAAGTACAGTACCTTTTGTGAAGAGAGAAAACAAGCCGATGCACGAAGTCGGGGATCGCGGTGTCTGTGCGAAACGTTGAATCCGTGCATTTCGAGCGGTGTCAGTCACGACGTGGTGCGGCGACTTCCACGGAGTCACAGACTTCAGCGGGGCTGCAGCGGCGTCGGGCCTGCGAAGAGCATCGCGTTCCAGCGAAGGTCACGGCGTCAGGTGCAGGCGGCGTTACCGGATTCAGCAGCGGCGTCGGTCCGGAGTCGTCCGAAGTCGATTTCCTTGGGTTTCTACCAGCTTTCCTTTCAAGGGGCCAGGGACTGGATAGGGCACCACTTGTCAGAGCAGGAGTCTCTCCAGAGACTCCAGGTGCTGGCAGAGAGAAGTCTCTGTTGTCCCGGAGACTTCAAACAACAGGAGGCAAGCTCTAAATCAAGCACTTGGAGATTTCTTCACAAGATGGAAGGCACACAAAGTCCAGTCTTTGCCCTCTTACTCTGGCAGAAGCAGCACTGCAGGAAAGCTCCACAAAGCACAGTCACAGGCAGGGCAGCACTTCTTCCTCAGCTATCAGCTCTTCTCCAGGCAGAGGTTCCTCTTGGTTCCAGAAGTGTTTCTAAAGTCTGTAGATTTGGGTGCCCTTCTTATACCCATTTTAGTCTTTGAAGTCACCTTTCTTCAAAGGGGACTCACACCTACTTGTGAAATCCTGCCTTGTCCAGGCAAGGCCTCAGACACACACCAGGGGGTCGGAGCCGGCATTGTCAGAGGCAGGCACAGTCCTTTCATTAGAGAGTGACCATTCCACCCCTCCGTCCTAGCAGAGATGGCTAATCAGGAAATGCAGGTTACACCCCAGCCCCCTTTGTGTCACTGTCTAGTGCGAGGTGAAAAACAACCCAACTGTCAAACTGACCCAGACAGGGAATCCACAAACAAGGCAGAGTCACAGAATGGTTTAAGCATGAAAATGCTCACTTTTTCAAAGTGGCATTTTCAAACGCACAATCTTAAAATCAACTTTACTAAAAGATGTATTTTTTAATTGTGAGTTCAGGGACCCCAAACTCCACATGTCCATCTACTCTCTAGGGGAATCTACACTTTAATCATATTTAAAGGTAGCCCCCATGTTATCCTATGAGAGAGACAGGCCTTGCAACAGTGAAAAACAAAGTTGGCAGTATTTCACTGTCAGGACATATAAACCACATTACTATATGTCCTACCTTATCCATACACTGCACCCTGCCCTTGGGGCTACCTAGGGCCTACCTTAGGGGTGCCTGACATGTAAGAAAAGGGAAGGCTTAGGCCTGGCAAGTGCGTACACTTGCCAAGTCGAATTTACAGTGTAAAAATACACTTAAAGACACTGCAGTGGCAGGTCTGAGACATGATTGCAGGGTTACTTGTGTGGGTGGCACAACCAGTGCTGCAGGCCCACTAGTAACATTTGATTTACAGGCCCTGGGCACCTCTAGTGCACTTTACTAGGGACTTAACAGTAAAACAAATATGCCAATCATGGAGAACCAATTACGTACACATTTTAAACAGGAGCACTTGCACTTTAGCCATGGCACTTTAGCCATGGTAAAGTGCCCAGAGTAACAAAAACAGTAAAATCAGAGTCCAACACACATCAACAACCTGGGGAACAGAGGCAAAAAGTTAAGGGAGACCACGCCAAGGATGAAAAGTCTAACAGTGGATATCTGTTTATTGTTGTTTGTACTTTCATTGTGTATTATGTGTTATGTTACAGCTCTGAAGAAGTCCTATGTTGAAGGACGAAACGCGTTGGCTGTTGTTACCACAATTGTATATGTTGTTGAGAAAAAGTGGAAGAAAATAAAGAGAAGATTCATCACATTTTCACTACAAAAAGATTGGACTCTCTAATATAAAATTTGCTTATTTGGAAAAGTGGTGCACCACCATTATGTTTTTTTAATGCATTTTTTCCTTTTTTATCAAAAGGTTTACACCTTAGCAGCAGGTGTTTCGTTGAGGTGCACACGGAGAATAACATAATATCTTGCCCGGGACCTAGCTGGGAATGTATAGGGATAGGTGCGCATTTTATGAGTCTGCTGCTTCTGTGGGATTGGGAGACTAAGTTAATAAGGCTCTTGTGCACTTTCCTGTTCTAGCAAGATTACATTAAAATGTCTTGCTTTAAGGATAAACGAGAGGAATTGGCAAGGGATTTATTTCAGATGAGTCATAATGCTACAAATGTACAAACACATGGTACGGACAGTTCAAGGGTAAAATTTCAAAAATTGGAAAGATTGAAAAAACAAGAATTGGCGAGATGGTGGGATGGGATAACTTTACAAAAATATCTTGACAACTGTAAAATCCCCAGGGGACTTAGAATTCTCATCTCCCCAACATATGAAGACTTGTATGATGATTCACTCAAAGAATGGGAGGAAAACCTACAGAATGCTTTGTTCATTATGATGCGTATATTAATAAAACATACAGATAAAAAGGTTGGTAAATTACAGGTGGATATAGACAAATTGGAAAAAGAATTTGATAGTGTTCCTCAAAAAGATCTGATTAAGAAGAACTATGAGATCCTAGACAGAATAGTGGAGGATTACCAAATCTACTTACGTGACAAGAAATTACGCAAGGTTACACAAGATGACCAGACTATAAATTAGGCAGGGTTTATACCTTTGCCCGTAAATATGATAATGTAAAGGTGCCAGACACAGGAAAAAGAGGAGGTGAGGATCTAAGTGACACTGATCTGTCCAATGGAAGTTCTGCAACTTCATTAGATAGTATGACATCAAATGAAGCTGTTTCATCTAAATCTATTCCACATGGCGCATCCAATTGTTTAATAGAAATGAAAAGGTTATGATTAGGAACAAAACTGATCCGAAAAGAACAAAGACCAGAAGGGGAGGGAAGCGATGGAATCAGAGGACCCGAAAAACAGGGAGTACAAACACGGTCCAAGAAGAACTAGTATCCACAAAACCCCATGAAGAAGTTACAAATGGAGGTGAGTTGGTTATTGCAAACCTGTCTGACCGCCCTCTTAGTAAAGTAGAATCTGATGTACTTAGTAAAGGTCTTGGGTTCTGTCCCACTCAAATGAATGATCCAGTTGATGTCTTTGTAGATCTGTTCACATTTATACGCCAGCTCAAATTGAAGGACTATTTTAATTCCTCACAAGGAATGTCTGTTTTTAAGGCGGTGTCAGATAATTTATACACTGAGGATGTACATGCATCCACACACCTTGTTTCAGATCTATATGATTTAAAATTAATGATGTCCTTGCAGGATGATAAGGAAATGGAAATCGAGAACCTAATGGTACATCTAGGTATTAAGGAAAATTTGGAGGTGAATAGCAGATTGAAATCACACTCCAAATTCATAGCTGCTATAACCCATCATAATATTGATCTCTTCAATAGTAAGGTCACAAAAGATTTATATAAATGTTTTGATAAAAGGACCAAGAAGTGGCACAAAAGTGGCAATTTAACTGAATTGGAGAGAAAGGCCCTTGCGTCTTTAAGATCTGATCAAACAATAGTGATCCGTGAAGCGGACAAAGGAGGAAATGTGGTCATAATGAATAAAGGTGACTACATTGGGGAAATAGAAAGACAACTGGATGATTCTACCTGTTATAAGAACATCATAGCTAATCCGATGTATAGGTTGGCTGAATTTATCAACATGAAACTCACAGGTTGGCATGAATGTGGTCTTATTACTGATGAAGAATTTAATTATCTTGCTGTTAAAAATCCCCGGTATCCTTGTATGTATATTCTTCCAAAAATACATAAAGGGGGGGTCTTTCCACCGGGTAGGCCTATAATATCAGGTATTTCCTCTCCCACTGAAAAGTTGTCAGAGTACGTTGACTTTTTCTTACAAAACTTTGTATGTACTTTACCAGCTTTTATACAAGACAGTAAAGATATCCTTAATAAGTTTGAGGATTTTCCATGGTCAGATGACCTTATGTTTGTCACAATGGATGTCAACAGTCTGTACACATGTACACAGAAGCGTTTTGGAATTCAAGCCATTAAGTCCTTTCTGAACAGAAGAACAGCTGACCATTATAAACATAACCATATGATCATAGAAATGATTGATATTATCTTGTCAAAAAACTATTTTTTACATAATGGCAGGTGGTTCCAACAAATACAAGGTACTGCGATGGGTTTGAAATTTGCCCCATCGTATGCATGCCTTTTTATGGGCTGCTACAAATGCATGGGGCACATATGCCTCCCCTTGGACAGAATTTATTGTGTTCTGAGGGAGGTATATAATTGACATCATTATGTTATGGAATGGGACAGTAGAGCAACTGACCTTATACCATGCCTTTCTTAATGGTAATCCATACAATGTAAAACTAACTTTGCAGTACAGTAAGGAAATAATAGACTTCTTGGATATTCAATTTTTTGTGGCAAATAACAGAATACAAAGTACAATGTTTAGAAAATCTACGGCTTGTAACAGCATTTTACATGCAACAAGTGCCCATCCCAAATCCGTTATCCATAACATCCCTTTTGGTGAGATGGTACGTGTAAGACGTAACTGCAGTACTACTGATATCTTTCTACCACAGATTGAAAACACCAAACAGAGATTTATTAAGAGGGGGTATGATAATAAGATCCTGTTGAAGGCAGAAAAACAGATCATGAAAATGCCTAGGAAACAGACATTGTATGTGAAGCCCAAGGATGATAAAAAGAAACAACATGATCAGGTGGCATTTGTGACCCAGTATTCAGTTTTGAGTCAAGAGATTTTTAAGATCTTAAAACGGCACTGGCATCTACTTATGGACACACCGGGACTTAAAGGGTGTATATCCAAATCTCCCAAAGTGACATATAGTAGAGGCATTACATTAAGGGACCGGCTATGTCCAAGTTACATTACTGTGACTAATAATGAAACGTGGCTTCCCACTAAACCAAAAGGGTTCTATGTTTGTCATGAAGGTGATATTTGCATCCTGGGTCTAGACAAATCGAAAGACTTTTGCTACAATACTACTAGGAACAATACAATCAAGCACTTCATTAATTGCTAGTAGAGAGTACTGTAAGGCCCCTGAAATTAAGGATACAGGAACATGTACGTGCTATAAAAAATCAAGATACTAGATATCCATTAACATCCCACATGATGCTATTCCACGCTGATGATGCACGCATCTGGTTTCAGGGCGTGGATTATGTACATCCCTCACCAGAGAGGAGGAAACAGAGAGTTAACTTTACGCCAGAAAGAGGCAGCATGGATTTGCCGCCTGCGAGCGGTTGAAATGGGCCATAATACAGATAATGAATTTCATTATTATTTATAACTTGATTTTGTTTATTGTGTATATAACTCTTTTGATGTATATTAATATGGAGGCTGTCCTGATCGGTGCTGCCGTGAAGAAGTGATACTTTAGAAGACAGGCACGTTCTGTCTCTTGTTTAAATATTTGAGGTTTGTGACACTCAGTGGATGTATGTATGGCTGTATTGAAAGGAATATGTGGAACTGTGGAATCATTTCATTGTACGACCTTAAATGATCAATAATTATCTTAATTGGATTGGTTAGTATATTTAGAGAATTTTTTGTTCCTATATGCTGTATGGCTTTATTGACAGGAATATGTGGAACTGAAGAATCATTTTATTGTACGAACTCAAATGATCAATAACTATCTTAGTTGGAATGGTTGAATGGTTAGTATATTTAGAGAAATTCCTGTTCCTATATACTTTAAGATGGCCACCGTGGTTCCTATCTACCGTCTGGCCTACTGTATGATTTGATTAATACCTACTAGGTGTTTCCTTGTATTTAACTGTAAAGTACTTCAGCACTGGTAGGAAGCAGCACAGGGCTTGACTTTAATGAAGAATGATCTTATTTTGTCTACTCCAGAATTTTTATGATTTATGCATGCCTCAAGATGGCCGCCGTACTCATTACGAATGTTGACGAGGCACATCCTTTGACTAACAGTAAAAAAAATATATATAATTCTGGGTCGGGAAAGCTCACGCACTTAATGTCTAGTGGGTGCTGTTAGGCATTCAATTGTAAAAGTACATGAGCATTTGTGGGAAGTAATATTGGGTTCTGAATGTAATGAAGTGCATAATTTGCTTATATACTGCGGGATATCTATGCTTTGCACATGTTCTAAGATGGCCAAAGTATTCATTACTCATACTGACGTGGCATGTCTTCCGATCTATGGGACTTTACTTCTGGGTTATGACGGACCGCATACCAAGCGCCTGCACATGAGGACGCCGAAAATCAATGGTATATTTAAAACCGCGCTGTCCATGTGAGGTTTGGCTTACTTGTTGTTTATTGTGCTGATCCATGAATGAGGGCAACTATGAAATTCTGCTAATAACAGGAGTTCGTATATTGGTCATAATGATCTGGGAGGTCTGAGAAGGTACTCTTGTTGTTTGTATGTGTGGATGCCGTTTTGTTTTGTCCATGGACCGATTTTAAAAAACTGCTTGTTTAACTGGGTCACTGGCTGATAGAGGTTGATTGTAACGACTATATCAGGCTTGCGGATTTGAGACATTATATTCATATGGAGAATGAGAATGCAATTTTGATTAAACAATCTTAGATTGGATTTGGCACTTGCCATTGGGATTAGTGGATTTGATTTTGTGGTGTCAATTCTTTTGTACAGTAAATATTTGTAATCTTGTTAAGTAGGTGTTGTTCTCTGTCTAGATTACATATTTTACGGTTGATTCCAAGGGCATGAGGACACACACAAAATAACAAACCAGTCAGAAATGGATTAGGTATTTATTTATTTATTTTTGATCCTCATTTACCTTCCAAATTTCCCTCACATGACTGGGGGGAGGGGAGAAGCGAAGGTTCTCACACAACTGCTCACCACCCATCTCCAACCTCGTCGCCCCTGTCTGGGACAAACTTTCCACCCAAGCTCCAGTGCAGAAAGCAGAGGAAAGAGTATAATCATAGGATCACATCCTACCTATTCATACCTCACCCCTTCCCAACCATTGCTTCAGCGGATTCCAAAATCTGATCTTCTTACAAACCTTATGACAGTCTAACTTAAGATGGTAAATTAGAGAGTTTCTCCATTCTACAAAAGTAGGGGGAACAGGGCTGATCCATTTCCTACAGATCTCTCTTCTTGCCACAAGCATCATATAAAACAACAGTTTAGCTCCATCTCTACCCATCTTCTGCGCCTCATATGAACGGCCAAACATCACTATCAGAGATCTTACCTTCGGAAGAATCTCCTTAATTGCATCACCCACCTCTTGCCAAAACTTACGGAGTAGAGGGCAAACAATAAACCTATGTAGATCGTCAGCTGATGCAGAACCACACTTCTTACACCTCACCACGTTATCCTGTCTCAGCCTGGACATTTTTTTGGGATTCCAAAAGGCTCTGTGGATAGAAAATAGATGATTTCTCCATAACGCAGCAGTTTTAACAGTATTATACAGAAGTGTAGTGGATACTTGCCAAAGGTTTTTAAGCTGCGGGTCCGGCAAGCACTCCCTCCAGATTTATTCCGGGAGGTTGAATTCACCATCCACAATGTCCATCATCAGCCAATACCATCTAGCTACTTCTTTCTTCATCGGAGTATCCAGCTGCATCTGGTCCACAAGTCTGTTAGTGCTTCGCACTTCCTCTGTCGCATTCCCAACCCAAGTCTTCATCTGAAAGTATTTAAACTTAGACAGCCTTCCTCCTACTTCCATGTTAAGGTTATCAAACTCTCTAAGTTCACCATTATAACGGAGATGTCTCCATTGCACAAAACCTGCCTCTTTCAGAGGAATAGCCAGGGTGTCTTTAGTCCACTCCGGGGAGCCAGGAGAATCCCAAATCGGCGCATACTCATTATAATATGACAACCTCGTGACCTTCCTCACCTCATACCACAACACTGCCCAATCATGTAATATCTTAAATCACATTTTTCTAAAGAACTTCGGATCCCCAAACTTATACAAAAAACTTCTCTGGACCTCCTGACCTTCCATCATAGCAATTAACACCTGCCCCAGCTCTGAATGATCTAATGCATTTAAACTCTGTCTTACATTTTTTAACAGATAAGCCCATGCGTAGTACTGCATATCAGACCACCTTTTTCTTTCTTCCTCCTGAGCTTTTTCCATGATATACGAACACCTTCAGATGTCCAAATAAAACTGCTAATTTTCCCCTGCAGTTTCTTGAAAGCAGCCTTGTTAAACATTAATGGCAATGCATTGAAAATAAAAGTTAATTTGGGAACAATAACCATTTTTACAACATTAATCCAACCTATTATAGTTAGTGGAAGATTAAGCCATTTTCTCAGTAAAAAGTCCACCTCCCTCATAACCCGAGCAAGATTTATTTCCGCCATTTTACATATATCTTGTGTAACAGTGATCCCCAAATATTTAACTTCTATCTTTACATTCACTGCATCGTTTAGTTCCATATTCCATGCCATAATTTCAGTCTTTTGATTATTAACAGCATAATCGGAAATTCCCTCAAAATCCTCCATTAACTCTTATAGAACTGGTTTGACCTGACTTAGATTCGCTGTATAAATCATTAAATCATTCGCATATAAAGAAACCTTCCTGACCAGATCTCCACACCGGAAAGGAAGTATTCTCTTTTCGCTCCTAATTCTACAAGATAATGGTTCAATATAAAGGTCAAATAATAATGGGGATAATGGGCACCCCTGTCTCGTCCCTCTTTCTATTTTTACCGGAGGAGTGAGCATACCATTAACCAAAATTCTTGCCCTTAGGTCATGGTAGATTTTTTGCAATGTTCTAATAAATTGGCCTCCAATTTTATATGATTCACATACCGTAATCAAATAACTCCAATTAACCCTGTTGAATGCTTTTGTTGCATCCATCATTACCACCGCCAAAGGCATATGCATCGAAGTGGCTAAATCATTCGACCCTACCAATCCCTGTGTCAATTCATGCATATGCCTACCCTTCAAAAACCCTTTCTGGTCTGTGTGTATGAGTTTCCCCATAACCATCCCTAGTCTATCAGCCAGGAGTTTAGCAAAGATTTTATAATCACAATTTAACAGCGATATTGAGGGGTATGAATCACACTTCCTGGGGTCTTTGCCGGGTTTTAAAATTAACATAATAATCGCCTCTTTCCAAGAAGGAGTAAGATTCTCATCCCCCCATAATATTATCACATAATTGCTTAAGAACTTTAGAAGTACTACTACCCAGAACTCGATAAACCTCCATGGGTAACCCATCTGGTCCTGATGCCTTCCCCAATTTGCCGGCTAAAATGACCCATTCTACCTTGCTCTGCTGTAACGGATCATTAACCACACTTCTCTCCTCTTCATTCAGAGTAGGTAAATCTAAATCCCGAAGCCACCCCTTTAATACCTTCAAAGGCGGCTTCAAATCTTCTGTATATAAGTCCTTAAAGAAATTGAAAAAAACTTCTTCTACCTGCTCGCCACCTTTTCTAATCTCACCCGAGTCTTCATCTCGAATTTCTGTCACCCGATTCCTAACCCTATCTGATTTTAACTTCCAAGCCAACAATTTACTGCTGTTCTCACTGTACTCAAAATGTATCACCCTATTAGCTTCACATCTCAATCTAATCACACGGTCCAAAAGAGCTGCCAACTCCAAACTAGCTGTCTGACGTTACTTATGTAATTCGTCAAATTCTTCAGCCTGCTCTTTACTTAACATTCCCTGCTCAAATAGTCGTATTTGACTTTCCAACCTACTTTTTTCTTCATTATATAATTTCCTCCTGTGTGGAGCTATCCTAATCAGACATCCCCTCAAAAACGCCTTAAATGTATCCCAAACTATCGCTAAGGGAGCTGAACAGAAATGGATTAAGTATGTCCAACTTGGCACTTCTGGGACTCACACTAATTGGTTATGCACAGGTCACTTTCTACAAATGTGAATCCATTTATTAGTTGATTATTGTAGGCATTCTCTGAGACTATTAGTTATCTGTCTATTATATTAGTGGTCTCTTGTTGAACCCCCTTGTCAGTCCTTCTTGCAGTTTTGTTTATATCTATCTGTTTGTATAACTGTTCCTAGCAGTTCATATTTATGCTTTCCCATATGTGTAGATACATTTTGTGTTTTTTTTAAATTATGTAATATTTGGATATCTGTTTATTGTTATTTGTACTTTCATTTTGTATTATGTGTTATGTTACAGCCCTGAAGAAGTCCTATGTTGAAGGACAAAACGCATTGGCTGTTGTTACCAAAATTGTATATGTTGTTGAGAACAAGTGGAAGAAAATAAAGAGAAGATTCATCACATTTTCACTACAAAAGGATTGGACTCTCTAATATAAAATTTGCTTATTTGGAAAAGTGGTGCACCACCATTATGTTTTTAAATGCAGTTTGAGGCTAACTGCAAAGGAGGGTGGGTAGGATATACCAACCACATTCATTCTGGTAAGAAATGCTACCTCCTGACTTAGGGCCTGAGTTAGAGTTTGGCAGACAGGTTGCTCAATCACAACGGTGATGGATATCCTGTCCACCAAAATCTAAATCCCATTATATCCTATGGGATTTAGATTTCAGTGGATGGGATATCTCATCCTCCAAACTGTCAATCAGGCCCTTGATCTTATATGTCCCAATCCACCACAAGACTACACTTCTAAAACCCTACAATCAGTGATCAGCTGGGCGAGGCCTCTTGCTTTTTATTGCATCCCTGTAGCTTGAACAGAAGGTTAGCCTTATGACCAGTGAAGTCCACTTCTTTGTCATGGGTACCAGAGGGTTCAGTCATTTAGGAGTCATCTCTGGTAACAGACAACGTGGCCAGTCCTGTTCATCCTCAGGTCCTTCAGTGTTCTCAAGTGGGTACCTGTGGTGCCACTTTTATTCCGGCCCTAGCTTGTGGCTTTTAATGATACATGGGCATTCAGTAACCAATGAGATACATTTTCCTGTGACCAACCTTAACCACTTGAGACATTTTTTTAAGATACAGAAAGACTTTGGCCACATTAAAACTGAGCCAAGAGGGCAAGGGATGTGTGTTGGGACTGCACTATGGCACCTGTAGTGTCCTCCAACATCTAACACCAAAACCTAGTTTGAGGCAGCCAGTATATCCCCAGTAAATCCAGAGACAGAAGCCTACTAGGAAAAAAGCAGGGGTTTTCCAGCAACAAGAAAGGGGATAATTGTTCTCTTGGCATTCTGTTTGCTTTCTTCCAAGTATGCCCCCAAGTGTTATATGTAAATTCCAGACACAGAAGTCTATTAGGACAAAAGCATGATTATTCAGCAACCGACAGTGAATATACAAGAATTGTATTGGCATCCTGTTTCCTTCCTTTGAAATGTGCCTGGAAGTGTTATATACTGAGCAGACCTGACAAGCAAGTTTTGAAACTCAAGCAGGATTTAACACTGTGATGTCAAAAAAGTTGCTGATAGCCCTCACCCCTGCTGAGCTCATAGACTTCATTACTACCCATTCCAGTCTACCTATCAATCACATTGATCTGTCCTGTAGGTCCTGGGAGGCATTTAGCACATGTTTTATACCTTTTCAAATGATAATACTTGCTGGGAGTAATTTACACAGGAAAAATCTAACTTAAAAAAAGGTTACTCTTCCTTAATATTTCTTAAACAACCAACTTCACCATTGAATTAGATTTTTTATAACTAGTAAAAATTAGTTGTTGCATTATTTTTCTAGGTAGCCCCATTCCCAAGATAATTTATCAGGATTAAACTAAACTCAGGTTTTCTACGTAGGATATCCATGACTGTCAAAGGAAAAACTGCTTTTGGGTGCAGTGGCATGTTAATATTGAATTTCTACATGACCTTGGATTTAAATGTATTTATTCATTTATAAAATGTTTGCATGATGTTTGCAGATAAAGATTTTATTTTTTATGGGTTGTGGAATTTAGCAGCGTTTGTCAGGTAATGTATTTTTTAAAACAATTAGAATTATTGGTAATTGTATAATATTAAAAATATTTAAAATGTGGGATATTTCACATTGTTATTTATTAGTTTTCATTTCTGGGATGCATGGATGTTCGGGGAGTTAGGTGGACAGTATGTAAATTACAATATGCTGTTAATATTAATTGATTTCTTAAATTCTCTTAACTGAAAATTGGGAAAGTTATTGAAGTTCTAAAATGTTCTATAAAAATATTTATGATATTTCTAAAATGGGTTCTGGTGTACATTGGGGTGATTGGTGGGTAGTGTTCTCCAAGAAAAATTATAAAAATACAATTAGTTAATGCCTTAAAGATGAACGATTTTGAACTTGTAAACTAATGTTTTGGTTTTGAAAATATTTATATTATTGTAAGAATTACTCTTTACTTTGCGTGTTTCATGTGGAAGTTTGAGAGCTCCTTTTAAGTTAAAACATGTTTTATTTAATAGCTGGAATTGAATTTTGATACATTTATAAATATCAAAGAAATAATGTGCTGTTAAGGTGTTTATATTTATTCGAAATTTAATTTTTAAAAGTTGTTTGGCCTAATAATTATTCCATAAGATGTACTTATATTATTTGTGTGTAGTGTATCTGATCTCTCCAATGTTTGCTCTTTCTGCAGTATTTGATGGACTGTTATCAGAAGTGTAAATTTAAACCTCCCCGATATGTATGTATTTTACCCACTGTTTGTCAGACAGGAGTTAGAACAGTAAATCTGATCATGCTCGCTTCAACTTATGCATCTTCCCCCAGATTAGTTAGACTGAAAATGTCACCCACCCCCCCTCTTCTGTCATGTATTCACTATCCCAAATATTTGTCAGATTGGAGTTAGAACAGTAAATCTGAGCTCCCCCTGAGGTATGCACTTTCCCTAATTTATATTGAGCCAGTGGTTCAGATGAGACCCACCTGCCAACATTTCTAATGATCAGCACTTACTTTTCCTCATCATACTTTAACCCAGAGCAAGAGAGTGAAAAATACATGAGGGGAAAATAAGAAGGAAGAGAAAATGGATAAAACATGACCAATGGAGAAAGCAGGGATGAAAAACAACCTGAAATAATGAGATAGAAGGACAGGGAGTGTCTGATGGTTGATTAAGGAGGTATGAGGTGGGATGTAGACAATGATGCCTTGGGTTTTCACACACGAACATGCAAAAACACCAGCATCTGGATCATAAATAAATCTTTGGGCCCAAAGCGTCTTTCACGTATTAGTGACTGTATTAGAATACAATTAGAATAGTAAATTTGGCCCCTCATTGAATCTCTTTTCGCCATTGCTTGTTCAACTGACCTTAGAATAGTATGTCTGGCTCCAGCCCTAACTCATTTTTACTCTTTTCCCTAGTGTATATTAGGCTGGAGTTAGAATAGCAACTCTGACCCACCCAATATATGCACTTTACCCAGTGTTTTTTAGACTGATGTTAGACTAATAAATCTGCACCCCCAATGTAAACATTTTTCCTGATGTTTTTAGATAGGGATTAGAATAGTAAATGGGAGTATGCCTTTTCCACATTGTTAGTTAGAATGGAATTGTAAATGCAAGGAAACCTGGCAAACCTGTACATTTTTAAAAAGTAGACACCTAGAGGTATCCAAGGTGGGGGACTTCTAGGACCCTTGCCAAGAGTTTGTACCCAGAATCCCATGCAAACCTCAAACCTTCACTAAAACGACTCATTTTCCTCACATTTCTGTGATCGAAAGATCCGGAATGTGCAGGAAGCCACAAACATTCTTCCAACTGGCATTCCTCCAAGCCTCCTGATAAAACTGGTACCTCACTTGTGTGGGTACACCTAGTGCCCGCAACAGAAAACGGCCTAAAATACAACATGGATGCAAAACATTTTTACACTCAGAACTGATCCCTTTTTTGCAAAGAGGGTAACTGTAGATTTTGCGTCCTAGCTCAGCCAGGACGTAGGGAAACCTAGCAAACCTGTACATTTTTAAAAACTAAACACCTAGGGGTATCCAGAGTGGGATGACATGCATGGCGCTCACCAGGTTGTTTACCCAGAATTCCTTGCAAACCTCAAACCTTGACTAAAAAACACATTTAACACACATTTCTGTGATGAAAAGTTCTGTAATCTGCAGGGTGCCATGAGGGGCAGGATCAAGACTTATTTGCATATGGCTAGGTCCAAATTGAGGTGGCATGGTGGGAAAAAAAACAAAGAAATTGGGATGTGGACCTGAGCAGTTGCCAGTCCTGAGATGAATTCGAGCAATACATCCATCACCTTGTTGTTTTTGCATTTGCTGCCCTTGGTGAGCCGGGATTGCCCAGACGTTGATCATGGACTTACTGTGTCACTGGAAGTAAGTTATTCCTTGCTGAAGAGCCCTAAGAAGGGTGAAACCGAACCTAGGTTGCTTGTGTTCGGGTTCAGGGAGGACCTGGCCCAGCAGTTCGGGCTGGACTGTTCACATGAGGAGCGGACTTAAGACTGATTTGTATATTGATGGGTCCAAACTGAGGTGGCATGATGGGCAAAAGACCAATGGATTGGGAGGCAGCCCGAGCAATTGCTAGTGGCTGAGGTTAATTCAAGTATTCCATCCATCACCTTGTTGTTTTTGCATTCCCCAGTAGTTAAGCAGTACCCGAGCAGTGGGGGACAGCATGCAAGTATCTGACTAGAAATTTAATTTATTGACATTACTTTAAGTTATGAATCGTGTTCACTAACCTGTATCTGCACTTCCCCTGAAAGGAGCCTTTGACTGCTCATCCGCAGCTACCACTGAGAGTCTAGTGCAGAAGGGATACTTGGCCCAGTTGCTCAGAATCCATAGTAGGTTAAGCCCCTGGACATCAGGAGTAAAAGGCCTCAACCACCATGGTTGGGGCAAGTACCCCCTGCGTGCTACATGGTGCTCTGTGAGGGGTTCTGACAGTAAAATTACAGTTGTTCATTTTTTTTTTGTCAGGGCCAAAGAGCTCAGTGTTTACTGTGCAGGACAATAACACTGAAATCCTAATGTGGGCTATATGAAACAACATCTGAACTTCAATATATAACACATAATAGAAACATACTGCCTAATACACAGAAAAGACCAGCTCCAGATTTTACTACTTCTAGTTCAATGTTGTAAATGATCCAATGGTGGTTGACCAGCTTCTCTAGGGTCAGTCACAATAGGTGCACTCTTCACACTTTTTTCTCAATGCTGTTTCAAGTTATTTTATCATCCACTATTGGTACTAATCCTGAACTATTGCTAAAATAATCCAAATTCAGGGTCTGCATTGAAGTTCCTATCCAATAGCTTTTGTATTTGTTGTTTCTAGTCCTGCTTGCAAAACCTTTTCATAGGGGATATTCTGATGTGCTTGCTACCACTGCTAACTGCTCCGATCCTTATTGAGTGCCCAAAGCCTGTCCTCTGACAAATAGATTTCTTCCTCAAAGCAGGAGTACCATGTCAGCTTTTCTCTCTCGACCCCAGTTCATTTAAATCTCCTGAAATTTCCTAGAATAATGCAATAGGTGTTTGATTCTTTGGTGAGAGAATGGATGAATGGTGATCTTGAAAATGCCACTGTTATCCAAGGGTGAGCTCAGACTCCATCCTTGCAGACATTAGAGCTCTTTACGGGAGATGGAGAGGTTAAATTAAAAACGTGTACAATAGCCTGTAGTGTCCTTCTCATATACATGATTCTACGTGCAATAATTTGAACAAAGTTTATGTAACATACACAGGGTAAGACTGGACTAAATGGTATTGCCACGCTGCATGATGGTTTGGTCTGACAGATCAGTGTGGGCAGTTTTTTGTAGCAGTTTGTGGGCCTGTTTTATGGCCAGATGGGCTAGATTTTACTGTTGATTTCCCTGATGTCACCACAAACATTGCCTACTGTAAACACAAATTCAAGGACTCTCCTATACCTTGCAAAATACCCATAAAGGGTTTTCACAAGCTCAAAACTGGCCTGATTTACAAATGTGGAACATTTTCCTAGCTATCTGGTTCGGTGATTGGGACCACTTTTATTTTGGTGTATTATTCTTTTGAATTATATATAGATATTCCAGGTGCTAATATCGACAGTCATGCTGTTTACAGCATTTTTTTTAAATGAACAACTGTTTCTCAAACACAATGTGCCCATTCATAAAGGTAAATTTTATCATAAACATAGGTTTACAACTGGATTTAGCTTTTTTACACCTTGGTGAGCATTAATGGCCTTACGAGTGCCGCCATCTCCATCACTAGTTCAGAAAAATCCACATACATAAATCCCACATTGTGGGGGTGGGGAGAGGGTGTTCTAAGGTGAGATACACTTTGAAAGTTTGGAAATGCCCACAAGCATACCTTTGTAGGAATTCTCAAAATTCAATCTTTCTCCTCCCTCTCTGGAAATAGCTGTACTCTAGCCAAGATATGGTTAAACTCTCCATCTAGGATGGGAAGGGAATTGAATCAGCATAGAGTTAGAGACAATGTGGAGTAAAGGGCTTTCTTCATGGGAAAAAAATGTTTCCCCAAAGAGAAAAAAGGAAAAAAGTATATTTGCATAGCAGTCTCCATTCTCCCTGTGCGGACACTTAGGAATTAAACCTTCTAGGAACCATCATCTGACAATCTCAATAGCACATTTGCAGAAGTCCCCCACCTTGCTTGGTGCAGCTTTCTATGCTTACTATTGGGTGCGTTGGTGAATATCAAGCAGTAGTTATTCTGTACATTAGCATGGATGCAAATCTACTGGTGCTGATTTACTACTTACTTCTTTAAATCCGGCTGATAGAAAATTAGATGTGTCAGGTTTTTTAAATTTAAAATACAACCTGTGAAGATACAGGTAGACAGTTATTATTTTATTTTAGGAGTTTAATCAACGTAGGGCAATCTCAAAATTGGACTTCTGGTACAGATCGAAGACACTCATTGTTGTAAGTGTTTGGTTGACCGCTTTTTAAGCAGGAGCTGCAAGATTTTTTATGTGATCATATCACCTCAAATAAGCACCCTCTTGATCTGAACTGCCCTTTGTGCTTATGTCAGGGTCAACTTCAGTCACGTTTGTGGGCTGTGACACCTTGCCGGCAACCTCCCCACCCAAAACTGATCACGAATGATAATCAATGAACATAAAATTTCAAACAAATTTGAAAATACCCTATTGTCTTCCTCATTCTTGCTCTTATTACTTTTATTGTCTAATTCCCTAAAATACCTCACTGACTTCCACCAATCACACCAAATTGAGGGTGAGGGTTGACACCACTTTTTGCATACCTCTCTCCTCATGGAGAGAATCAAGTAAAAGATCAGCTTACTTTGTGATTTTGAGGAGAACACAACTCCAGTCTCTTACTGCACCATACTAAATATAATTAAGGTGGGTCCTAACTCCATGTTTATTCCCAGGATGTCGGAAATTGTCTTACCCACACAACCAAAAACCTTCCAGAGTTGGGTAGATAGCAGACAAGTGGACATCATCATCTTCCCTGACTGCACACTGCCTACATCTGGAGTCCTCATCTCTTCTTATCTTGGCCATCTTCAGCGGGGTACAGTAGACTCTGCATAGGGAGAAGAAGTGGTTTCTCCTTAGTGCAGCTGACAGAGTAAAGCATGCTCATAGATACTTGCCATATTTTTTCCAACTCTGTGCTTGGCAGTATCCTTCCCAGAAAATGTGAGGGGTTTTCATACTTCCTCTGCTGCTTCCAAGAGATACTGATACGAAAATGATAACTCCTTCTTCCTTGGGTTCTTGAAGATCCTTTTTCATAGGACTCATCTCAATCTCAGACTACCCTTGATTTCTAAACCACACCCTCAGCTCATAAAACCTAAACCTGGAAAGTGTCCCATCAGTCAAATCCCTCCCGATATCCCAGGAAAGGCTTCCACCATCTATCTCCAGTAGATAATTTCAGATTCCCTCGGGGGCCCTGCCAAGTAATCCAACAAATGCTCCGGGTCCTTGGTGAGTCCCATATTGGTGACAGCTTGCTGTAATACAGAATCCCCAGGAGTGATCTAACCCCATGCCACACTTTAACCGCTGGCTTAAGACACCTCAGGCACACCTTTTAAAAACATGTAGGTAATTTAATCAGCATGGCACTGTATATAAGACCCACTAATGACTTGCCTGGCAGAAAAGGAGCATCCTGTTGTTCTTCAGTTGGTAGGCCCAACAGTACAGTTAAAATCCCAGAGGCCCTAGTCTGCCTTTCCCCCTCTTCCTTCTCAACTTCTTCCAGAAAAGCCGGCTCCGTTTGCTAGCCCATATAAAAGACGTAATTCTTCCCTGTATCTTCGTAAGGAGCATCTGGAGACTGGAATTTAGCAGGATATTGTCGAACAGATAAGATAATGTAGGTAAAATAGAAATTTTGACCAAGTTTACTCAGCCATGTAAAGTAAGGGGAGAGGGATTCTGCCTTCTTTTTAAGATCGTATCCACCTCCTGATAAACTTTCCCCATATTCACTGATGTAACTTCCTGTAGGTCCAGCGTTATTTTTAACGCCAATTATCTTATCTCTCCTGAGGTTTGAATACCCGCACAGTCCAGATTCCATACTATTTTCTGTTTTTGGTTTCATTTATCTCATAGCCAGATAACTTCCCAAAACACTTCACCTCTGTCATTAGTTGCGGAATACCAGACTCAGCATCTGAAGTGTACAGCATCAAGCCACACACGTGTAATGCTGTTTTCAAAGAAAAAGCACCTATTGCAGATGGCCTTATTTCTCTGTTTAGTCTCAAGCTTTCAGCCAAGGGCTCAATATACAGGTCAAAAAGAATAGGTGACAGAAGGAGTTGCAAGATAATGAATAACTTAGCCAACCTAATGATGATTTCTTTGTAACTTTCATTCAAAATGCATCCTAGATAAGGTTTTCTAGACTCTCTGGCAAAAGAGGAGGCTCTGTGCTAACCAACCAACTTGATACAGTGAACCTGGTGGGCTGTAAAATGACTCACTTCAGCAATACATGAGAATTGTATGTGCTGTGTCATGTTCAGTCCTGTATGACTCACAGGAGCACCTGTGAGAGGGTTCCAAATATGCTTTCTCCATGAATAGACACGTAAAATCAAAGTCCTATTCTAGTGAAAATAAAATATATAGTTGTAACTATAAAGAGTAACAGAATAGTGGTAATGAAAGTGACTTATAAACAAAATATTAAAAAATGTGCATCATTGCTAAAGTGCTTCAGAATTTCCATGCATAAAATAATGGAAGTAAGCTCTGTTTTCTAACCACTAATGTCTTGCCTCTAGCGAAGCTGTCTTATCCCCAAAAGGGGCCCTATCACCAGCATACCTTAGCAGAACACGTAGAAGTATCTGCTCTGTATTGAAAATATCATTCTGTGTCTCTGTGCTCAGGACATTATGGCATGCCCAATAAGTTGATAAGGGCATGCTAGCTCCGTGATGCCTCCCTTCAAGAAGGATGTTTCCAATCATGCTTGCCTGCACAAAGTTTCACAAGAAGGCAAAGATTTCCTTTCTGCCTTGTAATTCCATGTACCCATCTTAAATACACATTTCTAAGAAAACAGCAGGTCTCACAAGCTATAATAAAGAACATGTTTTACAGTATACATGTGCAAAGAGTATTAAAAGCAGTATGCATTTATAGATGAAAAACGTGTTCTCAAATAAACTAATCTAAGGAATGTGAGGTGCAATAGGGGGTACATAAGCACAAAATGCACAGATTACGTGTCAGACAACCAAAAAACTAGCCCAGGAGTAAAATGCAACCACTCTGTGCCCCCACCACGTTGCAGCAGCCATGGATCAGAACCATGGGGCGAATTGGTTCAAACTATGGGGGGTGGTGTTAGGAAGTGGATACCAAGGAGTAAATCCGGTTAAAGGCAGGTTTGTGATACTTCACACCATTGATGTCTCTTAATAAGCACATCTTTTAATTCGCACTTATTAATTCCCTACCTGCAGGTTGAAACCACATGGACCAGCTGCAAGGAATGAACAGTTCTGTTTCACTGGTGGAAGTGTGTGGGTGTATAATTGTTTACACTACTTATGGGTTTGCCAACTTCTGCTGATCTGAAAAGATTGATTAGTCAGGTTATCACATAAACTCACATTTCCAACACTTGTCTCATAAAAACAAATTCTTATTCCAGAAGGCTTAATCTTATTCTGGTACAGTGGGTCAGCACACACCTTGACAATTACTGCAGCAGTGGACTAGCAGCTTTTGACATATATCAATACAAAGTTCAAAGTTCTTTCATGATCTCCTTCTCAAGTTCTTCATCCCCAGTGAGAAACTGAATTTACTTTGTGTCCAAACTGACTAAAAGTCCTTTCCCTTTGACTGTCATTGAAATCTGCTTTTGTACAGGAGTAAAAAGATACGTAAGCAAAACTTTTATCTGCATACCTCTGATTTCTGCCCAGAAACACGAGGTTCTAACTTTTCAAATGTCCAAATTCAAAGATCCCCTTGGACACAGACGTTATTTTTCTTTTTTCTCAACAACGTCCACAAACTTGTGAAATTAGACCAATATTTTCAATCTGTTTGCTTTGTATGAAAAAGAATACTGAGAGGCTCACCTCATCTTCAGAGAAGTGCTTTTTCACCTTCTTCCTTCATGCTGCTTAAAGCTGCCACAGCCCCTGAGAAGAACTCAATAATCAGCGCTTGTGTTTGATTGTGTTCTCCTGTGAGAAAAAAATGGGATTCAAAACGGCCCAAGCTATATTTGATGGGCAGAATCTGACAAGGCCTTGCCTCATAGGCCCTTAATCCCTTATACCTCTGGGAACCGAATTGCCACGAAGAGTCCTTTTTCTTCGAAGCTATGTCTGTCTTAGCGGTCCCCCAGAATTTGGGAACACCATGGGATGCCTATGATGAAGCAGGCATATTGTCTATAGAGCTTCTCACGTCTGCAGTGCCTCTCACAGCATGATCAAGACTCCTGTCCCTGGTGCTGACGACGTCACCCACGGCGGGGTCAAGACTCCAGGCCTTGGCCCCAAGATTACATCACTGATTTTTATGGGTATTCAAAATCAAATGGTAGGTTTATTGTCAGAAAGCAAGTGGCAAAGTGTGGAACTTTGCCTACACATGAAGTTTTAAATGGAGAACGCACCTGGAACCTCTTAACTGAGGTAGTGTATTGGATATTTAGGGTTGTTTCATATTTGTGCATTGAAGATAATGAATTATGTTTTGAAGGCACATCCAACAATCAATGGCAGACATTAGAGTTATTTCTAAATGGGTATTATATTTTTGCTCGTTTTAGATTAGCCTGGCAGCAGCCATGCCTTCAGACATGTTGTTTGGAGAGCAAAAAGTAGGAATTTTTAGTAGTTTAGATATGAATCTACGAGTGCCTTTTGCAACTTCTTTAAATGTTTCCTTTAGGTCAAGGAATGTCTTATCTCAGAACGTGTATTTGATAATGATAAGATTTTGTCAATGATTTAATGTGTGAGTCCATATTTAATTTTCTGGCTAGAGTGTTCTCCACACTGATCCCAAGAGATAAGGTCCGATTACCGTGCCCTGCTTTTATGTCACATCACCAGGAAGGGTGCTGGATTCCCATGAACTGAGGTCAGCATCTGAAAGTGTGCAAGTCCCTTGCTCCTCAGGCTTTGGTTGTCAAACTCATGAGAGAGAGAGGGGATGTGAGAGCCCAATTATAGTTTCCCGATATGATAGCTTTGTACCTCAGTATGTCTTTTCGACACCCCAGGGATTGTGCTTTCTGGAAAAGCTGCCTTGTGCCATGCTTGAAAATTTGCAGGCTGGGGTCTTTGATGACATCTGGCTACTTTGTGGGCACTATCACAAATGTGCATGCTTACATATGTGAAACATTGGTGGCTCAAATAAGAATGCTTGATGTCAAACGTATTTTAGAAACACTTCTAAGAATGAACACACTAGAATGTGTGTTTAATCCCTCAGATCCCTAGGGTGAGCTGGTCTCATCCTCTCACACGGTTCCCGTGTGCCGGGGACAAGACCAGCTCATCCTGCACCCGGCCCATGGGGGGAGTGCTAGCGCTCCCTCGTGGACTTCCCTCCCACACCCCCCAGTCGGGGATGGAAGGGGAATTGCTTCCCAGTGACATCTGATGACGTCAGCATGCAATCGCGTGCTGACCTCATCAGAGGTCACGTCCAAAAGAAATGTTCAGCATTTCTCTTCCGATCGGCAGGAGGGGGCCGGCAGAGGCATGAAAGGAAAGGCCTTTTCTTTCCTTTCATGTCTTTGCAAGCATTTCTGCTGCTCGATCGCAATGCAATCGGGCAGCAGAAAAGCCCACTAGACACCAGGGAATTTTTTGGGTGATACTGACACATAAGGGGAACGGTCCCATGGGCAAGGGCAGCTCCCCAGGGGGCCAAATTATTTTGAGCCCATTTCTGCCCCCCCTGGGGGCAGATGGACTTAATATGATTAGGCCTAATTCGGCAGATCGGCCTAATTATATTAGGTCCATCTGCCCCCAGGGTGGGACAGAAAACCCCTAGACACCAGGGATAATTCTTTTTATTTTTTTATATGTGGGGAGTGACCCATTAGGCAGGGCAATTATTTGTAGGCCATTTCTGCCCCACCAGGGCCGATTGGCCTAATATAATTAGACCAATCTTCCCCCAGGGGGGGCAGGAACCACTAGACACCAGTTTTGTTTTTGTTGTTATACTTACGCATAAGGGGAGAGGCCCCTTGGGCAAGGGCCGCTCCCCAGGTGGGGGGTGGGGGGGGGCAGTATTTGTAGGCCATTTTATATAGTTAGGCCGATCTGCCCCCGGGGGGGCAGAAACCCCCTAGACACCAGGGATACATTTTTTTTGTTTATTTTTTAATATGTGGGGAGCAACCCCTTATGGCACTTAGGGGCAGATCGGCCGAATATAAGTAGGCCGGTCTGCCCCCGGGGTGGCAGAAACCCCTAGACACCAGGGATATTTTGTTGTTGTTAATACTTATGCATAAGGGGAGCAGCCCCTTGGGCAAGGGTCGGTCCCCAGGGGGGGCAAAATATTTTTTGCCCTTTTCTGCCCCCCTGGGGGCGGATCGGCTTATTATAATTAGGCCGATGTGCCCCAGAGGGGGCAGAAACCCCTAGACACCAGGGATATATTTTTTATTTATGTTTACATTTGTTTTTTTATATATTGGGAGCGACCCCTTAGGCAAGGGTCGCTCCCCTTGGGGACAAATTGTATTTAGGCCATTTGGGCAGATCGGCCTATTTTGGCTAGGCCAATCTGCCCCCATAGGGGGCAGAAACCACTAGACACCAGGGATTTTTATTTTTTTACGTCAATTTCACTCAAGGGGAGTGACCCCTTAGACAAGCATCGTTCCCCTGGGGGGTAAATTTATTTTAGGCATTTCTGACCCCCTTGTGGGCAGATCAGTGTATTTTTATTAGGCAGATCGGCCTCCAAGGGGGGCAGAAACCACTAGGCACCGGGGATTTTTTTTTTTTAACCAACTTCACACAAGGGGAGCAACCCCATAGGCATGGGTCGCTCCCCTGGGGGGGGCACATTTATTTTAAGCCATATCTGCTCTGCCTAGGGGCATATCGGCCTATTTCAATTAGGCCGATCTGCACCCGGGTGGGGGGGACAGAATTCACTTAGGCTCCAGGGATTGGTGTGTGTGTGTATGTGTGTGTTTTGTTTGGAGGGGCAGCCCCTTGGGCAAGGGTTGCTCCCCATGGGGGAACATTACTGTTGGCCATATCTGCCCCCCTTGAGGGTAGATAGGCCTATTTTTGGAAGGCCCATCTGCCCGCAAGGGGGCAGAAAGCCTACCAGAGACCAGGGAAGATTTTTTTTTCAAAATAAGAGGGTGGGGGTATTGCCATACCCCCACCCCCAAATAAATGGGGCCAAAGTTGTTCTGCACAGCAGTGGGCAGATGGGGCAATTACCCCCGATCCACACCCTGGGGGGGCAGAAAGTCTACTAGATGCCAGGGAATTAAAAACAAACAAAAAATTGTGGGGTGGTGGCTACCAACCAGTATGGGCCTGGTTATGCCCCTGACCCAACTGAAGTCTTTCTGCTCTCCACCGGCACACTAAAACATCTTATCCCAAGGCAAGCAAGAGGACATTTGATTATTTTTGGTTTTGGTTTCACATTTGGGCCATGAGAGCTTGGCTAACTCTCAAAATCATCCCACTTGGAATGGTGAGGGCTGCACTTTTTAGACTTTGGGATGCTGGCATGTAGAAAAATCCACAAGACCTAGACACATCTGAAAACTAAACACTAAACAATGCCCTGCAAACCTCTAACTTACCTGGAAATCACACATTTTTCCCACTTTTTTATGATGGAACCTTCCGGAATCTGCAGGAATCCACAAAATTCCTACCACCCAGTATTGTCTTATCTATACCGATAAAAATGCTGCTGCACTTGTCAGCCTAAAAATGTTTTTTTTTCAAACTGCACTTTTGGACCTGCTTTGGTTCCCCCTCAATTTCAACATGTTTTTGACTCTTCCCTGTCACAGGCACTTGGCCCACCTACACAAGTGAGGTATCATTTTTACTGGGAGACTGAGGGGAACGTTGGGTGGTAGGGATCCCACACAGAAATGAGAGAAAAATGTGATTCTTTAGCTAAATGTGAGGTTTGCTGAGGATTCTGGGTAAGAAAACATTGGGGGATCCACACAAGTCACACCTCCCCGGACTCCCTCGGGTGTCTAGTTTTTAGAAATGTCTGGGTTTGGTACGTTTCTGTAGATGGCTGCTGAGCCCAGGACCAAAAACGTAGGTGCCCCCGCAAAAACAGGTAGTTTTGTATTTGATAATTTTGATGTGTCCAGATAGTGTTTTGGGGCATAGGCCTATCCACACAAGTGAGGTACCATTTTTATTGAGAGACCTGGGGGAACGTTGGGTGGAAGGAACTTTGTGGCTCCTCTCAGATTCCAGAACTTTCTGACACCGAAATGTGAGGAAAAAGTGTTTTTGGCCAAATATTGAGGTTTGCAAAGGATTCTGGGTAACAGAACCTGGTGAGAGCCCCACAAGTTACCCCATCTTGGATTACCCAAGGTGTCTAGTTTTCAAAAATGCACAGGTTTGGTAGGTTTCCCTAGGTGCCGGCTGAGCTAGAGGCCAAAATCCACAGCTAGGCACTTTGCAAAAAACATCTCTGTTTTCTTTCGGAAAATGTGATTTCTCCATGTTGTGTTTTGGGGCATTTCCTGTCGCTGGCGCTAGGCCTACCCACACAAGTGAGGTACCATTTTTATCTGGGGAGTTGGGGAAACGCTGGGTGGAAGGAAATTTGTGGCTCCTCTCAGATTCCAGAACTTTCTGTCACCGAAATGAGAGGAAAAAGTGTTTTTTTGGCCAAATTTTGAGGTTTGATAAGGATTCTGGGTAACAGAACCTGGGGAGAGCCCCAACAGGTCACCCCATCTTGGATTCCCCTTGGTGTCTAGTTTCTACAAATGCTCAGATTTGGTAGGTTTCCCTAGGTGAAGGCTGATTTAGAGGCCAAAATCCACATCTAGGCACTTTGCAAAAAACAGGTCTGTTTTCTTTGGGAAAATGTGATGTGTCCAGGTTGTGTTTTGGGGCATTTCCTGTTGTGGGCGCTAGACCTACCGACACAAGTGAGGTACCATTTGTATCGGGAGACTTGGGGGAATGCTGAGTGAAAGGGAATTTGTTGTTCCTCTTAGATTCCAGAACTTTCTGTCACCAAAATTTGAGGAAAAAGTTTTTGGCCAAATTTTGAGGTTTGCAAAGGATTCTGGGTAACAGAAACTGGTGAGATCCCCACAAGTTACCCCACCTTGGAATTCTCTAGGTGTCTAGTTTTCAAAAAGGTGCAGGTTTGGTAGGTTTCCCTAGGTGCCGGCTGAGCTGGAGGCCAAAATCTACAGCTAGGAACTTTGGAAAAAACACAGATTTCAATGTAAAAATGTGATGTGTCCATGTTGCGTTTCTGTTGCGAGCATTAGGCCTACCCACGCAAGTGAGGTACCATTTTTATCTGGAGACGACTTGGGGGAACACAGAATAGCAAAACAAGTGTTATTGCCCCTTGTCTTTCTTCACATTTTATCCTTCCAAATGTCAGAAAGTGTGTAAAAAAGACGTCTATTTGAGAAATGCCCTGTAATTCACATGCACGTATGGGCACCCCGGAACTCCGAGATGTGCAAATAACCACTGCTTCTCAACACCTTATCTTGTGCCCATTTCGGAAATAGAAAAGTTTTCTTGATACTTATTTTTCATTCTTTATATTTCACCAAATGAATTGCTGTATACCCGGTATAGAATGAAAACCCATTGCAAGGTGCAGCTCATTCATTGGCTGTGGGTACCTAGGGTTCTTGATGAACCTACAAGCCCTATCTATCCCTGCAGCCAGAAGAGTCCAGCCGACGTAACGTATATTGCTTTAGAAAATCTGACATCGCAGGAAAAAGTTACAGAGTAAAACGTGGAGACAAATGGCTGGTTTTTTTCACCTCAATTTCAATATTTATTTATTTCAGCTGTTATTTTCTGTAGGTAGCCCTTGTAGGATCTACACAATTTACCCCTTGCTGAATTCAGAACTTTTTCTACTTTTCGGAAATGTTTAGCTTTGTGGGATCCAGCATTGGTTTTACACCCATTTCTGTCTCTAACTGGATGGAGGCTGAAAGCACAAAAAATAGAAATGGGGTATGCCCCAGTAAAATGCCAAAATTGTGTTGAAAAATGGGGTTTCTGATTCATGTCTGCCTGTTCCTGAAAGCTGGGAAGATGGTGATTTTAGGACTGCAAACACTTTGTTGATGCCATTTTCAGGGGAAAAAACCACAAGCCTTCTTCTGCATCCCTTTTTTCCCATTTTGTTTAAAAAAACAAATTATTCACTGTAATTTCTTGGTCTCCTTTAGGGGAACCCACAAAGTCTGGTTACCTCTAGAATCCCTCGGATGTTGGAAAAAAAGGACACAAATTTGGCATGGGTAGCTTATGGGGACAAAAAGTTATGAGGGCCTAAGCGTGAACCGGCCCAAACAGCAAAAAAAAGGCTTTGCACCTGATGGGGAAAAGGCCTGGCAGCGAAGGGGTTAATCCAATTGACAGATGAATGTTTATGGATGATATACAATTATTAAGGCTTCCAGTTTTCCGTTTTTTATGATTTTTACAGATACAAACAGACAGAAAACAATCTATTTCCTGTCTGTATTTATTTTTTAAAGCAGAAAAATATAGAAAATTGTACTTCTTGCATGACTCCTTTTTTGTCCTTCATGAATTCCAGACCAACTGCTAAGCAGGTGGATACCATGGAGATTTAAAAGCAGGGTAAAACTCCCTTAAATGCAGGCATACATTAACATATATTTGTATATAATGCTAATATTTACGTGCCAGTGTAGTGTTTTGTCACATTTGGCTGCTTAATTTGCTAAAACATAATAGGCATCAAAGTATGAGTGCATGTTTATCAGTTAAATTAATGTGAAAATATACAATTTTACGACTCAATTTAGTCTGAAAACATAAAATACATATGGATAAATGCTAAATAAAATGACCAACAAATAAATATGGATAAATACAGATGGAAATATTAAAAACATAATACCAGGAGACCTAATAATAATATATATTCTTTCCATAAAGATGAAAATACCTATGCTATCTATAGGTATTTTCGGCACCCTTTCACCACTCTACCACCTATCCTCTGGAGGGGCATAACAGAGGACACATCCTCACTGTTGGCATCACTGAGTATAAATTACATTTCTCGACATTATGTGCTAAGTGCCTAATTCACACTGGCTCAATGCCACCATAACACTCAGAAGCTCTACTTCCCATTGTGTGTTATGCAGTACAAATTGACCTCAACCCACCAGGATTCATTTGTTGCCCTGAACTGCTGCATTGACTGGATAACTTGATCAAGGAGTGAATGAGTGGGACTGAACAGTAGCCTTTTTTACATAAGCTACTTAACTGTGACGGGTACCAGTGACACCTGGACTACTATGGCATCCAAATACATATTTCAGCATTTTACTTCAATTGAAATGCCACCTTCAGAGCCATGCATGAAATATGGATAGTGGGGCAATAATATACCACAATCATCCAGAACACAGCATAATTACCAAATGAGTCTGACATACAGATGGAATTATGGTGGTTGTGCAGATTGGAAAAAAGTAGTGGATATTGTACATGCCTAATGAAATATATCCACTCTATTGCTTCATACCTCACATAATTACACAATGTCAGTTCATTACACATTAATAATATCTCATTCTGTTTTATCCTTTACACACTGGTAGTGGGTGGCACATGTTTTTAATGCAGCTTCTAAACTGCTTTATGTTTGAAAGGCAGCCAAAAAGTGAAATGGAAGTTCTCAGAAAATCAGGCACACAATTAAAAATCTGCTGCAGCACATCCAAAGTGGGATTATCCACCACAGTGTTCCAAGTTTCTCCCTGTCTACTATGCCTGCTTAAGAACTCCAGTCGTATTGTTTATCTTTCCTACGCCCGCCAGCGTGTTTTCCCTAAAGCTATGAACATTGGCCCACCATGGAAGGGTGAGAAACCTCCAATGGCAACAGCGGAGATGCAGTCCTCTCTCCATGCATACTCTTGGTTAGGAGTACATCTGGATATTGAACAAATAGATGCTACCAACGCTATCCTCACTAGATGTGTCATTTTCTGTACTTATTCTTGCAAAATTTCCATCATAAACTCTGACACCCTGTGAGAGTTAACAACACAAAAAATAACTTTCTGACTTTCTCACAGCCTACAGACCAAATGACAAGCTCTCTCTCTCAGAGGCTATACATGAAAAATATTATTTCTACGTGATAGTATCAATTTCATGCACCAGTGAGCACCAAACATCCAGTCAAACCAAATTCTTAATTTGTAGAAGAATAAATGCTGGTGTCTGAAGCTCTGCTGTGGTGGTGGTATGAAAATCGCCATGCTGAATACCAAGGCTGCATAGTCTTGAGTTCACCTGAGGCCTCTTTAATCGGCTACCACCCATGCTGCACTTTTAGCTCACTCTAGCCAGTTCCTGCTGTATCCCTCTGTGCCAGTTTTTCCGTCTTTAACTTCCTCTGTTTTCACTTTTTGTGTTTTTCTCTCGGCTGATTGCAGTCAATATCTGATGAGGAAAATAAGTCCTGGTCCCCAAATGGGAGTGCCGATGGGCCATACTGACAACCACTGGCTCAAATTAGGCAACGTTCCAATCAGTCATTCCCCCAGAACGTGTAATGACCAATCACTTGTTGCATCACCACAAAGTATTCATCAAATCTCCATTCTCTCTCACTAAGAAGATGCAGACTGATGTCAGCATTTATACCCTATCCATGCTATCTAAATGACGCTCGGAGGACCCGTCCCTGAGTCTTCTGATCCCTTCTGCTAGCCTCAATAAGTTCTTGATGGATCCCTCAAAACTGATGGGTCCACCTGGTGGAGCCACGTGCAAGTAACTTCAACCTCCTTGAGTAATATAATCCTTTCATGGAAACACTGTCAAAATCAGTAAACCCTGAGCTTAAACCAAAGTAATTGTACTTGTATTTTTGCTGTGTATGCAATAATAATGTCCAGGGTAAAAATATTATTCTGGCTACGTAGTATTTGTAAATAGATTACTGGGTGTAATAGCAATGTAGTTTTAGGTAGGTTCTGAAATCCGCTTCCTTTTAATTTAACACCAGGATTTAAATATACTTATATTTCTGCATTAGTATGCACACCTGTAAGTAACTGGGTTATAAATTGAGATTAATTAACACAATCCTTGTCAGTGTGAAACAAAAAAGTCAATAAATAAACCTGTGCTTAATCTCCTAGTAGCTTGTCACAAAAGCAGTCAGGCTAAACATACAGGCGAAGTGTGAAGTATGTAAGCAGCACCTAAATGGAAATAAAGTGAAAACACAATGCAATTAAAATCCCAAACCAATATAGAAAACTAAAGAATATTTTATACATAAAATGACACAAAAAAGACAAAAATCCAGTAAGAAGAGCCAGAGTTGGGAATTTTAAATATTTTAGGTGTAAATAGCACTAACTGCAGAGTAAAAAGCACCACTCACACTTGTCTGGTCCCACTGGACCACGTCAAAGTCTCAAAGTCTCAACTGTCTGTCATGGAGTGTTGCTTGGATACATGGACTACCTTCGTCCCGGTGGAGAGTTTAACTTCTAACACAGTTCAGTTCCACTTGAGGAGCCTCAGCCATAACTTCAAGTTGGCAGGATTTTCACCTGGAGGAGAGTTCTTGCAGCTCTGAAGTAGGAGATGTATACTGTGGTGTCCGCCAAGGATCCAGGACATTGTTAGGCACCTATTGAGAGTCATGACTCACTCTAGCAGAGGTCAACAGTATGGCTCAGGCAGGTCCATTTGATGCTGGCCAGCAGGCACAATGCAAGGGAGGTCTCTGGAAAGCTTGTTGTGCCCTGTAGCTGAAACAGGAGGTCAGAAAACTGACCCTTGGAGTTCCTTCTGGGGATCCATGGTTTCAAGACAAACCGGTCCAGGCTTCCTTCTTCAGACATCAAGGTGGACCTTCATCTGACTCTTCCACAGTTCCAGGAGTCTTCTATTGAGAGGTTCTGAGGGTGCCACTTTTATACACAGTGCCAACCTGTGTGTGGGGGTCACACTCTTTTTCTAACCCTGAACTGGTACTGGTCAATTCTTCCCCTGGGTTTGGCTTCAGTCTCTCTCTACGGTAACATAGGGCAGGAAGGCCCAGGTGTGAACTGCATTTGCCAGTGACAGGGCAAGCAGCTTTAGGGGTCAGGAAGAGGGCAGATATAGCCCTCAGACTACCCTTTAAGCTCAGGAAGGGCTGAGTACAACCCCTCAGGCCATCCTGCCCAGGACGGGAACACCTTTCCCCACACCCAAGGCCCATTTGTCCCCTGTATGTAAGAAATACACACCAAACCGCAGGAAAGCCAGTAACAGTCATGAGACCCTGAGCACTGGCAAAAAGGCACATTTGACTTAGGCAGAAAAGTGCCAATGTTCTAAACATGCCATTTTCAGAATAGTAACTTAAATTCTGACTTTGCCATTAATGAGGATTTTAAATTACAATTGAAATGAGCCAAAGAAAATGTTTCTATCTTTTCCCAAACTGAAGTTATCCCTTATTAAATGTAATAAGGTTAACTAGTGTTAGTCTATGTGAAAGTTAGCCTTGCTGCAATGAAAAACAAATTAGGGTGTTTTTTACTGTCAGGGCAAGTACATAGGTACTACTTTTTAAATAGCATGCACCCTGCCCTGTGAGCAGTTGAACTACCTTGGGGGTGACGTATAAGTATTTACAAGGAAAGGTAAGACCTAGCAAAAGGTTTATTGTGCCAGATGGAGATGGAAGTTTAAAACTTCACTCCTGGCTCCAGTAGCAGGCATGCAATATGTTTTAAGAAGCTACTTTAGAGAGTGGCAAGGTGAGTGCCACAGCACACAAGTAGCATTCAATTTACAGGCCTGGGTACATGTACTAGCATATAATAGGGACATATAAAGAAATTAATAGACCAATCAGGTGTATACCCATTTTTCCATGTTTACAGGGGGAGCACAAGTGCCTTAACACTGATTAGCAGGAGCAAAGTGTGCAGACTCCTAAGACTCAACATAAATGAGTTCAGTAAACGAAGGCAAAAATCTGCAGTGACCCTGCAAAAAGGGCCAGGTCCAACAACACCCATGCAGATGGTATTTAAATTCGTTCAATTTTTATTTTAAAACATTATATTCAATCATATTGTTGCAGGTGGTTGGTGCTGGTGGGGTTCTGCACAGTGACAGGTTGTCCCCACACCATTCACCCTCGAAGTAGCAATCCCAGAACTTGTTAAGTAGCCTTAACATGTAGGTTGAGAGATGTGAATTGTGAAGGTGCCCCAGGAAAGGTTTGCATGTAAGAGTACTGTTCATAAAATGAGACAGTGTGTGTGTGTGTTTGTGTGTTTCACACATTCCATGAAGATAAACCTGAAATAGGGGAATTAGGCAAAATGGGATAGGATCTGGGCGAGGGCATTAGACGAGAAAAGACAGCACCTGAACCTCACATCTAGCGCAATAAAGTATGCACGCAGTGAAGGGTAACACAACAGCAGTAGTTTCCATTTAGCAATAAATCTTTATCAGGGAACTAAGGCTAGGGAAATATGAACAAATCGAGCATATATGAATACAGTACGTTGACATTAAAACATTTCTCCAGGATAAACTGTTTTTGTTAGTGTCCAAAGCGACTTTGTAGGTAACTGTTTTGAGCTTCTGTTCATAAATGTCATCCTTTGGTGTGTTGTGTGGTACTGTGCATGGTCACACAGTTGACTATAGTTGTGGCACTGCTATATGAAACAGGACTACTTTCTAATTAGGCACAGCTCGCTGGAGGTAATAAGGGTGGGGTGGGGCGGCATGGTGCATAGCAGGGGGAGAACCCAAAAAATATTTAATAATACAAAAAATAAAATGTACCTCTTTTCTGTGCTGCATCGCCGCTGCACCGCTCCATCTGCTCTGTCTTGCATTCCTGATGCTGCTCAGAGCAGCGTACGCATTGGCTGGGAGCACCCAGCCAGGGCACTCCCAGGCAGACTGGGAGCCTGTGCCTGCTCTCTCCAGCCCGGCAACAGAGTGCCAGGCTGGAGAGAGCACAGTGCGCATGTGTGTTTGGATTGCCCAAGACGGCCGGCCAAACATACATATGCACTGCGGGGAGTGCTGTTCACTCCCCCTCTGTCCCTGTCGCACCCTTGGGTCTGCCCCTGTTATAGTAAAAACATAATAAACACAGTTTGTGTTTTTACTATAAAAGTTTTGCAGCTGCTGTTGCTGGCGGGGGGGACACTCCTTCGCCATAGCGGAGGAGCCGCCCCTGTTTCTAATGGTCCTTCAAGACCAGTAGAGCAATTATGCAGATGAATTGTTTACCTCTAGAAGAATTTACTTTCATGCAGTATACCTGGAAAACTTGCATGCACATGTGTGATGTACTCATGGTATCGCAGATGTCAGTGCATTAGTTAAATTGCACGCGTTGGGAATATCAGAACAGATGTTCAGTGAGCATTGTACTTGCAGTCCAGTGTAGCATTCACAAGAGAGAGATGTATAACAGAACAGGACTGCTATTCCACATATTGCATGTATTGCATAGATTGTGGCATGCATTGCTACATGCATGGCTGATACTGGACAGCATTTGGAACATATGTGAGTGCTGACAAGCTCATGAGATTTCAAACGTTAAAACTGTGGTCCCTTGAAAATATCCATTTGCCATAAAATTCAACAATAGCAAGTACCTTTATGTTGGTGTGGATTCTATGTAAGATGACAGGTAACGATCATTTTTTTTGTCACTGGCACATATGTGGAAATCAGTATTTGAAGAGTTTTCTCCTTCTCTGCCCGAGATGAACCAGATGTAACTTATGTGTACTGAAGTTATCAATCAAACATTGGAAGAAAAAAATGGCCTCTGCTTAAACATTATTAGGACTCTTGCTAGGATCATATTATTTAAAAATGACAAAATCTCACCAGGAATCACCTGCTGGTAACTGGACCAACCTCCCCTACCAGCGCTATTGGTATAAAACCTAAAAGTCCTTTTCAACTTCGAATTGTCTCTCACTGCCCAAGTCCAGGCCAAAATCAAATCATCCTAACTATTGCTTGTCACAAAAGCATCCACCTTCTAAGCATTCAACTCTGAAAGCTACTGGCGCAGGTGGCTGTCTCCACTATACTACAATGTTTGCGAGCAATATACCTAAATCTTCCCAACAAACGGAGACTGGCAAGACATGAAGGCAAAACACTGAGGGTTGCAACTACTTAACAATTTCATAACCTTCAAACACTTCCTAAATCAACCTCTACTGATGCAGCAGGCATGATTCTTCTATATTGCCTACAATAGAAATTCCATAGGCTTTCATATCATTTGCATCCAGAGACGATTTGAGGCATGGGCAAACTTTGCAATAGCCTAGGGCTCCAATCATCCCAGGGGTTGCCTTGAAGATATTTTTTCTCTATATCCTATCTCTTTTTCTCTGTTTCAACTTGTTCCTATCTGTCTGTCTGCCTTCCACTTTCCCCACTGTCTGTCTGCCTCTATCTCGAATCTCTCTCTAACCAGTGTCATCTTAAAATGTGGACACATCTTTGCTATTTGTTTCTGTGAAAAAACTGTTCTGGCATAATTTAATGTATTATTCAATATTATTTGGCATCTTGCTGGCAGGAAGCAGCAGATAATCAGCATCAAATATTAAAGTTGTACTGAATATAGGCCCCCAAAATTTGTCTTGCCCAGTGCTCGATAGGCCTTTGCAGGATAATGTTTATATCCCCAATGTCTTCATGTGCTCGCCATACCTCTCCTAAGCTAGACACAAGATATTGGATCATTTTCATCTCAAATTATTTGCAAACCACCCAAGCTACTCACACAACACGAAACAAGCACACTCACTTCAATTTTCCAGTCTTTCTCTCTTTTCTTCCCTTTTCCAAGCCTCTCCTCTTCTTACCCGCTTGTCACTCTTTTCCTGCCATTCGCTCTCATTCCTGTAATGGCCGGCAGTCTCCCTTTCTGTTGCATTGCTTTTCTTGAATGTTTATTTTCTGATTCATATGTATACTGTGCCTAGAAGCTAGAACCCTGGTATTTGTTGTTATTCAAAATTACAATAAATAAATTAAACAGGGAGTACGAACAATGCTTTTATAGGTCGTGTCTCTTTGGGTTTGAGTTACTTTGTAATTCTCATTCAGAGGATCAGGATATTTTTGGACTTACACCATTGATAGGCTAGGTGTAATATACAAAAGCATAGATTTTAATCTAAGGTTTTTTGTAAATCAGCACTCTTTTTTAGCTCATGTGTAACCATGAACTTTGGATTACAATGTAGTACCATAAACACATATTGTTTAAGTGTACTCATGAACCTTTGAAGCTTTTGTGAGTCTGAGCCTAATAGTTAAGCAGCCACTAAAAGTTCCCTCTTTTTGATACCAAGTTTGTGTACATTTCTAGTTTAAGAGAGCTGTAAACAGGTAAAGAGTGTAAAATGCACCACACCATTTTAAAACAAGCAACGGCAATGCAACTATGTCTGGCTTTAAAGGAATATTGTATGATAATGTGAAGCATTACACGTAAATGGCATGGTAATGGACATGTATTTGTGTGGCACCAAAAAACTGTAGAATAGTATTGATGGAGGTTGAAAAGTCAGGTGACAGTTGCACTGTCACGCCACACCTAAAAATCCATTTAGGTTAAGGACATCCCTCCTCCCATCTGTGCTGCTGCCAGAGAGAAAAAATATAAACTATGTAGTTATCTAAGACTCTTTGGGAGCATTACAATGCCATGTGTGTGCTCGTGAAAGTTTAACCTCAAGTAGCTGGAAAAATAAACAAAATGACAGCTATAGGGAGGCAAGCACTTTTTTTGTGGAAGCACACAATTTCTTCCCAATCAAAACATGTACTTCTAGCTCCCAAGTTGTGGGAGGTGCCAAATCCCCACTTCTGATGATTCCCACATAATTGTTTGGTGATAGATGTGCTGTCAAGCCAGACAGTAAACTAGAGGTGCCTCATACAGATCCTATAAACATGTAGTAAAGTCATAGTCGTGATATGAAGATTAGGTTTCCAGTGAAATTCACAGTCGATGCACTTTTACCGTTCTTACTGCTAATATTCGTAAGTAGTACTGGGCCCTTTCTTTTGTAAGTAAGCGTACAGTCATGTAACTTTCTAAAGTGTCTTAGGTAGTCACGTGCCACACTGTATATCATTAACAACCATATTCTACCATAGCATACTATACTGTGCCATTACATTACTAGGGACATGTAACACTGTGAATATTTTCCCTAGAAAACGTCCCCTAATTAGGTTTTGCCTGTCGCATGCACTTGTGTGCTGTGCTTCCATAGTCTTTTGTGAATAAAAAAGTGATAAAAGGGGTTTAGAACCCACCCCTTACTTACCTGAACTTACCATTCGTTCATTGCAACGTCGATCTCATTTACTTGCTTCTCATTGGCCAGCGTGTCATCTGCTTTCAGTCCTGCTCTGCTTTTGCCGTCCATGCCATTGAGTGGAGCCTGGACAAAGTAGAGCTCCCAGTCAGTGCCCACTGGCTAATGGCCAGTGTCCTTCCACTGGCTACTTCACTGTGCTAGTACTTTTTTTCTTCATAATCAAGCACTCCATCTGCACTCCTGCCCTCGTTCCACTCTCTGTTGTGTTTTTACTTCTAAACAAGGATATGACATTATATAGAAATGGGGAAGGTGTAAGACTCTGGATCAGCTTAGCATCCTTTGATTCTGAGTAAATCACTTTAATGCCCTTTTGCTCAACAATTAATGTGCTCTTGTGTAATGTAACAGGTGCTCATGTAAAGCACTTCAACCCCTTATGGTCGAGTTTGTGGTATGTAAATGCCATACCTTACAAAATGCTATCACACTAGAATCGCAACTTATATTACCATACTATCATGTCACTTTGCTATGCAAGCAGTGGCATATAATACATCTCATATCAGGGTATGTATAACTACATATGTTATGCTATTCCATGCCAAAGCATACCATGCCATGCCACACTAATCAAAGAGTGCCCACTTGATTCCGATACTCACAGGTGATGTGATCCTTGATATGCTGCTCATGTCCTTTGACGGGCCCTTGAAGCAGGCTTTTGAGGCTCACCATTCCTGCCCCAGGCACCGTTGCCACTGGAGGTCTGGCATGGAGCGGGCCCTGCACCCTTTCGTGGCTGCCCAGCTGGATGCCCTGGCCATGTCGCTGTGTTCGCCCTTCTGCCGCTCCTGAAGGCATGTCGTGGCAAAAGTGGCTGCCGATTCAGAGCATGCACTGACCAGTTCCAACAAACATTGGAAAAAGCCAATAGGTTTCACCTATGCAAAATCTATTGGCTATGGGCAATGTTTTTTACATGTTGCACAGCAGTCAAACTTCTGTGAAACATGGCTCAAAGTAAAAAAAAGCACTGTGACATGGCCAGCATTGACTGCGTCATAGTGCCTTTTTTTTACCTTAAGCCCTGTTACACAGAAGCTAAACTACTGTGCAACATGTAAAAAAGCACTGACAAAGTGTATAGATTTTGCATGGGCGAAACCTATTGACTTTGTCAATGCTTGTATTTTTTTTTAGAATACAACCATTACAGACAATAGCTTGTAAAGATTTATGCGTGTAGGTTTTAAAAGCAGAAAGTGCCTCTTTTACATTGTTTTGGGAAATAAAGGTTAAGTTCTAAAATCACGGGGAAAACAGTCCTGAAGTTCACTTGAAGGAATTTGATACATGCATCTTCAGCACCAACTAGCACTTGCAGTGAAATATTGCCAGTGTTCAGGGGATAACTAGGCCTGGAAATAAACATAAACTCAACGAACTGTGGGAAGGCCGATAATCAGGGCACACTGGAGACTAATGAAAGCTGTACACACCACTCACATTACATATCATACTATTTATTATTCTTATAGGTGTAGATGTAGAGCTGTATTCATACACAGACGTGCAGCTAACGGGTTAAAACATATACTATGTTTTATGGGGTTGTAAGAAGAACTGCTGAAGCTGATCAATGCCCACTGTTAAGACCTGGAAACCAATTATAAACCTGAAATTTGTGATGAACAAGGCTCCAAAACACTGGAATGGAAACTACTGAATTAGCCTAGTTCATTAAAATCATTAATAGTCATGAAATGAAAACCACCAGAGTCCAAAGGACTTAATGCCCTATCCATATTAATTAGATGGAAGCAAATCTGAAGTGAAAAGCAGCACATGCTTTGCAGAATTAGCAACTGCTCTCTGCAGACTACACAGATCTCTATTAAAATTCAGTTTAATTAAAATTGATCACGTTAAGAAACTGATGTGGTTAATTAACTGAATTCCTGGCCTTCCTTTCATACATCGCACAGATGCATTGTACGCTGGTGTCCGGGGTGACAGCTAATGTTAGACAGTGAAAAGCAGATTTCACAGGTTAACTCTGCATGCTAAATCACGCTTAAAGATCCTGCGTTTCAGCCTGAACAGAGGGTGATAATGGCAAATGAAAAGCGCTGAGCGCTCTCCTGGAGCATATGGAGTTTAATAACCATTTGGCGGCATGAAGGATGTTTTCTGTGGTCAGAATGATGAATTTGTGTGTAAGCGGCTAATGGCGGTCGTGTGCCTTTAATGGGCCTTCTGTCCCAGTGGGCAAATCCTGAGAAACTGACTGGTTTTCATCAGCTTTGAAATGGTACAATATTCAGCATATATGGATATGTTTTTGGTCAAAAGTTTCAGGATGTGATTGCACTGTAGAGAGGTACGCCCAGTCTCTGCCAGGACTCAGTCCTGAAAATTCTCAGCTGCATTAGCTTCCTTGGCTGTTGCCATATTTTAAGAAAAAGTGTGTCCTTATTTTTATAAAGGTATTTACGTATTTTTTAAAAAAAATAAGAAACGAGGGAAGACTTGCTTTCCTTCAAGTATTCATCGCTATAGAATATGGCATGGGTACGGCATGTCTTACGGGGACAAAACTTTCCTGGTCAGCCCCACAGTGGCCAATAAAAAGTGGCCCTGAGTGCGCTTGGCAGATGAATCAGAAAACCCCAATACACAAACACGGAGAATTGTCTGTAATTTCCAGTTGAAGATGGCATAAAAAAAGTGGTAATTATTTTATGCATGTATATAATGACACTGTAACTGATAATCAAAGGGATAAATATGTCTACTTGCACTGTATTCTCTTAAAGAGGTTCCTACTTTTGATACATGCACCGAAACTATTTGTATGCAGATTTAGTCCTGCCTCCTGCCGCGTGGGCTGTGATATTCTAGTTTCATCAGGGTTTCTTCAGTGCCCCACTTCTCACAAGGTACTAAAGCCACCATCTCCATTTCCTTACTGTTTACGTTGAATTCTCTTGCTCAGTCAGCCATTTCATATGAACTTGGAGCCTTTATATGCTTCCCTGTGGACAGGTTCCTCATTACTGAGTGCAATGTACTGTTAAAGGAACCCTCCGCGCGTTAGTGTTAAACAGTAACATTAAATAAAAGCGGATCTTGTTGTAACGTTAAATCAGTTCAGGGCAATGTAATTCGAGAATAATGGTATTTATTTCTGTTAAATGTTAGGGTTCTTTTTTGCCAAGCTTTGAGCCCTTCTTTTGAATACAAACCCGCAAACCAAAGCTTAAATCCAAAGAAACATGGTTATTCTGAATCCTGATTTTGTTTCTCATAATTGCATTTCATTGCTTTTTGATACAGCATATTTACAAGACTTACATTTGTTTATAAATATTCAGCATTTCACCTAAAATAAGATAAAAACAAATTTCAGCCATATCAAACACAACATTGTCCAAATGTTTCTATACAGTATCTTACAGTATTACTACAGTTACTTAGAAAATTTGCAAATGCAAACAGAATCCAACAATGTGAAACATACCCTTCTGTTTTCCAAATGAGGGCACAACATACTTCATATTGCAAGGTTCGTTTGGTTATATGATTGTTAGGTGATGTCACAGTTGACTGTTCTATACCATTAAAGTTATGTGTTCTTTAGGTCGTGTTAGAAATGGGGACTTTGGTTGGCAGTCAGGTTACCCCCCTCACTCTACTCAGGGTAAAAGAGAATCACCCTCAGCTAACCCCCGCTCACCCCCTTGGTGGCTTGGCACGAGCAGCAGGCTTAACCTCAGAGAGCTAGGTGTAAAGTATTTGTACCAACACACACAGTTACTTAATGAAAACACTACAAAATGACACAACACAGATTTAGAAAAATAGAAAATATTTATCTAAACAAAACAAGACCAAAACGACAAAAATCCACCATGCAAAAGTCAAGTTATCAATAAAAATGCAAAAAGAGTCTTCATGTAATTTTAAACACAACGCTAACGCTGTTAGCGTGAAAATGTACCTTGGGTGCGTCAAAAATAACCCTGCATGGGCGAGTGTGCGTCAAAAAGGGCTTGCGATGCGTCGATTTCACTCACGAGCGAGACCATGCATCGTTTCTCCTATAGTCGGCTCAGAGTGCGTCATTTCTTCTCTCCACAGGAGAGCGATGTGTTGATCCGGTTAGCACTCTCTGGTCCGGGCAGGCCGTGCGTTGTTTTTACACACCCAACGGTGTTTGCGTCAGAAATCCAGCTGCACGATGATCTGAAAAACACGCAGTGCGGGTTGCGCTCTCACCAGCCTCCGTCAGCGATGCTGTGCGTCGTTTCTCCAGCCCCAGGCATCGATCTTCGGGTCACGTTGCAGGCGAATGTCGATTTTCAGCCATGAAGCTGGCAGCGCGTCGATTTTTCAGCCGCAGATCGGAGTCACGTCGATCTTTTTCCCACACGGCCTTCTGTGCGTGGATTTGTTCCTCTTATGCTGCCAGCTTCTCCTTTCAGGGTCCCAGGAACTGGATGGGCACCACTTGGCAGAGTAGGAGTCTCTCCGGAGACTCCAGGTGCAGGCAGAGAGAAGTCTTTGCTGTCTCTGAGCCTTCAAACAAGAGGAGGCAAGCTCTAATTCAAGCCCTTGGAGAGTTCTTCACAAGGAGGAAGGCATACAAAGTCCAGTCTTTGTCCTCTAGCACAGGCAGAAGCAGCAACTGCAGGATAGCTCCACAAAGCACAGTCAGAGTCAAGGCAGCTCTTCTTCATCAGCTCTTCAGCTGTTCTCCAGGCAGAGGTTCCTCTTGGTTTCCAGAAGTGTTCTAAGGTCTGCAGTTTTGGGTGCCCTTCTTATACCCATTTTGCCCTTTGAAGTAAGCCTACTTCAAAGGAAAGTCTCTCTTGTTTGTGAAATCCTGCCTTGCCCAGGCCAGGCCCCAGACACACACCAGGAGGTTGGAGTCTGCATTTGTGTGAGGGCAGGCACAGCCCTTTCAGATGTGAGTGACCACTCCTCCCCTCCTTCCTAGCACAGATGGCCCATCAGGATATGTAGACTACACCCCAGCTCCCTTTGTGTCACTGTCTAGTGAGAGGTGCAACCAGCCAACTGTTAAACTGACCCAGACAGGGAATCCACAAACAGGCAGACTCCCAGAAATGGTTTAAGCCAAAAAATGCTCACTTTCTAAAAGTGGCATTTTCAAACACACAATCTTAAAATCAATTTTACTAAAAGATGTATTTTTAAATTGTGAGCTTAGAGACCCCAAACTCCACATGTCTATCCGCTCCCAAAGGGAATCTACACTTTAATCATATTTAATGGTAGTCCCCATGTTAACCTATGAGAGGGACAGGCCTTGCAACAGTGAAAAATGAATTTAGCAGTAGTTGTCTGTCAGGACATATAAAACACATTACTATATGTACTACCTTAACCATGCACTGCACCCTGCCCTTGGGGCTATCTAGGGCCTATCTTAGGGGTGTCTTACATGTAGGAAAAGGGAATGATTCGGCCTGGCAAGTGGGTACACTTGCCAAGTCGAATTTACAGTTAAAACTGCACACACAGACACTGCAGTGGAAGGTCACAGACATGATTACAGAGCTACTTATGTGGGTGGCACAACCAGTGCTGCAGGCCCACTAGTAGCATTTGATTTACAGGCCCTGGGCACCTCTAGAGCACTTTACTAGGGACTTACTAATAAATCAAATATGCCAATCATGGATAAGCCAATTACATACATATTGTGTATAGGAGCACTTGCACTTTAGCATTGGTTAGCAGTGGTAAAGTGCCCAGATTAACAAAAACAGCAAAAACAGAGTTAAGCACACATCAACAACCGGGGAAACAGAGGCAAAAGTTAAGGGAGACCACGCCAAGGATGAAAAGTCTAACTGGCCGTCTCAAGATACTTACACATTCTAAGGCTGATATCACTCAAAGAACTCATATAACTGAATTGATGCCATACATGAGGAAGATATAAGGCCTATGTTCACGCAAATACGGTTGTTGTGTAACGAGTCAGAAAGGGTGTAGGAGTTGATTTTGAGATACTCTATCAGTGATGTGATGAGTTCTCAGCATGTTCAGGAGACCATACACATATTTTAGTGAAAGTTTACCATTCTTTTAATGGTGGACTTTCACAGATGTAACTACATCATAAATAATGGCAAGTTAAATTCCCTACATTTAACTAAAATAAAGGAGTATTGAGTTCATAACCTGCAAAATCCTTGCCACCTTCTCTCCCATCTGTCCACCTCCTGCAAAGCTTGATGGCCTGCCCAGGAAATTTGAGATGCAAACTGCTCACCCGGCCGGCCGTCTGGTGCACCCCACATCACCCACGGCTTGACATCCTTAGCCCTTCCCTCTTTCCACACTAGACAGATAAATAAATCATCACCCACTTTGAACTGCATTGCTGCCACTGAGTGAATGAATGAAGCATGCATTCTCGACCTTTTAAGACGTATGAAGGAACAGTTCCCTCACGGATAGTTTTCTTTTTTTTTTCTCTTTTCTACTTTCCGTTTTTGTGTTGTTTCTTACTATCTTCTTTGTTTCCTTCTTCCTTTTTCCTTTCCATTTTCTTTTTGTTCTTTTTGTTCTTTGCATTCTTCTTTCCGCTCCTCTTTTGCACTCTCACCCTATTTGCCTCTCACTTACATTGTCATCATTGCTCTTTTCCTCTGTAGATATGCTTCCCTTTGACCCTGACCACACGGCTGTGTCATGTTATCTTTTGAATGTACTATGTCTTGCGAACTCCAAACCCCAATTCAAAGTGAAGAAAGCTATAAAAACAATTTCATCTGTGTAGTTACACCACGCCCAAGCTGGTAAGGTGGCGGCTTAACTGTGCCATTGGACTCCACCCCCTGTAGTCCTTCTGTAACAGATACCTGGATTATTTACTACTTACTGTGGCAGCGTAGTGGTATAATATGTATATGTGACGTATTTACTCCTGCTTAGACTGTAGCCTTTATCATACATCTGCTGTCTAACATGCTTCATTCACACTCTCTAAATATTCCACAAAGTTTACAAGCTACTTTTCTTTTTTAGCACATGACCTTTCCGAAAGTATTGCAGACTTTCTGAGCATTCCTTCTATGGACAATTGCAAAGACTTTGCATTGGAGAGTATTCAAAGAAATCATTTTATAAATTACAAATGAAAATATTCCAGTTAAAATAACATTAAATGTGACATATGTACCTTTGATGATAATAGAAGTAGAAGTATTAGCAAAATAATACATTATGGATGTCTATTTAAAATGTGCCATCGTTTTCAGTGTTTCTGCTAATAATAAGGACCATAACTGCTTTAGGCACCCAGTAAACGGTGAAACTTGTACAAAATACTTCCTTTATGTAACTCTGTGATCTGGAGGCGTAAAAGCCTAAGGTGATTGCCAGTCTCTTTATTACATACCTAGATTGTACTTTGATATTTTGGCCTATCTTATCCGTTCTGATGGTATCCTCGCCCTAGAATATCTCCACCTTGGAATGGGGAACTCTTCCATCACTAATTGACATTATTTCTTGCTCTTGCAGTATGTCTAAAATCACACTGCAAGGACAGGTTTGTTCCTATTGACAACTCTCAAATATTTTGCTTGAGAAACCAAAGAGTACTTCAGCTTCTGCTCTTTAATCGGCTTACATCATTCTGGAGGCATAGACTAGTCATCTGACTGTTAACCCATGGTTTTCCAGTCACAAAGCATCAAAGCCTTTTATATCAGGAACTAATCAAACCATAACATCCCTTTTGCCTTGAAGAGTTGTGGCTCTTGCTTCCATGAAGGATCCCTTCCGTCATAGCTTTTTATTGAGATTTCTTCAAATGCTGAGTATGTATTTGCGTATCTGTGGGTTCTTTCACAGGGATGTGCTGTTCACATACCTCTGATTTGCCAGTGTTGGCTTTCGATGCTGTATCAGCTTGGAATCCACAAAAAGCCAAAGAAAAATTATTACTATTTTGAATGCGCTGTGTACCATATGAACAAGATATTTTCCTTCATCAGCCACATAAGCATTTTAGGTGCCTTCCTTTTTTCTGCACATACACATTTATTTCAGTACGGTTCTGCTCCCATATGTAGGCGACAATTCAGATCAAAAGCAGTGGAACTGAATGTGATGAATACACTAACTTCTATTCAGTGTGCATTTCTTGGAAGGCATAACCCGTACAATCAAATATTTGCAAAGGGCAACGTTTGTACATACCAGTATTTCAATAGCTACCAAAAAGCTTCAAGCTGAACCCCAACTGTCAAGATGTGGACACTAAGGGGCATATTTATACTCCGTTTGCGCCGAATTTGCGTCGTTTTTTTCGACGCAAATTCGACGCAAAACTAACTCCATATTTATACTTTGGCGTTAGACCCGTCTAGCGCCAAAGTTCATGGAGTTAGCGTCATTTTTTTGCGTGAACACCTTCCTTGCGTTAATTATATGCAAGGTAGGCATTCCCGTCTTAAAAAATGACTGCGATGCATATGCGTGGTATTTATACTCCCGGGCAAAAATCACGCCCGGGAGTGGGCGGGGCAAAAAACCCCGCATTTGCGCCTCTTTTTAACGCCTGGGTCAGGGCAGGCGTTAAGGGACCAGTGGGCTCAGAATGAGCCCATAGGTGCCCTCCCCAGCCCCCAGGGACCCCCCCTGCCACCCTTGCCCACCCCAGGAGGACACCCAAGGATGGAGGGACCCATCCCAGGGAAGAAAAGGTAAGTTGTGGTAAGTATTTTTGAAAAAAATGTTGTGGCATAGGGGGGCCTGATTTGTGCCCCCCTACATGCCACTATGCCCAATGACCATGCCCAGGGGACAGAAGTCCCCTGGGCATGGCCATTGGGCAAGGGGGCATGACTCCTGTCTTTGCTAAGACAGGAGTCATGTTAATGGCGTCTGGGCGCCCAAAAAAAATGGCGCAAATCGGGTTAAGACGATTTTTTTGCCTCAGCCTGACTTGCCCCATTTTTGGACGCCCAAACGCCATTTTTCCCTACGCCGGCGCTGCCTGGTGTACGTGTTTTTTTTTCACGCACACCAGGCAGCGCCGGTCGGCTAGCGCCGGCTAACGCCATTCAATAAATATGGCGCCCGCATGGCGCTTCAGAATGGCGTTAGCCGGCTCTAATTTATTTGGCGCAAAACTGCGTTAGCGCAGTTTTGCGTCAAAAAGTATAAATATGGCCCTAACTATCTCTTTTAATGTAAACCTTTTACTTCAATAGCTCTCTGAGAGAATTTACATTTAGAATCAGGAAAGGATTTGGGGCCTAATTTTCATTCACAAAAAGTGTTCACTAATTGTGCACCAATGTTTTGCGAACGGAAAGGAGTTTTCTTAACTGACCTATGCACCAATAGGTATGATCGAATTATTAATCATAGTAGATTGCAGTCTGACCAACTTTATCAGTACTCACGAGGTAGATTGCAAGTTATGACTCACTAAGAATGGATGCATTCACAGGGATGGTAGCCTGCTGGGATCAGTGGACTACCTTGTCTGGGATTGCTTTTTAAATGCAGTTGTTGTTTTTAAAGGAAACAGGGCTGCATTTATAAAGAAAAGTTTTTTTTTGCATTTGTTTCTTTGAGTGTTGCAAGTGATCCATTGCCTATTCCCCAACAAACTTATTCCAAATTTCACAAACGGGAAGGGCTCCCAAAGGATCCTCTTTCCGTTTTTTGAGAATGAGTTACCACCTCCTGCGAGTCGTCTTTAAAAGTTCAATGTTTGGCAACCAGTTTTTCTCTCAAAACATTGATACAACCCTTAACAAAATCCTTATTTGGTAGGGAAGCCCTAAACACACCCCTTCCCTACAGTGATTAGGTATGAGTATCTAAACCATGTTGCTATACAGTAAGCTGTTGCTGAATCACATAAAGGGCTCAGGGCCAGATGTATGACCATTTCCTTTTTGCGAATTTTTGCAATTCACAATTTGCGAGACGCAAAAGAAAATGAACTAATGTGTCACAGACATATTTAGCAATTACCAATGGGGTCGCAATTGACCTGCCTCATCAATATTCATGAAGCAGGTCGCAATTTGTAACCCATTGGGAATTGACAATAACACAGGAATGGTGGCTGCTGGAGACCGCCATTTTAGCGGTCACAAATGGGGCGAATCTTCAGTTGCGACTGCTAAAAGCAGTCATATATCTCACCCTTAGTACATAATAAAACCCAATATCGTGGTCACAAACTCAGAGACTTTTTTAATCAAATGCTTTGCAACCGCAAGATGGCTTTGTACATCAATCTCCTTATTTGTTCTTTAAAGCCAGCAACAATAGTCCACTGTGAAGAATTCTAAAATCTTATTGATTATTTTCCAGTAGTATGTAATCTGTGAACAGTTCTAAAGTCCGTTTCAGTAGTTTTGAAGTCCACCCTATGTCATTGCCTTTAAGGCCTAGCTTTTGTAGCTTCACGGGTGTCCAATATATTTATCTTGAAAAGCACTGTCCCAGTGTTCCACAGAAGACAACTTTTCAGTCTTTCAAGAGTCAAAAGTCAGAGCTAGATGTACAAAGATTAGTAATAGTGATTACCAAATAGCGTTTTTTGCCTAGTGGTCCCTGGGACCACTGCCTGCTCTTAAAAACTTTCCCTAGGGGACCCCTTTTCGTTTGCAAATGAGTTACCACCATCTTTGAGTTGGTAGTAAAGTGCGAATATTTTGCGACCACACTTTGATCACAAAACGTTCATACATCCCATTCCAATTTGCTTTTTGCAAGGTATGCCCTAAACACACCCCTTCCAGGTACCGAATCAGTACGTATTTGCAATTCCAAATTGCAATACAGTAACATGTTACTGATCGCAATTTTAGATGAATACATACCAAAATGCATTTTTGCTGTCCGTAACGGCCCAATTCTATAAATCGGGCTGTTTGCAACTGCAAACATGCTTTGTACATCTAGCCCTTAAAAACTAAATCAGTTGTGCAAACCATTTGTCTTGTATGCTATTAAAAATCAACCAAATTTCCGAGCCTCACAGAGCACTGTAGATACCTGAGCGTCACAGCTTTTCATTCTTGACAAGAAAGGGTGACATTTCGGGACATAAAAATTCAGAATTTAATATGAAGTTGTCAGACAGAACTCCTGACAAAGCCAAAGACTTTTTCACAGTTTCTACACTTTCATAAAACACTTTAAGTATTCGAACAGGATCATAGTTCCATCATTCCAGACCTGATGCAGCAGTAGGATTACAGTTTACGTCCTTGAAAGTCAATATAATCTGTGCGGTTCATGCCAACAGGGAACAGCAGTCACGAGAAACACGACCCTATTCTAGGAGAGCAAGTTACCCAGCCCTGCTCCTTTCCTCCTCTGTTCTCTCTTTCTCTTTCCACTATCTTTCCTGTAGACCATTCTCCCACCTGCTATAATTGCCTGGGAAAGCTTGGAACAGTGACAGCGGCACCAGCAATGCCCCTCTGACCTAAAAAAACTGCCTCCAAGGGACCCTGGGGATATGCTTGGTTGGAAATGTGGACAGTTCATCCTGTTTAGTAGCCATGCAGGTGCATAAAGTGTATACATATAAATGCAGCACAAAGTCAGGGAGAACAAAAGGAAGGGCTTGCGAGAAAAAGGTCTTCCCCCAACAGAGGGCATGCAGTAAATCATTCCACCAAAGACAAAGTTAGAAATTCAAAGAACAGATAAAACAATTAATCAACATTTTCTAACCTTAAAGATTTTTCCTCAGCATTTTAATATAAATTTGATTTAGGCGATGGGTATGACAACAATCATTTGCAATGCAGTTCATCCGTCACTCACCCCTCAACCCACACCCCACCACATTACTCAACACCCTTTCACAACACACACCACACAACACCCATGTCCCCACTGTCACCCCCGTTTCACTGATGAAGAGTTGCAGGTCATGGTGGAGGAAATAGTCAGGATAGAGCCACAGCTGGCTGGAGCACAGGTACAGCAAATATCCATTGTCAGGAAGATGGAGCCATGGCAGAGGATCATGGACAGGGTGAACGCCGTGGGACAGCATCCAAGAACAAGGGACAACATCAGGAAGAGTTGGATTGACCTACAGGGGAAGGTAAGTTCCTTGGCAGCAAGGCACCAGCTCGCCATCCAGAGGACTGGCGGTGGAACCCAACCTCCTCCACCACAGCTCACAGCATGGGAGGAGAAAGTATTGGCAATACTGCATCCTGAGGGACTCACTGGAGTAGCCGGAGGACTGGACACTGGTGAGTCAATATTTACTACTAATCACCCACCATACCTGCATGCCATCTCACCCTCTCACCCTGACTCCCATCACTCCACTCCATCCCACACAGTGCACCTACACATCTGACTAACCCCAATGCCAAGCCCTGCATGCCATACAAATGCATGAACTGCCCTCCCAGCCCTGCATGTACACCCATCACCAAAGAATGCACAGCATGGAGAATTAACAATGACACATTACATCACCATACACAAACAAAGGTAGCAGGGCAACAGCAACGATAGAGGGGAAGCTAGGGATGTACAATGTGTAACAGACATGAAGCATAATACATCACTTACATCCCCACAGGTGCCACAGCTAATCCCAGCGGCGAGGAAGTGCCACGACTATTCAGTCCCCCAACAGACAATGCCCCCAGTGATGACAGTAACTCTGGACTTCTGGATCTGGATGAAATACCTGGCCCATCAGAGATCACTGGTCAGTTGGCCACCCCAGCCCACTCACACTCCACCACAGAGCCTCCCCCATCAGTATCGAACACCACAGCACCCACTCCACATCCCCACACCTCTGTTCCCAGCACACGTCAATCAGCAGTGTGCCCACCTGTCCAGGGACCAAAGTCCACACCTTACCCCAAGACAATCAGGGTCCTGGGGTAGGTGGCAGTGGGCACACCATTCAGGGGACAAAGGCACAGTGGGACAGGGACACTGGGAAGACAGCTGTGTGCCCAGGGAACCAACTCTCCAGGAGGCACTCACTAATGTCCTGGGGACTTACTAACAATCCCAGGACAAGATGGACCAGATCATCACCAACATGCAGGAGAACAAACAGCTGCAGGAGGTACACCATCAGGAGATCAGGGAGGATTTGCAGGCCCTCCACACCACCATGATCTCCATAGAAGGGGTGCTGGCAGATATGGCCAACATCATGAGAGAATGGACAGCACACTAGTGGGTCCCTACCACTAGGCAGTAAACTGACCAGCCCTCCACATCTGCTGCAGCTAGTGGACAGGAGGCCCTGCCGCAGGATCCACAGGCCACCAGCACCCCCCCCTGCAGAAGGAGAACCACCCCGCAAATGTTCCCTGCGACCCAGACAGAAGCCAGAGACACTTGCCAAGACCAAGACCACCGCCAGGAAATGAGACCCTCCTGAATGTCCCCCTTGTGTCCCACCCTGTCACCTTGTCCACTCTGAACTGACTTTGCTCTCCTTCCTGTGGCCCCTTGGACACAGGACCTGTGGTACAAACAGGCTGGAACAATACCTTGGACTTACCTCTACCATCACCCCATTCCATTGCACATTTCTGTCTATAATTTGCACTGCAATAAACACGCTTGAACACAACTTTAGTGATAGTGTTTTATGTGATGAAAATGTGCAATTATGGAAACAGTCACATCTTGTGCAAATGATCTGAACACTGTAATAGCATACAAATAATGACCTGTAGATGGCTGTAGACATCACATCAGTACACAGTTGTTATAACACCAACATCTGCAAAATGAGAAAGCATATGTGACAGTAAGTTGAGATGCAAAGGAAGTGAATGCCATCCTGCTACAGCCACACAGCAAACATCAATAGTCAGAGGAATGGTCAGTTCCACTGTCTCACCTGTGTGTCATTGGAAGTATTAACATATAACGGATGTTCTGTTGTCCACATCCTCATCCTTGGCCTCCTTATCCTCACTGTCCTCAGGGTCCACTGCTGCCACAGGGGCATTTCCAATCTCCACCTCCTGCAGATAAGGCACATGTTGTCTGAGAGCCAGGTTGTGCAACATGCAGCATGCTACTACTATCTGGCAGACCTTCGCGGGTGAGTAGCAGAGGGATTCACCGGTCATGTGGAGGCATCTGAATCTGGCTTTCAGGAGGTCGGAGGTACGTTCGATGATCCGCCTCGTTCGCCCATGTGCATCATTGTACAGAATCTCAGCCCCTGTTATCGCATTCCTTACAAGGGTCAGGAGCAACAATAGGTTTGGGTAGCCAGAGTCACCTGCAAGTATTGAGGGACAAACATTAGCCTTACACAATGGTATGGGGATAACTCCTGAAGGCATAAACTGAGATACATTGCGTGGGGACTCAGGCTTACCTATTAGCCACACCCTTTGCCTCTGTAGTTGTGCCATCACATTTGGGATGCTGCTATTCCTCAGGACCAAGGCGTCATGCACCAACCAGGATTGAGTGAAAACTCTTCCGATTCCTGAACACCTGTTCACTGTGGCGGGGGACAAATGCAACATGTGTTCCGTCAGTCGCCCCAATAATGTCAGGTATATGTCCCATTGCATAGAATCCTTCCTTCAAAGTGGCCAAATCATCTACCTGGGAGAAAGCAATGTAGCTGCACATGTTTTTGACCAAGGCAGACAAAACCCTTGCCAGCACGATTGAGAACATTGGCTGTGACATTCCTGCTGCCAAGCCCTCTGTCACTTGGAAAGAACCAGTTGCCAGGAAATGGAGCACTGATAGAACTTGCACAAGAGGGGGGATCCCAGTGGGATGATGGATAGCTGATATCAGATAAGCTCCAATTGAGCTCACAGATCTGTGATAGTGGCCTTGTCCAGTGTATAGGTGAGTCTCATATGCCTGTCCTCCAGTGTAGCCAAGTCCACAAGCGGTCTGTACACACGGTCTTATCTCCTCCTCCTATTCATCCACAGTGGTAGGTATCTAAAGGACACAAGAGTCAGTAGGGTTTCACAATTTGAACAATGGAACCGCCACCTCAGTGTACATAGAGCATTAATGTGATGGGACAATGGGAATGGCAATGTTTGTCCAATTTATAGCAATGGCGCAGTTCTTGATTATCTGAATGTTGTCCACCACCATAAAATGGCGACCGCCTGCCCTGTATGTAGGGACAGGTGAAAGTGAGGTAACTCTGCCAGCGTTGGGCGTCATGGTGGAAGGTGGTCTTGCACTGCCCTGCTATTCCTCATTGGATAATATGGGGCTCTATGGAGTACAGTGGCCAATGGGGATCCCCGGTGGTGGTGACGGTGACCTCCATTTTCTGTCTATAACCTCACTTGATTCCTGACTCTCCACAGGACAACACCTACACTGCGTGTGCTGCTGTGACCTGTGTCTGGATCCTGCCATGGCCCGTGTTGTTGTGTAGCCATTTTTAGTTATATCTCCATGCACGTTATTTTAGCATACTAAGCCTGTGGCTGTGCACTTTCACCTAGATATATTTTATTCAGCTCTGTTTATTATTCTTACAATAGCCACTTTTGCGGTCTTGTTTTATTTATTTCTATCTAGCTGTTTTTGCTTAGGCCAGCACTATGTTCTTAAACAAGACATTCTTGTTTACCCTGTGCTTCTTTCAAGGCTGCAGTAAGAGGGGTTGCCGGTGAACGTGGTACAAGTTTTGTCTCTGACATTCATAGAAAAAAACACATCCTTACGTAGGGACATTTTCTCAGAACATCAGCTGCTTTATAATTGAAACACTTCCCTGTCCCTTACACATTAGAGGGAGATTCCAGCCAGAGAACCATGACTGTATGCTGATTGCTGAACCCTTCGCTACAGCTGCCTATGCAGACTTCAGGCCTTTGCTCAGATACGGGGGATGATGCCTTTATTGGCCACTTATACATCTCACCCTGCTGCAGCGAATCTAGTGGTAGCTGAAGTCTGTTTCTTATATACTGAGCTGCCGCCAATATATAGACGATTAGTACAGTTTGTAATGTAAACATTAAATAAAAACCCAGCACGTATTGCTCCATCGCAACCACATGCAGTGACGCCACTGTACATTCGATAATGGGTAAGGTACCCGCCAAACGAGAAGAAATTATGTTTTGGCTAACTCAAAAAATAAGTGCGCTGGAAGCAGTATTTCCCCATACGGGACCTTAGGATAAACACAGAATATTAACAATGTGCTTGCCATTTGGGATGGTTCCTACAATAAATAACTGTATTACATGGGGCACGGTATTTGCCACGCTCTATACCTCCGCACATGGTACACCGACACTTGCCAATTTACCGGAAGTGTTGAAAGAAATTCAAGATGAATACAGGGCTGCCCCGGTCCTGGATTTGGGGATGCAATTAATGGGCAACTTTGCCACAGTATCGTCAATTATTTTAAGTAACCTTAAATGGGAAGCGGTCGCATTAGCGGTGCGCATGTGGCTTTGGGATGTTCCTCAACAGGATCAAGAACGCTAACTGCCAAAAATTATCGTGGAGACCTACTATAGTATTGGTCGAGATAGTCTGGGGTCCAGACCAACAAAACCACAATTTCAGGGTAAATCTAATAAAGATTTTACCAAGCAAGCTCCTGAGGGTAATAAGAAATGCTGGGATAAAAAACAACAAACTCCTAAAAAAGAAAGGGGAAAATGTCTGCACACGGGGACCCTGCAGAATAGATATAGGCCCTCATTCTGACCCTGGCGGTCGGCGGAGAGGCGGCGGTCGGACCGCGAACAGACCGGCGGTATTAAAAATGGCATTCTGACCCTGGCGGGAACCGCCAACACAGCCCGCCAACTTAACACTCCGACCGCCACAGCGGTACAAACAAACAGCGCGGCGGTTCCCGCCAACAGCCCGGCGGCAGACAAAGTACCGCCCACCCTATTACGACCCACCAATCTGCCACCTTTTCCGGGGCGGGAGCACCGCCGATAAGAACACGGCGGAAACAGACTACGAACGGGAAAACGCTCACCTCTACGCACTCCACGCGAGATTCCGGCAGTATGGAGCCAGAGTTACAGGTCATCCCCGCACTCCTATTCCTCCTCATATACCAGGAGCACGCCCGGCGGCGCGGAAGACATCGGTGAGTACTGCACCTACGACACAGGGGAGGGAAAAGATTACCGGCACACACCCACCCACCCACACCCACTACAACACACACATCAATGCATTCCCACAGATCACTGTCACAACCCACAAACCACCCCCCTCCGAAATAATGCAAAGACCAAAAGAAGAGATCATAAACGGCCAGATATATTGAAATATGGACACCAGTAATCCAAATAAATAAATAAACTATGTACAAAATATATACAGCTACTAAATGTAGTCCAACCACTGTCCGTGGATCACAGGGGTCCTGTGCAAAGGGGCAAGGCCCAGTCCCACGACAAGAACTCCACGGAGAGAACACTGCAGGGGCATCAGAAAGAAAATAGGACAGGCACCTCAGGGGGAAGGGAAGGGGGGGCACCTCAGCCACTTGAGTACACGACGCCAGATCCACGAGGGGACTCCATGACCACTGGCCCATCCTGGGGAGTGCAAAGCCACAGTCCATACAGTCCATACAGTGGGTGGCCTGCCCACTGGCCCATCCTGGGGAGTGCAAAGCCACAGTCCATACAGTCCATACAGTGGGTGGCCTGCCCACTGGGCCATCCTGGGGAGAGCAAAGCCACAGTCCATACAGTCCATACAGTGGGTGGCCTGCCCACTGGGCCATCCTGGGGAGAGCAAAGCCACAGTCCATACAGTCCATACAGTGGGTGGCCTGCCCACTGGGCCATCCTGGGGAGAGCAAAGCCACAGTCCATACAGTCCATACAGTGGGTGGCCTGCCCACTGGGCCATCCTGGGGAGAGCAAAGCCACAGTCCATACAGTCCATACAGTGGGTGGCCTGCCCACTGGGCCATCCTGGGGAGAGCAAAGCCACAGTCCATACAGTCCATAACAGACCCCACTGCCACTGGAGGAGGCAAGTTGGCCAGAGGACATCCTGCAGCCCTGCCCGAGATAGATCCTGCCCTGCCACGTCTGCCAAAGGGCCAGCGGTTCTTGCCCTGAAGGGCCCAGTTCAGCGGTTCTTGAGACGGCGGGGCCCAGTTCAGCGGTTCTTGAGACGGCGGGGCCCAGTTCAGCGGTTCTTGCCTTGAAGGGCCCAGTTCAGCGGTTCTTGAGACGGCGGGGCCCAGTTCAGCGGTTCTTGAGACGGCGGGGCCCAGTTCAGCGGTTCTTGAGACGGCGGGGCCCAGTTCAGCGGTTCTTGAGACGGCGGGGCCCAGTTCAGCGGTTCTTGCCTTGAAGGGCCCAGTTCAGCGGTTCTTGAGACGGCGGGGCCCAGTTCAGCGGTTCTTGAGACGGCGGGGCCCAGTTCAGCGGTTCTTGAGACGGCGGGGCCCAGTTCAGCGGTTCTTGCCTTGAAGGGCCCAGTTCAGCGGTTCTTGAGACGGCGGGGCCCAGTTCAGCGGTTCTTGCCTTGAAGGGCCCAGTTCAGCGGTTCTTGCCTTGAAGGGCCCAGTTCAGCGGTTCTTGCCTTGAAGGGCCCAGATCAGCGGTTCTTGAGACGGCGGGCCCAGTTCAGCGGTTCTTGCCTTGAAGGGCCCAGTTCAGCGGTTCTTGAGACGGCGGGGCCCAGTTCAGCGGTTCTTGAGACGGCGGGGCCCAGTTCAGCGGTTCTTGAGACGGCGGGGCCCAGTTCAGCGGTTCTTGCCTTGAAGGGCCCAGTTCAGCGGTTCTTGAGACGGCGGGGCCCAGTTCAGCGGTTCTTGCCTTGAAGGGCCCAGTTCAGCGGTTCTTGCCTTGAAGGGCCCAGTTCAGCGGTTCTTGCCTTGAAGGGCCCAGATCAGCGGTTCTTGAGACGGCGGGCCCAGTTCAGCGGTTCTTGCCTTGAAGGGCCCAGTTCAGCGGTTCTTGAGACGGCGGGGCCCAGTTCAGCGGTTCTTGAGACGGCGGGGCCCAGTTCAGCGGTTCTTGAGACGGCGGGGCCCAGTTCAGCGGTTCTTGCCTTGAAGGGCCCAGATCAGCGGTTCTTGAGACGGCGGGCCCAGTTCAGCGGTTCTTGCCTTGAAGGGCCCAGTTCAGCGGTTCTTGAGACGGCGGGGCCCAGTTCAGCGGTTCTTGCCTTGAAGGGCCCAGTTCAGCGGTTCTTGCCTTGAAGGGCCCAGTTCAGCGGTTCTTGCCTTGAAGGGCCCAGATCAGCGGTTCTTGAGACGGCGGGCCCAGTTCAGCGGTTCTTGCCTTGAAGGGCCCAGTTCAGCGGTTCTTGAGACGGCGGGGCCCAGTTCAGCGGTTCTTGAGACGGCGGGGTCCAGTTCAGCGGTTCTTGAGACGGCGGGGCCCAGTTCAGCGGTTCTTGCCTTGAAGGGCCCAGTTCAGCGGTTCTTGAGACGGCGGGGCCCAGTTCAGCGGTTCTTGCCTTGAAGGGCCCAGTTCAGCGGTTCTTGCCTTGAAGGGCCCAGTTCAGCGGTTCTTGCCTTGAAGGGCCCAGATCAGCGGTTCTTGAGACGGCGGGCCCAGTTCAGCGGTTCTTGCCTTGAAGGGCCCAGTTCAGCGGTTCTTGAGACGGCGGGGCCCAGTTCAGCGGTTCTTGAGACGGCGGGGCCCAGTTCAGCGGTTCTTGAGACGGCGGGGCCCAGTTCAGCGGTTCTTGCCTTGAAGGGCCCAGATCAGCGGTTCTTGAGACGGTGGGCCCAGTTCAGCGGTTCTTGCCTTGAAGGGCCCAGTTCAGCGGTTCTTGAGACAGCGGGGCCCAGTTCAGCGGTTCTTGAGACGGCGGGGCCCAGTTCAGCGGTTCTTGAGACGGCGGGGCCCAGTTCAGCGGTTCTTGCCTTGAAGGGCCCAGTTCAGCGGTTCTTGAGACGGCGGGGCCCAGTTCAGCGGTTCTTGCCTTGAAGGGCCCAGTTCAGCGGTTCTTGCCTTGAAGGGCCCAGTTCAGCGGTTCTTGCCTTGAAGGGCCCAGATCAGCGGTTCTTGAGACGGCGGGCCCAGTTCAGCGGTTCTTGCCTTGAAGGGCCCAGTTCAGCGGTTCTTGCCTTGAAGGGCCCAGTTCAGCGGTTCTTGAGACGGCGGGCCCAGTTCAGCGGTTCTTGCCTTGAAGGGCCCAGTTCAGCGGTTCTTGAGACGGCGGGGCCCAGTTCAGCGGTTCTTGCCCTGAAGGGCCCAGTTCAGCGGTTCTGGAGACGGCGGGGCCCAGTTCAGCGGTTCTTGAGACGGCGGGGCCCAGTTCAGCGGTTCTTGAGACGGCGGACGGTCTATGGCCAACTGCTAATTGCCTGGTGGTGCCCTCCTGGGCAGCGGGGATGGTGCTCCTTCACTGCCCACCTGGGCTGTGGGTGGTGGGGCCCTCCTGGCCAGCTGGGCTGGGTCCTCCCTGGGCAGCGGCTATGGGGGTGGTGGGCTCTCCCGGGGCAGCTGTGCCGGTTCCTCCCGGGGCAGCGGCTATGGGGGTTGTGGGCTCCTCCTGGGCAGCAGGCCTGCTGCCTGACCTCTCCAACTTGCTGCCCTTGCCCTCCTTAGTCGTCGGCCTGTGGCCCTTGCCTCCCTTTGGAGCTGTGGCTGGTGACTGTCTCTGGGTGGTGTCCGGGGGGGATGTAGAAGGCGGGCTCCTGCGGCGCCCCTTCCGCCTTCTGCTCCTCTTCCCAGGGGGTGGGCTGGCTGTCCCCTTGCTGCTGGGCGAAGATCCAGACATGCGGGCTGGCGGGCTCCAATACCCCTGCACCCTTGTCAAGGGGGCTGCAGGGCTGGTGGTGGCTGAGGTGCTCTTCTTACCCCGACGAGAAGGAGGGGGGGGCTCAGGGTCAGGAAAGAAGTTAGTAGTGGCGAGGAAGAGCTTCTTGGGACAATGGAGAGTGGTAGGTACAGTGGGAATGGGAGTGGAGGGAGAGGATGTGGTTGTAGGTGAGTCACGTTTGCTGTCTTTGGGTGCAGGTGCAGGAGGGATAGGCTGTCGTGAGGTGGATGGCTGTTGGGTGGGTGGGTGGCTGCGTTTGTGTGGTGTGGAAGAGGGGGTGACAGACACAGTGGGAGAGGACACAGGGGACGTGTAAATGGCAGTGGTGGTGGTGACTGCACGTGTGTGGACTGGAGTGGAGGGTGTGCTGGTGATGGAAACACTGGCTGATGGTGAGGTGAATGGAGGTGTGAGTGTAGACGTCACAGGGAGGGAGGAGGGAGACGAGGAGGTGGGGGTCACAGAGGTGGTAGTGACTGTTGGCATGTCTGCATCGGAATGTTGCGTGTGTGAATGTCTGCGTGATCTGTGGTGCTTATGTTTGGATGAGCTTCTCTTGGGTGTTGAGGTGTGTGCAGGCTGGTCTGATGGTGTGGGTGGGACAGGCAGAGGAACAGGAGACTGGGAGGAGGGAGTTAGTAGAGGCAGGCAGGAGACAGGGACAATGGCTGCCGTCAGTGCTGAGGCCAGAGCCTGGAACGATCGCTGATGGGCAGCCTGACCCGAATGAATGCCCTCCAGGTACGCATTGCTGCGATGAACCTCCCTCTCCACCCCCTGGATGGCATTCAAAAGGGTAGTCTGCCCAACAATGAGCGTTCGGAGGAGGTCAATGACCTCCTCACTGAGGGCAGCGGGGGTAACAGGGGCAGGGCCTGAGGTGCCTGGGGCGAAGGAGATGCCCGGCTTCCTGGCAGAGCGGGCACGGGGCGAACGCGGAGGGGCTGCTGGGAGGGCGGAGATGGTGCGCTGGGTGGCGGCTGTACCTGTAATGGCGGGGGGCACGGATGGTGCCACCCCCGCAAGGGAGCCCCCTTCCGAGGACGTGTCCGTGTCGCTGCAGGCTCCAGTCGTCCCCGTCGTGGAGCTCCCCTCGCCCTCCGTCTCACTGGTCCAGTCTGACTCTGTGGCATGGCCCTCCTGGGCCATGTGAGATGCAGCTCCCTCCTGCCCCGATGCCACTTCTCCTCCGCCTGATGATGCTGATGCACACAAGCACAGAAAGACAAACAAAAAGGGGGGGGGAGAGAGAAATAAAGGGATATTGAGTACATGGATCTCCGGTACAGTTAGCGGACATGACAGACACAGATGCCCCCTGCACTAAGTTGCGCACTTGGGGTCCGCTACGCATTCCGTGGAACATGCCCTACACGCCTAGAGTTGTCAACTGCACCCATGGATGACACGGCCCAGGGATGGCTGTACTGACACACTACTGAGGGTGGTGGCTGGGGACACAGGGGCTTACGGGGGTGCCCAGCCTACAGATATCGCCCTGGCCTAGGGGGACCCACAGCCCTCCTCCCCCACCCAGACACCTCCACTGCACGACAACAAAGTAGATGATGCTTGTACTCACCCCCTTGTGTCTGCTGTGCTGCCCTCACGCGCCCATCCAAATCAGGGTAGGCCACCGCCAGGATCCGGAACATCAGGGGGCTCAGTTGACGGCAGGCACCCCGCCTACGTTGGGAGGCCATCCCCAGCAGAGACTCGGCGGTCTTCTTGGTCCCGCGGCGGATGTCCTCCCACCTCTTGCGGCAGTGGGTGCCCCGTCGATGGTGGACCCCCAGGCCCCGGACTTCCTTGGCGATGGCACGCCAAATCCCGATCTTCTCATGGGCGCGGACCTATGTGACACGTACAGGGAGGGAGAAATACCACGTTCAAGTTACTCAGCATTTTCCTTTCCAGTGGCCCAACGCCCCCCATCCCCGCCAGGCCCCCCGCCAGCCCCAACATGAACCCCATCCCCGCCAGGCCCCCCGCCAGGCCCCCCGCCAGCCCCAACATGCCCCCCATCCCCGCCAGGCCCCCCGCCAGGCCCCCCACCATGCCCAACATGCACCCCATCCCCGCCAGGCCCCCCGCCAGGCCCCCCGCCAGCCCCAACATGAACCCCATCCCCGCCAGGCCCCCCGCCAGGCCCCCCGCCAGCCCCAACATGCACCCCATCCCCGCCAGGCCCCCCTCCAGCCCCAACATGCACCCCATCCCCGCCAGGCCCCCCGCCAGGCCCCCCGCCATGCCCAACATGCCCCCCATCCCCGCCAGGCCCCCCGCCAGGCCCCCCGCCATGCCCAACATGCCCCCCATCCCCGCCAGGCCCCCCGCCAGGCCCCCCGCCATGCCCAACATGCCCCCCATCCCCGCCAGGCCCCCCGCCAGGCCCCCCGCCATGCCCAACATGCACCCCATCCCCGCCAGGCCCCCCGCCAGGCCCCCCGCCAGCCCCAACATGAACCCCATCCCCGCCAGGCCCCCCCGCCAGGCCCCCCGCCAGCCCCAACATGCACCCCATCCCCGCCAGGCCCCCCTCCAGCCCCAACATGCACCCCATCCCCGCCAGGCCCCCCGCCAGGCCCCCCGCCATGCCCAACATGCCCCCCATCCCCGCCAGGCCCCCCGCCAGGCCCCCCGCCATGCCCAACATGCACCCCATCCCCGCCAGGCCCCCCGCCAGGCCCCCCGCCAGGCCCCCCGCCATGCCCAACATGCCCCCCATCCCCGCCAGGCCCCCAAGCCAGCCAGTGGCCCCAAATCCAGATAGAATTAAACACACTTGTTGGTCTGGAGGACCGTAGAGTAGCGCATACTGGGGGAGGACCCCATCCACAAGTTTCTCCAACTCCTCTCCAGTGAAGGCAGGGGCCCTTTCCCCAGTCGCAGCAGCCATTGTCCCTTCCAGACCGAGGTCACAGCAACACTTGCAGTATAGGTCCTCTCCTGTGAAAGTTCAAGTCGCAAGTGGATAAGTAGATAGAAAATGGCGGTCACGTCCGCGGCGGTGCGTACCGCGGCGGTGCGTCCCGCCACCGCCGGCGCCCTTCGCCATTGGCTCCTGAAACCCATAGGCTTCAATGTTAACCAATGCGGCTTCGCGCCGCGGTCTTGGCCCGCCGCCCGCCGCGGTGTGCCACGCCAGCGCATTGACCTCACATCCCATTGTCACACTTCACAGGTCAGGCAGCCGCCATTTCCAGGGCCCACATGGCTCAATTTCAACTGCGTCACACAGGCCTAGGCCTTGCATAGCCACTCATACACGCCATTCACTGCATAGAGAATCGTATACTGTGCTAGCTGTGAGTACGTACCTGTGGGTTGCCTGACTGTGTGCTCCATGTTGTCCTTCCTAGGCACCGTCCGCTGGGTTGGGCGAGGAGACGGATGAATCCTCCCGTGTACCGACCGCTGGTGGACCTGTCGACAATGGAAGAACGCCACATTATCCTGACCTACCGTCTTAACCGTGCCACTATCCATGAACTGTGTGCCCGGCTGGAGCCCGACCTGATGTCCCCCATCCGCCAACCCACAGGGATTCCCCCTCTGGTGCAGGTCATGTCAGTACTCCATTTCTTGGCAAGTGGGTCATTTCAGACAACCGTGGGAATTGCTTCTGGGATGTCTCAGCCCATGTTTTCAAAGGTGTTATCCAGAGTGTTGTCTGCCCTGATGAAATCCGTGAGGAACTACATCATTTTCCCTGAGGTGGGCGAACTGGCTACAGTGAAGGGTGATTTCTACGCCCTTGGACATATTCCCAACGTAATTGGTGCCATTGATGGGACCCATGTGGCTTTGGTTCCCCCAAGAGACAGGGAGCAGGTGTACAGGAACAGAAAAAGTTACCATTCAATGAACATCCAGGTGGTGTGTTTGGCTGACCAGTACATCTCGCATGTAAATGCCAAATTCCCAGGGTCAGTGCATGACGCCTACATCCTCAGGAATAGCAGCATCCCTTACGTGATGGAACAGCTACAGAGTCACCGTGTATGGCTAGTGGGGGACTCTGGGTACCCCAACCTGTCGTGGCTACTGACCCCAGTAAGGTATCCCCGGACCAGGGCAGAGGAACGGTACAATGAGGCCCATGGGCGTACTAGGAGGGTGATCGAACGCACCTTTGGCCTCCTAAAGGCCAGGTTTCGCTGCCTGCATATGACCGGTGGATCCCTAATGTACTCACCTAAGAAGGTGTGTCACATCATCGTGGCCTGCTGCATGCTTCACAACCTGGCTTTGCGCCGCCAGGTGCCTTTCCTGCAGGAGGATGGTCGAGACGGTGGTGTTGTGGCAGCGGTGGAACCTGAGGAGAGTGACGAGGAGGAAGACGACGGGGCTGAAACAGACAACAGGGACAGAATCATTGAACAGTACTTCCAATAGGACACAGGTAACATTTCAAAGATAATTTAGTAAATGTTAACTACTCTCCAGCATCTCTGCTGCCTGTCTATTTGCCCCAGTGTATGATGACTGAGTTTTGGCTTTTCCCTCCCTATTTCAGATCTGGGGTCCCCACTACGAGTCCTGTGCTTCGTTTCCCCATGGACTACAGCTTTGTGGCAGCTGTTTGTTGACTTCACCATGTACAAGGACATATTTGCACTGTCATGTCAATTACAATCTATTGAAATCACAGCCAGACTCCTGATATTTTGGTGCAAAATAGGTGTTTATTGAAGTGCTCAAAATGGGATGGGTGGTTTCAAGTGGGTGGGGGCTATGGTGAAGGAATGTCCATGGCAGAGTCCAGAGTAACAGTCACACAGGTGCATTGTCCAGAGGCCTGTGGAGAGATGGAGCATGGGCAGTTCGAGGATGGACAGGGTGACAATGTGGGACAGTGGGATGACATCAGGTGGTATCCATTGCTGGCGGGGGTCTTGACATCCTACTCTGTCTTGCGAGATCTCAGGGCCCTCTTGCGGGGTGGTTCTTCTCCTGCAGGAGGTGGGGGTCTGGTGGGCTGCTGCTGTGCGGGGGCCTCCTGTCCACTAGCGCCGGCGGAGGTGGATGGCTGTTCTTGGTCCCGGCTAGTGGCAGGGGCCCTTGGGTGTTGTTCAGTGTCCGCCCTGCTGTTTACGAGGTCCTGCAGCAGCCCTACCATGGTAACCAGGGTGGTGTTGATGGCTCGGATGTCCTCCCTGTACCCCCGATAGTGTTCCTCCTGCAGCACCTGGATCTCCTGGAACCGGGCCAGTACCGTCGCCATCGTCTCCTGGGAGCGGTTGTATGCTCCCATGATGGTGGTGAGGACCTCGTGGAGAGTGGGTTCCCTGGGCCTCTCCTCCCCCCCCTGTCGCACAGCTGCCCGCCGAGTTGCCCTGTTTCCCTGGGCCTCTGCCCCCTGGCCGGTGTGCCCACTACCACTGCCCCCAGGTCCCTGTTGTTGTTGGGGTGGTGGGTTATCCTGGGTGCCCTGTAGTGGTAGACACACCGCAGATTGACGCGCCCTGGAGACAGAGGCATGGGCCCGCTGGGTGGGAGCTGTGCTGGTGTTCCCAGAGGGGTTAGGGTCTATAGTGGCCTGTGCCTGTGTGAGGGGAACCGACTGTCCAGAGGTCCCCGATGGTCCGGGCTGGTCATCGGTGTCCAGATCGACAGAGCTGCTGTCATCGCTGACGGCCTCTTGGGTGGGGGGTGTGGATAATTCTGGCCCCTCCGCCGCGGTGTGTTGACGGTCGGGTCCTGCAGGGGTATAGAGGTATGGTTATAGTTTCAATGTGTGGCATATGGGTGTATCTGTGGGTTCCCGTGTCCCCAAGTGCTGGCATTCGTGTGTGGGGGCTTTGGTGAGGGTGGCTTGTGGGGGGGATGTGTATATGCATTGGGCATGCTTTGGTGATGGGTGTCCATGCTTAGTGGACGCATGCAGGCCTAGGTTTTGGGATGTGTGGGTTGTGATGGTGAGACATTGGCGGGGAATAGGTGTGCTGGGGGTGGGGGTGAGGATGGTGGTGGGGGTGAGGATGGTGGTGGGGGTGAGGGTGGGGGTGAGGATGGTGGTGGGGGTGAGGGTGGGGGTGAGGGTGGGGGTGAGGGTGGGGTTCGAGGATGGGGGTGAGGGTTGGGGTCTGATTTGGCATGCAGGTGGGGGGGAAGCAGTATTGAAGCTTCAACTTACCAGTATCCATTCCTCCGCCGACTCCTGCGAGGCCGTCAGGATGCAGGATGTTCAAGACTTCCTCCTCCCATGATGTGAATTGTGGGGGTTGAGGTGGGGGTCCTCCGCCAGTCTTCTGCACGGCGATGTTGTGCCTGGATACCATGGAACGCACCTTCCCCCGTAGGTCGTTCCATCGCTTCCTGATGTCTTCCCGATTTCTGGGGTGCTGTCCCACTGCGTTCACCCTGTCGACAATCCTCTGCCATAGCTCCGTCCTCCGGGCAATGCTGGTGTATTGGACCTGTGTGCCGAACAGCTGGGGCTCTACACGAACGATTTCCTCCACCATAACCCTGAGTTCTTCGTCTGTGAAGCGGGGTTGTCTTTGGGGTGCCATGGGGTGGTGTGTATGATGTGTGGGGTGGAGTATGTGTATTTAAGTGAGTTGAGTGTGGTGGTGTGTGTTGTTTTGTGTGTGGATAGTGTGTGGGTGATGGTGTTGAGTGGCTGTGGCTGTTATGTTTTGGATGCTGGTGTCTCGCTCTTGCCTTCTTTACGATTTTGTAAGCGTAGGGGTTTGTGGGTGATGTGGGTGGGTGTTTTATATTGTATTGTGTGTGTGGGAGTGGTGTGTGTATGTGTATCAGGTGTGTGGGATTCAAATCGTCCAATGTGGGTGAGTTTTGTTCGTTGGTGGGTATTCTGACCGCGCCGGTGTGTCCCGCCAATGGAATACCGCGTTTGAATGACCGCCGCGTGGATTCGTGGGTCGTAATGGGATGGGCGTATTTCTGTTGGCGTGGCGGTGGAGGTTTGGTCACCTCCACCTTTCCGCCGACCGCTGGTCTGGCGGTCTGTTGTGGCGGTCGGATTTTCGGAGGTTTGCCTTCTGCGGGTCAGAATGACCGTGGCGGGTTTCCGCGACCGCGGCGGGATTATGGAGGATTTCTGACCGGCGGTAGGCGCCTTTTACCGCCGAGGTCAGAATGACCACCATAATCTCAGAAATAGAGATAATATAAAAACGCCTGACAGATATCAATATACTGATACACGCCAATCTCGTTCCTTTCAGGACTCATTGGAAAAATGCAGTGAGAGAAGTGAACGGTCAGAGCGAAGAACAGAGTAAGTGGAACAGACAGGAATCACAACGCTCAACAGAAGTTTCTGTTAGAAAGGAAGAGAAACCTTCCCAACAAAAACCCCAATTTAAAAAGAAAAAAAGTGACAGTAGTTGCGGTTCGACATGCCACTCAAGAAGGGGGTTTTCTTGAATAACAAGGAGTGGGCACTAGCGCTACTAGACGGCGCAGCAGAGGTCACAATAGTTTGCCGGAATCTTCTAGTGCATCCGGAGGTGAAAGCAAATGATGATTTCCTACAAGTAGAAACTGCGGACATGCATGCCTCCATGCCTGACAGGGTGTACAAAGTAACGTTACAGTTAGAAGGGGATATTGAACGCACAATAGACGCAATCTTTTGATCGCATGGTAAACATTTATGATATTTTGTTGGCCGAACAAGATTGGCCATCTGAATATGTCTGTACCTGCCCATATGGGGAAGATGTTATTAAACCTTCTTTCTCGCCCCTTGTTCCTGAGGAACTCGCAGAATCCTACGCCATCGATTGGGCATTGGCACAGGCACCCAGGTTATATCGCAACCACGTAGGATGGGACAAAGATTCCCCCTACCATGTAATTCCTATTAAAAATCAACCACAACCACAACCCCAATATCCAATAAAACATGATGCTAAAGCACCCGTGAGGAAAATCCTCACACAACTGGAGTACCATAGCATAATTGAACCCTGCGTCTCCCCAATGAATAATCCTTTATTTCGAGTAGCTAAACCAGACCATTCGTACAGAATAGTATTAGACTACAGACACTTTAACAGTCATACACAGACATATTCTATACAAAACTCACATAGCACAGCACTAATGAACAACATAGTACGTAAAAAATGCAAAACAACACTGGATATTTCCAGTGGTTTCTTCTGCCAAAATATAGGGCCTGAGAGTAGAGACTTAACAATTGTCAGCGTGCTAGACTCCCAGAACCAATACTGTTGTTTACCCCAGGGGTACAAGAACAGTCCAGGACTGTTTGCGGCTCGTGTGACTTCAATCTTGCACGACATTGACCCTGAAGCATTGTCCTATGTAGATTATATCTATCTCACAGATGATGAATTACTACAACATTTAAGAGGGGTAGCCCGCATTGTTGTGGGATTTGCCGAGTTCGGCTACAAAATCAGACTAGATAGCAGATTTCATACTATAGGTCGATGAACTGAACCAAATCCGCTTTAAAGAAAACGTCAAAAGCATCAAATTAAATATCAAACAAAACAATATACATCATTATAAAACCCGAAGGAAATACACTATGAACATTAATAACCACACCAGTTTATTAAGAAGTTAAAATATTTATTTCTTTATATTAACAATGCTAAAGTCCTGAATATTTTCCTCAAGTTCAATTGATACATGTAAAGAAACAAAAAAGGCTGATTGAATCGATGAATGAACCTAAACTTAATCAAAGCAGTAAGGATAATTAATTCAATAGAGAATAGATAAAACACAAAACCATAGCAATAGAATTTGAGCAAAAGAAATTGAATGCATTGAATCAACAAATGAAAAGAATCAATGATCATTCATGAGTATGAGAGGAACACCTCACTAACCGCTAATTAGCATTAACATGTTTGGCTTCATGTAAAAGATTTAGTAACACAAATTTAGAAAACATCTAGCTATGGTGCTATCATAATAAGCAGAAGTATTAAATCAATAGCAGTTGGTACCTGAAAAACAAAAGACAAACACAATATACAGATGTTTACATTTACCTATCCTTAAGGTAATCAGCAAACAGATTATAATTTCATCAGGGGGACAGCAGCATCAGCATTACGAAGCAGGAACAAAGTTGGTGAATAGTTTAGAATTTGGACTATAACACTACTAAACCATTAAAGCATTAGTTCAGTATTGAACAGACATAGTAAACTCTGAAAATAATAAAACACCAGCATGTCAGTAGACTGTCTGGCAATGCATGAAGTGTCAAACTGACAGATCACATCAAATGCATAAAGTAAAGTCTCTGGAACCCAGGAAAGTAAGATGAACAAGAACCAATGGCGACTGAACATTAAATTAAACCTGCTAAACCCTTGTTATTGGTTAAAACATAAGGTGAGAAGAATATATCCAATGAGACAGTTATTAGATATCACAATTATACAAAATGTTAGCTCCGAAAAGTTTTGTTGGCTATTGCTTTATTGACGAAACTCTAACTAATACAAAATGTATCTTGCACACTTCCTTCTCTGGCTGCATCTGTAGATCCCTTGTTTGGCACCTTCCTAATACGCTGTTACTGGACAGTGATTACAAAAACATGGAAACATTTTCTTCTGCACCTTTCCCTCCAGAGAAATACATAAATTAGAAACATAACTACAGACAAATATGCAAGTTCAATGAATTAAGTCTGTTAGGCAACGGAAATGAAGTCATAGGAACAGAGTACACTAGAAACATTTAATACAGATAACAGTGCACAGTGGCCTTGCTCCACTTCAGACTCAGCAAAGACCAAGAAATACTCATATTATTTCAGCTTTTTTTTCCCGCAGAGAACATGCTCTTAAAGAGACAAAATATTCTCTCATCACATTATTAATATAACATTAGAAAACATATGCAGGCCTTTTGCTCCATGGTGGCCACAAAGTGGAACACAATTTTCGTGTTAACATAAGTTTATAATCAAATTATTTCACACATTAGTACATAAGTATGATTATGAATAGACAAATTATTCACAACAAAAGATCTGCGCTCACATTGAGAAGGGCAGTTCTTGTGCGCTGCTTTGCTGAACCTAAAAATGAACTTTGTGGCTTTTAATGCAGTGTCTATGTCCCAGTTGCATAATATAGTGTCTCTTTTAATTGTTTGGAGCTTGGAAAGTGATCTGCTGCCAATTGAGACATATACATATGTGTATGACAGTGTTTATTAACCATAAACAAATACCCGAATTGAGATTTCAATAAGGCTTTTAACAAAAGCGCCCAGACCACAACTGAATAGAATAACAGTTTATAAGATGCCATTCCTAAATGCTCATATTCACTGAAACGCACCACAGTGCCAATGAAGGAAAATTTAAGATGGCATCTCGCCATTCAGAACTTGCCCCGTAACATGCCTGTTTGGCTTTGAAACACAGAGATCATGAGAAAATTAACAGCACGATGGAAATTGTCAGATTTAGCTTGGCATTGAAACATTGAACTTTTATGTTAAAGAGCGTGGTAATTGCCTTGCTTGAGACTTCAGAATCTTCGTGATCCCACTTTGTGCCATCTCCAATTTTCCTGTGTACCCTCTTCCATTATGTCTCCTTCCACTGCATTCCTGTGACACAGCCTGTGACTTCTCCCACTATCTCCTCTAACATGGTATTAGAGGTTAGCAAGTCATTTAAGGCTCGAGACAGATGCCTGGGCTCTGGCTCAGCTCAAGGTCCTCTTGGACCCTCGATCCCCAAAACAGCCAAGCTGTAATGTGGCTTATGTCTGCCACACACACTTTACCACCATGCCAAAAAACTAAAAACAAAGCATAAACATTTAGGATTGAGAAGGAAAGAGATAGCGATTTATAGGGTGAATTGCATAGTGTGAAACTAGAAACCCTGGAAGCAATGCTAGCTTCCCAACCTGACCGAACTGTGTGATCCAGGCAAATATTTAATTTTCTTCTAATTTACTTTTTCTTTATAACATATGAGAGTGCCTTCCACACGCGAGTTGAGGGTGTGTACTGTAGAAACATATTCTGATGTATTAAGGTGAGACGATTCTTCATGTTAAAGGAATGCCTTTTTTAATTTTAAAGAAACTATCATATTTTTACAAGAAAGTATCATATTTTTACAATTGTGATGTCTCTTTCATGATTTAGATGCCAACTATCTTCAAGGCTCACTCGTGTACAGACTTTTAGAGCCCAGACAGACCCTTGGCTTAGCTCTGGCTCAGCTCTCTCTGATAATTTGTTGGCTCTCCTTCCTCTACACAGTACATTACTTTCTCCACTGCATCTCCTCATGCAGCTTGTGACTCCCCCACCTTGTGTTGTCTCTCAAGCAGTATGTGACTCTTCCCACTGCCTACCTAGCATCTGACGACATTTACTGTCTCCTCTCAAGCAGCATCTGCCTTCTTTAGCTATTTCTGCTCACGCAGAATCTGACTTCTTCCAATCTGCTCTTCTCATACGCTCTGTGAAACTCTCACGGTATCTCCTCTCACGGTGTCTGTGCCTTCCTTCACTCTTTGACTCTAAGCTGGTCAGTTTGCCTCATCTGTGCCCTCTGAAGCAGTTTGTGTCCTCCCGCCCACTCTTTCCATCTCGCATCTCTGCGCCCTTTCGTCCAACCTAATTCTTTTCCCTATCTGTGCATTGTTTCTTGAGTGTCTTCTCTCACACACTGATTCAGCTCACCCCTCCTGCACCAAAGATGTCCCATTAGGTAGTCCAGACACACTGCCTGACATTCACATCATCACATTTACATTGACACCTACTGGTATGTTACCATCATTTTATTGAAGATTGCTATGAGTTTTAAAGCTACATATATAGATTGAGGTAAGGTTAGGGTTAAGGTCAGGGTTAGGACATAATGACTCTGAAGATGGAAAGGCATTTCCTTAGTAATGATGTTGATGTCATGGTGTTATACCCTTATCTATTTAGTGTTGATGCAGTGGTATAGGGATGTTTAAAAGGCAAAGCAATTGTTTGATGAAATAATAATTGTAGATGTACTGACTTATGTTCTGTGCATACCTAAATGACGTTTGACATTTGACCTTTCTCACCCACTTATTCTTTAGGATGTTTCAATCACCCCCTCAAAGTTCATGTTGCATCCTTTAATGTATTGGACTTTCCCCTTGGATAACTAGTTGGCATTTGGTCACACATTACTTTTGAACTGCATGTGAATGCACATTATATATGTATGTGCAAACAATAGTAACACTGTTTTTTTTAAAATGGTCAAGTAACAGTTATCTTTATAAATTGAGTTAGTGGAGAAGCCAGGTACTGCTCAGTGCCTCCACAGAGTCACGCTGGGTAACCACAGCACACAACACATGGAGCTTCCTCGTGAATTTATATAAGTCGGTCCCTTCAATAAGTGCAATCCTGTGCTGGCTTCATGATATGCATAACACAAAAGGCCTCCATTGATTGCATTTCTGATGTATGGAAGCTGCCACAGTAATTTGTGTCTTTTAGTGTCACTCAGGTAATGATGTTGTGCATGGTGGATCAACGTGAGTTATGCAGTACTTCACTCTCATGCCCTGTACTATCCATGGCAATGTGAAGTATGCGCATTGTATGTTGACATTCAGAAGCGAAATGACAGTAAGGACAAGAACATATGCAAAGTGTGTACACATTCCACTGCACATGGTGGAAGGGGGACCATGTCCTTTGTTTGGAGCTGATGACAATATTGCAACTATTTTGCACATAGGCGTTATGTGTACTTTCTAATGCTTTGTCAAACGGGAATAATTGTATAAAATACCAGCTCTTTTAATGTCGTAGTCAGTTTTTACTAGCACAGTTTTTTGACAAATGTTGCCTTTTTTGTGTTTTGAAGTATCTCGTCACATACACCCCCTTTTTGAAGAGAGGACAAGCAAAGTAATAATGCAAATGAGGTTGATGAAAATTATGTTTTCTATTCAGGGATATTGCATGGGAGATACAAATGGGAATAAACCACCAAAAGCATCAATTTATGCCATTTACTAAACCTTCCGATACAGTGTAGCAGGGACAGCTGGTTACTTAGGGCTCTGGGGCTCCACCCACCCATTTTCTTGCAGGCACTTTTTCACTGACATATGCGCCAGTCCGCATATGCCTCTGACAGTAACTTTGTTGACTAAGCCACAGTTTACCTCGATTCAGCCTTCGCCAGGCATTTTTAGCACATTTTTCTCTTTTCCACACCAATAGCAGACGGATTGCAAGTGTCACTTTTTACCGTAGCTCGGGCACTGTGGCTTTTAACCCTATACTGCCTGGGGCTACCTATCGATCATTGAGTGTTCCTTGAGGCTGTCTGTGTAGGGGGCAGGCCAGTCTATGATCATGTGATCTAGCATCATCAGAGTCATGAAGTCTGAGGACTTTGTGACGCTGGGCCACGTGTAATAAACAGACACACTGGACATGCTTTGGTTGTGCACACACAGTGTAGCTGTGTAAACTGCTTTCGCTTTCACCTTCTTAATTCCAAAGCATTTGGATCTATTGTTCAGTGGAGCAATGAGAAGCAGCATATTACCACTATGTTAGATATTTGTGGGCTTGTGGGGAAAAACGTTTATGCCTTGGTCACCACAGAAACCTTCTTTTTGCAATTGACAGGCACTTGGGCTACCATTTCCAGGGGTAAGAGTTTAATAAGATCTATTGTCAGGCTATAGTGTGTCCTCACTCCTTAATTATTCAATGTATTTTAAGTGTCCATGACATGTTCATGGTGCAGAATCCCTTGAAACATCCTGTCTTTGGGGGCCAGGGCAAAAGAGTATTCTATATCAGTGAAGATGTGCCTGTTTTCAATCAAACCAATGTGGGTTTATGGTGTGCCCAGTGTTGGGTTATGCTGTAGAATGTTAGTCATGTCATTATTGCTAAGCAACATGTTGGAATGTGAGTGAGGAAAAATCTGTAAGGAGGCAGTTGCCCATTGGAAATGGAAATAAAGCTTGGAAAGACTTGGAATTGTGTCTTTTTCAGTGGCGACGAGGATGGGATTACGTGGATGCCATCTGTAAGCCAACCCTGGCATATGAGAAGATGCCCTCTGTATTTGGTGGAGTGTGACAGGGGATCTTTATAAACGTCAAAGGGAACTGGCACCTTCTTCTGCTAACAGTAGACCGTGGTTTCAAGAATCAATGGTCAAGGACACAGTGTATGGACTTATTTGATGGAAGCCGTGTCATTGGTGTGCCTGTGGCAGAGGCCCTTTGTTAGAAGAAGCCTCATGAATACCGGGAGCGGTATCACCCACATCGTGTGAAAAAGGTTGAAGTGAAGCTTCATGCAGCTATAAGGACTTGAAAATGGAGCTTCATGCAGCTGTTCGTGGGTGGATATTTGCTGCTTGAGGTATTTCTGCTGGTGGCGTTTGCGTTAACCTAAGCGTGTCCAGTTATATTGAGACAGCAGAGTTTCCAAGGACCTTCAGGTATGCAAGCTTTTTTCTTATTTGTGGCATACAGACCGTCATTTTCTGTTAGAGCGCATTTATTTTCTATCAAAATATGCACGTGTGCACAGCGGTAATTGCTCATTTACCTTAGAATGGTGCCACGAGCATTCCGCTCTGAGGTGCATCTCTTCACTGTTCGCGTGCGGGACGGGTGTAAAACATTGCTACAAGCGTTCCTCGTGTGAGGGCACCCACGCACAGAGGCTGGGCCGGTAGAAGCTCGGTTTCCAGGGCAATGAGGGAACATACGTGAGGGAGCACGTCGCTACTGCACGTTGTTGTAACAAGGGCAACCAACAGTAGAAAAAAGGCAGACGCTCACATAGCGAAGAAGACACTGTGAACTGGAAACGATCCGGGCCAACGTGGGGAAGAACGGCATACTTTAAAAAGGACTGTGATAAAGAACCGGATTTATGCAACGAGGATGACGCTGCTGAGTTGTATTTGCACAGCGTTTTCAATTCTACGTGGAATGTAAGACTGTGACTGTGGATTTTGTCAGAATGAGTTGCAGAACTGGAATTATAGTATAGTTTATTTAGTCTGCGGTGTTTGACTTTAGTGAACACCTGAGTGGTGTCGTGATAAATTTGTTATTGTATTTATTGTAAAGTAGGGGTAGCAGGAACAGTGCACACTATGCAATCAATAGCGCCTCCACTCACATTTTTGGCTCTGCCTGGTGAACCTGTTATGCCGTGGGAAGATTGGCAAGAGGCATTCGAAACGTATTTAGAACCTTTAGGTGAAGCTATTTTTATGGCTAAAAGGAAATTAGCTTTGTTAAAACACAATTTGCGTGTGGAAGATAGGAAAGTGTTGAAAACTCTGCCGTGTAATGAAATGATTGAAAATGGTGAGGGACCTGATGAAGAAGTAGAAGGCGATGATGTGTATGTAAGAGCTATGGAGGCGTTAGAAAGTCACTTTAGCAAGAACGTGAGCATTGTAGTGGAACGCCACAAGTTTTTTTTCTAGAGCACAAGCACAATGTGAATCTGTTGACCAGTTTGTGAGTGCATTGAGAACAATAGCAAATACATGCAAGTTTAGGGACTTGCACAAGGAAATAATTAGGGACCAATTGATAAATCACACTAGAAATTTAAAAATTCAGGAAAAACTCTTGAGTTTAAAGGATCCTTCCTTGGATGAAGCAATAGTTATTGCAAGGCATATTGAAGACACATCACGTTACATAAAGGAGTTGGGAAAAAACAATACAGAAAACTTGACCATCCAGGAGGTGGACAAAATCAAATGTACTAAAAATGATAGCAAGTTAGAAGGGAATAAAAAATGTTGTAGATGTGGTAGCGTGAAACATTTGGCATTTTCTGGGAGTTGTCCAGCGTCTAATGCTAAGTGTTTGAATTGTAACAGAATAGGTCATTTTTCTAAAGCTTGTAATCAGAGGAAAAATTTAACTAAAAAGAAAAGTGTGAATTGTGTGCAGACCTACGGTAAAAAGTTGGAGAGAACATCTTCTGATGAAGAAGATGACCGCATACCGGTATTGATACTGAGTGCTGCCACTACTGAAGAAGTCTCAGTTGAAAACAACGTGATATTGTTAGAGAATGAATGTTACAGACCTCCGAAGTGTATTGTAGGTCTGAATGGTGTATTAGTTAGCATGTGGGCAGATTCATGTTCTCCATATATGCTTATTGATAGAAATACATGGCTCAAGGTAGGGAAGGTGGATTTATCTGAGCCTAAAGTTGAATTGGTGGGGTATGGAGGTACCAAAATACCTGTTGTGGAGTATTTTCAAGGAAGAGTCGTTTTTAAACAGAGAGAAATAACATGTTGTGTATATGTTGTGGAAAGAGGCAGGTGTTTGTTAGGGTGGAAAGAGCAAAGAGCATTGGACATTGTAGTGAACCCAAATACTGAGGAACAGGTTCTGACCGTGTTGCATGATGATCCTAATGCGGAGAAGTGGAGGGCGGAATTTCCATTGTTGTTTGGGGATAAGTTGGGTTGTCTTAAGGTGCATAAAGTGAGAGGGGTACCATTGGTGTTGAGGGATGCGCTGAAAGCTGAATTGGCGAGATTGTTACAGTTGGGTGTGATAGAAGAAGTGGAATCTTCAGAATGGTTGAGCCCAGTGGTACTAGCTCAGAAACCTAATGGCAAAATTAGGATGTGTGTTGACCTGAGAGACTTAAATGATAATATACGGATAGACAGACATCCTATACCAAATATAAATGAGTTGTTGGCCAGCATTCAGGGTGAAAGGTGTTTTCTACACTGGACTTGTCTAATACATATCATCAGATTTTACTACATCGAGATTCAAAGCATCTCACCTCGTTTATCACACCCAAGGGAGCATTTCGATTTTTACGAATGCCATTTGGCCTGGCATCTGCCTCAGCTGTTTTCCAAAGGATTATGCAGAGTTTGTTGGGTGAGGTTAAGAATGTAAAAAATGTTTAGGATGATGTGCTGGTATGGGCAGAAAGTGGAATGGAACACGATGAGGTGTTGAGAAAGGTGTGTTCGATTTTGGAAGAGGCAGGCTTGAGTGTGGAGATGAAGTGCAAGTTTGAGCGACAGAGTGTGGAGTATCTGGGTCATACGGTTTCTGGGGAAGGAATAAAACCAAGGGTAGGATTGATGGAAGCGATTGAAAGGGCACTGAGTCCGAGGGATAAAGATTAGCTGAGATTGTTCTTAGGTCTAGCAGAGTACTATGCGAAATTCGTGAAGAATTTAGCAGACATGGCTCAACCCCTGCGTGTGTTGATGAAGAAAAACCAGAAGTTTGAGTGGTTGGAAGGTTGTCAGCAAGCGTTTGTTGAGTTGAAGAAGAACATTATCAATGCCGTGGAATTGTAACCATTTGTGACGGGCAACCATTCAATTATATCCACAGATGCTAGTATGTATGGTTTGGGGGCAGTATTGATGCAAGTGAGGAAGGGTAAGGAACACTTGATTGCGTTTGCCTCGAGGACACTAAGAGGGGTGGAAGCTACATATTCTGCGATCGAGAAGGAGGCTCTTGCTTGTTGGTGGGGGGTCCAGCATTTCAGGAATTATGTGTGGGGAAGAAGATTTGATTTATGGACGGACCACAAATCTTGGGTGGACATTTTCCCAACAAAGGGTGCCAGCCGTGTGTCACCTCAAATAGAAAATGGTTGTATAGGTTACACAAGTATGATTTTGTTACTAAATATGTTCCGGGCATGGCAAATGTGAATGTAGTTTGTCTTTCTAGACTACCAATTGAAGGGATGGAGAATGATGAAGATGAGGATTGGGTTGTGGCAGACATACATGCCATTGAATTGAAGGCTGTAGGGGAGGATGTGTGGAAGACAGCAGTGATGGAGGATGAAGTGATGCAAACACTGAAAACTAATTTTGATAAACATTGGTGGGAATTAGGAGAGGATGTGGTAGATGTTATATCTAATTTTAAGAGCATGTGGTCAGAGTTATCTGAACAGGATGGTGTATTGAAGAGGGGCGACAGAGTGACTGTGCCGCATAAGTTAAGGGAGAAAGTATTGGGAGTTTTGCATGAAGGGCATGGTGGTATGTCGGGTATGAAGAGAAAGGCTAGAGAGGATTTTTGGTGGCCAGGCATGGATCGTGATGTTGAAAGGATTGTTAGAAATTGTTTGAGTTGTACATGCAGTGACAAAACGCATGTGGGGAAGAGTACTTCCGTAATTCCCATACCATTTCCACGTGAGCCATGGCAAAAAGTGGGTATGGATGTGTGTGGTCCATTTGACTTGGAGGGAAATGGCAAAACCTATGCTATTGTGATGATGGATTACCACTTGAAGTGGTCAGAGGTCAGTTTAGTGCGTAATGTTAGATCAGATGTGGTCATTGAGTTTTGTGAGGAGATATGGAAATGGGAAAGTTATCCAGAAGTGTTGGTAACCGATAATGGTCCACAATTTACGTCGAGTGAGTTGCAAATTATTTAGAGTGTTGTGGGGTTAAGCATATTAAAACTGCCATTGCACATCCCAGGGAGAATGGTCTGGTGAAAAGATTTAACAGAGTGTTGGGGGAGTGCATTCAGTTGACATTGCAGAATGGGTTGAATTGGAAGAAGGAAATCAATGATATGTTGTGGAGCTATCGAACCACTCCACATTCCCTTACTATGGAGACCCCGTTGATGTTGTAGAAGGGGAGGAAACCCTGCACCAAAGCTGTACCAGGTTGGATGGGCAAGGCAGTTAGGGGAAGAGTGAATAAGGAAAGTTTAGTGAGTCGTGTGACGGAAATGCAAGGACAGTATGAAGGTAAAGGACAGTGGTGTGGTGGAGTGTAAATTGGCAGTTGGTGATTGTGTGAGAATGAAAGTTTGGGATAAAACAAAGAAAGGTTTGTCCAAATGGTCTGTGCCCAAACGAATAACGAAGGTGAGAGGGTATAGTGTGGTGTTGGAGGATGGAAGGAGATGGAATGTGGATAGTGTGGTGAAGTGCAATGAGTTGGAGTTAAGGAGGTGGAATGATGATGTAAGTGAGGGTGGAATTGCAGAGAGTGGTACGGGGTGGAAGGAAAAGGATAAAAGAGTCATGAAGAGGCCGGAGTATTTGAAAGATTACGTGGTCTAGATAGCAACATTTATAGATAGTCAAAGATTAGTGGTATTCAGCATATGAGGTACTTTTATGTTTACCAACTGTTATTGTTAGTCTGTTTTGTGTTATTTTTATTTATTATTATAGCATTAGTATCTTTATTTAATTTTGAGAGGGAGATATGTTGGGTTATGCTGTAGAATGTTAGTCATGTAACTATTGCTAAGCAACATGTTGGAATGTGTAAGGAAGCAGTTGCCCATTGGAACTGCCAGGGTTGGTAGCATCCTGCTTAATGGAAATAAAGCTTGGAAGCACTTGGAATTGTGTCTTTTTCACCCAGGATGTTTGGGTGACCCACAAAATACTTAATAAACTCAAATAAATCTTGACAAAACACATATTTTTTCATTTGGAAAGTTGGGTTTTAGGCCTTTTTGCACTTGGATAACAAGCACAATGCAAATGTGTTGGTTCATTGATATCAAGGTACACTTATTGATCATAGAATCTCATGCACTGCCACATATGACTGCTGTGCCTCTCAAAGGGATGGACCTGCAGAAAGGACATGACCAGGTCTGGAAACTAAGCACTACATCGGAGAATTGGTCCTGTAGAAGAGGCGTGCCTTTGCCTCACCTCCAATCACAGATAAGTCAGGCTCCTAGTGCCTTACGTCGCCTCCTGCAGCCAGTCTGCTACAGCCCCCAGTTTGTCCTGCTCCAAAACATTCCTGCCTAAATAAACCATAACAGGGTAAGCCCTTTCATGCTGTTTCATCTCAATAATTTTAAAGCTTGATTTCTTACAGTTCCTGTCACTGTCATTAAGTTGTGTGTAGATCATGTCCCGATCCTATCTTGGGCCGCTTCCCTGAGCACAAGAGCAATGGTAATATGGACAAGTATGAGAGTGTGAAATTATGAGAGTGAGTGGGAGTAAGAATAAGTGTGAGTGACAAAGAATAAGTGTTAAGCAGTGTGAAGAAGTTAAAGTAAGGGAGTTTGACTGAGAATAAATGAATGTGAGAGAGAAAGAGAGAATAAGAATGAGTGAGTGAATGTAAGTGAGCAGGTGTTTTAGTGAGAGTGTGCATGTGAGTGTAGTGCGCTTGTGAATCTGCAGTACGGGAATACTCCGCCCACTCAAACTTTCTGAAAGAAAATGGGTTCGCTGGCTGGAATTGCATACGAGTATCATACTCCACCAATGTCAAAGATCACCAGCCACCACTGATTTGTGGTATAATGGATGAAGTCATTTTTCCCTTTGTGACATACCCAATAATACATTGATGGAGAGCCTCAAGTAAGGTTACCTCAAAGTATCTTTACACTATTGAAAGCTCATATAAACAAATCCCTAAAGTGCTACACAATGTGGAGCACTTGTGGGGATGGTATAGATTTAGCAGCCACTAGCAGGGGCATTTAGAAAAGAGCAAAGGGAGTTTCACTGACCAAAGGAAGGCTCTTCAGCTCCACTCATGGGAATAAGGGTAAGTCAGGTTTTCACTTGGCCAAGACAAGTCATTGTGAACGGGGTCCCACTGCTTAAATTTGGGACAGAGCACACTTAAACCTGATTTAAGATGTGGCCTAGGACCCTCATTAGGTTGTCTGTAATAATCAACTACTCCAACTGAAATGAGTGAAGTCACTGACCACAATGATGTTGCACTAGTGCTCATGAGTGGTGGTGCACACTGGTTTACTGTTCAAATGTTCTCTAAACCAGCCACGCAATATGTAATAGAGAATCACACTGGGACTTTGAGGTTTGACAAAATTCATGTGGTGCACTTTTAAATAATGATGCTAAATGTGTATCATAGAATACAGAGTGCAGAACATTCTTTGAAACAGAGGGCCTATTCGTAAAGTACAATGTGGTCTTAAACATACATTTGTGACCAACTACCACTTTTTTAAACCTGCTGAAGTAAATCTCTTTCCAGTGTGGGAATGGGAATGGATCATATATAGATTTGCTGGGGATGTAGAGGAAGAGGTTCCTCCACTTTAAAAAATATTTTTGCTGCGCAAAAATTTGAATTTACACAGGGGCTCCAATTCTCCCTTTACGGAATTCTCTGCAATGAAGAACTACACACAACAAGAAAAGAATCCTTCTAGGAATGTTTCATTACCATCCTAGAATAGTCATAAAAGCCATTGCCTGATACAGCCTACCATGTGTAACCTGGGAACATCTGTGAATTCCAGAAATTTCTAAATGTTCACTTGCAGGTAGTTGCATATTTTAGAAGTAGATTTACTGCTTCCTTTGTGAATTTACATGGCATGTAGAAAACATTTGAAACATAAAAGAGGGCATATAATAAATAACAATATTTTAGGTAGATTAGTATACAAAATGATAACAAAAGACCATAAATAGTTATCTTGTCTGGCAAAAGTGGGCATGTTGTTTATTGAGATCTACTTTCTGACACAGACACTGTAAATAGTAGACCCAGGAAAAAGCCAAATGAATCGAAGTTGATGCTCGTAGAGTCTTCCCACTAGAAGCAAATGGTGATACCCAGGATGGTGATGATGATGGAGTTGGCACACTCACCGAAGGTTGCTATATCTGGATTCCCATGGCAGAAAGACAATGAGAATAATAGATTTTAGGGCAAAGACAGCAAAATTTGATCCAATAAGATACAAATACAAGCACTGGCAATATGAAATTAGACCCAGATTTACAAAGACTTTGTGTCAGGTTTGCATTACCTTTTTAACATGCAAAGAGTTGTGTTCTTATTTACAATCCAATTCAAATTGCAATTTGCATTGGATTGTAACCAAAAGTAACGCAAAGCTGTGCAATGTGCTGCCTTGAATTACTTTACATTAAGGTGGCGTTCCATGGGTGGTGCATCGGTATTCCCATGAAACCACCCACTGATTTTGACTCCAATCCTTATCTACAAGGAATTGTAGATAGGGATTTGCTTCAAAATCACGTGCCTCGTTGAGGCAGGCATAATGAGGGGAAATGATTTAATTCTCCTCGTTTTTCTTTCTTTGCTTGTGTACTACTCTTTAGAGCACACATACAAAGAGGGAAATATGCCTTAAAGCATATTTTACTCACAGGAAGGACCCCCTTCCTGTACAAAAATTATTCTTACCACAGTGCAGATGATGCACTATGATGCAAGGGTGTCTGTGTTGGTGCCAATGGAGGGTGAGAGCACAACAGTACCCATTGTAGTATATATGGCTCCGCTCATGCAACGCAGCACAATAACATTAGATGATGCACTGAGTTGTGTGATTTCTTAGTAAATATGGACCTTGTTGTATTAGTGGCAGGGCAATGTAACTCGAACATGATCTGTTGCACCACTAAAGGACAGAGTTGATAAAGCAATAGGGACATTAACCATCTGCTTATAATCACAACTTTCACATTTTGTAACACATCACAACCCTGTGATCCAAGCCGGGAACTTGATTACTACTTTTGTAGTATGGGGGGGGGGGTGGTGAAAAGAATTTGAGCAGAGTGCCCAGATTTTCACAACATATTAGGAATCAGACGGAGACATCGATGTTCAAACAAACAGCCTTCATCGGTCGGGAAGGAAATCTACTTCAAAAGATATAAATTACAATAACAACTGCTAAAAACAATTATTACGTTTTTTCTTTTTTTGTCTATCATTAATAACAAGTATTTTGGGGGGTATTTATTTTAGAGTGCCAACCTAGCTGCATGGGGCGCTCAATCTATCATTTTCAGAAACAAGACTCACCATGACATATATAAAGTTCTTTTCCAAAGGATATGAATTTTTGACATCAAAATGATTGATTTGAAATCCATCAGCTGCTGCCTGACCAAACTACGCATCACCGCAACAACACAATAACTTATGCAAATAGCTTTTACTGTTGAAAGCGCAAAGGCTCGTTTCCGTCCATGAGGTGTCAGACACCAGTAGTGAACTTACCGCCAGTTTCCACAGCAGGGAACGTCTGAATGCCATCACACAGGGCCTCAACGTGAGCTCCGAACCTGCTCAGATCTTCGATTGGTGTTTGCCAGGCAGAGTACTTCAGAGTCACAGGAACAGGCTGAATGAAAGCAGGAGTAAAGTAGGGTATATGTTACTTGTTAAATGTATTCCTTTTCCCTGCTCGTAGGAATTCAGAACATGGCATGGTATTTTGACATGCACAAAAGGAGAGCAATTGCATAGGACTGGCACACGTGGCAGGGCTTTTTTTGTGATAACGTGCATGTTACATACAAACCAGCCCATGTTGTATGATAATCATGACTGCAATATTTGTTTAGAGTGTACATGTGAAAGGCTTAGGGCCTAGAGAACCAGAGTGTGCGAGAAAACTATATTATCTTATAAACGGACTGACATTAGAAACGCTAACGAAAGTAACAGAAATGCAGCAAAGAGGAAATATTTCGCATGATGTTTACAAATCTACATGTAGTGAGCAAGATTAGAAGACCGACCAGCCCAGAACAGAGCTAATATGGAAGGACGCATGTTTTGATTTGGGGTATGCAACATTTGCATAATTTGTTTTTGCCTAATTAAGTGACATTTGATCAGAATTGGTCAAAATTGCTTGTAATGACGCAAAATGAAAATCCATCGTTTTATTCTATACTTTAGCAAGAACTACTTTTTTGAGTCAATATTTGGTGCAATAACCATTTAAAAACAACTGCCTCTTTCTTGTGTTTTGTTTTTCCTGTACGTTCGCTGTAAATTTCTACCAGGAATGGTGCATTTGTGGTATAAAATTTGACAGCGAGTGATGTTTAGCTGTACAATGTGGCTTAATAGAACCATTTGAGAATTTCACGTAACAAGCATTATGTGAAATTCCCATAATCATGCAAATTGTGTTGGAATAATTTGAATTTCACATAGGACCTGCTTTGATACAATTCCTTGCTTTTGGTATATGTCTCTAAGACTGGCTACTTGGGAAGAATCAGGAGAGCTGATATCCAACTGTAAGCCTAAAGGCCTCTTAGAGGTATGCAGGGATAAATCATGGCTTGGCATAAAATAGTGAGGGGAGGTACTCATTATTCAGCCAGTACTATAATTAGGAGGCTAATAATATAGATATAAAATGTAGGTAGAGGTTAGAGTAATTATTAAAGATAGTTGAGATATGCGATGTAAAACAAGTTGGGGTTTTCCAATATTCATCTTGTTTTATATTAGGGCTACTGAAATAACAATACTAGTTTCTATCATTCTGATACACAAAGTAAAGTTTGTGTGCTGATTACACATAATAAATAACTAATCTTTCTAAACACCAGTTTCTTTGTGTGCTTACTGGTTTCAGGGATCAGAGTGTGGTTCCGTGTAACTACAAATAACCCCTGTCGATAACAGTAGCTCTGCAGCATTGCCTGACTCATAACACTCTAGAGGAGCCTAACTTTGTATAGACAAGAATGAGAGACACCTGCCTAATTTCCTCTTCTCCTAAGAGGAAACATTAACCAAACACTCCTTGGGGCTAAGAAAATCTTTCTGCATGTACTACAGGCATCAGAAAGGGGAGTGTCAGTGGGAATTGACAGAATATCTGGATCTCATACAAACTGTCAATACTTAGAGTTCTGGTTTAAACAATGCACCATGTTGCTAGCTAATTTATCCGCTGTCATTCTGCAGTTGTGACTGAAATAAGTAGAAAATAATCTTTAGTTGATATATGTAATGTGATAATACAATCTCCAGTTTTTGCTTGTATACCTTTCTTTATCTTGAAATATGGTCCTTCTTTTAACCACAGCATGCCCCACAGCTTGACCACTTGCGCAAATCTAATAATACCATTAGTCTTCCATTTTGTGTTCTTTATGGTCTTTCTCCTAGTGCTGTACATTGTCTGCTTCTCATTTGCCACTCTAGCAACATTCTTTAATCTCAAACGGATTTCCCTATGGAATTTCAGTACTATGTCAGATATCTGGTTTGATTAAAGTGCAAGCACTCATCGTTTTTGTACCAGCTCTTCTATAATGTAATGTACGGTTACATTAAACAGCTCTGTGCGGAAAAAACAGATGTTTCAGATCCATATTTGACATCTCTTGTTTTGAAGATAGCCCAATTTTCCCGTTCCATAATTTTTGTTGTCTTTAATTTATTCAGTTCCCAGCCCAGTTTACTTGCCTCCTTGTACAAGACGTCGTCTGACACGAACGGAGGCATCGGAAGACTACAACCACCTCTTTTCTTAATCCCTTTCTGTAGTCACTGAGCGACACACCCACACAAGAGATTTCTTGCACTGATGCACATGGTTAATAGTATGGTCCTTGCTTGATATACTGAACCGAAGGATGGCGCAGGGTTTTGCTCCTCCGCGAGTTTCAATTTTCGGCCAATTTTCAACCCAGTGCACATTCCTCTACCAAATAACCGACACATCTCTCAATTGGTAACTTTGTCAGTGCTGCTATCTGCTATCTCTCCTCACCCTATTGTAAGTGACTGCATTCAAATAAATAATAAGTACACAGGGAAGCTAATCACAATATTTGGTTGCAAATGCAATGTCCTTATATTGAAACAGTGAAGTAACTGAAAAGATAAATTATTCCATAGGTCGAGATGTTAATTTGTATATGATATATTTATTAAATCATGTCATTGACATGTTGAAACAGACAATCAGAAAGTACAAAATTAAGATTCAGAAAGGAAATTGAGAGTGATTTAGAATAGTTCAGTAAAAAAAAAATCCTATCCATGCCTTAGTCAAGTGCCTTACTGAGTGTCAGCTGCAAATTTGCTATACTACTAGAGGATAAGTGTATCTGTGAAGGGAGCTGTGTTCGTATCACTCATTGGTTTTTGAAAAGTAGGTGTTCTTAGCAGGCCCTACTTTAATATGCTGAAAGGCAAGTGTTTGTAGTGTAATTTATCAAACGCTGAAAATCAAAATCCTGGCCCATATTCTACAATGTATTGGCCATCTAGTATTTGCGTTAATATAGTGATGGTTCCTCATTTGGGGGATTGAGCAACGGACAGCAGCAACTCTCCTGTCACTGTAGATGGCCTGAGACCAGCAGCCAGTTCACATAAACAAAACTATATATAAAACCAATGTGAAAAAAAGGAAGAGGTCCCCATGAAGTCTGCACATTTGAAATGCCCCTGTTCATTGCATCCAGGGGTCCCTAGAAGAAATATGAGATCAGCTGGAGTTTCTCTGTCCTGTATCCCCACCTTTAAAAAGGTGCACACTGTAGGGGGGTCCTACAGTGTCTTGGTCGCTAAAATGTGGAACTCTCTTCCCTTATCACTTAGGCAGGAAACCTCTGAGATAGTTTTCCGGAAGAATCTGAAAACCTGGTTCGTCAGACACATCTAACATAGCTCCTGTGTGGCCATTCTGTTCTGAACTCTTAGGAGCAAATCCTTAGCCCTAGGACACCTCTTGCGAGGTAACCATGGTCCCTATAAGTCACTTTACTATTATTATTGTTAGAAATTGGGTCTTTGGTTGGCAGTCAGGTTACCCCCTGTCCAAGCAAGGACCCTCACTCTAATCAGGGTAAAGGAGAATCACCCTCAGCTAACCCCTGCTCACCTCCTTTGTAGCTTGGCAAGAGCGGGCAGGCTTAACTTCAGAGTGCTAGGTGTAAAGTATTTGTACCAACACACACAGTAACTTAATGAAAACACTACAAAATCACACAACACGGCTTTAGAAAAATAGAAAATATTTATCTAAACAAAACAAGACCAAAATGACAAAAATCCAGCATACACAAGTCAAGTTATTGATTAAAATGCAAAAAGAGTCTTAAATCTTTGAGGAAACAGGTAGAACACTGTTAGCGTTGAAAAGTACCTGGATCAAGTCAAAATAACACGTACAGATGAGGGTGCGTAAAAAAAGGTAAGCGTGCGTCGATTTCTCACCCGCAAGCGAGCTCGTGCGTCATTTCTCCTTCTCCGGTCGGACCGGTGTGCGTCGTTTTTCCTCCCTGCAGGAGAGCGATGCAGCGATTCGGGCAGCACTCGGGTCTGGGCAGGCGTTGCATCATTTTTCTGCACCCAGCAAGGTTTGAATCTAAAATCCTGCCGCACGGTCTCAGCGAAACCGCGCAATGTGGGTTGCCACGTTAACAGCCTCTGTCAGTGGGTGTGAGCGTTGTTCTTCCAGCTCTGTGCGTCGATTTTCCAGTTGCGATGCCGGTAGAACCCCAGGAACTGGATAGGGCACCACGTGGCAGGAGCCTCAGCAGAGAGTCCAGGTGCTGACAGGAGAACTCTTTGATGGCCCTGAGACTTCAACAATAGGAGGCAAGTCCAGGACAAGCCCTTGGAGATTTCTTCACAAGCAGGAAGGCACACAAAGTCCAGTCTTTGTCCTCTTTCACAGGCAGAAGCAGCAACTGCAGGATATCTCCACAAAGCACAGTTTCAGGCAGGGCAGCACTTCTTCTCAGCTCTTCAGCTCTTCTCCAGGCAGAGGTTCCTCTTGATGTCCAGAAGTGATCTAAAGTCCGTGATTTTGGGTGCCCTTCCTATAGCCATTTTGCGCTTTGAAGTAGGCTTACTTCAACGAAAAGTCTCTCTTGTTGTGAAATCCTGCCTTGCCCAGGCCAGGCCACAGACACACACCAGGGGGTTGGTGACTGTATTGTGTGAGGGCAGGCGCAGCCCTTTCAGGTGTAAGTGACCACTCCTCCTCTCCCTCCTAGCACAGATGGGCCATCAGGAAATGCAGACTACACCCCAGCTCCCTTTGTGTCACTGTCTAGAGAGAGGTGCAAACAGCCCAACTGTCAAACTGACCCAGACAGGGAATCCACAAACAGGCAGAGTCACAGAAATGGTTTAAGCAAGAAAACGCCCACTTTCTAAAAGTGGCATTTTCAAACACACAATCTTAAAACCAATTTTACTAAAAGATGTATTTCAAAATTGTGAACTCAGGGACCCCAAACTCCACATGTCTATCTGCCTCCAAAGGGAATCTACTCTTTAATGATTTTTAAGAGTAGCCCCCATGTTAACCTATGAGAGAGATAGGCCTTGCAACATTGAAAAACGAACTTGGCAGTATTTCACTGTCAGGACATATAAAACACATTAGTATATGTCCTACCGTAATCATACACTGCACCCTGCCCATGGGGCTACCTAGGGCCTACCTTAGGGGTGTCTTATATGTAAGAAGAGAGAAGGTTTAGGCCTGGCAAGTGGGTACATTTGCCAAGTCGAAGGCAGTTTAAAACTGTACACACAGACACTGCAGTGGCATGTCTGAGCCATGTTTACAGAGCTAGTAATGTGGGTGGCACAGCCAGTGCTGCAGGCCCACTAGTAGCATTTGATTTACAGGCCCTGGGCACCTCTAGTGCACTGTACTAGGGACTTACCAGTAAATCAAACATGGCAATCATGGAAATCCAATTACATACACATTTTGTACAGGAGCACTTGCACTTTAGCACTGGATAGCAGTGGCAAAGTGCCCAGGGTAACAAAAACAGCAAAAATAGAGTCCAGCACACATCAACAAACTTGGAAACAGAGGCAAAAAGTTAGGGGAAACCACGCCAAGGATGAAAAGTCTAACAATGATTTATTAGCAGGTACGGAACTTGGGCCTGATTTACACTTTGGCAGACAGACTATGTACCATCGCCATTGCAGAGTTCTTTACTCTCACTGACAAATTTAGCGATGCCTGCCAGCCCAGCTGATATCTCTTGCATTTCCAGGAACTGCTGTCACAGAAGTTCCTGTAAATGCACTGAAGGTTTGGCCAACAGCTCCTTCCATAGGATTGAAGCCTATGGCAAATTTACAACATTTTGTATATTTAAAAAAACTAAATACCAATGCTGGTTTATGTTTTTGAAAATAAAAATAAAAAACAATGACCCCCCTGGCCATGGGAGGTTTGTCCCATGGCGTGGAGCTCGATTAAAGTAGTTTGCGTTCACATACTATCACAATTTGTATGGTGGTATGTGAAAGCAAAAAATGGCCTTTTTTTTTTCACCCACTCTAATACGGCTGGCAGACACCTCTAATGCCCCTTACTCGTGGGACATTTCTGGTGTGAATTTTTAGCCGAGATGGAATAACCTCCACCCTCCTCATAATAAAATTCTGCCCAACTAAAAAATAGATGAGCAAAACGTTCCTTTGTGCTCACACGCAGTGATTTACTATTTGTACAAGGGTTCTATGGGGATGGCCATTCTCTGTTCAGTCAACATTGCTGCGAAACTCTGAATACATTCAGCACATGCAACATTCCTTAAATGTAGGAACACACGTGTCTCTTCAGCCAGTAGATGGTGAACAGTGTAAAGGACAAAAAATGGATGTGCAATATTTATAACAATGCAAACACTGGATACATTTCAGCTGTGGAAATTTTGGCTGCAAACAATTCATGCCAAGAATATGACTTTATATTGCCCAGCTTTACATTCACCTGCTTGTCGAATTGCTCAGCACTGGGGAACACTGAGCTCTTCAGTGGGATCACAACACAAGCTCTCCTGGAAAATAGTCTTGTGGCAATGAATCCCTGAAATTAGAAAAACAACCGACTTCAGGCTAATCAGAACAAGATCATTCTTCATCCTAAGAAATGCTTCGCAAATCACGCAATTAGAAGATTATTGGTTTTCACAGAAATGCCATACACAATAAAAAGAGTGTTAGAATTTATTTTTAAATGTGAAAATAAGATTTCTAATCTGGTTTCTTGAAAAGTTAGAAATCATGTTTATCTTGGGTGCAATGGTCTAGTCATGGTAGAGAGGCATTACAAAGAAGGTAGTTAGAAAAGACACACATTGAAGTTTGTTTTGTTTCGTGTACTTGCAGTATACCCTGTGATTTTGATTTCTTCCTCACTAATAACCTACTCTCTAACAAGTCCCTCATTCAGACATTGGTCTGCTCATATTGCAAGCTACTAGAAGGAATAGAATAGCGATGCTTAACCTGTTGACTGGGGACGCCGGAAGGTCCGCACCACCTACAGAGAAGGTGCTCTACTACTTAGAAAATGATAACACATTAACAGATGAATAAAGTACATATACATAAAGAAGCAAATGTAAAACTGACATTTTTTAAATGTTCCTTAAAAGCGAAGACATTTGAAATTGGAGGCTAAAAAAGAAGTTGGTGTGCTCAGAATGATTCGTTGGAGCAGTGCACATGCATGAAACTGAATATATGATGGACAACTGGAGGTCTCAGTTGAATTTAGAAAATCCCTAACTTTCCCCTAGAAATGAAAGTTTTTTTTTTATATATATGAATTAAATAAAACTTTTCAGCATTTGAGTATTTGTGTATGTGCTTGATGAATGCCTGTTTCTACATTGTTGTATAATGTCTTGAGGTTCAATTAATTGAAATTCCTCAAGCCAGGGCCCTGACTTCCAGTGAAGACTCAGTATGGGTCCCCACATTCCAGTAATGACTTAGTGGGGGACCCCGGATTCTCATAATGATAAATTAGGGGTCCCCAGATTACAGTAATGATTAGGTGGAGGTCAATGGAAGTCAAAAGGTGAAGAAACACTAACAGAGATGGTCATATAGGCAATTGGAGTGGCCAGAGCTTCACTAGTAGAGGTCTACTTGCCACAGTTAGAGATCCTCGTCTGCCCAGATGGGGAACTCTGAAGCCCGTGCAGCTGCTGGTGCTGTGATTGCAGTGACAGATGTGAACTTTGCAAATCGAAGTGCCATATTTGTTGCACTCACTTGGCAAAGTACTTTCTTCCAGAAACAAACTTCTGAAGCAAGTGTTTGCTTTTGGGAAAACACTAAAGACACTGATAAACAGGGATTTTTATTCCTGTGCATCAGGTACATTAATTGATTACCTGCCCGGGACCATGATGCTTTGCCATGGAGGTCTTGCCATTCCTGAGGTCATCATGCAAACTTGGCAGTGCAGGGTAAGGAAATTTAGTAAATAAGCTGCTCTTCTTAAATAAGATAGGAGGTAACCATCACTATGAAATGGTGGCCCTGTTATGAACTCTCTGCCACGTCAATGTTTTGTGCAAGCGAGTCAATAGACACTCTGGTGGTAACCCTGATGTTTCCTTCTCTTGTAAAAAGTGTGAGATGAACCACAAGCAGGAAAAGCGCCAATTTCTGGTGGGTCTCCCACTCCAGTAAACCCAAAGTGACTCCCAGAGTACGCTTTTGATTTCCCTCAGCCTCTACATCCCTTCCCTGCACACAATTCTAAAAAACATACATATATAGTATTTTATGAATTCTCCCCATGCATACCCTGTATGCCTAGTGTTCTGAAGTAAGCAGATGAGACGTAAATAAATAAATAAATATATTAAGCCCCTCAGATTTTGACACAAATATAACATTGTGCTTTCATATCTGAGAAGAAACCTACATAACTAGCATATTTCTAACCTGCAATGATCTCAGAATGTTCAGTAGTGTGGCTGCATACTAGCAAAAAAATTGCCTTGAGATCTCAACAGGTATTGGTATTCAAACTTTACTTTTAGCACAAGAACATTTTTCATTTTCTGAATCTGCACTATTGTCGGTAATGGGACTCCTCCATATTGATGATCACAGCAAGGCAATAGAAGTATCAAGAGTCATGCCATTCTCATGTTTCTTCCATCAGTAGTTTTCTGTCCATCCTGTGGTCGATAAGGACAACTAGGTCCAGGAAATCCTTCTCTACCTCTAGTATTTGTTCATTAGCATAAACAATAAATGTATTTACTCTCATGCTCCAAGACACGATCTTTGACTTAGAAATAATTGTTTACTTTCAATCAACCAAACTATGCACAAAGGACATTAAATAATCCCAAAATATTTGTCAAAGTGATACATAAAAACAGTGATGTTGATTAAGGCTTGGCAAATTTTTTATTACAGCTTAGATGGGTGAATTCAAGGAGGTTTGCAGTTTGTATAGAAATGTGAAGTTCTCTAAGTTTGCCCAACGTGGCGTGGTTAAACTACACAAAGTCCCCACAGTTGAATGTCCTTTCCAACAGTTTTAGTCATCAGATCATAGCTATTTGCTGACTGTGCGGAACTTTTTCTCTGCTTCCCTATCCAATAGACTTCCTAGATCCCCACGTGCACTTCCAGGATCCTGGAAGTCCCCAGTGAAGACGTCATAAGACAATTGGGGGATCTTCTAGAATGGGGAACTGACCCAATGCAGCAGAGAGAAATTTATTGCTGTAGGTCAAGGTTGTTTTAAAAAACAAAACCTTTACCAAATTTGCCTTTAGTAATCTTGAAAGGCATTTTAAAAAACGATGTCAGTTTGTTTACACAGCGTTAATTTCTGTTTAACTGATAATGGGTTATTGTTGGACCCTTACTCCTACGGAGACTTTTTTCACATTTGTTACAAGATAGCGAAGGTCATTTATGTTGCGTTATAAAATTTACCTCTTGTTAAGTCCAAAGGCCCGAGAGATGCGCTTAGCGAGATGCCCAGTGTTACAATGAGCAACGGCTAGGTGTTCACAATTTACCTAGCTGTCATGCATTTCCTGTAACATAAGAAAGATCCCTCGCAAGTAATATGTACTAGTTAAGAGTCATTGTCGATCTGAAGTAGGCAGGTATTAGGGTATACTATAACATAATATATTTAGCTAAAGCAAACTATTTTAAATGATTCTCCAGAAGTGTCAGACTAAATGTGCCAGAGCAGTTACTTATAATAAAAAATACTTCCTCTCATGCTCCTTACAATTTACCAGCAACTCACGAATGTGTATTCACACGATGTACAAGGTGCTGCTGCATGTCACCAATAATGTATTTGAAATATATTGGCATCCATTTGTAGGGTTTGCGTTTAGCCAAATCACAAAGACTGATGCTTGACAGTGGCAGAATTTTTGTTTTTAAGATGCTATTTACTACTTCCACATCCTAGGCTCCCTTACTGCATTGTTTTGTGATTGTGTCTTTATGAAATTTAATCGGTGAAGCTCAAATTAATGTTTTCACTGATATACATATATGCTAGACCTGTCAGCTCTTGGTGTAGTTTCTCTGTCTTTTTGCTTCTGACCTCCTGTTTTTTAAAACCTGTACTGAATTTTGTATTTGCTGGCTTTAGGACACTGGGCACTTTTTCACTGATGACCAGTGCTAAAGTGCATGTGCTCTCTATCTAAATGGTATTGGTGATTGGCTTATCCATGATTGGCATATTTGATTTACTAGTAAGTACCTAGTATAGTGCACCAGGTGTGCCCAGGGCCTGTTAATAAAATGCTACTAGTGGGCCTGCAGCACTGATTGTGCACCCACACGAGTAGCCCTGCAAACATGTCTCAGGCCTGCCATTGCAGTGCCTGTGTGTGCAGTTGTCAACTGCTATTTCGTCCTGGCAAGAGCACCCACTTCCCAAGCCCAAACCTTCCCTTTTACTTCATGTAAGTAACCCATAAGGTAGGCCTAAGGGAGCCCAGTGGGCAAGGTGCGGTGTATTTAAAAGGTAGAACATGTACTGGTGTGTTTTACATGTCCTGATAGTGAAATACTGGTAAATTGTTTTTCACTATTGCAAGGCCTTTCTCTCCCATAAGGTAACATGGGAATTGCCTTGAAACATCTTTTAAGTGTAATGTCCCATTGGGAGCAGATAGTGATTACGAGTTTGGGGTCTCTGAACTCACAATTTAAAAATACATCTTTTGGTGAAGTTGGTTTTTAAATTGTAAGCTTGAAAATGCCACTTTTAAAAAGTGGGAATTTTCTTGTCTAACCTTTTTGTGCCTCTGCCTGTCTGTGGAATTCATGTGTGGGTCAAGATGACAGTTGGGCTGTTTGTGAATTAACTCTACATAGTCACACAAAGGGAGCTGTGGTGTGCCTTTCATATCCTGATGGGTCTTCCTGAGCTAGAGAGGTGGAAGGAGCTGACACTTGCACCCAAATAAGGCTGTGCCTGTCCTTACACAAAGCACTCTCCAACCCCATGCAGTATGTCTGGGGTCAGGGCAGGAAAGGCAGGGTCTTGCGCACTACAAAGACTTTTCTTTGAAGTTTGCCTTCTTCAAAGGCAGAAATGGGTATAAGTACTGCACCTCTGACCCCACAAAGGTAGAACACTTCTGGACTGAGGACATTCTGTCAGAAAGAAGAGCTGGATGCTGTTGGAGGGATTGCCACACTGCCTGCTGCTTTGCTTTGCTGACCTGCTGCTTGCTGCTTCTATCCTGGAAGAGAAAGGACTGGACTTTGCTTTCGCCATCCTGCTTCCAAAGGTTCTCCAAAGGCTTGGATTGAGCTTGCACCCTATTAAGAAGTCTCAGGGATATCACAGGCTTCATCTGCCTGGACCTGGGCTCTCTTGCTGAGAGTCCTGATTTGTCAAGTGGTGCCAAATCCAGTCCCTGGTCCCTTGGGAGTGAGTTCAGGTGTAACCAAGAAGAAACAAGCCCATTGACTCTAGAGCAACTCTGAAAGCAGCGCCACTGTCTGACTCCACAACGCAGCCTGCACTGGAGCCATGGTCCCTGCTGAGTGCAACAACCATGACCAATGCCGCAGGCCGATGTAGCTGCAGCATCTCTGATGTCCTGCCTCAGCATGAGTCCTGAGTGCCATGTCACCAGCATCTGTGATACCTGACTCTGATTCCGGCGCAGCACCTGTGACCCCGTGGTGTGATTGCAACACCACAAAGTGAACGCCTTGCATCTTGACCTGCTGGATTCATCGATCCCGTCGGATCATAAGAAACCAACGCCTTACCACTGACACCGTATCACCTGCCCTGCAGCCGTGAGGAGCTGACGCCTCCCCTCCCCTGCCTAGCAGTAACAAATTGATGCCATACCTCCCAGGTATCAGTAAGGAACCAATGCCACACCGGCTCCAGCCCTCACATCCCTGATTCTGTGCAATGCCTTTGTTTCCCCATTGTTTTCAATGGTTCTGTACCTGGGATTTGTGCAACTCTGTGACTGGCCCGCACTCCTTCACGTGTGGCATCAAACTGTTGAGAACAACTCCATCAAGAACTATTGTATTTCTAAGCATTATACTAAGATTTAGACTTTAAAAAATTGTATCTTTGCTTGACTATGTTTGATTTATTGTAGTTTTGTTTTTGTTTTACTCATATAAATATTGGTTATTTTTCTAAACTGGTGAGGAGTACCTTAGTGGTGTTTTCATTGTGTTACTCGGTGTGTGCGTACAAACACTTTACACATTGCCTCGGAGATAAGCCTGACTGCTCGTGCCAAGCTATCAAGGGGGTGAGCAGGGGTTATCTTAGCTGTGTTACTCCCTTACCCTGACTACAGTGAGGGTGCCTACTTGGACAGGGTGCAAACCACTTCCAACTAGAGGTCCCATTTCTAACAGTATATAATTAGAGTTCAAATGGCATTGATGAGCAACCTTTGCTCCAGTGGCTCGGCATTATTTAATATAATTGACCCCACACAGGACAAGGCAGTGAACCTCCTTTTGTGATAAACAACTGAGAAAGAGGGTCCCAGTTGTCTAAGTCTGAGTTCCTCTAATAGGGTACTGTATATTCCAACTGGAGGGAGAAATGTTTCTAGTGTTTTGAGGCTAGCTAATTAAGAACTGCTTTAAAATAACTTTTAAAAAGCTCCCAGTGACTTTCATAAAACCGTGATGATTCCAGTTTGCAGTGGTGCACTTGGAAATCAGGTGTGTAGCAAACTGGGCTTTTTTGCAGATGCCACCCCACTTTTCCCCCCCATTTGAACTGCTAGATGCTATTTTTTTACTCTAATAGCACACGGGGACCTGTTAACCAGGCCCCAGTGCCAGGGCTGTTTCCCCTAAAATAGGTACTGTGGTTTGGTAAACCCAACTGGCAAGGACCTTACCACCCCTGTAATGCCCTAATAAATGGTACCCTGGTGATGTCCCTAGAGGATGCCAACCAAGATTGCAGCTTTTTCTTTCCTTAGTGGGCTCTCTTGAGCCATTTGCTGCCAAGACAAAAGTCTACCTTCTTGCTGGTCATACTAACACTTACCCCAGGATGGAGACGAAGGACCTGGGCAGGAAGGAGATCGTACCTCCTTCCTCCCATGATGGCTAGCGTTTACAGTAATCAAGGCTGTGAGCCTCAACAGCTTAACTGCCCTTGATGTACAATCTCTTGTCGCCCACATAAGGACAAAGCCCTTTCCACCCTGTCCAGGCTGACAGACAGGGTAATTAGCTGTTCAGGAGGCATAAACCTCCAAAAGGCTAGCCACACTTTTTGGGTGGGCTAGGAGGTCTGTACAGCTGATGGAAGGTTCTGCCATGTTGGCAACCTTAAAAATAGCGGGTTCTGGATAGAAAAGTGATGCACTCTCATCAGAAGTTGTCACTTCAGGGGCAGACTAGCCACAGGGACCAGTAGCCCATTGGCCACTGTCCCTTACACCCTTAAAACCCCCTAACCCAGGATTTAAGGGGCTTCCCTGGCATCAAATCTCAGTTCTGACTTTAAATCAGAGAAGAAGCTTAAAGAAGATGCAGTCATCAACAACAGGACTTCGGACCCTGCTGCAGCGCAAGGAGAGGACACTTAAGTGCCCTGGGGAGACCATATACTGGAATTGTGTGATCGATGTGTGCCCGTCATGAAAACTCATTGCTCCAGTATATGCCAGAAAATAAAGCATACTCCCCTGACTGCTGGCACCAGTCACCTGCAACCGGAAGAAGAATTGTTGTGCTGCCTCTCCAGAAGTGCAACCTTTCGGGCCCCTCTTGAGCAATCCCAAAGAAAGTTGGTGACCTGCACCCCAGGAATGGTAGTGAGACTCTCACCAAGTTTTGAGCCGCTGCCACTTCCAGATGTCCTCCAGCTGACAAAGTAGCAGTGGACTATTTTTGTTGCTGCCAAGGCTTGTCTGTCACCAGCTCAGTAACTGACAGCTTCTCAGACATCACTGATTCCAGAACAGTTCCCCAGCATAGTGACCAATGTCGGCAATGACTCCAATCCTGAGAATCTGCATCTTGAAAGAGGCAACTTTGAGAGGAGCAGCAAAGCATCTTTGGTACTACCACTCCCCATCATTGACAGCTGCAAGGCCTCCTCTGCACCCTGAGCCGCTGGACTTGGTGGTGAAGTTCCAGCCGTGGAATCCAGGTCCTGGGACCCTTAAAGGCCTCTATGTTCCAAGGGTGGAGTGTGAGTTCAACCAAAAGAGGGCTTTTGTCAAGTGCTGCAGTTGACAGCGCCCACAGATCTTGTGTGCACCAACGACAGCCAGAGCCACTCTGCACCTGGACTCCTTGGGCAAGGAAACAAGAAACTGACTGTTGAGGCTTGGTCTATGGACCCACAAGACCTTAACTCCAAGTGGGTTCCCCGGAGTTCACCCTACAAAGGACGGATTGCACACTGTGTTTTACCCCATTTACTTAGATGGGAGTTGTTTGGCCATCAAAAGTACTCTATTTTTCAACACTTTAAAAATTCACAACTCCAGTTGTCTGTATGATAAAAGGTTTGTTTTGGTATCTAAATTAAGATGAAAATCTGCTTTATTTTTTTCAAATTGGTGTTGGATTTCTTTCAAGTCATGTCATATACTTATCTTCCATGTGGGTGTTGTGAAATGCTTTACACGTGTTCCTCTAAGTAGCGTGACTGCTCTTTGCCACACTACCAGGACTAAGCTAAGGTTTACTGGTGTGAACCCAAGGTCCACTTCTGCCACAATACTGCCACCTTGCTACAAGGTGCAGGGCACATTTCTGTCAGGGACCACTTTATCCAATTATGTAGAGCATAAAGTGGGGATGCCATTAACACAGGAGTGAAGAAAAGGTTTGAGCTGTATGGAGAAATAATATTTGCCTTTTAATGAGAATTTAACATAGAAATTCCAGCCAACCTACAGAGATGGCATCAAAAAGATATTAAGCGATTACAACATTTTAGTACTTGGTGAAGGCTCATATCTGCAATCAAATTACAAATAAATAATAGAATTTCATTCTTCACTCATGAAAGAGTGACAAGTTGAACTGTAAAGTGAAACAGAGACCAAATGGCCTAAAGCAAATAATTTTTATATATCCACTGATGTATCAAAAGAAACTGATGCACAGCCCATGATGTCACATTCTGAGTATCTGTTAAATATTTTCGAAATAAATGTTTACACTTCTTTCGTCAGTACCTTCCCACAAGTGATATGAGTGGGCAAAAATAGTGGGATCATGTGGCCAGAGCAAACTCAACAATAACACCTGAAGGGGATGACTAAGTATAGCCTGGTACTATACCAAGGATGCTGCTGCACAAGTGATACACTATTTACCAGACTCCATTTTACTGAACTGGTGGATCACAAGGCATGAAAGAAAGTAATGGGTGAATGGCTTTTAACTTTGAGTAGTAAGCATACTGAAGGGTAACAAAGGGACTTTCCACCATATTTTAAAACCACCTTCCAGGATTTGGAGTTTCTTACATACAACTGAATCCTTTTACAAGTATATATGTCTACATCAAGGGATACATGCCTTTGTCAACATAGTTCTCTCCTAGCTAGACTATACCTCGGACCATCTCTGTATGCAATTCTGAAGTTACAGAGTCCAGAAAGACAGCTACAATACTTCAAAATCTGAACTCATATTTTCCCTGAACTTAACTCTTTACAGTGGCTTCCTGTAACTAGAACTATCTCTTTTGAAGCAACGTACATATCTGACTGTGTTGATTCACAGCTCTGGATCTCTCTTCCTTCAGCACAAACTCTGTATCTATCATTGAACTGACAGCTTCAATCTAGGTTGGGCCAATCCCTCGTCATCTCGTTCATCTAAAATCTTGCAGTGATGGAAACTCCTTCTCAGATCAAACAGCTAAAATATGGACCTCTCTCCATGCTAAAATACCTGTACGCATTCATGACTGCCAGAAAGTGGGTTATTGATTTTGGGAGAAGGATGCTGACCAAGGAAATAAACAATATAGGACTCAGTGAAAATCTGCTCATCTCCTGGTATCAATGGCACAGGCAGCAGGCAATTCTCCAAAGAAATGAGTGTTACGTTCAAGTAGTGCCAGCAACTTTAAATTCAGGAAAACAACATAATGAAATTCCCAAACCAATTCAGACAAATAGAGAAATATTGATGGGAAAGAAGACACCAGAATGAGCAAAATTGAATAATGGGAATTGGAGATATGAATTTTAACATTTTGAGGTAAAAAGCAAGTGGAAAAAGTAAAGTACCATTGAAAAATATCAGCTCAGGGATGACAAGGACATGTGTGGGACTTCAGACCAACTGCGATTAAGCAATGTTTGCATACACAGACTGGGTCATCCCAGTCAAAGTTCTTCCTTCTGACTTAGTCTACTTTTCCTTCAGCAATCCTTAATCCAAAGATAAAACTGGTGAGCGTCCCTCAAAGTAAGATACATTTTCAATAAGATGGATTTCGTAGCTGTCTAGGTTCCTCCTGTCCTGGGATAGATTTGCTGTCTTGTCTTGGCCCAAGGTTTCACCTTCAGACTTTGACACTTTTTTGGTTCTCAAAATAATCTAATGTGCCTGGCTGGAAGCTGTAGCTGGGAAGGGTTTCACAAGGGTGACTACCTTTACTGTGAGGTCCCATTTCACCTGTTTAGGTGGTGGTAAGATGCCAGTCTTATTCCCACACTTGAGAGTCTTTTGAGATTTTTCCCACCTCATTGTGTCTACTTTCTTTTACAACACTACCACTTTGCTTTACTGTATAACTTCCCTGAAGTCCTAAATCCATAATGGCTAATCTCTTTTTCCTTCAGAATGACCCTCAAGTTCTCCCTAAACCACTCCCCTGTTTAGATCATATCTGCTTCCTCTGTCTCCAGTAGGGGCTGGGATTGAACTGAAGGAGATCATGTTAGCCCATGTTAGTCTGAGAGCTGCCCTTTGGTAAGACAAATGCTCCTGTACCCTTGTGAAGTGGCCAGGAGGCAACACTTTTCCCTTCCTGTGCCCAGGGACCATACTATTGTCCTCTGGAGAACAGGAGTGTGTACTGAGGCTCTGAGGTAAGATGAATGGCAAACCTGGGTCTAACTCAACTTTGGATCAGGCAGCACAAAGTACATTTTTGTTAAATATTGTTTTCACTAATATTATCATCAGTCTTGTTTCAACATTAAATTTGTGTTTTGTAAACTACGTGGGAAGTAACTTTGAATCAATTTACTGGCATTGTCCTGGTTGAAAATAGAAATTATGGAGAACCTAGCTAAACCTTCATAATGAAAACAATTGTGGGCATTTAGGCCTTGGGAGGGCATTAAGACCAACCATGTAGTATGCCACTATGTTATATGTTAAGGGCACAGCCACATGGGCTTACAGTGCTTGTTTAAGGTGGTACTTATTAATATGTAATATTGGTTTTCCAACATGACAAATGCACTTTTCCTTTCCTGTGTCTTTGGAGTGCTTTTAGACTGTAGCCCAGACAAAGCACAGTGGTATTCTTGACAGCCATATATTTTTGCTATATGTGTTGGTGGTGTAAATACACACTGCAGCCCCCATATGACATTTAACTCTCAAGCCATCAATGCATGAGCCATTAGTGCATGTATTTTCAACCATGGCCTTACAGGAAAGATCAATAGACAAATTGGAAGAAAACAATTTTGAAAGTACAATCTTAGGACCAGAGTACACACACAGTGCACAGTGTCCTAATATCAGCAAACATAGGGTCCAGAAAAGGGAGGAAACTACATACAGAAAAGGCACCACTCCTACAGTGACTACGGGCCTGATTACGATTCTGGCAGTCACAAGACCTCCAGACTTGCAGTGGCCGTCGGACCACTGTGGCTGTGGGTCTCAGACTGCCATATTACAGGGTTGGCGGACCAACTGACCGCTATCTCTGGCAGGATCCAAAATCCCGACGTGGTGACAGTGGTCTTGGTTGTAATTGAGCAGGGCGGCGCTGAGCTCAGTGTTGCTGTGCTCATTACAACCTTGTTCTTCGCCAACCTTTTCATGGTGGTTCCCCCACCATGAAGAGGCTGGTGGAGAAAAAGTGCAGGGGCCCCACTGCCCAGCACTTTTGGAATGTGCACTGTCTGCTTTGCAGATAGTGTGCATTCCGAGGGTGCTCTCTATACAAGACAGCACTCTGCTCCTTTAAGGGAGTCAAGAGTTATCGAGTAGCACTGTTCCTGCCAGTCAGACCAGCGGGAACACTCTATTTCAAGGTTTCTGCTGGTCTGACCTTGTAATAGGGCAATGGGGGATGACACCACCATGGTGCTGGCCTCCTCCCTGCGAGTTTAGCAGTCCTGCGTTGGGGCCGCCAAACTCACAGTCAGGCCATATGTCTCTTCTAGCACTGTACTTTCACACCTCATGTACATGCACAGCAAAGCTACTGCACCATGTTTATTACATGTCTACAAACCTTACTTACTTCACCGAGCACCTCCCATATAGGTCTAACTATAACCACCACCCATTTCAAATATGCACTCTGAAAGAGAATCCAGCAACCCAATGCAAATAGGAGTTCTTTTTAACCCATTACTGATATGAAACTCAATATGAATGGTACAACACAAAGCAATACATACTGTGGTGTAGTCCAGGACAGTATCCCAGGAGTTCAAGCCAAAGTTGTTGCTAATGCTGATGACATTGTTTCCTTTGTCGATCTTCACTGAAGGATTTAAAACTTTGATGGCCTGAAAAAGAATCACAATTCATATCAATGCTCTATTTGATGATGTAAATGAACTGCAAAAGACGATGCAGGGAAGAAAATCAAGTCTCACACCTTTCTGTTTCCTGCCACCTCCATTTTATGGAGGTCTCATATCAATGATCACTGCTTGGAAGTCATCCTGGCCAAATGCTGATCAATTGCAATTTGAACATGTCTTAACATACTAACCCCTGATTCCCAATCTGATTATTCCAGCAAATAGACTGAACTCCAATTGCGGGATTTAAGATTTCTAAACGTAGGTGCTCATTGTGACTGAGGCGGGGGAAGACCGCAGAACACTGTGTTGGTGGCCACCAAAAGACCTCCAGCACAGCAGTCCTCAGACTGCCATATTGCGACTGATGGTGGCTTTCTGCCATTTTCAAAGTGGAAACTGCCAGCAGTCGGCAGTCTAGTGGTGGTTGCACTGGCGACACCGCCGCGCCAACAGAACACCGCCCGCCGTATTTCAATTTCGAAAATGGTGTGGCGGTGTTGTGTTGGCGGGCGCTGGCGGCAGTGCAAGCGCCAGGACCCATTCCCTCCTGGACGTCCACCTCAACAACCAGGTAAGGTCACCATCTAAAAGGGGAGGATGGGAGAGGGGGTGTTGTGTGTGTGCGCATGTGTGTGTGTGTGTATGGATTGGGGGAAGGGGAAGTGTTGTGATTGTGTGTGCAAGCGCAAGTGTAAGAGTGTTGTGAGTGTCAGTGGCTGCATGTGTGTCAGTTTGTGGAAGTGTGTGCATTTGGTGCGTGCATGTATGCGGGAGGGTGGGGGTAAGAACGGGGTGCACGGCTGGGGTGGTTATTACGGTGAGCGGAGAATGTTGTAAGGGAATGGGGGTAGCGGGCTCTTGGGTGGATGGGGGGTGGGGGAGTCATCTACTGATGTCAGGAATGCAAATTCCTGTCACCCGTAGCCTTTCGGCCAGGGATTTCATGGCAAAGCTACCGCCACAAAATCCCTGGAATATAGGGGACTCGTAATACCGCCAATGGTCTTTGTTGGACCGCCAGGTGGGAGATGCTCATCTCCGGCCCGGCGGTCAACCGCGCTGGTGGTAGGAATGGGAAAGTGGAGGTTTGGCTTTGGCGGACGAACCGCCACCGCAAGTGAGCCAGACTCATAATGAGGGCTATAATGTTAAAAGTAAAATAATTAGGTTACCCCTATTTTAAAATATTCTGTTTACTTGGAATAAAGTGGTATTTTTAAATCATTGGAATTTGCATTACATCGTCAAAAAGCCAGTTTCAAAACATAAATGCAAAATATTTGTGGTAAATGTGATTACCACAAAGTAGTCACTGCTTATATGTACCATATTGTCTCTAATTTCCAGTGTCACTGCAATTAGGTGCCAGTTGCTTCGGGTTCATATGGGCAATAGGGCAGAATCCTAATCCTAATCTTGTAAACTGCTAATTTGTGGAAAAGGCTGACATGTAAGGCCTTTGATTCGAATTTACGATTGGTATGCAGCTACGGAACTGGAAGGCACTACAGAAAGCTATTTCAAGGAAAAACAATAGGACGTCGCCAGTAAATACCCATCATCTGCCACGCTCTAACCTGTCTGATGTGGGTATTCTGCATTGAATCCAGTCAACTTTCCCACATATCGCTTTGAGTGAATTCACGCGGCCTGTTCAGAGGCTATGCCGCCCTTACTAGGACATTTTTTGCGAATTTAGTGCTTATGGCAGGTGTCTGACATAGAACACTTTAAACGGAAATCCTGAATAGCAGTTGCACGCCTACCTCACGCTGTCCATAAGTGTATTTACATTTTGCTCTAGAATTAAGGATTATAGTCCAGATACACTGCCCAGACAATCCTTAGAATTGCCGGTGGGAGTCTTAACAGGTGTTGCAATTGTGAGGAAACTTTTAGTGAGGTGGGCCCTTCCCTTATGGGAACTACCAGATCATTTCACATAGTGGGGTGACAGCTGTCACAAGCTACACACCAGGAATAAAATCAGTTGACTTTTAGTCAGATGCATTAGCAGTCACCTAACCCTTTGACAATATTTTCTGTGACAGAACAACTATTTTGTGAAAGACATTGCGCACATTATTGTGTTAAATTCGTGGCTCATGGTATTAATTATTGTGTAACATCTCAGTGGCATTTGAGTCTTTATTTTCCTTTACTTACATAATACATACTGGTACCATTTATATTTCTTCCTCTGCCAAATTCTATTTTAGCATTTATACTTGACTACTTGATATATATTTATTGTGTAAATAGTTCCAGAACCTAAAAAGCAAAGAAATGATGAAGCTAAGATCATCACAAAACCATGAGTGGTCCCAGTACCCATGACCTGAAATATGACATTGAAAGCGATGCTGTTCAAAAGATCAGTGATGATGTTACTGAAGAATCCACTCATGGCATAAAAGGCCACATTTCATGTGACATCACAGGTGATATCACATATCATCATTTATGGCATCACTAATGATGAATGACAGAAACTATAATTCATTTTACAAGCAACAACATTGTCAGAATCTGGCTTCCAAACATAGGCTCCAGACAATCAGTGTTTGCCAAAATGGTCACCAGTGCACACAGTGACAGATCGGTGAATTAATATGGAACACAGTCAATCAGTATTTGCAAACCTTGTCTACAGTAAGCACAATTAGTAAAGCAAAGCTCACAAGAGGGCAAAATATGCTACAGTAAACTGCAACAGCGTCCCAAAACAATTGTCTGCACTCAGTATTTTTGGCAAAAAATATGGGCTGTGGAGCAGTCTGTGTTTTGTAGGCCAGTGTGAAAATACATATTACAAATTCTTGTATCCGTTTTTCTGTGTTTGCCTTACCAGACCCTAGTTGCACACTTATTCCATAACCCCGGGGTCGAGATTTACAAAGAATTTGTGATGGGTTTGCTTTACTTTTTTAGAGCAGATCTAATTCAAAGTCAAGGTTAATATTTACAAACCAATGCAAATTACGATTTGTGTTGGTTTGTAGCCACGAGTAACTGTTTTTTCCTCTTTGCATGTAAAGAGGAAATTGCCTTTCAGCATAGCTTTTTTGTAGAAAGGGGCTACTTCCTGAAGAAGAACCATGCTGACCACAAATCAGACACACTTGCACCATGGCGCAGGGGTGCCAGAAGTGCCCCAGCGCAGAAAGAAAGCAGAACTGTGCTACTCCTTAGTAGATATGGTGCTGTTCTGCTTTTGCCTGTTCATGGAATGCAGCACAGCAAATGTACCACTTGTCCTGTGTTGTGTGAACTCTTTGTAAATCTGGGCCCTGCTGAATAAAGAAAGAGTTCATGTGTCTGCATTAGCTATATTCACCAGCAAGCAGTCATTTTTTCCCAAGAGAGGTCCTCTCGAACTCTGGCTGTGCAGATGCACAAAGTGCATGGAGTAGTTTGTTATTACACAAGAGGGGCATAGCAATATATAAAATATTCAGCAGAATGCAGGATGCAGTAAAGTGACATTTTCCGAGAGTGTGAACCACAGCATGCTTTGTATCACAACAGTCGGGTGCCTTCAAATGTTTTTATTTTACTCATCCACAGAAGTTTTGGCATAATAAAACCGGATCTCAAGTCCCTAAACCAGCCTTCATAACCGGAATAGAATAGGTTTTAACAACAATGCAGCAAAAATAATAATAATCATATTCACTGTCAAATTTGGAAATGTAAATAGCAAGGGAAAACACACAGCTCTAACCGGGCTTCTTAACTTGAATGATGACAATCCATATGGCATGGGCTCACTGATCATCCACAGTTTACTAAATACTTTCTTATAATCACATCTTTTGTTCTACAAAAATAAGGGAGCGTTCCAGACAGAGGTAAAGATAGGAGTAATGTAGTCACGTATTTCCTTCAGACTCCAAAGAAACCGGAGGCTGGAAAATAATTTCCTCATCCATTTGTCCTTTTTTATGTACTAACTTATTGTGTTTGTTTTTTAAACAAAGGTGAACATTAACACAATTATTGCCTTTCAAAAGCCATTACAAAAGATCTTGTCAATCATTCCAATCAAATATATGTTGCTGTATCAACACTGCATGCAGCCATGTGGTGTAACCTTGATGTTTCAGGTTTACTAACTGTTGAGGGATGATTTCAAAACACATAGAAATATATCTTATTTTTGATTGTTGCTTTTTATTCGCTCTACAATGTCTTGAGCATTGTCGAAGTGCACAACATTGTAGTGGATTCCAAAAATAACACAGTTGTTGTTCTAATCAGTTATTTGTACTGCTGGGGAAAATCAATAAATAAGTCTGACCTACAGATAATGATGACAGCCTGAGAACTTGGCTGGATTTTTACTATTCCTAATTTGAATATAGTGCATAAGTGGCAAAAATTGTGAACAAACGTACCTCGTTTGGGGCCGCATGTGTTTGGAAGACTCCCAAAAGAGCCACGACCAGGATCTAAAATAAAAGAAGTATGACAACTTTGATAAAAAGATCCATCCTGAGTTGTTACACATTTCCACCACAATTTACTTTTCTTAAAATTAGGCAAAGCCCAGTACTGAATATACTTCTGGGTGTGAGAGACTTTTGACCAACCACTAATATTTGCAAAAAATGGGCAACGCATGGCACTGGGGTACATAAATTGCACCGTATATTCTACATTTGCATTGTTTCCATATTACATACACCGCAAAGTGGAGGAGGGTTTCACATCAACATTTGAGAGATTCCAACAGTTACAGGGTAATTGTGCATCGACATTTCTGAAGGATTACTCTAGTGCTGATGATATCTTGCACCAGCATTTCGAATTATCGTGCTAAGTGCCATTTTTGCAAAGGTCGAAGTGGTGGCGGAAATCGTTGTGGAAAAGGGTACCAGTGTAATGCATGCAATCCTGAAGTCTCGGTGCAATATTTCACTCGCACCTACGCCAATAATCTACATATTTTGAACACTGGTGGCAAAGGTGAGCATATTGTTTCTCCTATAAGGTTTAAATGTTTGGTTGCCGGAAATGTAGTAGGGTTAATGTGCATCAAAAGAATTCTTCCTTATACAGATATAAACGTATGACGTAGCTCAGTTCTATACAGTGACTTTCCTCATGTACACGGATTTCTAAAACAGTAAGAAATCCCAAATTTATATTTTCTTAAACCTAAACATATGAGCTTGTGGAGCCAAGCCAGTGGCCACCATGGGCATTGGTGTTGGTAAAGGTGCCATTTGAGGCTTTCCTTGCCTTTATCTCCAGAGGAACGAAAAGCCTAGCTTGTCATGGGTTGCAAGGAGGGTCTTGCTGAATTTAGATCACATAACAGAAGAGCAAAGAAATGAGCTGATTGTTTAATATCCTGCAGACTTCGCCCCCATGCTATATTCGTGTTACCGCCCTCCGTACCCTCTTTCGTAATGTTTTGAAGTATGTCTCTGCTTTGTATCTGCTATGTTACATTTTATACTCATCGCACCATTCTGTATTGTGTATACTAGTCAGTGAGCTATCAAATCAAATCAAATCATTAGCATTTATAAAGCGCGCTACTCACCCGTGCGGGTCTCAAGGCGCTAGGGACAAAGGGGGTGGTTATCGCTGCTCGAACAGCCAGGTCTTTAGGAGTCTCCGGAAAGCGGAGTGGTCCTGGGTGGTCCTGAGGCTGGTGGGGAGGGAGTTCCAGGTCTTGGCCGCCAGGAAGGAGAAAGATCTCCCACCCGCCGTGGAGCGTCGGATGCGAGGGACGGCGGCGAGTGCGAGGCCAGAGGAGCGGAGGGGGCGGGTGGGGACGTAGAAGTTGAGCCGTCTGTTGAGGTATTCCGGTCCCTTGTCGTGGAGGGCTTTGTGTGCGTGGGTGAGAAGTCGGAAGGTGATCCTTTTGCTGACTGGGAGCCAATGCAGGTGTCTCAGGTGTGCGGAGATGTGGCTGTTGCGGGGTACGTCGAGGATGAGGCGGGCTGAGGCATTTTGAATGCGTTGCAGGCGATTTTGGAGTTTGGCGGTGGTCCCAGCGTAGAGGGTGTTGCCGTAGTCCAGGCGGCTCGTGACGAGGGGCGTGGGTCACGGTTTTTCTGGTGTCGGCGGGGATCCAGCGGAAGATCTTGCGGAGCATGCGGAGGGTGAGGAAGCAGGCGGAGGACACGGCGTTGACTTGCTTGGTCATGGTGAGAAGGGGGTCCAAGATGAAGCCGAGGTTGCGGGAGTGGTCTGCGGGGGTCGGTGCGGTGCCGAGGGCCGTGGGCCACCAGGAGTCGTCCCAGGCGGCCGGGGTGTTGCCGAGGATGAGGACTTCAGTTTTTTCAGAGTTCAGCTTTAGGCGGCTGAGCCTCATCCAATCTGCGACGTCCTTCATACCCCCTTGTAGGTTGGTCTTGGCGCTGGCGGGGTCCTTGGTGAGGGAGAGTATAAGTTGGGTGTCGTCGGCGTAGGAGGTGATGATGATCACTATGGATTATAAAGCACTAGAATAATTATTTATCATACGTGTTGCACCTTTGTCTGAGCTGGGACTGTTTAACCCATGGTTGTGGCAGATAAGCTAGGCTTCTAACCACTGGATGCTGCACTAAAGTAGGTCTGGGTGTTGGGTGTGGCTAGGCTTGGGCATGCTGCCGTTCTTTATGTGCTAATTTGCGTTAGACAGGTATTTTGTTTTTCAAAACAAATGGCTTGCTTTTTCTGTTGTCTCTTCATGAGAATGTCCTTAACTGAAACTTATCGTTGACTGTCCTTTCGTCTTTTCCCACCTGCTTTAACTGTAAATCTGTTACGTAAATGATAATGCATGTGAAATGCAGTCATATACTTCTTTAATCCATACCGGCTTTTATATGTAAACGTGCCCGATTGCAAGGGAGGGAGTGTGATAAGGCACAAAGCCTGGCAATATGATGGTGGGCACTGGGGGTGCTACTAATGTCTCATACTTACTGTTAAAAAACTGTAAGGTTTACTGGCAGCAGGAGTGGCTAAGTGATACTGCTGAACGGTCTAGGTTTGTGAGGGACAGTCCTGGTGGGCGGAGGCTAGAGCACACTTTCCCCAGGGGGCCGGTTCTGCCAGGAGTTGATGGCACCAGTGCTTTTCCTTTGCAAAGCATTGAGGTAACTGATGCGTGCGGAGGGGCACACCAAGTGTTGCTTGTGTCATAGATCATTCTTAGGTAGAGGTCGAAGTGGGTGTCATCTGTTGGGAACTACATGCCTACAAATCTTTTATTTAACAAAGTAGTTCTTTAGATTGTGTTAAAAGACAACCTTCCCAGAATGGTTAATTCCTACATATGAGATGCCTCGACTGAAAGGGAATGAGAGGGGGTCTCTAGTGCTGTGGGGTCAAGAGTGGATAGTGAACTAAAGAAGCAATCTTTCCCACTAGGATGCCTCCTACCTGAAAGAAATGTAAATATATCCAGTTAGGCAACCTGCAAATGTAAAGGCTGCTTATAAACCAGCATTGACTTTAATTGATAAAATTACTTAAAGCCTGGCATGTGCATTATGTTACTTGCACAGGTCAACAAAACAGACACGTGATATTTTGTTTGTTTAGCCATGCCCTTGGCACAGCACACATTCTCACTGATCCTGCCCCTGTCTCACTCAAGATCACAGTACACATACTTTTTAATATAATTCGACTGCTGTCAGGAGGGTGTGAACATTGCATATGGCATGAAACTATCCTAGAACATATTTTAGCAAGGGGTCAAGTCATAATCCAATTACCATGTGTGAAAATGCACTGTGTTGAAAAACGAAACAGAATTTCAAAATTCAAACAAACATTCATAAAGCCATGAGATCTGGATTTAACGTGTGCAGGCATATAGCGTTAGTAAATTAGAGTGAGCTAGTGGAGGCAGACAAAGGACTTCATTTGTAAAGTGACCCTTCATGCAGTTCGATGCCACCACTGAAAGCAAGGCAAAAAGATACGCCCAAACAGGCAATAGCATTAGGTGAACAATTAATATTCCATTGGGATCATCTAAAACATGATTGACCAAGCAGCTGGCCAGTGGTTGAAAAAAGGCTTGTGGAAAGCTAATGGTTGAAACTGCTGGATCCGAAACCTACTCTATGAATATGTTTAGCCATAGGTCTGAATGTCACCCTTCCTGTTAAAACCCAGACTGAAAATGGCAGTAACTTTGTAGGAAATAAAAGGGACCTTTTAAGTAGTGTACGTTGGTGAGTAAATGTGTATGGAACTTAGGGAGTTCAATGCTCATTCCCAGAAGGTGGGACTTCCAGGTTCAGGGAAAGTAGATGATATAACCAAGTTTGTGCCATTGTGAGACCCGCTGTCACTTAAGTGGTAGTGAAGACACAGAATTTCCTGTAGCCTGGGGTGCTCTCCAAGTTTGACAGAGCATACTGCTACAGAAATTAGGCAACTTTTAGCTATACCCTCTCAGGAAAATTCAGGAAATATGATACTTACTCATAACGTACGAAATTTCCCAAAATTCGTCTGGTTATGCTGGTTTGAAGAAGAACTCACCCCATTGCTACTTTCATTATGTTTTTTTTATGTAGGGTTGGGCGGATTTTCATTTCCTATAACATAGGGTTGTTACCCCTGCCCCCCACCTCCTTGCATTGCAATCATGTGGTCCTATGCCATATTTTGCACTTTCAGCCAGCCTGGCCTTTTCGGCAAAGTGCAGTTTGCATGGTTGGATTTATCAGTCAAAATAGGAAAAGGCAGCTTTAATAGAAAAAATATTGCAAGTCACGCAAAGCAACCGGTCTAAACAAAATAAAATCTATATTTGCCCGAGTTTAATACTAGTTCATGTCTGCAAGGCTACAATAAAACCCTTTAACAACTTTTCGTATAAACTGCCTCATTCCCAAAATTCTACGAAATTTCAGCAAAAAATTGTTAAGTACCTCTTTAGGAAGGGTTCTGTCTAACAGCCAGTGCTGCAAAGTTGATCATTTCATATTTTCAGATATGCCTTCATAACTGCTTCTCAGTTACAATGGAATCTAGAGCTGAATTAAGTAGTTTAGCTCAGTCTGCTAGTTGATTTGTCTGTTCTTGCTTTCGGTTCCATGCACTCACTATGTTACTGATCTAGTGAGGAGATGGATGAGGCATGTTTATGAGGGAGCTTGTGGCATTAAGCAGAGCAGAGAATCTGTTCGTATTTTGGGACAAAAGATGACAAGTCCTAGAAAGCACACCAGAAACCCTGGAGTGGATGTTACTAACACATGGATCTGGGAAACTTAAGAGCTCTGCATATATTGGTGTGCCATTGCTAACTAATTTAGAGCTAATGAGTACAAAACGCGGTAGTAGAATTTCCTGTCTGAAAAATTCCAGTCGAGTATACTATATTTACATGAGATGACAGTAGTATATAATTCATAGCCCTACAGGTCATAGCAGCTGAGGTCAATATATGGGGAAAAACTCAGTCTAGCAGGAAAAAAATGCAGTTCTTACCAGCGTCTTCATCTTGGATGGAGGGTCTTGTACAACAGAGCGAAGACACACCGAACACCCATCTGCCAAATACAGTTATATATGTATTTCTTATCAGCAGAGCAATGACGCATGGTCTTCAATCCAAAGGCCTGCAGCACTTTCAAGGGCCCGTTGAGTCTAAGTATTGATTAATTTTATCTTCTGCTATTAACCGACCTCTCTTACTATGTATGTTTGATAACCAAATCTATGACCTTCGCTCATCTTGCACCTATCGCTCGGTGCCTGTTGGATGTTAATGTCTCATAAAAGATCTAAAGGTTTACCGCTGAAAATGGATCACGAGAGAAGACGCTACCATAGCTCAGCAGCTCCTTGTAATATTTGAATAGCCCGTGAAGGACTGGTGTACTCAACTACCCACCCATATGTTTGCATTAATCCGTGCAATACTATCCAGTAATTCATCCCAGCAACGCTCCTAGGGAAAAGTATGACTTACTGTCACAGGTAACGGCAAAGCCTACCCTGTATGCGATTGAACCTCGTTTTGAAGGAATTATTCCATCTTCTTAAAATGCAATCAGAATTTAGGATTCCACTAACTTCTCAAACAATATTGACATGTTAACGTTTCTGTTTATAAAGTAATTCTAACACCACTATAATGTTATAGTGCTTAAATGACTTTCTAGGGGGTGTCTTTCTGTTGAGAGTGGGACGTCCAGCACACACTATGTCTGTCTTTCCAATCAAGTCCCCTTATCTTCCTATGTCACCCCATGTTTACGTTTTCCAGTTTGTGTGGCTTGCAAAAACTTTTGTCATGCCTCTCTCTCTTAATTTCACTATGTGTTGGTGTCTCTCTGGAATAGGGGGTTAGTGCAGTGAATGCTTACGGCCTTCCAGATAGCCATAACAGTTCTCGAAGAAGTGTGGTTTTCCCTGATGTCCACTGAGACATAGTTTCATTTTACCAACCCGACCCTATTCCCAAAAGATGGATGTCCTCCCAAACTGTCTGGACTACAGGCTATGGTGGCTATTTTTGCCCACTGTCCAGGCAGAGGGGAAATAAAGCTGACATCACTTTGCACCATTCTCCTGCTTTCACGCTGCCAGACGTCCAACCATGGGACTTCTTGTAGTGAGGAAATAAGAGTTTGCAGCGCCACTAAAGAGTTATGGTGAGTAGCTGCCAAACACCGCTGTTTGAAGTTAAAAAAATATATAAAATTGCAGGGTCCAGGACCTCGAAGCTTTACAAAGCCCTAATCTAGACTCTACCTTGTGACTGCCTTGCTTTTATCTCTCGGTTTCTGTGTATTTCTGTGCTTCTCTGTCCCTGTATCAATTCCAGGGTCTCTTCATGCCCTCGTCTCTCTCTGTGTCCATATCTCCCTGTGGTCTTATGTGCCCCATTTTCCTTACTACACCGTGACCTAGATTTAGATTTAGATTTGTTAACACTTTGCACCGGGTTACATTATGCTTGTTATGCAAATCCTGCACAATGCATTGTATTAACTTTCCAACCCAAATCAGTATTTGCACTGGAAAGTTGGCCAACATAACGCAAGGGAGCTCTATGCACTTCTTTGTGCTATTTTACATCAAAGGGGTGTTCAATGTGTGGTACATGGAAGCCACTTATTGGTTTTGGCACAAATCCCTGTCTACTCACGTTTATGGACTGTGATTCACCCAAAATGTTATGCCTCTGTGTGGTAGGCATAACGAAGGCAAAATGATCTAATTCTCCATTCTTTTTAAACATTGCATGTGCTGCATTGTAAAGCACACAAAGTGGGGAAAGTATTAAGCTTTCCTTCCAGTACACGACCTATGACCACATCAGACATGCAGGAGGTCAAGGTGGTTCTGGTCCCCAGGGTTTTGTCTTGAGGAAAACTATAAGCTGCTGTCAACTGTATAGGAGAGAATGTTTGTGAAGTTTGGTCTGAAGACGTAGCCAAGTGGCGTAATCCAGACATTGTATCAAGGAACCTCCTGATTTCATCTGATGCTGTGATGAGGGCAATGTCAGTGCTCAGTTCTGACCTCAGAATCCTGATTACCAGGAATCCAGAAGCTGGTTGGTGAGTTGTTTGTTGATGGCTTTCTCCATGACCTTGGCCAGGCAGGGTAGTAGGGAGATCGATGAGTAGTTTGCTGCCTGGGAGGGGCCTGCTGAAGGTTTCTGTACTAGTCCATTGTCCTCTGTGCATTCGCATTTATCCAGGGAAGGTGGCAGTGGTGATTGATGTGTTCATGATGTGGGTGAGTGTTTAGCTGATCAGGGATATGTTCATGTTGTAGATGTAGTGGGAGCAGGGGTCTGACAAGACCCCGCAATGGATGGTTTTCATGATGTTGGCTGTTTCTTTCATGGAGGTTGTCTGTAGGCTGGTTGCGCGTTGTGCTGGGGACAGGTTGGGGGTTGAAGTTGAGGTAGATGGCTTTTATTTTGTTGCTGAAGAAGTTTGACAGTCTGGGACATTGGACTTGCCATGTGTCAATGTTGTTGGTGATGGATGCTGGTGCTGTAAAATCTTTGACAATAGCGAAGATTTCTTTGCTGCTGTTGAAGCTGCTCTCTATACTCTCTTGTTAGAAATGTCACTCTAGTCAGGGCAAAGGAGAAACACATCTGGTTAACCCACATTCACCCCCCTGGTAGCTTGGCACGAGCAGGCAGGCTTAGCTCAGAAGCAATGTGTAAAGTATTTGTACCAACACACACAGTAATACAGTGAAAACACTACAAAGTGGACACCACACCAGTTTAGAAAAATGGGTAATATTTATCTAAATCAAACAAGACCAAAATGACAAAAATTCCAACATGCACAAGTTCAAATATGAATTTTCAAAAGAATAAGAGTCTTACTTCATACAATGGAAACAATGCACAAAGTATCTGGCTTGCGTCAAAAATAAAGCTGCACAGGCGAGCGTGCATCGGAAAACTCGTCAATGCGACAATTCCTTCCTCACAAGGGAGGCCGTGCATCGTTTCTTCTCCAGTGGGGTTGGTGATGCATCATTTTTCTCCTTTGTATGAGAGCGATGCGGCGATTTCCAGACGGGGCAGCTCAGATCCGTGCAGAGTCAGGATGACTTTGACACCCAGGGACGATGCGTGGAAAATCCAGTCGCACAGTGTTAGAAAACCACGCTGTGTGGGGTTTGCATTGTTAGCGGCCACAAACGGGTGTTGTGCGTCATTTCTCCAGCCACTATGCGTTGATGTCCCAGCCACAATGCAGTTGGAGCATCGATTTCAGCTGCAAAGCCGGCGGTGGTCGTTTATCAGCCATGTTGCAGATGGTGCATTGAAATTTCCCTGCACGACGTTCAGTGCATGGATTTTCAGCTCTTGTTCTGCCAACGTAACCTTTCAAGGGCCCAGGGACTGGATAGGGCACCACTGGGCAGGGCAGGAGTCCCAGGAGAGAGTCCAGGTGCTGGCAGAAGAAGTCTTTCATGGCCCTGAGACTTCAAAACAGGAGGCAAGCTCAGTTCAAGCCCTTAGAGATTCTTCGTAAGCAGGAATATCCCACACAATCCAGTCTTTGTCCCCTTTCAGAGGCAGAAGCAGCAACTGCAGGATAGCTCAACAAAGCACTGACACAGGCAGGGGCAGCACTTCTCCTCAACTCTTCTCCTTGGCAGAGGTTCCTCTTGAATCCGGAAGTGATCTTGAAGAAATCTAAAGTCTGGGGTTTTGGGTGCAATACGTTTACCCCTTTCTACCTTTGAAGTAGGCAAACTTCAAAGGAAAGTCTCTGTTGTTTACAAGATCCTGCCTTGCCCAGGCCATGCCCTGGACACACACCAGAGAGTTGGAGACTGCATTGCGAGAGGGCAGGCACAGCCCATTCAGGTGTAAGTGACCACTCCTCCCTCCACTCTAGCACAGATGGCTCATCAGGACATGCAGGCTACACCGCAAGCTCCCTTTGTCTCACTGTCTAGAGGGAATTTACAACAGCCCAACAGTCAGTCTGACCCAGACGTGCAATACACCAGGAGGCAGAGGCACAGAAAGGTTTAAGCAAGAAAATGCCCACTTTCTAAAAGTGGCATTTTCAAACTGACTATTTAAAATACAACTTTACCAAAATTTGTATTTTTAAATTGTGAGTTCAGACACACCAAACTCCAAATGTCTATCTGCTCTCAAAGGGAGTCTGAACTTTAAAGATATTTAAAGGCAGACCCTATGTTAACCCATGAGAAAGATAGGCCTTGCAACAGTGAAAAACTAATTTAATAGTATTTCACTGTTCGGACACATAAAACACACCAATACTTGTCCCACCTTTAACATACACTGCACCCTGCCCATGGGGCTACCTATGGCCTACCTTAGGGGTGCCCTACATGTATAAAAAGGGAAGGTTTAGGCCTGGCAAGTGGGTACACTTGCCAAGTCGAATTGGCAGTGCAAGACTGCACACACAGACACTGCAATGGCAGGTCCAAGACATGTTTACAGGGCTACCCATGTGTGTGGCACAATCAGTGCTGCAGGCCAACTAGTATTGTTTGATATACCGGCCCTGGGCACCTCTAATGCACTTTACTAGGGACTTGCTAGTAAATCAAATATGCCAATCATGGTTAAACCAATCACCAATACAATGTACAGAGAGAGCATGTGTAATTTAGCACTGATTACCAGTGGTAAAGTGCCCAGAGTCCTAAAGCCAACAAAAACTGGTCAGAAAAAATAGGAGGAAAGAGGCAAAAAGATTGAAGATGACCCTGCCAAAAGGGCCAGTCCAACACCTCTGCTAGGACCCTTTTCTTGGCTTCTTTGTTCTAGAATTGGTACAGTCTTATTACAGCTTTGAAGGTGTGCTTGTTGGTCTCCTCCTTAATGTTTCTCCATTTTCTTACCAACTGTTTACGGTGACTTTTGGTTGATCAGCAATCTTCTGTGGTCTGTTTCCTGGCTCTTCTGTGGTGAATGAACTTGGGAGGGGGTGCAAGGGAGTTGGTGCAGTCACAGATCCACTTAGTAAAATTATTTATGTTGTTTTGTTCGTAGACCAAATTGAATATAAACAATTCAAGTCTTCCCACAAATCAAGGCAACTCGCTAAACAGTGTTCATTGTTGGTAACCAATCAGGTATTTGAAAAATATTAGTAAAATGGGAAATACAGTTAGGACAATCTGCAAGATAGGAAAGAGGATCTAGAGTGAGTCCTACATTCAGATTTATGAGCCTGGAAAAATATGCTCTTTTCCCACATCAGGGTTAGGGACTACCAGCCCCTTGAAAAAACTGTATTGTATGACATGGGGTTGCAACTTCAGGTCAGCTGCCCCACAGGCATAGTTCTTGGTACTTATGGCAGGCAGATAGCTGCTAAAACAATAACACATTTTAGACACAAGGAGGGACTTTGCTCAGCATGCAGACTCACTCCTCAGAGGACCTGGACTGTAGAAGTTAGTTCATTGAGCATCTCTCTTCCAGCCTATAGTGAAGGGTAGCAAGGGATTCTTATTGCTGTCTGTCCACATGTATGGACTCCTTGAGCTAGCTGAGAATCTCTACACCTGCAAGATCAGCAAGGCTAGCTGCCACGACTCCCAGTTCAAACATAGAATACAGAAGTAAATCTCTCTTTCGTCTTATAGAGTTTGGTACGTTTTGTATAAAACCAAGGATTGTGAGATGATGTAATGGGTAGAAAGTAGGAGAAGAGAGACAGAAATAGAGGAAGATATACAGTGGATCCTGCAGGTGATAGGTATGAAAATCTGTATGGATTATCAGAAATGGGATCAGTGTCACTGGAATGTCTGGTTTAAGCAGTCTTTACTCCTGAGTATCTAAGTGAGTGGATAAACATAACTAATATAGGTACACTCCCAGAAACATGAATATAGATTTACCCTCCTCCTCACTTAGTTTTTATGTCACTTATCCAGTGCATGCTGCCAGTAACTTGTGACTAGCCCCTGGATGTACCAGGAATCCTATCCTAGAGCAGAAGAATGTTGTAGAAGCACATCAACAGTGGGAAGAAAGGAGCCTGTAGGACTGGAACTGGACTAGAGGTAAGAAAGAGGAAACATCCAGAAGGCCTAGGAACTTGTAGAACCAAGAGAAAGGCAAGAACCAACAAAGATCTTTGGATGGGAAAGCCAGGCACAAATTGAACATATGCGAGGTAGTTAGAACAACCACTGTTGCCAAATGCTCATGTCTGAGCTTTAATGCAAGTAACTCTTTAGGTAATCATTTGGGGATCTAGCACTGGCCAGTTGAGCTTCTGCTAGGCATCAAGTTTATTTCTAGTTTGAGAAAACTAGACATGAGACAGCTCATTTTCAGAATGAATGACATCAAGGTGCACATAGATCAGAGTATGTGTAGTCTTCACAAAGCTGTAGGGGAGCTCTAGTTTTTATTTAAGGTTCTTGGCATTTGTGCCCGTACCTCTCCTAAGTTTGTATGTCCAAACCATACATGTAAGGATCTGCTATAAGAGCAGAATGTTCTCTCTCTACCGCGGTGCATTGGAGGTGTTGGTGGAAAACCTGTGTGGTCCTGTCCGACAGAACTTGGGGACAATAAAGCAGAGAGAAAGAAGAAGTGATGGATGCTGCTGACTTCGTATTTCCAGTGGAAAGCAGCCACTCTACACTCACCATTTTACAAATATTTTTGCTATCAGCAAAGGGTAACTCTAACAGCAGATGCACCGTGTGTGACTGGTGTCTGGCTTAGTTCTGCACTTATTCTGATGTTCATGATTATTGTAAAAAGTATGCACATAATTCCTGAAGTTTCACATAAAAAACTCCTTATTACACCATTTACCACTGGGTACTGTACTTAAATTAAAAGGGTGATCCACTAGCCATCACATGTGGGTGCAGCTACCGCCTCCCTAAATAAACTTCCTTTCCTTTATCAATGCCTCACTGAGTAGATATTTTTAATATGTTTATAGCCAAGGAAGCCTTTTAAACACAAGGGTGGAGGGAGCACACTTCCTCTCATCCCAGCACAGTTCACTGCATTGCATCCTGGTAAATGCAGTACGCTTACTTCAAAGTTGCTGTAGTTTTTCACCAAAGTTGGTTCAGGTAGTGCTTTTATCTCTAGACATGTGTTTCTGGGTTTAGCCCTTCATCAGTAGAGAGCAGAAGTAGTAGAAAGGAGAGGAAAGTCTAGAAACACATGTCTAGAGATATAAAGCAATGTTTGCACCAACTTTGATGAAAAACTACAGATAATTTTGAAGTAAGCACTAATTGTGAACTGCATTTACCAGGATGCAAAGGGGCGAATTTGAGCATTGGAGATGCACCTGTGTGCCTATGAGTGCTACTGTGACCTGAGAAGAATTTGGCAGCATTTCCAACAACCCCAGATGAATTGTCTTTGCTCTCCACTACTTATGCTTTCTACTGATGAAGGGCTAAACCCAGAATCACATGCCTAGAGATATACAACAATGTCTGCACCAAGGGGCATATTTCTACTCTGCTGGTGCCGGATTTGCGTCATTGTTTTTGACACAAATTTGACGCAAACCTAACACCATATTTATACTTTAACGCCCAACCCAGCTAACGTCAACATTTCGCTGTGTGCCTAATTTTCTGGATGCGTGAAACCGCCTTGCGTTAATGACATGCAATGTAGGGGTTCCCGTACAAAAAATGACTCAAACAACCGTGCGCCATATTTATCCAACTGCTCAAAAATCCAGCACGGCTAGGAGGCGGAGTCGGAAAATGGCGCACAGCCCGATTTGCGTAAAAAATTAACGCCTGGTTCAGGGCTGGCATTAAAATGGGGCAAACACACCAGTACTTAAGGAAAACACACAGAAGCAACATTAGAGCTCCAAAAGGAAGACATGGAGGTGCTATTCATCCAGCATGCTCAAAGATGCAGAGCACAGGACCAACAGCTTCCACCACACGAGCAGGGACCCCAAAGGCAACGCAGAAGGCAGGAGAGGATATTCCGGACCAGGACAACCCTACAGGGCCTCAGGGAACATGATATCATTCAGAGGTAAAGACTAAACTGGCAAGCCATACAGCAGCTGCTGTGCACCATTGAGCCACAGTTGGCACCCAGCTTACAGACACCACACATCATTCCACCAGATACCAAGCTGCTAGCTGTCCTCCATATGTTGGCAAGTGGCTCTTTTCAAACCACTGATGCCCTGGTTGCCGTGATATCACAGCCCTCATTCTCTGCCTTCGACCTAAGGTACTGGATGCCATCATCTCCCTCACACCCACCACATCAGCTTCCCCAACACACAGCTGAAGCAGCAGGAGACCAAACAGAGCTTCTTCCAAATCAACGGCTTCCCATACGTGCTTGGTGCCATTGACTGCACACATGTACGGATTGTGCCACCTGCTGCAACCGAGCATTCGTACCGCAACATGAAGCACACACACCCCATCAATGTGCAGGCCATTGTGGATCACCAGGGGTTGATCACTAACATTGTGGCAAAGTATCCTGGGAGTGTACATGATTCATTCATCTTCTGCCACTGCACCATCAATGGACGATATGGAAATGGCCTACTTGTTGGTAAGTACAGAAGCCTAGTTATATACACACAGCACAGAAACCCTGTAGGACATACAACACATGCACCACTACATTGACACATGGCCAGGAAGACACTGAGGTTGGGACACAGCTAGTCATGTTTGATATCCTGACCCAATGGGAAACACACCTATGAACAAATGACATATGCAAATAACAACAGATGCCACTCCTGAGTCACAAGGGACCAATTTAAAACCACACAGTGACAATGACATGGCCTTAACTGGCAGTACAACTTGGAAGATGAACCTTCCAATATCACATCAATAAAACTTAATCACACACCCTTCCAAGCAATACATACTGTGTAAGGGGTGTGTAATGTGTTTCGCTGCAGGTCAAATACCATGAGACACATAGCATGATGATGATGACTCTAATGAAGGGGACATGGATTCATTGAGGCAGTACCAACATCTCACATCACTCCTGGGGTGACAATGCCCACTAGCAATAAGGAAGTGGACTGTGCTAAGAACACATATTGATGTGACATTATTGCAAAGTGCACATGGCTACACATATGGATTGAGATAATCACACATATACACAACAGATGAACAGGCATATGGACCTTCTGACAATTAAACCTTCACCCCCACAACCAAGTTAGCCACCTTACCTGGAGCAGGTTCAGTTGTGTAGGTACACGTTTGCACATGAGCCAACTCAGTGAGGGCACAAAAATAGGTTTGCATAGAACTTGTCACACATGGGATATTTGTTCAATGACAATTGTCAACACTTCAGTGTTGCAAACTTATGGAGATGTGTTGTACATTGTCACCTGGCCAAATCATATGGCCTCACTGTTGTTTTTCACATGCTGTTACATATGTTGAATTGGATGGGATTTTCAGGCCACATAGTGCAACCATGTTACCACCACAGTGGAATTGATTCTGTGTGTGGAAGTATCATGTCACCTCCAGTGAAGACATATGGACACTTCTTTCACATGACATAATGCATGGGAGATACACAATGTACTGCAAGATTACAAATATACCACTGAAAGCTGGTCAATCAGCCAAACACCAGTTTCAAGAAATAAACAACCCAATGCTGATAGAACATCCTAGAAGCCTAGGATTCCACACAATAACATAAACACAGATGAGTCACAGACGACACAAGATAACAACTGCCATGCAAAATGATAATCAAGGTGCAACCAACATCCAAATATTTACACTCATTTTCTCTTTCAGCTAAACAGGGGTATGGGATCCAGCCATGGATCATGACCTCATTTGCCAACCCAAGCACAGCAGCAGAGCATGCCTATAATGAGGCACATCGGAGGACACGCACCATAGTAGAGTGGTGTAGGAGGCTGGACTGGCTTGTAGTGAGTACCAGGCCCAGGTATCCCTTATTAGTGTAGAGGGGTGTCTAGCAGCTTAGGCTGATAGAAAAGGTAGCTTAGCAGAGCAGCTTAGGCTGAACTAGGAGACGAGTGAAACTCCTACAGTACCACTAGTGTCATATGCACAATATCATAAGAAAACACAATACACAGATATACCAAAAATAAAGGTACTTTATTTTTATGACAATATGCCAAAGTATCTCAGTGAGTACCCTCAGTATGAGGATAGCAAATATACACAAGAGATATGTACACAATACCAAAATATGCAGTAATAGCAATAGAAAACAGTGCAAACAATGTATAGTCACAATAGAATGCAATGGGGGCACATAGGGATAGGGGCAACACAAACCATATACTCTAGAAGTGGAATGCGAACCACGAATGGACCCCAAACCTATGTGACCTTGTAGAGGGTCGCTGGGACTGTAAGAAAACAGTGAGGGTTAGAAAAATAGCCCACCCCAAGACCCTGAAAAGTGGGTGCAAAGTGCACCTAAGTTCCCCAAAGAGCACAGAAGTAGTGATAGGGGGATTCTGCAAGGAAGACCAACACCAGCAATGCAACAACAATGGATTTCCTGACGAGAGTACCTGTGGAACAAGGGGACCAAGTCCAAGAGTCACGATCAAGTCGGGAGTGGGCAGATGCCCAGGAAATGCCAGCTGTGGGTGCAAAGAAGCTGCCACCGGATGGTAGAAGCTGTGGATTCTGCAAGAACAACAAGGGATAGAAACTTTCCCTTTGGAGGATGGATGTCCCACGTCGTGAAGAGTCGTGCAGAGGTGTTTCCATGCAGAAAGACCGCAAACAAGCCTTGCTAGCTGCAAGGGTCGCGGTTAGGGTTTTTGGATGCTGCTGTGGCCCAGGAGGGACCAGGATGTCGCCAGTTGCGTGAGGAGACAGAGGGGGCATCCAGCAAGACAAGGAGCACACTCAAAAGCAAGCAGCACCCGCAGAAGTGCCAGAACAGGCACTACGAAGTGGAGTGAACCGGAGCTCACCCGAAGTCACACAAGAGGGTCCCACGACGCCGGAGGACAACTCATGAGGTCGTGCACTGCAGGTTAGAGTGCCGGGGACCCAGGCTTGGCTGTGCACAAAGGAAATCCTGGAAGAGTGCACAGGAGCCAGAGTAGCTGCAAAACACGCGGTTCCCAGCAATGCAGTCTAGCGTGGGGAGGCAAGGACTTACCTCCACCAAACGTGGACTGAAGAGTCACTGGACTGTGGGAGTCACTTGGACAGAGTTGCTGAGTTCAAGGGACCTCGCTCGTCGTGCTGAGAGGAGACCCAGAGGACCGGTGATGCAGTTCTTTGGTGCCTGCGGTTGCAGGGGGAAGATTCCGTCGACCCACAGGAGATTTCTTCGGAGCTTCTAGTGCAGAGAGGAGGCAGACTACCCCCACAGCATGCACCACCAGGAAAACAGTTGAGAAGGTGGCAGGATCAGCGTTACAAGGTCGCAGTAGTCGTCTTTGCTACTTTGTTGCAGTTTTGCAGGCTTCCAGCGCGGTCAGCAGTCGATTCCTTGGCAGAAGGTGAAGAGAGAGATGCAGAGGAACTCTGATGAGCTCTTGCATTCGTTATCTAAGGAATTCCCCAAAGCAGAGACCCTAAATAGCCAGAAAAGGAGGTTTGGCTACTTAGGAGAGAGGATAGGCTAGCAACACCTGAAGGAGCCTATCAGAAGGAGTCTCTGACGTCACCTGCTGGCACTGGCCACTCAGAGCAATCCAGTGTGCCAGCAGCACCTCTGTTTCCAAGATGGCAGAGGTCTGGAGCACTCGGGAGGAGCTCTGGACACCTCCCAGGGGAGGTGCAGGTCAGGGGAGTGGTCACTCCCCTTTCCTTTGTCCAGTTTCGCACCAGAGCAGGGCTGAGGGATCCCTGAACCGGTGCAGACTGGCTTATGCAGAGATGGGCACCATCTGTGCCCATCAAAGCATTTCCAGAGGCTGGGGGAGCCCTGACACCTTTTTCCAAAGGGTGAGGGTGTAACACCCTCTCTCTCTGAGGAAGTCCTTTGTTCTGCCTTCCTGGGCCAGGCCTGGCTGGACCCCAGGAGGGCAGAAACCTGTCTGAGGGGTTGGCAGCAGCAGCAGCTGCAGTGAAACCCCGGGAAAGGTAGTTTGGCAGTACCTGGGTCTGAGCTAGAGACTCGGGGGATCATGGAATTGTCTCCCCAATGCCAGGATGTTACATGGCCATGTTCAGAGTTACCATTGTGACGCAATACATATGTCGTGACATATGTATAGTGCATGCGTGTAATGGTGTCCCCGCACTCACAAAGTCCGGGGAATTTGCCCTGAACAATGTGGGAGCACCTTGGCTAGTGCCAGGGTGCCCACACACTAAGTAACTTAGCACCCAACCTTTACCAGGTAAAGGTTAGACATATAGGTGACTTATAAGTTACTTAAGTGCAGTGGTAAATGGCTGTGAAATAACGTGGACGTTATTTCACTCAGGCTGCACTGGCAGGCCTGTGTAAGAATTGTCAGATCTCCCTATGGGTGGCTCAAGAAATGCTGCAGCCCATAGGGATCTCCTGGAACCCCAATACCCTGGGTACCTCAGTACCATATACTAGGGAATTATAAGGGTGTTCCAGTATGCCAATGTAAATTGGTGAAATTGGTCACTAGCCTGTTAGTGACAATTTGGAAAGAAATGAGAGAGCATAACCACTGAGGTTCTGAATAGCAGAGCCTCAGTGAGACAGGTAACACATACAGGGCACACTTATGAGCCCTGGGGCCCTGGCTGGCAGGGTCCCAGTGACACATACAACTAAAACAACATATATACAGTGAAATATGGGGGTAACATGCCAGGCAAGATGGTACTTTCCTACAAGTGGACATCCTGAAGTCAAGATTCAGGTGCCTTGACATCACCGAGGCAGCTTCTAATATTCACTTGAAATGGTCTGCAAAATCATTTTGCTCTGTACCATCTTGCACAACATGTATGTAAGGAGGAACATTCCCCTCTATGAACCAGACCCACAAATGCCCGAAGAGGCAGAAGAGGAGGATGCTGTCCATCAACATGAAGGGGACCATCCAAACACTGCAGCAGGATTGCGTCGGAGACAACACATTGTACAAAACTTCTTTTAACTCTAGTCACCATCACCACTGTCTTACCATATGTCATTAAACACCTCACTTCATCACTCAATCATGGTCTGGGTAATTATTAATGCATCACATGATCCCTAAGAATCATTATCAGAGTTTACCCTCATGGAGCATTACAGATTAGGATACTGAAAAAGCCACATCACATTTGATGGACATGAATGTTCAGCCAACATCACACACAGTGTTAATGCCATATATCCTGCCTATTTCACATTTGAAGGGCAATATCAGAGGACCACATCTATGAGACACATCCATATTGCCAACATGGTCCATTGCAGCATATGACACACAACTAAGACACCATCAATCATAATTTAAAAAGTCCTTCAAACACGAGGCAGTGGATGTGCAATTTTATTGTTAACAGGAATGTATGACCAGACCCTTGACAGCAGTAAGTGTGACATCAGCTATCTCTGCAAGGAGCATGTGTGACAAGAAGTCCATGTAAGCTGCAAATGGATAGCACAAGTGCCCCAGATATGACAAGCATTGCTCACAAGACATGCCCTGCGCATGCCATCCCAGGTTATAAGTCCTGCCACTGCCATGTTTTTATTCTCTCCCCACCCTTTTCTAAGGGGCCCTGTAAATGGACTATTTGTACCCTGAGAACCTTCATCTACACACACTCAGACTCCCATTCTGACTCCTATGTACTTCCCTCTTTAGTATGGCATGCCATAGTCATAATTCATCTGTCTGCATGGACTTCAGGTCCGATAATGCACTGCCTGGTAGTCTGTAGGACCTGAAATCACCTGTTCATTGCTTCCCATGTGAAAGGTACTGTTGGCCCTTTGACCTTGATTCTCATCTACATGACTTGTGAGAGACTGAAGCTGCACACACCTGTGAGCATTTCTACGCAGACCAGCCATTTGAACCTGCACTGCCATTGCTGCTGCCTGGAACTGCTTAGAAGCTGCCATTTTATGTATATCCTTGTTGTGCATTGTTGTATAAATCACTTGTGTAACACAGGCCTTGGGTTATTGTGTAACGTTGCAGCCCACAGCACAAATACAGTTTTTAGTTTCCACAGTGTTGTTCCAGCTTTTCCTAGTCAGAGTCTGCTCACTGTGTATTTGCTTTGTTCATGTTTGTTCCTTACAGAGCCTGCATCCTGTTAGCCTGACTGGTTCCAGTCTTTGTGTTACCATAGAGGTTCCCTGTGGCCTCATTTGTCTCAAAGTTGCTTTCCGTGCCCTCTCTTTCCTTTTGGGGTATTGTGTTTGGTAGGTCTACGATGAATGCTCAAATAGATTGTTTAGTGTAATCAGTGTACTTAGCGTATTGTGGTCTGGGACATGTATTCAAATAGCCTAATCCAGGCCCCATCCCTTGTCTGGGTTTCACGTACGCATCAGTGGCAAACAGTGATAGTGTACTATGGCTGTATGCATGGATTTGGTACGTGCCTCCAGAACAACAAACAACGTTTGCTAATGTGTATGAAAGGACAAAACATGTTTGTGCCCTGACGGTCCACACACAGATTCACATTGGATGCAACCCATTGATGGTGCTTGCGTGGTGACTAGCTGTGAGATTAATCAGCACAGAGGCACTGATGTTCCCTGTTGCAATGTGAATTTTAGAGACCACCTTGTGTACAAATGTTGTGATGAAACCTGCCTGTTTCATATTACTGATCCAATAAGTTTGTGAGCACAACGAGGTTGCCCTGTTGTCAGACTCATAAAACTTCTGCAGTGCCATAGCAAGGCTATCCCCATGTGTGTTGTCAATTTCCCTTTGGCTTTCGGTCAATTCTGCTTTGAAGGATACTCTGTTAATGCAGGGAATGGCTCCAGAGACTCATGACTAGACCTGCACGTAACTGGGACAACATGGAGGCCAATACTGACATAGGGTACACATGGCCACAAACTTGAACTGGACACCTTTGTGCAATGAACCACTGGAAATATGTGAACACATGCAGCATGGTCTGCTGGTCATCCACTGCCACAGGAGAAACATAGGTCATTTATATGACTCAAACTGTGGTATAACATTACATTTTTGGATTGGTTTTGGGACTCTGTGTCACAAACACTGTACCTACCTAGCATTTTCAAAAGCCTGACTCATGGCTAGTATACAAACAAGTGACCAGGAAGTGGTATCCAACATTCCAGTACATGTGATTGCTTACCCTTGTAACATTGCCATTATCATCCGTCCTCTATCCATCCTGTGCATAGTTTGTCATGGGAGATGTTTTGTCCCCAAAGTCAGGGAAGATTACACTCCATTAGATGCTACGGGTATGACAAACACATAACCTGACGGATGTACCACACTGAATGGCATCTGATGGTTATCCACATTTACAACACATGCATACAAGCACATTATTCAAAACACGTTTTGTGACGTTCACACAGAGGCACAACAACATTTGAAATAGCCAATTCACAGACATAAACACACAGGCAATGAGTCAATGGATAAGGTTGTGTAGCCTTGCTATCCTCTATAGACGGACCACCTGCTCAAACTAGAGAATACCAATTTATATTCCAAATGTTTGGGTTGCTGTTGCGTCTTTTAAGAGTGCTAATCCGGCACAACAACATGAGTATTATGGTCCGCAGTAGTGTGGTCTGCCACATGTTCCCAAACACTGGAACACACAATGCAGGCCCTAACAGCCTATCTCTGTATAGTTACAGCTTTCATGTATGTTAAAAATTAGAGAAATGACACAAACACAGTTAAAGACAGATATTTTGACGCAAACGTGTAAAAAAAGACGTATACGTGTCAAATTTTGCCGCATATGCGTTGAAAAATGACGCTCACAGTCAATATACATCCATTGGTCCCTAGCGGTAATTCCTACACTGCACCCCATGAAATTGGTTATCAATGAAAAATATATTGAACTTTGAATGCGGGGGAATTTTTAAGCATTTGCGTCAACATTTTTTGACCCAAAGCCTGTAAGCATCGTAAAGTTTCCACGCATCATAATAAAAACGCACCGCATTTGAGACTGCAAGTAGTGTAATAGGATATCCTGTTTACATAAATGTTACAGTGGGTGTACTTTCACTTTCACTTTCACTTTGCAGTCTGTGATTCTTCTAGACTGTGGCTGTGCTGAGAGTTTTGTTTGTCCAAATTGTGCTTTTGTCTCCTGTGTGCCATTCTAATTGTCATCTGTTGTTTTTGTAATTATTTCACTTATTCAGTGTAAGTGTGTTTTTGTCTTTTTTGGTGTCTAATTTTGTCTTTGTACTGTTGGTAGTGTGTAGTGGGTATTGTTAGTCGGGGTATTGTTGGGCTGTTTGTGGGTTATTTAAGTTTCATTTTCCCCCATCCTTTTCCTGTATTTTCCTCTTTCCTCTTCCTCTTCCTCTTCCTTTCCTCTTTCCTCTGACTTGACTCATGGGTAGTATACAAACAAGTGACCAGGAAGTGGTATCCAACATTCCAGTACATGTGATTGCTTACCCTAGTAACATTGCCATTATCATCCGTCCTCTATCTATCCTGTGCATAGTTTGTCATGGGAGATGTTTTGTCCCCAAAGTCAGGGAAGATTACACACCATTAGATACTACAGGTATGCCAAACACATAACCTGACGGATGTACCACACTGAATGGCATCTGATGGTTATCCACATTTACAACACATGCATACAAGCACATTATTCAAAACACGTCTTGTGACGTTCACACATAGGCACAACAACAGTTGAAATAGCCAATTCACAGACATAAACACACAGGCAATGAGTCAATGGATAAGGTTGTGTAGCCTTGCTATCCTCTATAGACGCACCACCTGCTCAAACTAGGGAATACCAATTTATAGTCCAAATGTTTGGGTTGCTGTTGCGTCAGTTCTGGGGAGAATGGTTGAGGAGGAGCTGGGGCATTCATTTGGCTGGTGTGCCACTTCCTCCCCCTGATGTTAGAGGTTGGTGGCAGGGTGATACAGGGGTATCACACAGAGGCGAGGAGGCTCAGGTGGTCCAAGGTGCTGTACCATCTGAAGTGAATATTCAACACACAGTGCACCGACCACCAACTCAAGCATCACTGGGCTGACTTTGTTGCCAGAGAGCAAGACCTGCTAGACCACCTTGGTGTGGTGATTGGTGCCCCTGTTGGTGTGTACAATTCAAACTAATGTGCACATTTAAATGCTCTGTAGTGACAGTAGCAGATTTGTTGACATGCTGCATGCAATGTTTGTGGACATGTGGAATGCAAGTTAAATATGCAGTGGCCCTGATTTATGCAATATTTGCTACACATTACTGTCATTTCTTGACGCAAAAGCTGCACAAACGTTCAAAACACAACTTGATCTTGTAAATTAGTGCTGCTTTGACATCAATATATGATGGTAATGCTGCTCAAACTAATGTTTTAATCATGGTCTGTGAGTTTACCAGGAATGAGATGTATTTCACATGCTAAAGCAAGGAATGAATGTAGTCCCCAAATATTTGGAATACATGTCTGAACTGTATTCATGGCCATACATACAAAGTTCTTCCTAACCTCTGGTAATATCTTAGGCTTATACTTTGATTTGGTTTGTGCAGCATTTAAATTAGAAATGGATACCAAAGTAATGCACACAGGATAATATCTAAATGTTTGGTGCTGCTTTCCATAGCTGTAGCGTAAAACATGAAGCAAATGCTACAAATTGAAGCAAAAAAAATATCTGGCCCTCTTTATATTGTTCCTGTGTGTTTTAATTTGCCTTAGGCACAATTGCTGAAACAGAGCTGATGTATTTGCCATCTGTGTCAATTTATAGCTATGCTATTCTCATAAGTTAATGGTCATCATGGGATACCTGAACTTGGTGAATGCATGGTCACAAATCATTACTTGCATGATGTTGGGCAAGGGACCCCAGACCGCTTCCATCATACATATAAAGTGACAAAATAGTTTGCTTGTTTACTTTTGGTACACCCCTGCTGATCTAGTGCAGCATATGTACAATAGTTAACTTCCCAGTATGAAGGCTATCACAGACATGGGTGTATGCTAAGATCAGCAGACTAGCATTCCTGTGAGTGCTGCCATTCCCAAGGTACATACAAATTGAGACGTACCTCATCACGATTGCCTCAGTTGGACATCTGCTAAACCATGTTTCAAATAGGGGGCAGTGTAAGTTTGTTGTATACCCGCAGATCACCCAACTTGGCAAATGTAAGATGATGAATGTGGCTAACTGTGATTTACAATACCCGATATAGGTACACAGGGCAATGAGTGACACATTTCAGGTGCAATGACTACACCTGTGCCCATGCATTCTGTCACGGATGATCAAAATAGACACTGTCAGCATATATTTGTTTGTTGTTTTTTTGATAAATGGCCAATCCATGCTTAGCGTAAGATTGTCATCAAGTAACACACAGGATACCTCCTGTCATTGTGTCATAGGGGGCATATCCGGCTCTGGGTACTCTGGCAATGTGGCATATGTAACCTACAGACAACACAGGCCCACATGTAATGGACCATAGAAAGCATAATAATTCATAAGCTAAACTCAACCCACATGAGCATCACACAGTAACGGATTGTCCATTGATGCACAAGCCACAATACCTGAGTGACTGGAATTGCAGTGCACCAGGAATGTGGCTTTACAAGTCTCTCATAACACCAAATGAAGAAATGGAGTACCTTCTATAAATGAATCTGCAACCAATTGAGTAATCAACATTGTCACCACATGATTGTTAGGGCCACTGCATGTGTTCATACATGTATCTATCACTCACTGGAGTGACAGGGTCAATACATGTTTGCAGTGGTATGTCTGTTGGGGCGTCTACATGCCTGAGGTGCTGGTCTATCATATATAATGTCACACACAGTAATTCTTTGTTCCAAGTGTTGTACAGTGTGCAGATATTAAGCACATTTCACCCTTCCATGTTTTACAGGTGGACCATCCCCCTACACAATTGGAGAAGTGGCTTGATTTGCGGACCCAGACATATCCAGTAAGTGTTGATATGTTAGTTCTGTGTTGCGTTTGCAGCTGTTGCGTGATTGACTCCTGTGTGTTGGACACATAGCAAGGTGTGATGTGCTGGCACATGATCTGATATGGGACTTGACTGCCGTTTGCCTTGTTTTTCAATTTTTGAGTTGGACAATCAGTGGCGTAGAGTCATATTTTGGGAATCTAGTGCTGCGCTGTAGGCATGGGCAGGTGAACAGGGTGATATTAGTTGCTACATTTATGCCAATGAATATTTTGGTGGTAGCCATTTTCGTTATTTAGTCAGCAAGTCATAACCTGATTCACACAGAGCAAGGATGCCAAAGTATTACCCACAGACTTGAGCCTCCCTGTTAACTAATGAACATGTAGGACTGTATGTTTGACTTCCTAGCAGCATCTAGCTCTACATGTTGTGCTACGTTTATGTGGTACTTGAGTAGAATGTCATAGGTGTGCATGCAGCTCAATGGGTGCTTGCATCTATGTGCTTGTTTTTGGAAAGGTTATTAGTGGTAGCAAATGATGTGGACTATTGTCAACAATTAGTAACATATATGTGGATGTGATTGTCCAATGTTTGTGTCTATCCTAGTTGGAAGCCCTCCTTACCTGTGGTGGACTAAGCCCATGGACAGCTGTCCACAGCTTCCTTACTGTCCTTGATGTTTGAAAGTATGTGTTGCATGTCCATCACCCCCTGAGGCACAGTGTCAGGGTTCTGAAATATGTGTACCTAGGTGTGAGGATCCCAGTGTAGAAGACAGATATGTAATTCCAACATTCCTTTGTTCCGACCTAGGATACCCCCTCATCATTAGCAACTGCAAACCATCCTGGCAATTCCATTTACAAATCATAGATCTTGTGGGCCTTGATTGTCATCCAGAAGATAGTCATTAGTTGGCCTGTCACATGTGGCGTACTTGCAGCATTTGTTATGTGACTAATGGCATAACAATGATGCAAAGATTATTTAAGTAGCTACACATATTTTTGAGCATTGCTGTGCTGTTAGATAGGAGATTTGTAGGCTGCATTGGCATGTACTTCCTCAGGGACAATCTATCATCTGTACTGTGATTTGAGCTGTTTAAGCTTAGTTTGAGAAAGTGTTTGAATATCATCAGTAGATGTATCACACAATGATGTAACTAATGTTTGGCTATCTTATTTTTTACAGCTGCCAATATGGATGCCAATATGGATGCCAATCAGATCCGAGAATTCCAGAGGAGGGCGATGTGTTACCCCCACATGCTGGATGTGGAGTCTGGGTTCCGCAACATGGCACGGCGTTATCGCCATGAGAGAGCCAATGTCTGGAGGGCATTTGCCCAAGGGGGCCCATCCATGCCCACAACAGCCGCCACCACAAGCACCACCACTCCGACCCGAGTGGCACCAAGGATGACAGCCACTGTTGCAGGTCCCTCAACATCATCTGCTCCAGGACCACTAACATCAGCTCCTGCACCTCTCCCTACAGGCACGGCACCAGCACCTGCCCAACCATCCACTAGTGGCACACAGACAACCCCTGATGCAATCATTGACATTGTGGAATTTAGGAACATGCAACGTGACATGCAACGGATGTTGCGCAGGATAGACAAGCTGCAGCAGGAGGTGTCCCGCAACAGCAGGAGACTGCGTGGGATAAAAAAGATCCTGCGGAGGGCAAACTTTTAACTGTTGGACCCTCAGCCATGATTCCCTCCCCTCCCTCCTCTTTCCTGGTTCTTATATTTAGTGGGTTTGGGGGGCTTAGTGTTAGGCTAGAATAGGCTGTTAGATTAGTTAGTATAAGTGGGTTCGGGGGTGAAGCGGATTATATTTTTACATGTGTTTTATTTGTGGATGGGTGGGTGTTGGATGATGTTGGTTTTTTTGTGTATAAAAATAAAAAAATAATATATATATATATATTTGTTTAGGATCAGATAGTATGTGTTTAGGTTAGTATATGTTGTCCTACATGTGTCCCGTCATATAAGGGGGGTAGGGGGTCGATGTTTAGAGTGTTCAGTTAAATGTGATAAGTAAGTTTAGATTAGGGTAGTTAAGGCCAGTTGTGGGTAATGTGTAGTTAGGATAGATTAGGTTAGTTAAGGTGTTTCCCCTAGTTTTAGTATCTGTTTTTTACTGTTAAATAAATATTTAGGTACTCCTTTACAGTATGTATCATATGCTTGGGGATCAGGGCCTTGGCATGGATGAACAGTGTCAATTTAGTATTAGCATTTGTGTTCTGTCCTGCATCCAGATCGCATTATTGACATGGTTATTCCCACTTCCAATTGAGCTGTCACATTGGCAGCTACACCAAAGCTACTTCTCAATGCATCTGCCATCCATTGCATCCACCACTCAAGGTTACTATGGTTCCCAATGTATTATTAAGTTTGGATGTGTGGTTTCAATCAGTCATCTTTTGAGACCTGATTTGGATTCTTGGGCACTGTGGTACGTCTGCCTGCAGCATTATGTTCATGTGAACCATGATAAGGTGAGTGGTGTTATAATCTTATGTAGTACTGTATGCATAACTCACAGCTATCATTTCTTACATTGTACTCCCAGGTCACATATTTGTCCATACACTCGTACACATCCATTCCTACTGTATGGTGTGTGTGTGTGATGACAGTTTATAGTCAGATGTCACATACATAAAGATTGTCTAGAAGGGAATTTTTAACACAATGATTTTCCGCTTAAACATCCCGTGAAGCAGACTTTTTCAGTCCAACACAGCCTTATACTGTTAGTTTTATATTTACTTCAGAAATAAGCCTCAGAAAGCGCAGATGATGATGCAATCCAGAGCCCAGTGCATAGTTCTCAGCCCATAATCTTTCAAGGCAGTTGTCTTGACATTCTATGGCCATTGACATGTGACATACATCACTAATCTCCTACACTGTTGATGTGTCACATTACACAGAGACAAAGTGGTTGTGTAAGTGCTATTTATTTTAAAGTGCTGTAGTACAATATTTACATAGTCCAGGATTGTGAGTCCATTAGTGTGATGCATTCGATTGTGATACTACACAGGTGCAATGGAACATGTCTTTGGACATGCTGGGGTGAAGTATCATACAGTGCAGAGGAACATGATTTTCCAATGAGGAAGTGAGAGACAATCACAGAGCATAGTGTCAAAGCAAACAGTGGGCTGGAGAACAGTGTATGTGAGCAGCTGTTGCAAAACTGGCATGTTGACAAGCACAGGACCTAGGATAAAATTGCACATTTGGCATGGACTTCTGCTACCGGGTACTCTTACGGGTGAAGGTGATCTGTTCCACGCCTTCTTCTTCTGTTGTGTGTGTTGTCTCCTCTGCCCTTGGTGGTGGTGGGTTTAAAGGGACAACACACACTTCAGTGTTTGAAGACGTGGAGTCAGAAATCCCAGTAGCTGCCAACTGTGGGGCTATTAAGGGCAGTACTGCAGCAAGGAGGAGCTGCTGGTTCTTAAGTATAGCAGCTACATCACTGTGGTAGGCAGCCAGGTCGGCCCTGAGGGTGTCATTATTGCATTTGTGCACGCAGTTAAAGGTTTGGTGTGAAAGGTGTTGTGGCAACTCCCTTACTGCAGTGCTGATTTCCTTTACACTTTGTTGAAGCTCTTGCAGGATAGATGTTCACGCTTGCATGGCTGCTGCCTGTTCTGAAGATGACATCATGCACAAACGCACCCCCTGAAGGCTGGCTGCCATATTTTGCATCCCCACCCGCACCTTTTTGGCCAGCTCCTGCTGTACTCAAACTACAGTCCTCTCAAAGCTGGTGCCAGTGTCGTCAGAGTCCTCAGCTGGGTTGGAGTTGGCAGGTTGTACAATTGGGGTGGTGGGTGGATCCTCTGTGATGGCTGCTACTTCTGTGCTCCTCCTTGTGACTGAAGGTGGGATCTGGAGGGTTCAAAGGACATCTTGGAGGGTCTGCTGGCTGATGTTTGTCAGCTCATCATCCATGTCATCAGGGAATTCCAGGACAGGCATATCCCCAGGAGAGCCTTCGTCCTCTGCAATGAGATATTGTACAATTAATGTGTCTGTGCTTATTGGATTTGTAATGTGACGTACCTGACTTCCTATTATTTGCACATTGTGATCTTGGTTCCTGTTCATTGTTCCTATCATTAATATTAGCATTCTCCCAGGCCTATGCCCCACCTGCATGTCACATGTAGTGCAGGCAGTTTAGGGACTTGTCTGCGTCACATTTTCTAGGTTTAGGTTCTGTCCAAATTGTATGTTGCCACCTTCTTGTCCTACTCAACCCTCCATCTACTTCCATTATCATGGTGTGGCCCTGCACTGGCTGTGGGTGTTCTGACGGCAGTTGCACCACACTTAAAATTCAGGAACTGACCCAGTCTCAGATATTTCACATGCACCTATATGTTGCTGAGACCTAGCATATACTATGTATAGCATTGGCATGGCACGATTCAGGTGTCAGCATTGGTATTGTGTATTGCTGATGTTGGGGAATGTGTGCTACATTGGATTGCACTTTCCTCTTATGACTGTGCGGGTATGTTTCACTAGCTAGACACATAAGTCATCCCCCTCAATGCTGTTGTCTTAGTACTATGACACTTGAGATGTTGCATGGTGGCATTGCAGCTATTGTGACCCAGGCACAGGGTAGACCCTGACATGTGCAGCATGGGTATGACATTACTGCTGTGTACCTCATAATGTTTATAACAATACCTGATGTTTGTAGCGACTATGGACATTAGCATTTGACAGGATTAGCACATTTTTATTATTTACAGGGGATTGATAACGTTGGCATCCCGAACCCTCTAATTTGGGTGTGTTTAATGCATGGGCATGTAACTGACATTAGCTACTTGACCTGCACACACAGCAGAGGAGGTAGTGGCAACTATTGTCCATGTTAAATAACACTTGCGGATATGGCCTGAGACTGTTAATTGAGCCCTAGTTCATGTAGCGACAATACCAGCTGTTGTGTGACAGTATGCCAGTTTTACATTGTACCCTACACTCCTGGACTGGCCTTGCTTTTCCAACATCCTTGGCATGGCAGAGTACCCCGATGCAAAGGTTGTTGGATGTAGTGTTGTGCTGTGCCCCAGGTTTGCCCTGCACAGCCCATGCCCCTGGGCCGTGCCCCTTTGCCCTTTCCACTACCTGATTATTATGGCTTACATGCATTGTGTAGTAGGTATGTCCCCCCCGCTTGCAGTGAACAATTAGGCATTTTAGTTCCCCATGCCACTTACCCTGGATCTGTGTTGTATCCTGGTAGTCTGCACTGTCCTGTCCCTGAATCCCTGTGACGATCTCCTCTGGGTTGACGGCTGCCACCATCTCCTCCACGTGGTCCAGGGTCTCCTGCAGTGCTGGACTCCAACATCCAGTCTGCAGTGCTGCCTTCCTGTTCCTTGACATTTTTTCCTTGGTCCAGCCCTTGCAGTCATGCCAGAGCTTCTTGCACTCGGTCACTGTTCTCCATACTTCTGCCACACTGTTGATCTTATCGACAATTTGTTGCCAAATTGCCTCTCTCCTACCAATTGGCAATTTAGAGGTGACAAAAAGTTGGTGCTGGTGTTCTGTCACCTCTTTCACCAGTATGTCATGCTCCTCTGCACTGAACCAACACTTCCTTTTCTTCTTCTCCCTCTCCTGGGTCGTGTGTGGGTCCTCCTGGCGGTTCCTGGTCGGTTGTCATCTTCCTGGGGTCTCTCATAGCTTCTGGGATCCATTTTGGGTCTCCTTTGCACATTTTGCTGTGTTTGTGCCACTTTTTGATGGTATTGCGGTGAAAAAAGGCGTGTATCTGGTTTACGATGTCGTAAACCGGATTACATTCTTTTTCTCAGTGTGAACGTTGTTTTTCTTTACGGTGTGGCGCATTGGTTTGAGTAAAAAAAAATAACTCTAACCAGTGGTTTGCGCCGCCGGGCGTCAAAGTATAAATTTGATGCCCGAGTGGCGCAAATAAATGGCGCTAGCCGGGGTTAAACATTTTGACGCAGAACTGCGTAGATGCAGTTTTGTGTCAAAAAGTATAAATTTGGACCCAAGTTTGGTGAAAAGCTACTGCTGATTTTGAAGTGAGGGTCACAGCGCGGGATGCCCTAGAAGCCATTTGCTTCCAGCGTGTTACGAGAGAGGACGTGTTCCAGTTGTGTCTTTCTCCTGGGGGGTGGTTGGTGGTGGGGGGACAGACACAGTGGGAAAGGAAAGAGTTTTTCCTTTTTCCATGTGCCTGTTTTCAATGGATTCCTGCTCCACGATCGCGGACGAAGCCTGAGATCTTGGAGCAGGAATCCACCACTAGGCACCAGGGATTGTTTTTGTTCATTTTGGGGAGCAACCCCTTAGGCAAGGGTCCCTCCCCTGGGGGCAATATTAGATCCATGTTTTGGCCCCCTGGGAGCTAGATCGGCTGTTTTTTGGCCGATCTGCTCCCCAGGGGGTTGAAACCCACTAGGAACCAGGGATTATATTTACAATGATGTTTTAGGGCAGCCACCCCTTGGCAAGGGTCGCTGCCTTGGGGGCAAGATTTTTTTGTATGTTTTGCCCTCGCCCTCCCCCTCCGGGGCTAGATCTTCCATGTTTTTGGCTGATCTCAATGCTGGTGGGGTTGAAACCCACTAGGCCCCAGGGATTGTGTTGTGTATGTGTTTTTTGTGCCTTGGGGGAACACATTGGGCAAGGGTCTCCCCCCAAAAGGAGCACATTAGTGATGGCCATTTCTGTCCGTCCCCCCCCCCCCCCCCCCCTTGGGGGCAGATCGGCCTAATTTTTTTTTAGGCCCATCTGCCCCCAAGTGGGACAGAAGCCACCAACACGCCAGGGATTTTTTTTCTTTGATTTTTTTTTATGATGGGGGTGTCCCCTTTGGCAAGGGCCAGCCCTCAAAGAGGGCACAGAACTATTGCCCATTCGGCCTATCCACTTCAGGACCAGGGATCGTGTGAGTGTGTTTTGTGTGGGGGGCAGCCCCTTTGGCAACGGTCGCCCCCCCAAAGGGGGCACATTACTGAAGGCCATTTCAGATCAGCCTATTTTGTTTAGGCCCCTCTGCCCCCAAGAGAAGCAGAACCCACCAAGACACCAGGGATTTTTTTTTCTTTGTTTTGTTTCTGTGTTGGAAGTAACCCTTTTGGCAAGGGTCACCACCCGAAAGGGGGCACATTACTGATGGCCATTTGGGGGCAGATCAGCCTATTTTGTGTAGGCCCCTCTGCCCCAAAGGGGGCAGAATCCACTTAGACACCAGGGAAAATGTCTGAATGCTTGGTGGCAGGGTGTTTGTCAACTGGCATACTTATCAATGAATACCAGGGCCCACCAGTATAGTCCACAATGTCCATCCATATAGGTGATAAAGTATACACCAATGTCCAATATGCATTTTTGTGGTTGATTAGGGTTTATTCTTCTCAAGACACCGTCCATTCCAAAATGCAGCCGATAGGTGTTTCGTCATCTAGACTTTCTCAAGGCTGCAAAGATCAAATATGCAAAAAAAGGATACAATAAGAACATAACAGACGGTAACAAGAAGATTTTGTTGTGTAATTACAAGTAGTGGGTGAAGACACAAAACCGCTTAGGTGATCATGCTGTCTAGGGGGATGGACGATATTCCTATTAAGTACAAAGGATAGCGAACATTTAAGTACAGGGTGAGAAACCAGAGATCGTATGCATGCAGAGCGCATGCCTGGTGTCATTGAGTCGTTAGGCCAGAGAAACTGTGCGTGTAATAGGACGTGAGTAAGATTAAAATTAGTGTCTATAGTGCCACCATGATATCATGTGTGAAAGAAACCACTAGACAATGGAGAAAACAATGAAAAAAGGGACATACCATAGATTCTTGATGATAGTGTTCATATGTGTTGGGAGGTACCTATTCCCTTAATTGGAATAAGAGAGACAGCCAGAAAATCTTTCAAGATCTGTATTCTCAATACCACAAAGAGTTTGTTGTTGTTTTTCGAAACAGTTATCTGTAGGACATGGCAATGATAAGCCTAAAATGACACACTAATTAGTAGGTAAAGTGGCCCAAGGAATGTATCAAGACAATGTTATGATGATGTAGGGCATGACTATACTGAGGTGGTGGTAAATTGGGAAAATTAGGAGAATGGTGTTCTCCATACTAGAAGGAACATCGCTCATAAGTTAGGTAGGTAAAGTTGGATGAAATGATGCCAAGTCAATTTTTGTCATGTGCATATATAAGATAGGAGCAGCCATGGTCAAGTCACTATATCATATTGGTTAGTCTTTATCAAGTAAATAAACACATTTGGAAGGTTGTAAGTTTATTGGCAAGATATACTAAGATTTCCATATGTAGCAAGCTGTGCTGTATAGGTGTTGTTTCCAAGTAAGAAATGCATCTTATCACAAGCGAACGATCCCTACTAGTCATCGCTACCCCTAAAGAGTTGTGGTTGTACAGTTTATTGCACTTGCCAACATTGTCAGAACAATTAGGTATGACAAAAAGTTTGTTTGAAACGAGAGTGCCGGTAAGAGCGTAAGCATAGCCATGCTACCCTCGTCCCCCAATCCAGAGTATCAGCGAGCTCACCTTATTGTCAGTGTTGTGTGCTGTGTGGAGTGAAACGGTTGTTATCTGGTGCGTTAGTGAATGAGTGTGCTACTTACATGAGTTGAGAGGAATAGAAAGCAGACCTGTCCGTGGTAAGTGAGAAAAAGGCATGGGCGCCATCTTGTAGTGGATTAGTTACGTGAAACACAGATACCAGTAGCTTATGTTTCAAAACAAAGTTTGTATCTCCTATGGTGGATTATATTGTACGTATCCATATTTAAAAGAAAAACATTGAGAAATCTTTTAGCCTGGTATTTTTTGAAAAAAGAAAATAAAGTATCAAGACATGTAACCACATTATATCTCTGAAATTGCGACGGTATATTAGTGAAGTGAAACGTTCATTGTTAATTTAATTAAATGTACCGAGTTGTGAACGCAGTGTATGTGACTGTGTATATATTTTATGTATGGGATACAGATGTTGAATTCTTACAATTGTCAACTATTGAGCCTCACATCATGATACAAACTTTCAAGCATGTTTTGGTGTGCTACACCTTTTCGCATGTATGTGTGAAACAAAGTATCATAGAGGTCAAACAGAGCTAACATAGGGGAATCATTCCCTTAAAGCTTGTTTATATTGGAGAAACCGTATCACAAGGATAATGACTATGGATAGGCACAAGAAATAAAAAACAAATCAGAAAGGGTTGTATGTATCCTTTGCCATGTTCAGAACCTGTCAATATGATGTAAATTCTTGAGCTTGTCTTAAAATAGTTTTGTAAGTGTGTGTGAAAATATAGTGTCATGGATTTCTCTCAGAACTGATATGAAGGGAACCCTTTTTCCAGGTTTAGACCCTCTTCTACTGCCCTAAGTTTGATGATCCAATTGCTTTTCGTATGTCTTAGGATCAGGGTTTGTTACCACCCCGTGGTAGTGCACCTACTGTGTCTATACCATGTACAGTGATGCCTAAGATTTCTTGTTATCCATGGGCAGTGTTGTAGTGTGTGTCAAAGGGGTAGTTGGTGTTGTTCGTGCGAATGGCACTTATGTGTTCTTGAATTCTCTCTTTTAATGGTCTGATGGTACTACCAACATAGATGTGGCCACACACACATATCAAACAGTATACCACATATTTGGTATTGCAGTTGATGAACTTGTGAATCTTGTATGGAATTTTGGTGTTGTATTGGAAACTGACTATCTTGTCTTTTATGTAACAACAATACAGTGCCCATACTTGTAGGAACTGAAGCGTGGTTTAGGTAACCATGTATCATTAGTGTTAGGTGGTAGGTAACATAACTTGGTGAGAGCCCCAAAAGACACCCCATTCTGAATTCCTCTACATGTCTAGTTTTCAGAAATTTCCAGGTTTGCTAGGTTTTTCTAGGTGCCGGCTAAGCTAGAGGCCAAAATCTACAGCGAGGCACTTTGCAAAAAACAGTTTAGTTTTATTTGGGAAAATGTGATGTGTCCATGTTGTGTTTTGGGGCACTTTCTGTTGTGAGCACCAAGCCTACCCACCCAAGTGAGGTTCAATTTTTATCAGGAAACTTGGGGGGATGCTGGGTGGAAGGAAATGTGTGGCTCCTCTTAGATTCCAGAACTTTCCATCACCGAAATGTGAGGAAAAGGTGTTTTTTTCCCATATTTTGAGGTTTGCATGGAATTCTGGGTAACAGAACCAGGTGATAGCCCCACATGTCACCACATTCTGAATTCCCTGGGTGTCTAGTTTCCAAAAATGTATAGGTTTGCTAGGTTATCCTAGGTGCCGGCTAAGCTGGAGGCCAAAATCCACAGCTAGGCACTTTGCAAAAAACAGGTCTGTTTTCTTTGGGAAAATGTGATGTGTCCACGTAGTGTTTTGGGGGCACTAGGCCTAACCACACAAGTGAGGTACCATTTTTTTTGGGAGACATGGGGAAATGCTGGGTGGGAGGAAGTTTGTGGCTCCTCTTAGATTGCATAACTTTTTATCACTGAAATCGGAGGGAAACGTGTTTTTTTGTCAAATTTTGAGGTTTGCAAAGGATTCTGGGTAACAGAACCTGGTGAGAGCCCCACAAGTCACCCCATCCTGGATTCCCCTAGATGTCTAGTTTTCAAAAATGCACAGGTTAGGTTGGGTTCTCTAGGTGCTGGCTGTGCTAGAGGTCAAAATCCACAGCTAGGTACTTTCCTAAAAACACGTCAAATTTTAATATAAAAATGTGATGTGTCCATTTTGCATTTTGGGGCATTTCCTGTTGTGGGGACTAGGCCTATCCACACAGGTGAGTTACCATTTTTATCGGGAGACTTGGGGGAATGCTGGGTTGAAGGAAATTTGTGACTCCTTTCAGATTCCAGAACTTTCCATCACCGAAATGTGAGGAAAAAGTGTTTTGTTTGCCAAATTTTGAGGTTTGCAATGGATTCTGGGTAACAGAACCTGGTGAAAGCCCCACACGTCACCCCATTCTGAATTTCCCTCGGTGTCTAGTTTTCAAAAATGTATAGGTCTGCTAAGTTTTCCTAGGTGCCGGCTGAGCTAGAGACCAAAATCCACAGCTAGGCCCTTTACAAAACACAGGTCAGTTTTCTTTGGGAAACTGTGATAAGTCCACGTTGTGTTTTGGGGCATTTCCTATTACGAGCACAAGGCCTACCCACACAAGTGAGGTACCATTTTGTTCGGGAGACTTCGGGGAACACAGAATAGAAGAACAAGTGTTACTGCCCATTGTCTTTCTCTACATTTTCTCCTTCCAAATGTAAGACTGTGTGATATAAAGACGTGTATTTGAGAAATGCCCTGTAATTCACATGCTAGTATTAGGCCCCCGAATTCAAAGATGTGCAAATTACCACTGCTTCTCAACACCTTATCTTGTGCCCATTTAGGAAATTCAAAAGTTTCCTTGATATCTATTTTTGACTCTTTATACTTTAGCAAATAAATTGCTGTATACCCGGTATACAATAAAAACCCATTACAAGGTGCAACTTATTTATTGGCTCTGGGTACCTAGGGTTCTTGATGAACCTACAAGCTCTGTATATACCTGCTACCAGAACCGTCCAGCAGAAGTAACGGTATATTGCTTTTGAAAATCTGACATCGCAGGAAAAAGTTACAGAGTAAAATGTGGAGAGAAATTGCTTGTTTTTTCTCCTCAATTTCAATATTTCTTTATTTCAGATGTTATTTTCTGTAGGAATCTGTAGGAAAACCTTGTAGAATCTACACAAATGACCCTTCGCTGAATTTAGGATTTTGTCTTATTTTCAGAAATGTTTAGCTGTCCGGGATCCAGCATTGGTTTCACACTCATTTCTGTCACTAACTGGAAGGAGGCTAAAAGCACAAAAAATTGGAAAATTGGGGTATGTCCCAGGATAATGTAAAAATGGTGTTGAAAATTGTGGTTTACTGATTTGAGTCTGCCTGTTCCTGAAAGCTGGGAAGGTGGTGAATTTAGAACTGCAAACCCTTTGTTGGTGCCATTTTCAGGAGAAAAAAAACACAAGCTTTCTTATGCAGCCCTTTTTCCCATTTGTTTTTAAAAAACGAAATTTTCTCTATATTTTGGCTAATTTCTTGGTCTCCTTCAGGGTAACCCGTAAAACTCTGGGTACCTCTAGAATCCCTAGAATTTTGCAAAAAAGGACGCAAATTTGGCGTGGTTAGCTTATGTAGACAAAAAGTTATGAGAGCCTAAGCGTGAACTGCCCCAAACAGCTAAAAAAAGGTCTGGCACCTGAGGGGGAAAAGGACTGGAAGCAAAGGGGTTCAGACAACCCTCTTTTTAACTCCCCGTAAAGTGCATTGATGCATATTTGCATTCTTGCTACCTTTCAGAAGATGCATGTGCTTACCACATTCTATACAATGAGTTGCAGGTAATGCAAAGCATTATCTTGGTCTGTTGGACAGGCGAGAGAGCCTCAATTGTGGGGCCCAGTGACTTGAATGTGGTGTTTCCTCTAACAGACTGTACGTGCACATTCCACTGTACATCCAGACCTGTGACTCAGCCCTGATGCCATTAAACTGTATTATTGCACTGTTCCATGCTGGAATCGCGGATAGCCAAATACTGATTGCAACTAGTAATCCCCACTCCCTGACTCCACTCAGCCCTCCGTCCTTACTGATGTACAACCCTGCTTCACTTTACACTCGTTCTCTCCCAAAATATAGACAAAGAGCGTTCAGTGACGATTTAATAACATGCTGCGGGGTATTTTAAATAATCTGTGCGTAATTAAAGTGCACAATCATAATGGAATGTTCATTAAAGGACTGGGAAAGGGCCAGCTCAAGATATTATAATCAGTGCGGTTCTCATTTATGACTTCTGGTTAAAAACGTTGCAGGATACTGACTAAACAAACACTTCATAACCTTTCATGGAACTAGATAGGATATCTAATATTGAGATTTAATTACTAAGACTTTCCATTTTTAAAAATACAATTTTATCCCGAGCTACGTTTAAAAGTTACTCATTATAGATTTATGACACTATTCCTATCATTTATTTTTTCCATTTACGATACTTTGCAAGGCCAAATACTTAAGTCCAACTCTGGGATTTGCCGGCAGCAACACAGAGATGACCCTGGATTTTATCAGCTCCATTCTAAGGTGTGGGTATTTTCTTTTCCTGTAATCAATATGCCATATTTTCCTCTAATACGGTAAGAGTATTGATTAATAAAAAATACAACATTCAAAAACATGTTACAGGCTATATGATCTCTATATGTAATCAACATGCTTTGCGCAACAATGTCAGGCTGATGAGAAGTTGAGGGGCAGTTTCTTGTTCTGTTCCCTTTTATATCTGTCTTAAAAGCAGCTAGACCTATCTAATGGAGCCCATTGGAGCACAAAAATACACAGATAGTGACCCTAGGTAAATCTCTCTCATTGATGGACAGCTTTGGCTCTGACCCTTTTGATAAAATCACAACTCTGATCCCCACACATGACATCAAAACACTCCATATAGGCCACATCTCACACAGTCGCTTCCATTGCAGATTCATGCAGTGGCATGCTACCCAGCTGGACATTATTTAAGCAGTTTATTCGTGGTTGAGAAATGAAATAAATGCAAGTACAGCACAATATAATAGTCCTACTCTCATCACTACGTCTAGCTCTTCTTCCACTCATATCTGTACTCACACCCAGTTCTCCAACTCGGACACTTACCACTATTATTAACCTTACTCCTTGTTTTACTCTTACTTATGCTCCATCTCATGCTCCTACTTTTATTCCTACGTAGTCCTAGACCTAATTGATCCTGCACCATATACTTTCTAACTTTGACTCCTACACTCACACCTATTTACTCCTAGCCTTGGCAGTAAATTTCTCCATGCCCCGTAGATCCCAGAGTCTATGTAGCCAATCTAAGTGGGTGGGTATGGTGTCAGTGCCCCACCGTGTTAACAAAACCTGCTTAGCTGCACATATGGCCAGTGCAATAGCGCATTCTTTAATGATTTCAAAGGGCATGTAGATCTGCACGTGTTCTCGACAACAAGGTTCCATAGTTAGAGACTGCGGTCTGATTCGTAGTGGAATGGATGCACAGTCCCAAATACTCCACTCCCCCTGTGGTCCAGGTGAAGGGGAAGTGTTGTTGTAGGATAACCTGATTTGCCACTGAGACTGTCAGGTTGAGGGTCAGGGATTTTTGTAGATTTTCCTTAAACCCAGAGGCACACAGTTTGGGTAGTACCGTGATAGTTTTGTGCTTCATGGAATCTGTAAGGGAGTCTGTGTCGCTAAAATAATCATACAGACGTGTGAGGGCAGAGGCCAATTGGCTGGTAAATATTTTATCAAATTCTAAGGGGTAGCCATCCTACCCGGGAGCCTTGCTGAGTTGTAAGCGAGAGATCGCTAACAGTACTTCATCCAACCCGATGTCCTGATCCAGACTCAGAGCGCCTGAGGTGGGTTGACACTCCAGTGATGCGTGTTCTAAATAGGATATATACTCCCCTTCGATTAAGGAATCAGTGGCATAAAGCTGAGCATAGCATCGCTCAAAGGCTTGAGTGGTTTGCTCATCCTGGTCAAGATGCTCTGCTTGTATTCCCTCTATGCCTCTACCTGCTGTCAGGCTGCTTGGGCCCGCACGCAAAGCGCCATGAGGCGACAGGCTTTAATGCTCCCCACATAAAACTTTTCTTTATTGCGGACCAAAGCATACGTTGCTCTATCCATATCCAGCACCCATAGTTGTTTACGCACTATGTTTTATTGTCAGCATACCTTATGAGACCCTGCCCGTTTATGTTACCCTTCCAGCCCTTTTACCTGTCTCTCAAGTGCAGTTGTTTTATTTCTCCATTGTCTCTTGAGGCGAGTCGCCAGCACAATCAAATGGCCACGAAAGCCTGATTCCAACGCGTCCCAAAGTGCTGCAATGGGCGTGTCTGGGCAGTCATTGTGCCCCAAATATTCAGTGATGGAACCTGACAGTTTTGCAATTTGTGTTTCACTCATGAGGAGTCGGTGGTTGAGGCTCCAAGTGCGCTGCAGAGAGGCTAAGCCAGAGAGAGAAACGATCACATGAAGAGAAGTATGGTCCGAGAGTGCTGCTGTACCTAAATCTATCTGAGTGGCAGACTGGGGAAAATGTGATGTGGCTAGATAGAGATCAATTCACCCATCTGTCTGGTGGGCTGCCGAATATAAAGTGTAATCCCTCTCTGTGGGGTGGTGACTTCGCCAAACAACTGTTACCCTATAATCCGTTAATTTGCCCTAACTCTGCATGGAGAATGCCCCCGTCTGTCCCACCCACTGCACTGATCTGTCCAATCTTGTGCCGGGTACTAAGTTAAAGTCCCGTCCAATTAATACAGCCTTATCTGCAGTAGCCATTGCTCTATCTAAGGCCTCTAAGATAAAAGCCTCCAGATGATCATTAGGTGCATAAAGTGTAGCTAGGGTGAAAGTGTGCTAATGTAATGTGATGCAGAGTGACAATAACCTGCCAGGAATTTTAGCCTATGTCCCGGAAACTGGGAAGCCAGAAGAATAGCTGCTCCAGCCTTTTTCCCTCTACCAGGTGAGAAATATTGTCTAGTAAACCACTTGGACCTTAAATACTTCCAATCTCCTTGCATGAGATGTGTTTCCTGCACCAGACATATATCACATCCAGAGTCACGGATCAAGGATAGAAATGCTAAACGTTTTGCGTGCGCGTTGAGCCCCCAGATGTTATAACTAATATTATGTATCATTATGGAATCAGTGTGGAAATGCATGTCTGTGAAGTGGGCCCCAGGCTGCCTGGAAGTAGCCAACTGGCTTCCCATGATGAGCTATAGCACACCAACTAGGCCTCATAATGCATAATAGGTAAGAAAAAGAGTAGGGGAAGATAATATAGAGTGTCAAACAAAGAAGAAGAAAGTACAACAAATGCGGTCTTTCCCAGCACCGATTTGAGCCAACAGGCTGGGGTCCATGTTGAGGAATCATGGTCAAAAAGGGGTTCCCCTCCATGAGGTAGGAGGCCCAACCGTCCGAATATATCCTTCTCGAATACTGGAGATGGGCCTCTCTGGTCTAACTTTGTGTGGTGCCAGGTAGGCGGTAGGATGTGCCAATGGTAGAGTCTGTTGCGTGTTCATATTCAAGCAGTTATCTCTCAGTCATTATCCAAGTCAGAGGCCTGATTCCGGGGATTGAGCTGTCAGAGAATGGCTGCTCTTTCACTCTGACTTTCCATTTCAGTTGGTTCAACCATCTTCACCTTCTTCTTCCTCGCAGGGTGCCAACGAGCGTGAGGGGCTTGATTGTGGTGGGTGTGGCTCTTCATTGCTCTGTTTATTGGTAATGGGTAGCACCGCCCGTGCCTCTTCCAAAGTGGGCATGTTGTGCTTCTCAGCCTCCCTGACAAATGTGAGGTGGAAAGGGTGTCCCCAGCAGTAGTGTACCTCCTGCTTTTGTAAAAAACTCTGTGGCTGGTCAAAGCTGGCAGCATCGCTGCAGAGTTATGGGTCAGAAGTCCTGATACAACCAGATCTTGTTGCCCTCAAAGTCTATGTGGTTGTGGTCCTGTGCTGCTGCCATAATGATTTCTTTTTGCCTATAGTAGTGAAGGCAAGTTAAAATGTCTTGGGGTTGCCCAGGGGATGTATGTCCTCCAGATTCACTCCAGCTGCTTGCAGCAGGACTCCCTTAGTTCTAATGTTGGCCCTCCTAGCTCGAATTTCAAGATCTTCCACCTGATATCGAAGTTCTGAGTTTTTGTTGTGCACGTCCAGTATTTTGCGGCGGTGAGCGTCCAATTCTTCTCCCTGCACTTCACTGGATCGTTCAAGGCCAGCCACCTGGTCTTCCAGTTCATTCATGTACTTCGTGAGGCCCTTAGTATCCTTTGTAATGTCCTGCTTAACCCCTTCGCTGCCAGGCCTTTTCCCCCTCCTGTGCCGAGCCTTTTTTTGGCTATTTGGGGCAGTTCGCGCTTAGGCCCTCATAACTTTTTGTCCACATATGCTAGCCAAGCCAAATTTGCGTCCTTTTTTTCCAACATCCTAGGGATTCTAGAGGTACCCAGACTTTGTGGGTTCCCCAGAAGGAGGCCACGAAATTAGCCAAAATACAGTGAAAATTTAGTTTTTTTCAACAAAATGGGAAAAAGGGGCTGCAGAAGAAGGCTTGTGGTTTTTTCCCTGAAAAGGGCATCAACAAAGGGTTGCGGTGCTAAACTCACCAGCTTCCCAGCTTTCAGGAACAGGCAGACTTGAATCAGAAAACCCAATTTTTCAACACAATTTTGGCATTTTACTGGGGCATACCCCATTTTTATGATTTTTTTGTGCTTTTAGCCTCCTTCCAGTCAGTGACAGAAATGGGCATGAAACCAAAGCTGAATCCCAGACAACGCAACATTTCTGAAAAGTAGACAGAATTCTGATTTCAGCAAGGGGTAATTTGTGTAGATCATACAAGGGTTTCCTACAGAAAATAACAACTGAAAAAGAAAAATATTGAAATTGAGGTGAAAAAAACATCAACTTTTCTCTACGTTTTACTCTGTATCTTTTTCCTGCAATGTCAGATTTTTGAAAGCAATATACTGTTACGTCTGCTGGACTCTTCTGGTTGCGGGGATATATAGGGCTTGTAGGTTCATCAAGAACTCTAGGTACCCAGAGCCAATAAATGACCTGCTCCCTGCAGTGGGTTTTCATTCTATACCGGGTATACAGCAATTCATTTGCTGAAATATAAAGAGTAAAAAATAGCTATCAAGAAAACCTTTGTATTTCCAAAATGGGCACAAGATAAGGTGTTGAGAAGCAGTGGTTATTTGCACATCTCTGAATTCCGGGGTGCCCATACTAGCATGTGAATTACAGGGCATTTCTCAAATAGACGTCTTTTTTACACACTGTCTTACATTTGGAAGGGAAAAATGTAGAGAAAGACAAGGGGCAATAACACTTGTTTTGCTATTCTATGTTCCCCCAAGTCTCCCGATAAAAATGATACCTCACTTGTGTGGGTAGACCTAGCGCCCGCGACAGGATATGCCCCAAAACACAACGTGGACACATCACAGAAAACAGAGCTGTTTTTTGCACAGTGCCTACCTGTAGATTTTGGCCTCTAGCTCAGCTGGCACCAAGGGAAACCTACCAAACCTGTGCATTTTTGAAAACTAGAGATCTAGGGGAATCTAAGATGGGGTGACTTGTGGGGCTCTGACCAGGTTCTGTTACCCAGAATCCTTTGCAAACCTCAAATATTGGCTAAAAAACCACATTTTCCTCACATTTCGGTGAAAGAAAGTTCTGGAATCTGAGAGGAGCCACAAATTTCCTTCCACCCAGCGTTCCCCTAAGTCTCCCGATAAAAATGATACCTCACTTGTGTGGGTAGTCCTAGCGCCCGCGACAGGAAATGACCCAAAACACAAAGTGGGCACATCCCATTTTTTTACAGAAAACAGAGCTGTTTTTTGCAAAGTGCCTACCTGTAGATTTTGGCCTCTAGCTCAGCCGGCACATAGGGAAACCTACCAAACCTGTGCATTTTTGAAAACTAGAGACCTAGGGGAATCCAAGATGGGGTGACTTGTGGGGCTCTGACCAGGTTCTGTTACCCAGAATCCTTTGCAAACCTCAAAATTTGGCTAAAAAAACATATTTTCCTCACATTTCGGTGACAGAAAGTTCTGGAATCTGAGAGGAGCCACAAATTTCCTTCCACCCAGCGTTCCCCTTAATCTCCCGATAAAAATGGTACCTCACTTGTGCGGGTAGTCCTAGCGCCCGCGACAGGATATGCCCCAAAACACAACATGGACACATCACAGAAAACAGAGCTGTTTTTTGCAAAGTGCCTACCTGTAGATTTTGGCCTCTAGCTCAGCCGGCACCTAGGGAAACCTACCAAACCTGTGCATTTTTGAAAACTAGAGACCTAGGGGAATCCAAGATGGGGTGACTTGTGGGGCTCTGACCAGGTTCTGTTACCCAGAATCCTTTGCAAACCTCAAAATCTGGCTAAAAAACCACGTTTTCCTCACATTTCGGTGACAGAAAGTTCGGGAATCTGAGAGGAGCCACAAATTTCCTTCCATCTAGCGTTCCCCCAAGTCTCCCGATAAAAATGATACCTCACTTGTGTGGGTAGGCCTAGCGCCTGCGAAAGGAAATGGTCCAAAACACAACGTGGACACATCACATTTTTTCATAGAAAACAGTGCCTACCTGTGGATTTTTACCTCTAGCTCAGCCGGCCCCAGGGGGGGCAGAAATGGCCTAAAATAAATTTGTCCCCCAGCCCCTAACCCCCCAACCCCCCCACCCCCCCGGGAGCGACCCTTGCCTACAAGGTTGCTCCCCTTGCTTGACGGCGCAAAAAAAAAGATCCCTGGTGCCTAGTGGTTTCTGCCCCCCTTGGGGGCAAATTGACCCACAATCGGCCAATCTTCCCCCAAGGGGAGCAGAATGGTCTAAATACAATTTGCCCCCCAGGGGAGCGACCCTTGCCTGATGGGTCGCTCCCCATCTCTAAAAAAACAAACAAACAAACAAAAAAACACAAATAAACTATTTGCCCTGGTGCCTAGAAGTTTCGGCCTAATACCAATAGGCCGATCTGACCCCAGGGGGGGCAGAAATGGCCTAAAATAAATTTGCCCCCCCACCCCCCCCCCCAGGAAGCGACCCTTGCCTACAAGGTTGCTCCTCTTGCGTGACGGCGCAAAAAAAAGATCCCTGGTGCCTAGTGGTTTCTGCCCCCCTTGGGGGCAGATTGACCTACAATTGGCCAATCTGCCCCCAAGGGGGGCGGAAATGGTCTAAATACAATTTGCCCCCCAGGGGAGCAACCCTTGCCTGATGGGTCACTCCCCATCTCTAAAAAAACAAACAAACAAAATAAAAACACAAAAAAACTATTTGCCCTGGCGCCTAGAGGTTTCTGCCCCCCCGGGGGCAGATCAGCCTAATACCAATAGGCCGATCTGCCCCCAGGGGGGGCAGAAATGGCCTAAAATAAATTTGCCCCCCCCCCCGGGAGCGACCCTTGCCTACAAGGTCGCTCCCCTTGCGTGACAGCGCAAAAAAAAGATCCCTGGTGCCTAGTGGTTTCTGCCCTCCTTGGGGGCAGATCAGCCTAATCAAAATAGGCTTATCTACCCCCCAGGGGGGCAGAAATGGCCTAAAATAATTCCCCCTCGGGAGCGACCCTTGCCTAAGGGGTCGCTCCCCTTGTGTGAAATTCAAGCAAAATAAAAAAACTCCCTGGTGTCTAATGGTTTCTGCCCCCATTGGGGGCAGATTGGCCTCATCAAAATAGGCCAATCTGCCCCCAAGGGGGGCAGAAATGGCCTAAATATAATTTGCCCCCTAGGGGAGCGACCCTTGCCTAAGGGGTCGCTCCCCACCTAAAAAAAAAAAGAAAACATAAAAAAAAAAAAAAAAAAATGATCCCTGGTGCCTAGAGGTTTCTGCCCCCAGGGGGGGGCAGAAAAGGCCTTCCCAAAAAAATGCCCCCCCTGGGAGCGACCCTTGCCTAAGGGGTCGCTCCCCTTGTGTGAAATTCAAGCAAAAAAAAAAACTCCCTGGTGTCTAATGGTTTCTGCCCCCCTTGGGGGCAGATTGGCCTCATCAAAATAGGCCAATCTGCCCCCAAGGGGGGCAGAAATGGCCTAAATATAATTTGCCCCCTAGGGGAGCGACCCTTGCCTAAGGGGTCGCTCCCCACCTAAAAATAAAAAGAAAACATAACAAAAAGAAAAAAAAAAAAATGATCCCTGGTGCCTAGAGGTTTCTGCCCCCGGGGGGGCAGAAAAGGCCTTCCAAAAAAATGCCCCCCCCGGGAGCGACCCTTACCCAAGGGGTCACTCCCTTATGTCAGTTTCACACACACAAAAAAAAAATCCCTGGTGTCTAGTGGGGTTTCAAAAGCCGGATTGCAAGCAATCCGGCTTTTGAAACCCTGGGAGAGACTTCAAAGGGAAGGAAATACATTTCCTTCCCTTTGAAGCCCCTCCGGGCCTCCCCCATGTGATTGAAAGAGAAATGCTTTGCATTTCTCTTTCAATCGGGGGAGACCCTGTGACTAATCAGCACGCACTCACGCGCTGACATCACAGGGGGTGCTGGGGGGGGGGGTCGGGGATGGAAGGGGAAGGGCTTCCCCTTCCATCCCTGACTTGGGGGGGTGGGGGGGAACCCCACAGAGGGAGCGCTAGCGCTCCCTCTGGGCTCTGTGACCAGGACGTAATGGTTACGTCCTGGGCACAGCAGCACTGTGCCTCAGGACGTAACCATTACGTCCTGGGCACAGAACAGGTTAAGTGTTGCGGTTTTCGCGCTTAAACTTAAAAGGTCTCCAGGAAGACGCATGTAACTGGTTCAGCACCATCTTGTGTTCTGGTGGCGTCGCCTGCTGCAGTTGGGTGCACCAGCTGGGTGACCTTCTCATGTTGATCTGCATTTCTCCCCGGTGTCTTTGTGAGTAGATCGCTGACTGTGGCATCTTTCTTATGGGAGTTGTCACAATACCCCCGCTACCGCTTAAGTGTTTACTTAGCCTTGGTTTGCCTGGCTCATTAGGCACAGCTATAAGCATGCAGAACTCACCATCCAGTGTTATCTGCCTCATCCCCTAGGCTCAGCTATCCTCCAGACACGTCAGCCGCAGCGACGTTCCCGCCAGCTGGAGATGTGTGACCCCACTGAGTCCATCTGGCACTGCAGAAGATTCAGGTGCTGCTGCGCTCTAAAGGCATGACTGTTCCTGGTGTCCTCCGAGGGTGGCTTCTGTCGGTCACGGCCCTGTTATGTAACACTACAGGGCCGCACTGTCCTTCATCAGCGGTCTTCAATGCAGACCCCAGTGCCGCTGCGTGGGGCCCATTGTCGCACGGGGCAGCACCAGGTGACCCCCAAAGGTCCCATCTCCAGGGATCAGGCCTGCTTTCTATATTGGGTCCGGGGCTCTGTGGGGCAGGGCTGCATACTGCATGTATTAGATTCCCCAGATATGGGGAGGAGAGCTCACTGTCGCTGTCGAAGCCTACAGACCTCTCTTGGCGGTTACCTCCAGGCGGTCGCCATTTTGAGGTCAGGCGTGGCATGGAGTGCTCCATCGGAATCATAGAAACGGGGGCCCGAGGCGCTTCCTCAACCGTCCTCCGGCTCCCCGGACGCCCCTCCTCTGGCCCTTAGTGTTGGAAAGCCCCGGTCTCCACTGCTAGTGTCAGTCCGAAGGCGGAGCTCGAAGATTTTGCTCCCGTCTGGACGCCATCTTGTACACACCCCAATTTCCTGAATTTTAGATGGTTACCTTCATTTACAGGAAGAGAATTCCACTGTCAAGCCCCAAGATGCAGAAAAATCTACCACCTTCCATTTTACGTTTTATTTTTGGAGTACACAAAAGATTTCCTTTGAGGACTATGTGATGGTTTGATAAAGGATGATTCTCTGCGTGAGGTAGATACAGAGATCATCCACAGAGCTCTGTAAATAAGGAAAAGAACCCTTAGCTTAACCTTAGTTAAAACTGGCAACTAGCGGCGTGAATTTCTTTCTTTGGACACATGGTCATTTTTTTCAGTCCAGACAGGAAATGTACAGTTGTATTCTGGCCAAGTAGGAGTTTCTAGTTGAGACCTTGATGTAACTGCATATAGTAAATTGCATAATCAAGTAGTTCGATCTTGCTTTAGTTTAGTTAAAGGCACCTTCTCTTCATCTAAGTTTTAATGTCCATAGGCATTATCAATGTTCATGAGTTGATTTGCTTCACTAGAACAGTGAACTGCGAGCTTGGTATCAACAGTGAATTGATCAAATTGTATCTGATGTTTGTCATTGACCAGGAAAAGAGACTGAAGATAAGTATTAATGGAATGGAATAAAAAGTCAAATGGAATAAAAAGTACTGGTGACGGTGGTAATCCCTGGTGAACTCCACAAGATACATGCACAATCACAGACATGTAGGAGCCAACATATTGGATATACTGATTTCTTTCTTCCCTTCAGCAAGTTCTGAAACCATGTAATGACCAGTCTTAATGCTCGTAGCATGATGGCTTGCCTCTCTAAGCAGAGACTGAAATACGCTGTGTTTAAGGAAGCCAGCTGATCAAGTAAAGAGAGAAGGGTTGACAGCCCCAAGTCAGATTCTTCCAAAATGTTGTTCTTAAAGGATTTAAATTTTTGTCCCCAATTTAGTTGAGACGCCTGATTGAGATGGACTGAAGATATGCTAAAATGGTCCACGTGTGTCTGAAGATGGGAGGACATGACCGTTCAACTCTCTGGGGCTCAGTTTTTACTCATAAAACATGTGACAATGGTAGATTAACTGCCTACTGTTGAACTCATCCAACAAACTTAACAATGTGCCTACATATATAATCCTCTTACCAGTTCATACTATCTGGCATTCCTACATTTGCCCCAAAAGTGACCATGAAACGTTCAACTTCACTTGCTACCATGAGCTTGACATTCTTTGCACCAAAGAATCCTGTCTTACCACACATTCAAAGTCTATCATTTGTTCACTAGTTTCCTAGAAATACAAAATCATATCTGCCCAAAAAAATAAGTAAGGAGGCAATGCAGCAGCTATTTACAAGGATATTCTCAAATAAGATGTATTTCTTTCTTTCTGTTGTTCTGTTCAAAACTGTAGTTTCTTCATCCCCATCAAAAATGATCTAGCTGCATAGTATCATCCACCCAAACTCTGAACTAATTTCACTACCAGTTTTTGGAATACGTTACCTCATACCAAATGGTTTTTGAAAAAATATCTTTTGGTATCAACTGTGTCAATATTAAATGGAAGCCTTACACCAACCTAACCAACTTAGCATTACTCCAAAACTTACACCATCACCCCCCCCCCATTTACACAGAACAAATGCAAAGATCAACAATTTCATCTTTACTGACTTAGGTATCATCACATGCTTTGTCCAATTCAAAATGTGCAGTCAAATCATTTCCAAATTGCCTTCCACATTCTTGCCATCTCATTGACCTTGACCAATAACACCCTAACATAAAACTACTGGACCTATTGGTTGACAACAGGGGTACTCTCAAGAATTATATTGATATAATTAATCTGGTAATGGCTAGCCTTGTCCGCCTGTGGTGATTTCCCCCAAATGTTTTGCTTTGACCCGCTTACTTTTATTGATCTTGTTGCTGTTGGCCTTAGGACTCTGTGCACTTTACCACAGCTAACCATTGCTAAAGTATTTGTGCTTTCTCCCCCAAACACTGCAGAATTGGCTTATACACAATTGGCACAGTCAGGAAATAGCTGGGAGCACCCTACCTCACACTCGAGCATGCATCCAGAGATATACAGCACTAATTGCACCTACTAAGGTGAAAAACTACAGACTACTTTCTGACGTAAGAACAAACTTGTACTGCATTTACCATGATGCAATGGGGGCTGACTCCATGCTGGAGTGTGAGGCAGGGTGCTCCCAACTGTTTCCTGTTTAAAAGGCTTCTTTGAGCCAGTGAGCTGACGAGATCTGGTTGTTGCACCTGCGTGCCAGTGAGTGGTACTGAGACCTGGGAGGACTTTTGGCAGCATTTCAAGCAACCCGAGAGATAGACCTGCTGCTCTCTGCTGATGAATGGCTAAACCCAGAAACACATGTCAAGAGATATCTAGCTTGCTGCACCTACTAAGGTGAAAAACACAGACCACTTTATGAAGTAAGATCTAACTTGTACTGCATTTACTGTGATGCAGTGGAGCTGACTATATGCTGGAGTGTGAGGCAGGGTGCTCCCAACACTTTCCTGTTTGAAAAGGCTCCATTGAGCCAGTGAGCTGACAATCTCTTATTGTAGCTCCTGCGTCCCATTGAATTGTACTGAGAAATGTACTAACACATGGAATTCACTTCATCCCACGAACACATATGGTCCTTTCAAAAGGCCAATGTTACAATTCACAGACTTAAGGGGGTTGTTAACACTTTTTCACTGTTTGCTTTGGAACAGGATGGTTGAACTCTGAAAAAAGCCAAAAATTTAAGTATCATAAATTGCAGTTCATAAATAAGGAGTGAGGAGAAGAGCAGTAAAATGTTCTTACACAGTTGGAATGTACTTTCAAAATATCTCCTACTATAAGCCTTCAGTTGGGCAGTAAGTGGTCTGGTATTTTTAGCTGTCAAAGAGACCAGCATTCTCTCCTACATAAAAGGTTTTATTGCCCTTTGTTATGGTCCTTCAATTGATTCAATCCTTAATGTGGAACATATTGGTAGCAAAGCAAGCCAGCTGTTCAGGGATTTCCATGTTGTAGCTGCTGAATGTTAGGACTTAATCGGTCAACTGCTCCTACCCCCTTATTCCTGTAAGCTGCACCATAAAGCTGGGGATTTGCATTTGAGAGCAGGGAATCAAGATCCTCGCCATGGTGGAGTACCTCCTGTCTGAAGGTTATGCCATGAGTTTTGGAAGAGATTTATTTTCCTTTCCAAGGACTCCTAGCCCATCTCCTACTTTAGCAGTTGCATCTGACCATGGGCCCTCGGACGTCTTCCTGGTGTATCACTTGCCAGGTCTTTGGACGGGTTGCCTGGTCCATTATTTCAATGCAGGATACTTCTGGTAAGTGACCAAATAATCTAAGGAAGCTGTGAACATCAGGCATTCAAGGGTGGATCTGGAGATTAGCCAAGGGAACTGTTTAGATGGGAATGTCCCCCACATACTAAATGGGCCTGTGCTCCTGACCTGAGTGAGCAAACTGCATGTGAAATTGGTATCCTGACTTTTTGTTGGCCTGGCAAACACACTAATATGTGGTAAAAGTATAACTGATAGGACCAGTGAAATCCATTTTGGATTGTCCTGGGGTTAGCATGGTAGAAGATGAAGGGTGGATAAGCTTCCCCAAACTGTAGATATATAATGCCTCCATCCCTGAAGCTGGATGGTAGAGAGCCAGACGCTGAAGTGAGGGAGAATGGGTTATCCTTAGAAATTCCATGAAGACCTTTTAGCAAGGGATTGTTGAAAACTGGTAGGATTAAAGAAGGAGTGGGGATGAGTAAGCAGATTTTGTTGTTAGAGGTGAGAAGGTTTCTAGGCAGACCTGCTTTTTTGTCTTTCCCTGACTGCTACTCTTGGAAGGCTGATAACAGCCAGGTGCAGAGACTTCACACTTTGTTGTGCTCATGTTTTGGATGCTCCTGCTTGGGGTCAGCATCATGACTACCTGCCTGCTGTCAGCCATTTTCTTGTACAAAGGCTGTGGATAATAATGGCTGAACAACAAACTGTAAATTACATATGAAATGGAGCCACCCAAAACCTGTTCCAGAACCTTAGCTAATGGATCAACACCCACTATAAGTACAATGAGCATAAAGGTGAGAACCAAGCCATTTCACATTGTTTCAGATCCAAGTTCTTCCTGACCAATGAAGGGAGTACTCCACAGAGTACTGTAAGCACTGCAAAGAATCCAGGGCTGGTGTGTGCCTGACAGTCGCCCCAAGTGAGAGGACATCATGTGATATTTGCACAATTTGCTGAAGAGGCTGTGGGTTTGCCTAGGACCTGGAAGCTAGCTTGCCTACTTACAGAGGGAAGGAGAGTGCCTGGCCCTTCAGGAGAAGAGACCGTACAGAAAGAGAAGCCGCAACAGCATACCATCCGGCACCACTGCAGTTGCCCGAAGGTCTTATGTTGGCCCTGCCTGAAGTGTGGCATATCCTACGAGAGCCATCATTGCAACCTTAGAGGAAAACCTGCTCCAAATCCTGAAGGCCTCAACTGCCAAAGACGAGCACAGGCTGATCAGGGTTGTCATTCAGTTCATGCCAACAGCCCCTGAGAGGCTGCAGCCGCATTCCCACATCGCTGAAGACAATGCTGGTGTAATCCTAGCGACCACACCATACAATGCCACATCTACCCATTTATCTACTGATCGAGTGACAGAGGTGTTTGTGTTCAGTGAACAAAGTTAAGCCTGCCATTAGGATGTTATCATTTGCTTGTGTGAACTCTTTGGTTCAAGAATTGATTTACTGACCTACAAATTACCCGACATGATAATCACCTAGTGAACTCACATATTTGTTTGATCCCTGTGTCTAATCTTTGCCTATGACCAGATCTCTGAGAAATGACTGTAGAATTAGATAAGGCACTCTAGATAGTATAGCAAACTAGATCTGATAGGTAGTTGTAGAACCTGTGACAGAACCCTCCTGAAAAAGGTGTAGCATCATATGGCATTAAAGTATTTTCTTTTTATTGAGATAAGCACCGGCTCAGATGGTGAATTATTGTGTTTTCCTCCCACACTGCCTCCCTGAGACGACTTAGGCCCTTATTACGAATTTGGCGGTCTTTTGGCAAGACCGTCGCAGTGGCGGCTGCCAAAATACCACCAGGGTTGGCGGTATTCTGCTCTCTGTATTAAGAGTCCACAATGAAGACCACAAAAAACAGCACAAATCTGTAACTGCCAGCACACTGGTGAGTGGAAAAGATTCCGTTCCACCATCAGCACTGCCACATCGACAACTTTCCACCCACCATATTACGATCCCCAAATAAGCACAGTGGTCCTTCCATGTGGAAAACCATTGGCAGCCGAACCGCTGCGGACAGAACACACTTCTTCTCGGAACAAAACACCACATTGGATAGTTCGAAGACCCACACCTTACATACATACACACACCAGACACACTGACCCATAGCACTATATAACACCCCCCCACACAACCCACAAGCCTTTGCGACTAAAACCACTGATCGAGAGATGAGAGCAGCCACAATCACTAAGCTAGCACCTACACACTTCACACACACCACACAACTGCACCATCAACACTATACACACATCACAACTACACACAAACACCACAACCTACCAGCACTCACAAACACCCCCACCCCACCAAGCACCCTACAATGCACCCTACACACACAACACCCACCCCCACGTCACATCAAAAGCACCCGTGCTTCAATGACAATGAGTTGAGGGTCATGATCGATGAAATCATCAGGGTAGAGCCACAGCTCTTAAGAGTACAGGTACAGCAAACCTCCATAGCTAGGAAAATGGAGTTATGGCAGAGAATAGTCGACAGGGTCAACTCAGTGGGCAACCATCCACGCACAAGGGAGGACATCAGGAAGAGGTTCTGACTGAAATACCTGGAGGATTGGACTCTGGTGAGTAACTAACACTCCCCTGCCACTAACTCGTCCTGTCCAACATACTTCCTCACCACACAAACATTCCCAAAGTCAGCCCATCTCCCACAACACCTCCCACCCAGTCACCTAATACCCCTTTCCTGCATGCCACACCACCACCTACTCCCAATGCCCACACACTCACTGCCAATTGCAAGGATAGCACTGCCAAGTACAATCACTACGACTCCCACAATTCACTAGCCCATCCACATCAAAACCTGCAATGTCCCCCCACACCTCTTGCATGTATGACTTTTGCACAAGCTACAACAACTGGATGCTTAGGACCACTACATGGCAATGACAACAATGAAATGGTACTACACAAAGCCAAACTAGCCCAAACACAGACACAGCATGTTAGAAATGGGTCTTTGGTTGACAGTCAGGTTACCCCCTGTTCAAGCAAGGACCCTCACTCTAGTCAGGGTAAAAGAGAATCACCCTCAGCTAACCCCTGCTTACCCCCTTGGTAGCTTGGCAGAGCAGTAGGCTTAACTTCCGAGTGCTAGGTGTAAAGTATCTGTACCAACACACACAGTAACCTAATGAAAACACTACAAAAATGACACAACACCAGTTTAGAAAAATGGGAAATATTTATCTAAACAAAACAGGACCAAAACAACTAAAATCCACCACACACAAGTCAAGTTATCAAAGAGTCTTTAAGTAGTTTCAAACACACACTAACGATGTCAGCGTGAAAAAGTACCTTGGGTGCATCAAAAATAACCTTGCACAGGCGAGTGCGCATCAAAAAAGTCTTGCGATGCGTTGATTCACCTCCCTCACTCCTCACCTCCCTCCTAGCATGCATGGCTCATCAGGAAATGCAGACTACACCCCAGCTCCCTTTGTGTCACTGTCTAGTGTGAGGTACAACCAGCCCAACTGTCAAACTGACCCAGACAGGGAATCCACAAACAGGCAGCGTCACAGAAATGGTATAAGCAAGAAAATGCTCACTTTCTAAAAGTGGCATTTTCAAACACACAATCTTAAAATCAACTTTACTAAAAGATGTACTTTTAAATTGTGAGCTCAGAGACCCCAAACTCCACATGTCCATCCGCTCCCAAAGGGAATCTACACTTTAATCAGATTTAAAGTGAGCCCCCATGTGAACCTATGAGAGGGACAGACCTTGAACAGTGAAAAACAAATTTAGCAATATTTCACTGTCAGGACATATAAAACACATTACTATATGTCCTACCTTAACCATACACTGCATCCTGCCCTTGGGGCTACCTAGGGCCTACCTTAGGGGTGCCTTACATGTAAGAAAAGGGAAGGTTTAGGCCTGGCAAGTGGGTACACTTGCCAAGTCGAATTTACAGTTAAAACTGCACACACAGACACTGCAGTGGAAGGTCTGAGACATGATTACAGAGCTACTTATGTGGGTGGCACATCCAGTGCTGCAGGCCCACTAGTAGCATTTGATTTACAGGCCCTGGCACCTCTAGTGCACCTTACTAGGGACTTACTAGTAAATCAAATATGCCAATCATGGATAAACCAATCAACCATACAATTTACACAGAGAGCATATGCACTTTAGCACTGGTTAGCATTGGTAAAGTGCTCAGAGTTCAAAAGCCAACAGCAACAGGTCAGAAAAAATAGGAGGCAGGAGGCAAAAAGATTGGGGATGACCCTGCATAAGCAAAAACGTCCAACACAGCACTATCACCAATCCTAGGGGCTACTAATCCAGGCCTACTACCCTGAAATGGACTAATCCTGGCCTTCAAAGTAAGAAGGTATACTCCATGCACAACAGGCACAGACAGGCCAAACAACCTTGCACACACATACCCCCTCCCATTTAGACACCATGCAGCAATGTACAGCCATTCCAACTCACATATACCAAGCCGGAATGCCCACCAGCAACAGGGCAAACCTATCATGTGAACCATTTCAGAGGAGCAGAACCCACCCAATCAGCTAAAGTGACCAAGCCTGATTCACAACAACCCCAAGAAGCATGGTACATATGTCACTATCCACTAAACACAAACAGTGTTAGCAGTGCTGCACCTGTCAATGCCATTGCCATTGCCATTGCTGGAAATCAAGTCAAGCCACTGTATGCATCAGACTAACAGACAATTACACAAACCTCCAAAATTGAACTCTCTCTTACTTCATCCACGGGTACCCCTTCCACAGCCACCACAGAGAGGTTACAAGAGATTGCCAGCCCTCTTCAGGATGAAGGCCCCAGAGAGGACAACGCCACTCGATGTCTGGACACTGACAACCTACCTGGCCATCTGGGAACCCTTGTCAGTCTACCATTTCCTGCCTCACCCTGCCCACATCAAACCCCCCCCCCCACCCTGTGGCAACAACATCTCAGCCAACCCTTTGTCCCCAAACTTGTGGCCTAAGGACTGTTCAATCCGTTGTGTGCCCCACAGTACAGGGACCTGAGTCGACCCCTCAACACTGAAGGTCCTGGCGATACTGGAAGAGGGCACACTGTGCAAGGGGCACAGGCACATGGGGACAGGGTATGGGAGGGAACCTGTGGGCCAGAGGACGGGGCAGCCAAGAGAGGCCTCTGACCAGCAAGCCATCTCCCATTTCCTGGGAGCATACAAACTATCCCAGGACAGGATGAACCAGATCATCAACATGCTGGTGGAAAACCAGAGGCCGCAGAAGAAATACCACCAGGAGGTCACACATAAGTGGCCATCCCACAATGCTACCATGGCCTCCATTGCAGGTGTGCTCAGGGACCTTACCACCATCATGAGTGCTTCCTCCACCCACCAGCTGGCCCCTGTTGACTGTTCAATTACTTTACTACATTTTCTAATGGCCCATGGACATTGCACCTGTGCTACCTACAGCTGTGCCACCTACTCTGAGAATTCCATCTACCATGACCCCACTCATCACTGCATTCACAGTAAACACCATAAATCACACTACTGCTTTTGTGTCTTTATTTGTACACATACAAATTTTTGGTCTGCAAAATGTGATGTGGGTATGGCGCCCTAATCCAACAGGCAGTGTAATGGACTGCAGAGGGAGGCGTCCTTTGCAGGAGACACAGTACAACAGATATGTCCCAGGTTAGATATAAGGGAGTCACCAGTACAGCCACACAACAGAGTATATCCAAATACACAACCCGCAAAAAAGAACATGACAGAGACTACTATCAGGATTGTAGGCATGGCACCACACAAAGCACATATGCAGTTCATAGTTGTCCTGTTCAGTGTAGATAGCCATCTAAACAGGCCACAGCGTATGTGACCTGAGAACAGGATAATGCAGGACACATACCACAATACAAGCCTGTCCATAGGAGAGGTGAATCTTGCAACCTGCAGAGTAGACATGGTAGAGATGATACATTTACAGACAGCACCTTACATGCATTCAGTCACCCCCAACAAAACACGCATAGGGATAGGTAGACATTATACCACCTTTTGGGGACTGTAGAAGAGGGCACCTCCAGAGACGAGCAGACACCTGAATCTGGCCTTCAGGATGCCAAATGTCCTTTCTATCACATGCCTCGTCCTGCTGTGGGCCTCATTGAAATGGAGTTCCCCTTCAGTGGCAGGGTTCCTCACAGGTGTTAACAGCCAGGGAAGGTTAGGATAGCCAGAGTCACCTGTATACACAGAGGTAGGGCCTGTTACAATACAGGTACAGACAGGGAATAATGTGATGACAGGTGACATAACAGAGACACACACCCAAATGCATGCATACCAATGAGCCAAGCCCTCTCTCTCTTTAGTAGTGCTATCCTGTGAGGGACATTGCTGTTCCTCGGAATGTAGGAGTCATGCACTGTTCCAGGAAACTTGGCTGTCACTTGGGAGATGTATTGGTCTGCCACACACACCACCTGAACATTGATGGAGTGGTAGCTTTTCTGGTTCGTATACACCTTTTCATTGGCACTGGGAGGGACCAGGGCTACATGGGTGCCGTCTCTGGCCCCTATCACATGAGGTATGTGTCCCACATCATAGAAGTCTGCCTTCACATAGGCAAAATCCCCTCGTTGGGGCAACCTAATGTCGATGTCCAGGTGTTTCACAAAGCACACAGTACATCTTTCAACACAAGACTGAACATGGGCTGTGACATCCCTGCTGCCAAGCCCACTGTAATCTGAAAGGATCCTGTGGCAAGAAAGTGTAGCACTGACAGGACTTGAACTGTGGGAGGGATGGCATAGGGATTACGAATGGCAGGCAATAGATCTGGCTCCAACTGGGTACATAGTTCCATGATGGTCTGATGATTCAGATGATAGGTCGGAATTATATGCCTCTCCTCCAGGGTTGCAAGGTCCACTAGCAGACGGTACAATAGTACATGTCTTAATCACCTCATGACAGGGTATCTAGGATAGAGAGGAACGAATGTACAATGTGATATGGATACCACACATGTTAGCAGTACATATCAAAATAGCACAAACCTAACACTGTTGATATGCTGCACACTGCTGACACATACTATATTGGGCACGCTGAAGCAGCATGGACTCCACCCTTGATTCACATTGCTGCCCCTGATCTATAGTTTCTGACATACATCACATGTGTCATGTTCCATATGTCGTTCACTGACCTATCCTGCACTGAGCATGTATGTAGCCATGCCATATACCAATACAGTGACATGGCCAATCAGCCGACTAGTAACTGGACATGCTGGTCATTAGACAGACAGCCACATAAGGTAACTGTGTCATGCATGTCAAATGTATGTGCCAAACGATGATGGCACAACTGAGGCCTACTCCGCATGTTGCTGAAAATTGTGTATGGAACACTTATTTTGCTGCATCAAGGCATGATACGTGCATAAAATGGCAGCCACCTGTCCTGCTGCACAGGACACGTGGAAGTGACCTAAGTCCGCCGGATTATGTAGTCATGGCGGTAGGAGATCGCAAACGCCATGCAACTTCTCATTGGGTAACATTGCTGCCTATGGGGGACTGGGGCCAATGGTGGTCACCGCTGGCAGTGATGGTGCTGTACGCGGCGGTCGTGACCATCATTTTCTGCCACCTTGCTGACTTGACTCCTGACACTCTAGCGAGCAAGACCTCCACAAGCTCGGCTGCTGTGAACTGTCTGTGGAAGCCATCATGCTACGTCCTGCAGGTGATATGACCACTGTCTGCACCCAAGAAGCTGGTAGAAGGGGTCCTACCCCAGTATGAACAGCTGTATGGGGCACCAGAGGAGCAGGTGAGACCAGTGCCATAGTCATGTGTGACAGGATTGTGTGTGAGGGTGAATGGCGTATGTGTACCGGTCAGGGAGTACATGCATGCAGGGTGCATGGAATCTGGGCATGTGAACCGTGAGGTGGGTATGTGTGGGCATGTGATGGGTCTGCTATTAAGAGTGCACTGCTGTTGGTATGGTGCCAGTGTACATGACTATCTCCTTCTGTCTGTGTCACCCATGCAGGTCAATGCCCATCAGAAGAAGGTGATCTGGCATGCCATTACAAAGCAAGTGCGGACTCTGGGTGTCCATTGCCAGTGGAGCACCCATTGTCGCAAGTGGTGGGAGGACCTTAGGCACTGGGCCCAGAAGACCACAGAGACCCAGCTGGGGATGTCATCCCAATGAGGGAGGGGTGCCCGTCGGACCCTGACCCCCCTAATGGTACACATTTTGCAGTGTCCCACCCTGGGGTGGATGGGCATTTGAGGGCAGCACAGCAGCCACAAAAGGTGAGTACTGACTGTATCCTGGGACTTGCCTGGCCTTAAATGGTTTTGGGTGCCTCACTGCTGGCAAAGTGCCATTGTAGTTAATGCTATGTGGGCATCAACATTTGGAAATTGGCAATAGGCACCCTGGCAGAGTATATTTTGTAGATGTGTCCCCATGCCTACTGTCAGTGGATTTACATCTCCCTGTTCCATACCTCTCCAAATCTGCAATGTGGAGATGCACTAATGACATAGGCACATGTGTGACTCCATTCTGGCCATACGATGGATGTGAGTGTCAATAGCACTGTAAGCATTGTGTATGAGCAGCTCCATCCATCTGCGTTGGTGGCTCTGAGGTGTCAGTCCACTGCCATCTGTGTAGGCTACCTGTAAATACGACTGTGTGACTCTTGTTTCATCACTGGGACTATGTTAATCATTTACTGTTTCTAGTATAGACAGATTGTGGGGCTGGTATTACAGTTCCAACACAGAACTGGCCTTCATGGGACAGGAGTACTGACCTTGGAACTGACTGCATATTTAGGTGATCTGCTGACTGTAGGGTACGTGTAGGTAGGCAACGTAGTATACTGAGACATGTATATTTGATGAGGTCTGACTGCACAGATGTTGCATTCCTAGGAGCAATACTTGTGGGGAAGTGGCCTCCCTAACTATGAGTTGATACTGGTGGTGGTAAGTGCCCTGGGAGATCCCTGATGTGTCACCATGGTGTGTATATGGCATGTATGAAAATGCCCTAGTTTATCCTCTCCTGCATCGCTGACTGACTGCCTAAATCATGTCGACATGTATAGTTGGGGGCACTTCAGATGGCCTGTAACTCTTACAGCTTGGCTTGACTATTATGTTGTGGCACATTAGGAGTGGATTGGGTATTTCATGACACATGGCATGTTGATGTGATGGAAATGTTGCAATCAGTTTCTTCAGGCTGCTTATGTGGTAGTGGGATGTGTCTTAGGTATACTGGCAGTAGTGTTTGTCAATGTGTGCCTCAAGCATGCAAAATATTGACACCTGAGATGTGTGTGTCATCTGGCCTCAGTGACAGGTTTTGCCAATTGTTGTATGATGTGTGAGGGTGGAGTTGTCATGGTGCATAGTCCAACTGGTGTAACTGCATGTGTGGTGGCATGGGAAGTAGTCCATGTTGTGGTATGTGTGATCCAGAGGTACATCTGTTGTGGCAGTGCACTCAGTGGATATGTTAGTTTGTTTAACACGTGGTACATGGCCCATTGTAGATGCACTTAGCAGTATGCTGAGTGATGATATATGTGTTTTGTGTACACATGCACACCAACACCCTCAGTCACACATGCACACATTCATAGACATACACACACGCATACATACACGCAGACACACATCCCCCTTCACACACACACACACACACACACCCATGCATGCACTCAATCACTCCACACACACACACCCACCCCACATTCCCTCTTGGACAGCACTTATCTTTTCTGTGGCACTGCTCCGGGAGGGAACGGCCTTCGTCCACCTCCGCCACCGACCACCAATATGGCGTCTGTCGGTTCACACCACCATCAATGTCGGTGTGCCACCAGGCGTCATTATATGGCGGTCAAAGGACAGCCAGGACTGGCGGTCCTGCTGTGGCGGTGATCTTGGCGGTCCACTGTTTGGACCACCGAGATCATAATGAGGGCCTAAGTCTTTTTGAAAAATGGCAGGCTGTGGAGGCAGTATGGGGGGCCCCTGCATCTTTCTCAACACCTCCCCTGGACAACAGGACCCTAACCTAAGTTAAGTGGATATGGGGGCTTTCTGGAGCTCTAACCTGTTGTCACCGTTAAGAATTTGTGCTGTTGATCTGGGGGCTACAGGGCAAAGGACACATACACAGTGTGCTCTGAGTCCTCTGACCCCCCAGTAATTGTTTTGTTATTATTATTTTTAAATTTAAAAAACAAATGCTGCCAGGTAGGCCCCTGGGGACCTGAGCCACGTGCTCGGGGCCCAAGGGTCCCAACAGTTTGGTATATTGTAAGGGCCCAAGCGTGCGAGGGTAAGGCCTGAGGGCCTGTACCTTGCGCCATCCGCATCGTCCTCCTGTACCATATGGTGGCAGGAGGCCTCACACCTCGTGCTAAACACCCTCTAACCCCAAAGGGGGCTGGAGAGTGTCTAACGCGAAGTGTGTGGCCTCCTGCCACTAACTTGACAGGCCTGCTCTCAGAGGCCACAGGCTACGCTGCGCGGGGCTCGTGATACACTCCCGGGACTAGATGGGCAGATTAGGGCTATCACTGCTACTTGCTCTCATGTAGGAATCTTAGTAGTGTGTGTAGGAATATTGGTAATGCTATTGTGACAAATATGGTGGGACTGTTTCTCTGTTTCACTTTTTTGGTCACCGAAGTAATAGTATCTGGTTTCATCATCCTTATAATCACACCTCATGCCTTTTTATGTAGAATACACTAGTTCAATAAATCCTATTGAACCAAGATATGCTTTTGCTTTTCATTACATGCATGAGACTTGTGTAACTGAGAGAACGGGGCACGATCTGTTTCCCCTGCAACTTCCCCGGCAAGACTAAGAGTGTCATGTGATGGGCTGCCACAAATCGCTTTTACCTATGGTATCTATAAAGTGCTGCTAGCTGGCCGGAAGATTTAGGCAGACAGCTGCCAGACGGTTTAGGATCATACTCAGTCCCGCATGCTCGGTGGTGTTGCCGCCCAAAACCCAGCAGTCTTATTAATTTGGCAAGAGTTTCACGACAGCAAAAGCAGGCCATCTATTGCAAAACATCTTGATTACCCTGCTGAATGTCACACAGTGCTTCTTCTGCAGACATTTCCAGACCTGGCGGTTCAAACATCTGTTTGAAAACAGTAAGAAACGTGGCATAATTATTGAGATGTGGCTCTTCTGTGGTTAACAGAGGCATCACCCATGCTAATACTGGGCCAGACAAGGCACTGATCAGATACCCCACCTTAGTTCTATCCAAAGTAAATTCAGCAGGATGGAAGACAAATAACACCGTCAAGGTGTCCAAAAACTCTTAATTTATTTGGATCTCCAAGGATACGAGTAGTTGTTGAAGTTATCCCCAGGACGTGAGACGCTCTGGCTGTAAGGTCTTAATGTAAAGCCACATTTTCATTCTACAACAATTGTAGATCTTTGGCTTGTTGTTGCATAGTCTGGACTAGGGCTCATGCTGGATCCAGGTGATGTCTCCTTGAGATGATGCTTGAGTGCCATCCGTGTCTCCGTGACAAAACTGGTAATTGAGCTTTGCAATCTGTCAGGTTCTTCAGTGAACTGACTCTTCTTTGTCATCTTGATATGAAAGGAAGGTTCACAGTTCCAGATCTTGAAGGTTCTTATCTGTCTAAGGTAGGGGTGACCCTTTATGGTAGCAGTGGTGCGGCTAAACAGACAGTGCCTTCCAGAAGGAATCCCCAAGAGGAAACCTCTGATGATAGCTGGAGACTCCAGGAGGTGGAAGATGGCTGGAATACAAGGCTAAAACAGGACTAAAGAGTAGCAGACAAGGTAGGCCCAAGAAAGAATCAGGACAGGACACAGGAATCAGAACCACCAATGGATGGAGGCAACAGTAATGAGGAGTCAGCAAGTAACCAGCAAAAGAATGAAGACACACCAGCAGGAGTAAAGAGTGTTGCAACGCAAAGAGAAATGACATTTCTGACCCTTATGTACCCAAAGACAGGAAGTGATGACAGAGAAACTTAAAGCCGCCATTTTGGATAGGGAAAAAGCAACAGAGAAAGCATAGTAGCACCTCCATGATGGATAGATGGAACAAAAACCCTTCCAGAGGGATTCTGGGACAAAGAACTACAAGGAAGAGGAACATAGCCCCCCAGGAAGAAGAATAGCTTCATGCCAGTTGCCCAGCAAAACTAAGAATTGAAAAGAGTATCCAGGGGGATGATGCAGGACTCTGTGGAGACAATCGCGGGTCACGGCAGACTGCGAGGAAATGAGAGGGCGAGCTACAGGTTGAGTCACGGCCTGCGGAGTAACAAAATGTATCATTGGGAGATACTAAATTGAGGTACACAAATATGACACAAATTAGTTTGTTGTCTAAAGGTTTGCATACATTTCAAGCTTTTACATTGCCTGTATTTTGATTTATAACTATACCAACTTATGAAAAAATGGAGTAATCTTAATTTTTTATGAAGCAAGCAGAAGACTGTGAATATCTGTTATCTCCTCCTGTTTGGAGTTTAACAGGGTGGGATTGGGTTCCCAGATTTAGGAATGTTTCATGATGCTTGTATGCTGAGGGACTTGTACCATTGGTTTGCTGATTAATTTAGTAGCCTAGCTGATGGATGTAAAATTTAACAATATAGGACTAGGGTGTTCAATTGAGTTAATTTTGTCTACAAAGAAGAAATTAATAATGTGAAGAGGACCTTGGATATTTGGATGCATCACATTCGGGGGAATCCTGCCTTAAAAATCTATAATAAAAACTTATGAATGCTTAGCTGGAACAGAGCTGGATGTTAAGGGATGTTTGGTTGAACAATACTTTAGGTTTCCTCGTTTTTTGCAATTTAAATATAATTTGGCAAACCATGCAAAGAACAGGTACAGTGCACAAGTTGATTTATAATTACAAAACTATGTCACCTTTTCTGTGATTATTCATGATAATATATATATTGGATATGAACACTTCTGTCTGCAGTAACTATTTAAAAATGTCGTTATCATCAATGTGAGAGCAGGTACTAAGATGATTACATATGGACTGAGGTAGGGAATTAGACTGTGGTTTACAGCGCAGAGGCTGCCCTTATTTTGTAATTAAGTCTTAATATGAAGTGTCATCAAAACAAGATTTTCTTATGGTAATTTTGACAGTCTATGAAAATGCACTGACTGAGCCTTCTAGACAGTGGTACTTGCTGGACAACTGTAAATTATTTTGTAGTTTTAGCAGACTGGACTGTTTTAGGATGGAACTGTTGAAATGCTGTGCCTTCTGTTAAAGGTAGCAACTTGTAGGAAGTTTGCTCTGTATGTACTATGTCAAAGTGAGAGATAGTGTGCACAATGTCCAGGGGTTCCCCTTAGAGGTTGATAGTGGCAAAATTAGATAGTTCTAATGCTCTATTTTGTGGTAGTGTGGTCGAGCAGTAGGCTAATCAGAGGGTAGTGTTAAGCATTTGTTGTACACTCACAGGCAATAAATGAGGAACACACACTCAAAGACTTAACTCCAGGCCAATCATTTTTATATAGAATAATATATTTTTAAAATTTATCTTAGAACCACAAGATTCAAATTTGAGGTAAGTACATAAAATGCAAGGTACTTCACACTGGTAAGTATAGAACTTTGATTCAAAACAGTAGTACACACAGTTTTGGTTAAAATGGCAAATAGCTATTTTAAAAGTGGACACAGTGCAAAAATCAACAGTTCCTGGGGGAGGTAAGTAAATGTTAGTTTCTCAGGATAGTAAGGCACTTACACAGTCAGTTTCCTGGGCATAGGCATCCCACCATTGGGGGTTCAAGGCAACCCAAAGCTACAGCACCAGCAACACAGGGCCAGTCAGGTGCAGAGATCAGAGGAGGGCCCAAAACACATAGGCGCCTATGGAGAACAGGGGTGCTCGGGTTCCATTCTGCTAACAGGTAAGTACCTGCGGCCTCGGGGAGCAGACCAGAGGGGTTTTGTAGAGCACTGGGAGGGACACACACAAGCACACAGAACACACCATCAGCGGCACAGGGGCGGCCGGGTGCAGTGTGCAAAGTAGGTGTCGGGTTTTGCGTTGAAAGAAATGGAGGGACCTGGGGGTCTCTCTGGCGATGCAGGCAGGGCATGGGGGCATTCTCGGGCCAGCCACCGACTGGCCTAGGATGAGGGCCGTCTGCTGGTCACTCCTGTACTGGTAGGTGGTTCCGCTTGGTCCTGGGGGCTGCGGGTGCAGTGCTTGGTCCAGGCGTCGAGTTCCCTTTTTACCAGGCAGTTGAGGTCCGGGGGAGCTTTTGGATCCTCTCTGCAGGCGTCGCTGTGGGGTGCAGGGAGGTCAACTCAGGGTGTTCACGTTGTTGGAGTCGCCTGGGAGTCCTCTCTGCAGTATTGGTTTCTCCAAACTCGAGCCGGGTGTGTCGGGTGCATAGGTTGAAGACTCACTCTTCTGGCGGAAAGTGAGAGTCTCTTCAAAGTTGGTTTCTTGTTGCTTTTTTGTCATTGTTTCTGGACCGAGCCGCTGTCCTCTGGAGGTTCTTGGTGCTTTAGGTGCTGGTCAGTCCTCTGAGTCGTCAGAGGTCGCTGGTCCCGGTGGATGCATCGCTGTGCAGGTTCTTTGAGTCAGGAGACAGGGTGGTAGGGCTGGGGCCAAGTCAGCTGTTGTCTCCATCGTCTCTGCGGGGCATTCAGGTCAGCAGTCCTTTTTCTTGTTGTAGGTTGCAGAAATCGGATTTCCTGGGTTCAGGGTCACCCCATAAATACTGAATTTAGGGGTGTGTTTAGGTCTGGGGACAGTAGCCAATGGCAAATGGCTACTGCCCTGGAGGGTGGCTACACCCTCTTTGTGCCTCCTCCCTGAGGGGAGGGGAGGACATCCCTATTCCTACTGGGGGAATCCTCCAAAACCAAGACAGAGGATTTCTTAAGGCAGGGGTCACCTCAGCTCAGGACACCTTAGGGGCTGTCCTGAACTGGTGGGTGACTCCTCTATGTTTTTCTCTTTATCTCCTCCGGACTTACTGCCAAAAGAGGGGGCTGTGTCCGGAAGGGCGGGCACCTCCACTAGCTGGGATTCCCTGGGGCGCAGTAACAACAGGCATGAGCCTTTGAGGCTCACCGCCAGGTGTTACAGTTCCTGCAGGGGGAGGTGAGAAGCACCTCCACCCAGTGCAGGCTTTGTTCCTGGCCACAGAGTGACAAAGGCACTCACCCCATATGGCCAGAAACTCGTCTGGTTGTGGCAGGCTGGCAGGAACTGGTGAGCCTAACACTAGGAATTGGACTGGTATGCAGGGGGCATCTCTAACATGCCCCCTGTGTGCATCATTCAATAAATCCCACACTGGCATCAGTGTGCATTTATTGTGCTGAGAAGTGTGATACCAAACTTCCCAGATTTCAGTGTAGCCATTATGGAACTGTGGAGTTCGTAATTGACAGACTCCCACACCATATACTGTTTATGGCTACCCTGCACTTACAATGTCTAAGGTTTGGCTTAGACACTGTAGGGGAATAGTGCTCATGCAACTATAGTATAGTATAGTGCACCCTGCCTTAGGGCTGTAAGGCCTGCTAGAGGGGTGACTTACCTATGCCACAGGCAGTGTGTTGAGGGCATGGCACGCTAAGGGGAGTGCCATGTCGACTTAATCATTTTTTCCCCACCAGCACACACAAGCTGTGAGGTGGTGTGAATTTGCTGAGTGAAGAGTCCCCAGGGTGGCATAATACACGCTGCAGCCCTTAGAGATCTTCCATGGCCACAGGGCCCTTGGTACCAGGGGTACCAGTTAAAATGGACTTATCTGTGTGCCAGGGCTGTGCCAATTGTGGGAACAAAGGTACAGTTTAGGGAAATAACACTGGTGCTGGGGCCTGGTTAGCAGGGTCCCAGCACACTTTCAATCATAACTGGCATCAACAAAAGGCAAAAGGTTAGGGGGTAACCCTGCCAAGAGAGGCATTTCCCTACACAACTGCTTTCTCTTTATTGCATTAATTTATTCTCCATTCTATCATACAAAAATGATTACAAGACTACAATTGTACCTGTTTACATTGTTGAGGGCTACCTATATCTGTTCATGCACATACCTGAGGGGAAACATTCACTGGGAAAGTTAAAAGATGAAGATTTGCAAGCCAACCAGTTTGGCTTTTGTTTATAACCTTGCACACCGATACACACAACAGCCGTTATCATGTTGCTCTATGTTTTATCACACCTGGTTCTGTAACTCACTCTTACTTGGTTGTCCCACTTATCTAATCACTAGACTCTAAAATATTGAAAATGCTGCAGCTTGTCTTATCCTCTCCCTCCCTTGCCACTCACATATCACCTCCCTTTCTGCTACACTCCATTGTCTTCCTATAGCCAAGCATTTATCTTTAAAACATGTTCACAGAGCTTTCTACCAGCTTGGCCCTCTCGTTCAAGCACTTTACACCAACTAAACTCTATGCTTCTCTTCTCATCATCTTCTGCAAATATTTTGGATTAGCGAACCTCATGCAGGAGGGTGCGCCTTCTCATTCATAGGTGCTAAATACCTGAAGAATCTCCCTTTGGTCATTGCTTGAATGACTATCATCATTCTTTTAGGACAGTTCTTACCTTGCTTTTCTGTATTTACTAATGGTCTATTCCCTGAAATGTGATGCCAATCTAACTGAAATCTAAAGTTTTAGGATATCCTTATGGGTGACAGCTGTGCTCAACAAACATACTACAATACAGGTTACACATACATGCACATGTGCAGACAAAGCAACACATCAGCAGACATTCAGCTAGACTCCCACACACACAAACTACGTTACCCATAAACATGTGCATGCTAGCAGGATCCCATGCACGCAGAGTGTAAGACAGACAATGCCCATGCTCACAGACTAATAGACATATCGATACCTCTGCAGAAAAATCAACACACAGGTGATTACACACTGAGACAACACAGATACGGAATCACATAGAGTCCCAAAAGACATGCAGTTATAGTCAGAGACAGGAAGATGGGTAGGAAACAGACAGAGAGATGTGGTTCGATGAGTGCAGGCTGCATGCCAACTTCATCGCCAACCTCTCTATACAGGACATCAAATTTGTGGTAGTGAAAAGACTGGAAAGTCAACTCAAATTGAATTTAAGGCTTGTCTTTGTAGAAATCACTTACACTGTGTAGTAGATGTATCTTTCTTTAACCTTTCCAGGTAGAAATGTAAAAACAATTGTTGTGCAGCAGCCATAAACACTCGGGGACTAAAGGGGTGAGCTACGTCATAATTTCTCTGTCAGTTACTTTGTCTCGGACAATTTTTAAATACAGAAAGAGTCCATCTGTCCCACTTGAAGGAATTACTAAATTAGGAGTGATAGGTGGAAATAGATCTCAAATACAAAAATGCCCTTAGAAAAGATGGGTGGCAAATCAAAGCATGAACTCATGATTATTATGTTATGGCTGGCAGATCTGAACAGTCATTAAAGATTTCTTTGTGATGGGTTACCTATCTCTGGGTGTACTGATGCATACTAAACAACTGGTATAGTATGCAAGGCAGCAAGTTTTCCTAGATGCGTAGATGACAACAAATGGAATCATGGAGCTCAGGAGTAACATCAGGAGCTGTTTCCATGTAAAGAATGGTGAATGTATATAACAGGGCATTTTTTTCAAACAATGTTCTATACAGAACTTGGTAATATGGGTTTTGTGAGAAATTGTGTTGTTGCTTGACTGGGGTGTGAGCCCTGATCAAACAAAAGCCACAATTCCTTGCAGATAAACCAGAAAAATTCACTAACTTAACCTGTGCTAAACCCTCTGTAGCTTGGCCCAAAAAGCAGTCAGGCTTAACTTAGAGGCAATGTGAAAAGAATTTATGCAGTACACAAACAGTAATAAAGTGAAAACACAACACAAGAAAAATCTCAAACCAATTTAGAAAAATAGAGTAAATTTTAATAAATTATTTAACACCAAAACAAAACAAATATGCATTTTTAAAGTTCTAAATGAAATCTAGTACCTAAAAGATCAAAGCACCAACCGCAGACATCCAGTTGTGCAAGACCGGGTCAAAGTGGAAAGTTAAGGCCGATTGCAATAAAGCGTGGTTAAAATACAAGAAGTGGATTGGGCCAGCTCAGTGGTTACCTTTGGAAACATTCTTGAAGAAAAATGTCTGAGAAGGTAATGTTCAGTGGGACAAGGCTGCAAGAGGTGTCTGAGGAGGGAGCGTTAGTGTTTGTATGACCTTGGGCCAAAGCTGCAGTGAAGATTTCTATGTTAAGACTCAGTCGCTGAAATAGAAGTAGGAAAACTCCAGCGGGATGAGGCAGAGGGCTGTAGCCAAAGACAGTTCCACAAGGCCGGATACCCTTTGACGAATGACTTCTGAAATGGATTGCTCTCAGATTGAATGAATTCTGACTTTATATGACATTAATCGGTTACCCAATGGAGGAACAAAATTGTGGAACAATATGCCTTTGTGTTACGTCTATTGAACGTGCACCATTATAAATTAATGGCTGTGTGAGGATTTCAATATGTGGCCAGCGCGTTCTGCGGGCACACACAGGTGTTTTGACTTTACACGGCAACAAAGTATATAAAGGATACTTTGTTATTGGTGTTTTCTTTTGTTTGCTGTTACGTGGAGGTGCCGCTCAAACCGCTGGACACTGATTCAGGTATGCCTAACTGGTACCACATCACCAAACTGTGGGAATGGTTGAAGTAGTTTTTTGGTATTATAATATGCTTGGACTGATTGTTCTGGCAGTGTTGGATGTGGAGTGCATGCAATATTGTTTTGTGGTGATACCATTTTACTATGGGGTAATAGGATTTATCTTGTGGTGTGATATGGTTTTTGGAGATAGTGGTTCACGTGGATTTAGGTGTGATGCTATATGCCTATTAAGGATGTCATATAATTGGTTATGGTTTATGTACTTGGGCCATATTTATACTGTTTTAGTGCCGCATTTGCACTGCTTTTTGACGCAAAAATGGCGCAAACTCACAAAATGCAATTGTATTTTACAAGTTTGCACCGTTTTTGCGTAAAAAAAAGACGCAAATGCGGCGCTAAAACAGTATAAATATGGGCTTTTGTGTCCCTGCCTAATACAGCCTACTTGAGGTATGTGGATTCACTTTAAATATAATAAGAAGGTGGATTGATTGGATATTTCAAGTAATCATTGACAACATTGGAGAAACATATTGCTTACTATGTTGCATCTTGCATGAGGGATCAAACATTTGGAAATTAATACTGTATGTTTATGGTATGATTATGATAGTGACACTTTCCAACTGATTACCTATATTATGTGGTAGGGGAAAGTATGTTGTGTCTTTTTCTTCTCTCTCTCCCTTTAAGTCTAATGTGATTAGATAGAGCTGATGAATGGTTCACTGTCACATTGTGTTCGAGGACCCAAACTTTTGGAATTAAATATGGCATCTGATGATTAAGGTATTGATGTCTTTTGATGGATTAGCTATATGATATGCCACTACTGGTGCAATAAGATGTTTTCCCCTCTCCTCTCCTCTTATCTTTAAATGTGCCCAGATTGACTTGATGAATGGACATGTATTTTATATTAAATAACTTCACATAAAGTGTGCTTTTAGTGATCCTATGTAATGAACCATAGGATTCCATATAAGGCTTTTTAAATTTAAAAGAATGATTTTATATGAATTGCCAGAAAATGGAGTGAAAGTAGTACATCATTACGCATGGTGTTATTTTTGATTTTGTATGGTAGAATTGTATATATTTATGTATCTTTGTGTATTGTATTACAGCCCTGATGAGGTTTGATGTTAGAACGAAATGCATTGGCTGAGGCTGTGATTGTTTTACCTCATATGATACTCAGGAACTGCGTAAGAAAATAAAGAAGATTCAACAAAACTTGAACTACCAATTTTAGACTGATTTTCTTTTAGGATGTATCACTATAATTATGAAAATATCACAATGTGTTTTTTTATCTGTCCTGGTCCCTCCATTATATTTGGTTCATTATTATTTCATCATTGTACCATTATCATTTAAATGTTTGGTTTTCCAATTTTATAATGTTGATTTTGGTGCTCCTTTTAATACATTCTCTGAGAAACACCTATGTTTGTGTTCAGCATTTCTCAAATAAATCGGTTATTTTAAGCCTTAAATCGTTTAGCTTTGATGGACAGTTCACCTCAAGAATGAAGTCTCTCTCCATTTAGTTATCAATCCAATTCCTTGCAGCTATTAAATCACCAAACCAAGTTCTCCAACTGGAAATGGGGGATAACACAGTAATAATTCACGTTTTCCACTGTTCTAAATTGTTCAACTCAAAATAATGCGTTTTCCATCTTTATGATTTTTACCAGGTGAAACCTGACAAAACTTGTGCAGTAAAAAAAATGCCAGGGGTAAACTTTGCACACTTGTGGCGGTCCTGATTCGGACGCATACCAGTGTCTGCACTTAAATTAACATGAGGCTCATGATGATGTCCACAATGTGAGTCATAAATGGCCCGAACTGGACGCGGAGGGAGCTCACCAGTTGAACTGCAGCTCACGTCTCTTAGGTGTCCAGTCTTAGCAAATGTGGATCCATCAATTTATGAAAAAAACGCAGTAACCGTGAGCACCCACGATTTTCAATCTCTTGAATAAATTGTAAATGTATGATTTGCAGACACCACTGCAACACTGTGCTAAATATTCCTTTCATTACAAAATGTGTCCATCTCGTCCGTGAATGAATTTACACGTGAGGTGACTTCTTATATAGATGTTGACAGCTTCTTCCATTTTCCAATTTCAGGCCACTTTGCACTCAATGCAATTCTGCCCTAGTTGCTTAGATGCTCATTTCTTCCTCAGATGAAAAAACTCACGCGAGTCAATTTATCGAATGAAATCCAATGTGCTGCTTTTCTTTAAAATGTGTATTTCTTAATCATAGTAATAAAAACCTGTCCTGTCGTTTCGCCCTTTCCTCTTATATTGTAGGTTCCTTTAGTGTGCACTGCACTAGGAAAGACAGGACTAACATGCTTTTTAAACATTAAATCAGTTTCTATTGAAAAAAGAGTTCTTATTCACCAGCAATGGATTTGCATTTTCGAATCTACATGAATTCATTGCCCTGGAAATTCCCGCCTCCCATTTCCAGTTGGCCTAGTGCAGAACTACGGATGAAAATCGTAGGTGTAGTTGAGGGCTATCCTAGTATATGTATTTTCTAAAAAGAAAAATAACTTAAAGGGAATATAAGTTGTCTTAAATCAGTAAACATATGCGTAATCATGCGGATTCAGGGTCATACAGAACATGATGCAAGGTAGTAAAAGCAGGGGTATGGGAAACCTAATCAATGTCTGCAGGACACAAGATGACAACAAGCACCTGCTTTTGTGAGAGAGCTATTGAAAAGAGAAAAAGGAGAGACATTATATTTTACCTATGCGTTTTGGTTTGAAGTGTATTAGATGTATGCCAGGTGCCACAGCAATCCTCTCAGGCCTGTCGCTGCAGGAGAGAGGACACAACAAGGCTGCCATATTGGGAGTGTTTTTGCCTCATTCCTACAGACTGACTGTGATACCCTGGAGATTCAACCATTTCAAGTGTTTTTACCCAAACTTTTATAGCACCATGAGGGGGTCAAAAGAGTTGGGAGCAAAGAAAATGGGGTCTCCATATATTTCTGTGTGTTAAACTTTTAAATGAATTATTCCACTACATTGGCAATGCTAGCCTAACTTTTAAAAACATAGACTATATACAAAGAGAATAACAGAAGAGGCAGCTTAACTGAACAAATGTGTGCAGATTGGTGAAACAGAGCTTCAGTGGTAGATGGGCTGACAGGATAGGCTCCAGAGGTGCGACATCTGTGACCTTGGGTCAGTGTTTTAAATGGAAATACAGAAGGGCTTGTACTCTTTAGAAATGTAAAGCACTTCCTTGGATTTATAGTCTTATGAAAGCCCTCTGCTCAGGACTGGACTCTTTAGAACATATATGTGTACCTGAATCTCCTGGGTCTTTACGGTGCCTTTTCGGTACATACCTTTGTGCACTGGCTGATGATTTTGAAGTCCGAATTATCTTTGTTGAGGTGGCGAATCAAAATTTGAAGCCTTGGCCTTGTCATCTGGTCCACTCAAAGTAGAGCGGGAAGCCTGGGGTTGGAGGATAGAGTGTTTTTTCACCTAGACCAGTGGTGCCCAGTGAGGCTCCTACAGGGCTGGTTCATTGGCATTTTTTCAGGCTATGAAAATGATTCAAATGTACCTTTTTTGGGGGGAATCAAAGGTAGGTCCAGAAACATGTCAGAGTTTCTTGATTCCTACATAAGATATGTGACGAAAAATAATTTATATGGAACTTATTTACACAGTGGCTGCCCTGTAGGCATGACATGGATCCTGCCTGTTTGTTGTCTTAAACAAAACAAGGCTTCAATCACAACAACATATTTGGGTTACCTAAGTACAAGAAGTGGCTGGTCCTGGTGGCCACAGTTTGTGAAACAACATTTCTCCTGTTTAAAACATCTCCTGCCCATGGAGTCTTTCCTATTACTTTTCAGAATTGACTTTGAGATGTAGTCCTTAGGGTGTGTACCTATATAAACAAATATATGTATATTCCTATAGACACGAGGAGGTGTGGTGAAGCACTGAGAGGAACACCAGTAGCAGCAGGAGTGAGAAGAGGGCCACTTGCTAGGGTAAGAAAAATATTTTCTTGACATTAATTTTCCATGTACTTGGTAACCAAGGCAATCAGAAATAATGCATAGAGTTTACATCAAATGATGTATGGGAACTTAGTGGAGTGGTTACATGAAGCCTGGGGTTGGAAGAAAGGAGAGCAGGTTAAAGATTACTGAATTGTGACAGACGATGCATGGATCATCATACACAGGAGTCCAGAGGGTGATGGAGAAGTGCTCCGCACCTGTAACAGCGACTGTGGGGAAGAGGGGGATTCAAGGTGGTGCCTCTTCAAACAGAAAGCAGTGCTTTTCAAACTCTGTTTTAGACAGTGCTTCTGGAAGTGGCATCTGCAAGGCCACAGTAGCTGTGAGGGGACTGCCATCAAAGTCATGATACCAGTGAAAACTGAGATGAGGAGGTGATGGAGTTTCTCAACTTGTGTAGCGTATGATACGCTACTCCTCTCACTGTGACACCCTTGTGTTAGGTTCTTTGCACTACAGGGTTAGGAAAAGGGCTGCCTCTACTAACTGAACTCTATCTGAAGAAGCCCAACTTACATCTAAATGCTAGATGTTTTTGATATCAAGCTTGAGGCTGTGAAGTGCTTGGGGCTGGAGTCATGATTTCTTTTTCACCACTTTTAAGACAACACCTTTCGCCATCTTCTTGCCTTGAACTAACCTATGTGCTTGGTTGATGACCCTCCGGAGGTTAGCAAGAGAACGTGCTTTCTCCTAGTGTCAAGTCAATTGGTTAATGCACCCACTATGGAGGGTTTGACAGAATAAGAATGACACAGATTACAATCCTGACATAGCTTTTTCAATTCTTCATCTCTGCAAGGTCGATGCAAATGATTTATAGCGATTTTGTTAAGAATGGCACCTGCTTTACAGTGATATGAAACAGCAGAACCTGTATTACCAAGTGCTATATATTAAAAAAACAAGGTATTCCTAGACTGCCCCAACATGCACCAGACAAAGACCCTAGGGGAGAGGATGCGGCACAAGGGCTAGAGCTGACGACTTTGGAGCTAGGGAACACAGTTTGAGTCTTGGTGCTGGTTCAACATCTTGTTATTCAGGGCAAATCACTTAGGGGGTCATTCCGACCCCGGCGGCCGAGGATGCGGGAGCACCGCCAACAGGCTGGTGGTGCCCCGCAGGGCATTCTGACCGCGGTGGTTTGGCCGCGGTCAGAACAGGAAAACCGGCGGTCTCCCGCCGGTTTTCCGATGCCCTCAGGAATCCTCCATGGCGGCGCAGCTTGCTGCGCCACCATGGGGATTCCGACACCCCATACCGCCATCCTGTTCCTGGCGGTTCGCCCGCCAGGAACAGGATGGCAGTATGGGGTGTCGTGGGGCCCCTGGGGGCCCCTGCAGTGCCCATGCCAATGGCATGGGCACTGCAGGGGCCCCCATAAGAGGGCCCCACAAAGAATTTCAGTGTCTGCTCAGCAGACACTGAAATTCGCGACGGGTGCAACTGCACCTGTCGCACCTTCCCACTCTGCCGGCTCCATTCGGAGCCGGCTTCCTCGTGGGAAGGGGTTTCATGCTGGGCTGGCGGGCGGCCTTCTGGTGGTCGCCCGCCAGCCCAGCGGGAAAGCCAGAATGGCCTCTGCGGTCTTTCGACCGCGGAGCGGCCATATGGCGGTTCCCTCCAGGCAGGCGGCTCCCGTCGCCCGCCGGGGTCTGAATGACCCCCTTAATCTCTCCTTGCTACCAAAAATAATGTGTTTTTGTGTAATATAACTGGTGCTCATGTAAAACGCTGTAGTACCTTTGTATTGAGTTCACGCTAACTGGACTCTTTTTGAAGAGGCCCAATTTACATCCAAAGGCTAGATGTTTTTTGCTATCAACCTTGAGGCTGTGAAGTTCTTAGGTCTGGAGTCACAACTCCTTTTACACCATTTTGGAGACAACCTTTCACCATTTTCTTGTCTAGAACTAACCTATCTGCTTGGTTGGTGACCCTGTGGAGGTTATCATGAGGACATGCTATCGCCTAGTGTTGAGCTCTACTCAAGTCAGTTGGATAATGCACTCACTGCAGGGGTCTTGACAGAATGAGAATGTCACAGGTTACGATCCTGAAATAGCTTTTTCACCTCTTCGTCTTTGCCAGGTCAAAGCAAATTAATTATGGTGATTTTGTTAAGAATGGCGCCTGCTTTGCAGTGCTATGAAATGGCAGAAACTGTATTACCAAGCGCTATATGAGAAAAACGAGGTATTCCCAGACTGCCCTACACTCACCAGACAAAGAACCCTGGGGGAGAGGATGTGGCGTAAGGGCCAGCACTGCCAACTTTGTTGCGGGGGAAAACGGTTCGAGTCTCAGCGCCAGCTCAACGTCCTGTGATTCTGGGAAAATCACCTAATCTCCCCTTGCTACCAAAAATGAATGAATGTAACCAGTGCTCACGTTAAGCGCTGTGATACCTTTGTATCAAGTATGCTCTACATAAAACTGCGAAAAAAATAAAATAAAGTACTTCAATACCTTTGTGCGGATTATGTGCTACATAAAACTGCGAAAATAAAAAATAAAAATGATCCTGAAGACATTGCAAAGAAACAGTAAGATGCCCAAAAACAAGGAAGATGAAGAAACATACCGCCATGAGCGCAAATCGGTAAGGCAAAAGAAATCAAGGGGATACGGGACAAGCGGCGACGGTGGCACAGGAGTTAACAAACGACAGTGGGAGGGGGGTGACTGGGTGGTGGGATAAGCAAGAATACAGCGTGGGGGAGTGCGATTTAAGCGCTATGGATGAAGCAGTAGGGTACGTCTACAGTGGCCCCGAGCTCAGCATTGTAAGCACATTGACTCACAGGAGCAGGAAACAAAGAAAAAAAAGTCCCCCAAACAACAGCTAAACACGACAAAGCGTAATTATACAGTAGTTAGCCCTGCTGCCAAAGAGAAAAAGGAGGTACAAAGAGACATGACTGACCACTGGCAAGCAAGTATTTTAAATGACACTGAAAAAAACAAATGAAATGGCTTTGAGTCCCAAGTATTAATTGTACTGAAAGTATACAAGAGGTCGTACGCTTACGCAGACCTAAAAAGAAAGGCTTGCAGTGCATGCAAGAGTGCACAAATATTTCTAAATAACCTAGCAGCGATACAACACAATGGGGGCTCGACAAAGCAGATAGTTTCAATAACCTACAAATTGTATTGTCAATTGCTTGGAAGCCAACATGGCATAGGTGTACTGGCATTCAGGCAACAGATTGCTGAGCATAACATTGCAGTACTACATTGTTCATGGGACAAAGAATAGTGCTGTGCCTAGGGTGGCCACCCATCCGTACATTTCATGGACTGTCCATTATTTATGACTCAAGTGACGCCCTTTGTCTGTAATTATAGATAATCGTTGAGGTCTGGGGCCAGGCACACCTTTCACCATTTTGCCAAATTGCCCACTGCTCAGATTAGAAAAAGAACAGGCCAGGACGACCTATACCTGCCTCCCTGCAAGATATATCGTTACTCTGCAGCAAAGGTTTTTCTTCTGCAAGACCAGTGTGGAAACTGTGATCCTGAATGAGTGCAATACAGATGGTGGTGGGGAATTAGGTGTTATATAACTATTAGGTTGGCCTTTCTCTTAAATATTATGCAAACAACTTTCATGAAAAATAAATACAAGTTAAATTAATCTGTGAGAAATACAGTGTTCTAGTAGGAAAGCTTAGTTGGTTGACCCTATCAGATGTTTGTGTATGTAAATGGAGGGTCACTGTTTTAAATCCCTTTTGAAGAGAAGGTGCCAACTCCTGTGCCTCTCTCACTATCTGTGTATATAGCTATCTACTTATATAGGCAGATAGATACATATTTATTTACATCCCTCTCTTCTCTTTTCTCACTATCATTTCTCTCTCTGTTTCAACGTCTTTGTCCTCTCTTCTTTCGTTCCCTTTCTCTATCCTGTTTCACACACCCTTTTTCTGTGCCTTTTTACCACTTTTGTTAGCTGTCTCTTTATCTTAGGATGCTCTTCAACCCCACTCTCAGATGGCGTAAGATGGCAGGAGTAGCAGGGACAACTGATTGTAATGTTAATTCTATGTAAAGTGCCTTAATACCTGTCCAGAGACATGGCACTATGTAAAGACATCAAAGAAATGAAAAAATAAAGTGCCACTAGGACCCCCTAGTACATCAGCCCATAACTTCTTACTGTCCTCTGTGCACACCTGATTTTGGATATACCCACATGCTGATTCGAAAAACAAGGTGTTCTTTGCAGTGAATACTGAATTTCAGCCTTGTACCTCAGCAGGCTTGGTCTAATTGTGTGAGTATATGTGTGTTGGCGAAAGGGCCAGGGGTTTAAGTCTCCCAGCATACTCACATGTATACAATGAAAGCTGCACTCTCGCACTCGCATGCTTTTGCAGTGCTGATGAGAGACATTCTAGGTGTAAGAGATGTAAATGTTGCATCGTGTGATGACCGCTATCACATCCAACATTGTAACACCCAGTGCTCTCTCACTACGAATGATCTTACAGTAAAAGCATTTTCAGACATCCAACGCTTTCACAAATAAGTGAGTTCTGGCACCCAACACTTTCGCCAAACTATCGCTCTCCAACATGTACAATTTCTCGCATTCCACACGCTCACAGCAACTACACTATCTGACAGCAGTCACTTTCACAACGCCATTGCTGTACCACACCGAGCACACTCACAACGCCTGAACTCACTGGCACTCAACTTCTCTTGGGAGCAAATATTTTGGTAATTCTGCCAATTATAATAGAAGTTACACCTTAATAAAGAAAAATTAAAGCTAGTAATGCTACTGTATTGATGTCAACTTCCAAATTGTGCTCGGAGTGTATATGTTTGTTATTTTTTCACATTCAAATAATTTCATCTATGTGGAAATGTCTGCTCAATACTTCTATGTGTTACACAAATCAAAGGACATAAACCTATTTGCACCTCCATCGACCATCACATTTAAATTTGCACAACCTTCTCAGATGTGTCTGTAAGATTAATCTTTTGTCCTGAAATGTTGTCCTGATTGGTGACCCTTTCTCCTGCATTTTGAAAGTCACTGCCCTGAATCTGCCTTCTTGTCTGGTGGTCACCCTAGCTGCACCAGATTTAGCAAGAGCTGCTAACCAATTGCATTATTGCAGTGGTCAGGAAAAAATTGGATGTTCTGCATGATGCTTAGACTCGGGATGAGGTTCGAAGGCAAGGTTGCAGGGTGTAGCATAGAATTTCTACTGAAGGCATATACCATCTGTTACAAATACCTACATGTAGGCGTCCACATAGGGGTCATACGTATAAACTGTGTGCTCCAGTGTACACTTAGGTATCAGCTGGTATGCTGGTTGAGCCCTTCTTTGCTACTGGTTTACTTTGGCACTAGGATTTGGTGCAAAGCAAAACGATGCTATTTTAGTAAACCTTATGTTGTGCCGAATTCTATGTTTTTTGCTCCGTCAGATCCGTTTCCATGAATTAAACGGTGTTAGCTGAAAGTAGTGTCAGTTTTGGGGCTGCACAGGGGTACATTTTCAGGATAAAATAAATTGTCAGTGAAAGCTGATTGTTCTTACTATTAGTGTTGCCTTGCAGTGCCTTGTGTGCTTTGTGTCACATACGCACCAGTGCAAACCTTCAGTAAAACTGGGCCTAAGCTTAAGGAAGCACAGGTAAAGTGTAGCTGGACATAGCACTGGGATGCACACAAAAATCACAGTGAAGGCAATTGGAGTATGCATTATAGCTTCGTGGATGCAGCTATAAACATGCAATGTCTCTGGTATGGGCAGTGGAGAGAAGGTGGTGAGTGGTAATGGAAGGCAATAGACAATCTGTATGCAATTGAGGATCTTCCACACAGTATAGGATCAGTAGCTTAACGGTATTGTAGCAAATTCACTGTTTCTGCATGGTCATCACAGATTTGTCACCTTTTTCTAGATCCTATTTTTGCTGGTATTAGTACAATGTGTGCTGTAACACTAGTACTCACTGCCACAGAGCAGGTGCTATGGGCCCTAAAATGGTAACAGTAAAATTGCTTTCACTCATTTGGTCTATTGAACTTTCTTGTAAGGCCGTGTTAGATGGTGCAGTGTTGGGTAAGTTAAATGTCACAAGTGGGCTGCAGTGTATATTGACACCACCCACATATTTAAGAAACATCTATGGCTGCCAGGAACACCTCTGTGCTCTGATTGGGCTGCAGTTTAAACTGGCACTGCCATAACACATGGCAAGGAAACATACTTTTATATATTAATAAGTCAAACCTAATGCATGCATTGTAAGTAGACTAGGCAGAGTGACAACTATGTAAAAATGTGGCACATTATATATTTAGAAAGTGTACCCACCCTCACAATGATTGAATGCCTAAAAGGTATTTTGTGTTATGACTCGGTCGTCCCATTTCCAGGGGGCGCTGTAAGGGGACTGTCAGAAGCCTGGGAATCACCTTGAACACCTATCTAGAGTCCCTTGCTGACTCCTGTTTGTTTCTCTTTTCTCCATGGTACACTTGTGTAGGACTACATTTGCTTCTTGGGACTGCAAATCCCATAATGCACAGCTTGGTAGTCAGGAAAACCCGGATTCTGTTTCCCATTGTTTTCAATGGGAGAAGTCCAGTTGCTCCTTTTCACTGGATCCTCTCCTCCAGGACTTGCAAGTGTCCGAAACCACACACACCTGAAACCTCTCCTGTGCAGCCCAGTTTGGAACTGCTTATAAGTAGCCATTTCCTCAAGCTCCCCGTCGTGCATCGGACTTCAATTCCTTTGTGTTACAGACCCCTTGTCGGATGGTGTTCCAGTTTTGTTCCTGTTCTGTTCCAGCCTGATCCTGTTTCCTGTTTCTCTGCCCTGCTCCTGATTGTTCCAGCCAGAGTCTGCTCCCTACTTCTTAGCCTTGTACCTGTTTGTTTCTTCCAAAGCCTGCTCCCTGTTTCTCTGCCCTGCTCCTGCCTTGTTTCAGCCTGAACCTGCTCTCTGTTTCCCAGTCCTGTTTACTGCTCATTTCCTACTCCCTGTATTCCAGTCCTGTCCTTGCCTGTTCCAGCCAGAGCCTGTTCTCAGTTTCCCAGTCCTGTCTCTGTCTGTCCCAGCCAGAAGTTTGCGCCCTGTTTTCAAGTCCTAGACCCGCCTTTGCTTCAGCCTGAGCCTGTTCCTAGTTCTTGCCTCTGCCTCTTTGTTTGTTTGTTCCCTTCTGTTTCTGTTTCTTCTTGGTTCTTTGTGTCTGGTAAGTGTTCTATCAGTCTTCACCAGTGTATACGTGTCCTCCTGTGTACTGGGGTTGGCTCCTGGTTTCCAGGATGCAATTCCAGCCCCCATCCTTGTCCAGTGTTATACTTTGTATTTCGTGCCTAACAGTGACAGTGTGCTATTGCTGTTTTCTCAGGAATCGCCACTGTGTTTCCAGCTGGACCCACAAGAACGTGTCCTGTGTATGTAAGTACTATCCTTGTTTGTGCTCTAGGGTCCAGAAACAGTATCACTTCTGCTGCCTCCTTTCTATGGGGCTGGCAGGGTGACTATCTGTAAGAGCAAACTGCACAGAGGCATTGAGATTCCCTGTCACTGTGGGAGGTTCTGCGCCTTACTCTGTGTACAACCCCAGCGTGTTTGTCCACCGGTAATCCGTTTCCTGTTTGTTCACACAAGGGTTGCTCTGCTTTTACTTTCCTGTTTCCTGTGCCTGTCCATAGCTGTCCTTTCCGTGTATGCCTTTAGCTGCTCTTCTGCCCCAGCACACTACCTCTCTAGGATATTCGGTGACCTCAAGGGGTGTCCCAGCCAGAGTCCTGATCAGACCCGCCCGAAACCGTGACAGAATGCACAAACCAAACATTTCAAGCTCCCCTGGCAGTAAAGGCCCACACAAACCTAAAGGGCTTTCCTATCATGTTAAGACACCCCTTTCTAAGCCTATACATTCTCTGAAATCCTCTAAAACAGACCTTAGTTTAAAGGATAGACTTGTTAAAGAAAACCATAACTTGCAAGTTCAGTACTATACTGAGTGGCTTGCTAATCTTTCAATGATAGACTATTATGTTATTTGTGGCTATGACCCCCAGTCCCTGTCTGTAGAAGAATTACAAGGACGTAATGAATTTTTGCAATATCTGTTAGCTGAAGCCAGTAAGAATGTTCGTAACCGTGGAAGTGCTTTTGCTACCTCTGCACAAGACATTTACTCTCAAGAAAAGATGGTTAAATCCTCACCTCATGCTAGTGCATCCCAAATTCACTTCCAGGACTCTGTCAAAACAAAGAACCCTGACACTGTTCAAGAAGCCACACTAGGGATTCCCTTGTTTTCTGTTGAGTGCTTTAACCCATCTAGGCCAGTTTCTCAGAATTCAAAGTGCAGTGCTGACTCTTATAAAGACCTTTCAGTCCCTCAGAGCTTTCAAGTCAGCAGGCTAGACCCTGTATCTAAGGGATCAGTAAAAACTGTGGGATTCCTTAGTTCAACTCAAATGGCTTGTGCTCCTCCCAAATTGGATGACAGTACATCAGTCTCAATTCCTAAGTATTGTGCTGACTCGTGTAAAGATCTACCAGTCCCTCAGTGCTTTCAAGTGAGCAGGATAGAACCTGTATCAAAGGGATCAGTAAAGACTGTGGGATTCCTTAGTTCAATTCAAAAAGCTTGTGCTCTTCCCAAACTGGATGATAATATACCAGTCTCAATCACTAAAAGCTCTGCTAAACCCTTTTCTCTTCTGAGTGGGTTTGATAACAATATGGACATGCACACACTAAAAGAGCAGTTTTGGCAGATTAAAAGGCAGATATCAGACTTCTATGATGAATATGTTGTAACATACACAAGAAATCTTGCACATGGGCTCTTTTCATCAATGCATATTTCACTGTTGGCAGAACCAGACATTCTGTTTATCTGTAAGGTAGAAGAAGTAACAGAGCAGCTGATGGAAACTACTGCAAGGCAATTTGAAAACCTGAAAAAAGAAAATGATCACCAGCTTTCGCTTAAAGAACAGTATGCTACCTCATGTGCCTCTCCAAAGACTGCTATAAAGCAGATTTTCCCTGCTATGAATGAATGTCAAGAGACTGCTCCAGTTATAAATATATCAGCCTCTTCTTCAGACTCTCTCTCAGCTTGTAGTTTTCCAGAGAATATCCCTGTGCAGTTGACTGAATCTCTGACATCTCTGAGAGATTTGACACCTCTTGATTCAAAGGATAGATCAGAGTCTTCAGAAGGAAGTGTCTCAGCCCCTCTATCAGAACAAATAAAGCCAAAGGAAGAAGAGAGTTCTGATGCAGACTCCAATAGCTGCACCTTAAGAAACCAAGATATGACTTTACTGGAGATTTATGGCAAGTTGTGCAACAGTGTTGAAGAATCTGAATCTAGTGATGACAGTGGTTCCTGCCTTGCCGTGAACAAACCTTCAGATAGTACTGTTCAAATGGCGCACATACCACAATTTTCAGATTGTGGGAATACTCCTGCCCTTTCAAACAATATCATGGAATTTTCAGATAATGAAGAGACAGTTCCTGTTTCAAGTGAATTAATGGATTTTTCTGACAGTGAAGAAATGCCCGCAGTTACTAAGAATATAATGGACTTCTCAGAAAGTTTAAAAATCTCTTCCGTGTCAAAGCAAACCGTGGATATTTCAGACAAGGAAGAAAGCCAGCAATCTGAAACTAAACAGCCTGTCATAAGAAATGAGAGCCTTCTCCTAGAACTGGACACAGTTGCAGCCTCAACCACTGATCCTGACCTGCTGATCCCTGCCAATGTGTATCCTGTTTTCAGCTCCACAATTAGTGAAGAACAGATCTCTGAGCTACCGGTATCTGATCTTGATGTAAAATCAGCCACACCAACGTCACCTGCTGTGTCCCTGAAATTAAAGACTCCTGAAACCCAGCTATCTGAAATCGAAGCTCAAGTACTGAAAGATGTCATATTTCCCACTAAAACTAAAGACTTGAATTTGTATCTTGTATTCGAAGATCTGCTGATAAGTACTGTTCTTAGTGTTTTATTGCAAGAAACCATCATCAATTCAAAGGCTAAAGCTGAAAATGTAGGTAACAGTGTAAAGGTGATTTCTGAAGAGACTCCAGTTCTACTTCTTTCCAAAGAACAACCTTTCAGTGTAAACAGAGTTGAAGATCAACTATCTGTAGTAGAAACGCCTTGCAAAGAAACCATTTCTGACACCACAAACACACCACAGAGCACTTGCAATGAAGAAATCCCAGTCTTGTCTGAAGATCACCCTAAAGAATTAGCTTGTGGAACTTCTACATTTTCAGATGTTAAACCAGTTTCTAAAGACTTGAAAACTCTTGTTGCTCCTGAATTTGATACTCCGAAGTCATCCAAGACGAAAGAAAATTCTGACTTTTTCATGTTCACTTTGAGAACACCAGTTACCCATGTTTCCCAAGTCTCTATGCTTTGCAAGCCTCAGACCACAATCAATGTAAATACTGCTGCAGAAACAGACAAATCCTGCTTGTCAGAAGGTGTTATAGACCTTACAGTTACTAATACACCAATCAGCTCCTCCAAAGAGGAAAGTATTGAATAGGAAACCAATGTCATAAAGAATACCGCCCTTAATGCCATTCCAGATCTCCTTGCTCCTGAATCTACTTCACCAGAAACCAACTCCATGCACTCCTCCCATATCAATCGAACAATAGAGAGGAAAGACATCGGAGCCCATATGGGTATTAATACATGCTTTGCTCATTGGAATGTTCACCTATGGCAGGACTGTAAACTTATCCACCAAGGTTGGTGTTGGATTTTCTTGCTGTGGCTTTTCCTCTTCAACTTTTTTCAGCCAAAGGATCGCCTTCTCTTCTTGAGCAGACTGGTGGGAGGGGGTATACTGTTACGACTCGGTCGTCCCATTTCCAGGGGGCGCTGTAAGGGGACTGTCAGAAGCCTGGGAATCACCTTGAACACCTATCTAGAGTCCCTTGCTGACTCCTGTTTGTTTCTCTTTTCTCCATGGTACACTTGTGTAGGACTACATTTGCTTCTTGGGACTGCAAATCCCATAATGCACAGCTTGGTAGTCAGGAAAACCCGGATTCTGTTTCCCATTGTTTTCAATGGGAGAAGTCCAGTTGCTCCTTTTCACTGGATCCTCTCCTCCAGGACTTGCAAGTGTCCGAAACCACACACACCTGAAACCTCTCCTGTGCAGCCCAGTTTGGAACTGCTTATAAGCAGCCATTTCCTCAAGCTCCCCGTCGTGCATCGGACTTCAATTCCTTTGTGTTACAGACCCCTTGTCGGATGGTGTTCCAGTTTTGTTCCTGTTCTGTTCCAGCCTGATCCTGTTTCCTGTTTCTCTGCCCTGCTCCTGATTGTTCCAGCCAGAGTCTGCTCCCTACTTCTTAGCCTTGTACCTGTTTGTTTCTTCCAAAGCCTGCTCCCTGTTTCTCTGCCCTGCTCCTGCCTTGTTTCAGCCTGAACCTGCTCTCTGTTTCCCATTCCTGTTTACTGCTCATTTCCTACTCCCTGTATTCCAGTCCTGTCCTTGCCTGTTCCAGCCAGAGCCTGTTCTCAGTTTCCCAGTCCTGTCTCTGTCTGTCCCAGCCAGAAGTTTGCGCCCTGTTTTCAAGTCCTAGACCCGCCTTTGCTTCAGCCTGAGCCTGTTCCTAGTTCTTGCCTCTGCCTCTTTGTTTGTTTGTTCCCTTCTGTTTCTGTTTCTTCTTGGTTCTTTGTGTCTGGTAAGTGTTCTATCAGTATTCACCAGTGTATACGTGTCCTCCTGTGTACTGGGGTTGGCTCTTGGTTTCCAGGAGGCAATTCCAGCCCCCATCCTTGTCCAGTGTTATACTTTGTATTTCGTGCCTAACAGTGACAGTGTGCTATTGCTGTTTTCTCAGGAATCGCCACTGTGCTTCCAGCTGGACCCACAAGAGCGTGTCCTGTGTATGTAAGTACTATCCTTGTTTGTGCTCTAGGGTCCAGAGACAGAATCACTTCTGCTGCCTCCTTTCTATGGGGCTGGCAGGGTGACTATCTGTAAGAGCAAACTGCACAGAGGCATTGAGATTCCCTGTCACTGTGGGAGGTTCTGCGCCTTACTCTGTGTACAACCCCAGCGTGTTTGTCCACCGGTAATCCGTTTCCTGTTTGTTCACACAAAGGTTGCTCTGCTTTTACTTTCCTGTTTCCTGTGCCTGTCCATAGCTGTCCTTTCCGTGTATGCCTTTAGCTGCTCTTCTGCCCCAGCACACTACCTCTCTAGGATATTCGGTGACCTCAAGGGGTGTCTCTGCCAGAGTCCTGATCAGACCCGCCCGAAACCGTGACATTTTGAGATCTGTAGGTTCCGCTACATTTTCCTTAAGACCAAATTAGTTGCAATTGAAATCTTAAAATCTCCACTGAGGAAAATGCTAAAAAAGCCATTCAAAGTTATTTCACACTTAATATGCAAAATATGATTTAATTTTGAAATCATATTTTATGATGATCCTAGTAGAAAAGCAACTTTATCAAAATGTACTTTGGGCTGCCTGAGAAATATATGGCCTTAAGTTGGTTCTGCCACTCATCATGCCTCTATTGCCTGGCATACACATCGTTTACTGGGAGAGTTAACAATTTCTGCAAAGAAGTCAATAGACTGCCTCCGAGCCCAGGATAAGCAGAGTAACCATTTACCGTTTAACAAGGATTAGACATCTGGAAGGGGTGCAGGACATATGGCTGATCATAGGGGCTGCCTTAGCACTTCTTCTTTTGCCTTGTTGATCCCAATTGGTTCTGACAGGAATTTCGCCCAATTCATTACCAAAGAGCCCTTTTAGACCTTTTGGCTCCAAACATAGCAGGACGGAAAATCCGAGTGGGCGGAGACTTCATCTAAATTGGAAAGTGGTTAGGGAGCTGAAGAGTTGCCAAAATTGTGGCAGAATGGCTCAGCCTTTTTGAAGTTAGGGCTTCTGGGAATTTTTACAGTAAAGTGAAGAGGTGGCGTTGCAGTACCAGTTGGGTACATGGTTAGAAAGTACCCAGCAGTGGGTCAGGAAATTTCTCCAATCACTGGCTAGGGTAGAGGATAAAACTGTTCACTCATCATCCCCTCTTACTGGACCTCGGAAGATGACACCTTAATAGAAAGGCTAGCTGGGGAAAAAAGAGTTGTGCTGGAAGAAGAGGAATCAAGGACTTCTGACCAGGTAATTCTAATTATGCTGTCATACTTGGTGCAATCTTAGTGATTTTGCTTTATGAAACTTGCAAAAAATTAGAGATTACACCATTACATCAGGTTGCATAACAAAACTCTTGTTTGAGAGAAAATCATAATGCAAGTTGCATTGAAGCAACATGGTCAGCATGAAAAAAAATGGCATGTTGGAACACAAGTGGCATTTTTAATGTGGGTGGTCAAAAAACATTTCAGGTTGTGTTTTTTACCCAAGCAGATTTTATGGGTAAGAAATGAGCAAAAAACTACAATTCTGGATGCAAGTGGTAATTCTTTTAACAAGTGTGAGAAAACAGGGCTGATTGCAGAGGCCCCATAACTTTTTGCCCCCATTTTCCACTTTTTGCTGGTGTTTTCCTGACTTTAAAGGTGCCCTGGGTACTGCTAACCAGTCCCAGGGCCTGTGCTCTGTGTAAAATGGATATGCAAATTAGGCTAATTATAAGTGGCTAAGTTAACCTACCTATAAGTCCCTAGTATATGGTAGGGCATGTAGGTTTAGGGACCACAGCATAGGTGGTGCACACCTAGGTGCATTGCTGAGGTGCCCAGTGTCATTTTAAAAGCAAGCCTGCCTTGCTGGCTGCTTTTAAATTAAAGTTATATGCAAATTCGACTTTGGAATTAAAGGTACTTCCAAAGTCTTAAACTACCTTATTTTTACATATAAGTCACCCCTAAGGTGTGCCCTATGTGCCCCTAGGGCTGGGTGCCATGTAACTATAAGCAGGGCCTTTATAAAAATAGATTTATAAGCCCTGGTGAGGTAAAAACAGCCAAATTCGTTTTTCCCTCATTGAAGTAAATGGCCTTCATAGGCTAGAATGGGCAGACTTTATTTTAAATTTTAAAGTCTCCTTAAATGTTGCATACCAAGAATTTGGTATCAAATTAATTGTTGTAATAAATCCTACAACTTCCAGTTGTTGGATTTAATATAACTAGTTCAGGTAAAAAGTTTAGACTTTACCTAAAAAGTTGCCAATTTCAGCTCTGCATTGTTTTTGCTGCTGTGCTCTGATTGGCCAGCCTGCAGCAGCTTCTGCCAGGCTGCCTTGATGAGGTGTGAAGTGGCCAGGCTTCACACAAAGGAATGTGCTTGGGGGAGAGAATCTCCCCTCAGCAGATGGTGAGGCAGGAAGGGGGAGGGCTGCCAAACTGGTCTTCAAAGGCAGAGAAGGACATTTGCAGCACCCAGCAACACCCCCACATCCTGCAACCCCAGACAGCTAGGTGCCCCCTTGATTAGATTAGGAGAGGGCAGGAGAGGGGTGTGTTTATGATTTTTAGCCACACCAGTGGGTGGGCTCAGCCAGATGTAACCTCCAAAAATCAGATTCATCCATGTTGGATTTTTAGAGACTGTTGCCTTCTGGGATGGATTTTTGCCACACTTCCCAGGAAGTGGTCATCACAGGGGGACGACCCTGTACCTGATTGGAGGACCAGGACCCCCCTGCTTTTCACCCAGGAGCAAGGATAAAACTGGCAGACCTGCCCCCACACCTCAGATCCCCTCCAGAATTCAACAAGAAAGGAACTAAAGAAGAAGAAGGACTGCCCTGCTGGACCCCTGGCCTGCACCTGGAACCTGCACTCAGAAGGACTGCACCAGCTGCACACTTGGGCTTCACCACAAGAAGGACTTTGCCTGGCTTCAACTGGTTCAAGGAGGGACTCCCTGTTTGCTACAGGTGAAAAATTGCTAACCAGAGTCCCCTGCACCAACTCCTGAAGAAAGCGACCAGCTGACCACTGTCCAGTGGCCAAAAAGGAGTTTGCGCCAGGTGCATTCTGGGAGTTGAAGTCCGCACCCCCCAAGGACCATCACAGAACTTCTGGACCCTTGGGGTGAACTGTGGACCCCAAAAGAACCTTAAAAGAACATCTGGGTGAAGCCCCAGAAGTTTGGAAAAGATTTGAGAATTTTTGGAAAAAAGCTCCAGAGAGGGACCGACCTGCCGCGGAAATTCTAGCCGGCTTGCCTCAACCGCGACCCGGCCTGACTTCGTGGTTCGTCCCGGTAAAGAAAAACATCCAAAAAAGAGACTAAGTCCGAACGTAAAAAGTTGACCGGGACCTCACAGCCATCGTATCCGAGAAGGGCTGCATGGACGTCGGATCAAGATCCAGGTTTACCCCGGTTGAAGGATTTTCATCTCGAAAAAACGACTAAGTCCGAAGGTAAAAGTCTCCACTGAGGAAACCCACATCGCGTATCCGGACAAGGGCTCCAGGAGGTCGGATTCAACTGGCAGGTTCGTCCCGGTGAAGAAAAACTTGAAAATAAAGACTAAGTCAGAAGGTAACTTTTTAACCGACGCCTCCCGCGACCTGTAGCCGAGCAGGGCTCCATCGCGGTCGGCCTGAAAGTTTGACTTTGCCCCGGTCGAGGTGCAACCAGATGACCCGATTGGCGCTTTTTGTTTCTAAGCGCTAGAAAAGTAATAATTCTTTAAAAATTCATATCTCCGGTTCCCCTGAACCGATTTTAATCGTTTTTGTGTCATTTTAAAGATAAAAATATAAACTATTTTTATAAATTGGTTTTGGATTTTTAAACTGTTTCCTGTGTTTTATTTAATTACTGTTTTGTGATATTTGAATGCTTTACACTTTGTCTCCTAAGTTAAGCCTTGACGCTCGTTGCCAAGCTACCAAGGGTTGAGCTGGGATTCATTTACTAAAACCTAACTGTACCTATGTGGAGGTTAGTGGCTTGTTGCTAGGTGTAGGTACCTACCTGCCCTACCAATAACCCATTTTCCAACATAATTGGAAGCAGCGACGGGATCCTGTACTTGTGTTCAATATCGCGTTACAGTTTTAAGTAAAACAAATTAAAAATCCTTTAAATTGTCCTAGTGCAAAAATTGTTTTTAATTTTTAATTTGGATTAATTTCAATTATGGAATTTTTGTAATTTTTCTAAATTCTTGTTTCCAATTTTTGCAAAAAGTTTTTGTTGACACAAAACTAGGGAACCATGGAGCTTGATCTGGCTAGCCTACCCACGCTGACAGTAGTCCAGCTTAGGGGGGTGGGTATTGAAAGAGGGTTGCCTGCAACCACTGATCTCAGGAAGCAAATCCTGATCACATCCCTGACAGCATGGGCTGAGGCCCAAGAGGTAGAGTCAGAAGAAGCTCCAGAGGAGGGAGAAAGAAGGGAGGATGCAAGCTCTAACCACTCAGGGGAGGGAAGGCATCTGAGCCTAAGTGAGGATGAGGAAGAACGGTCCTCAGTAAATACAGTCACCTGGGGCAGACCCAAAGCTAGTGGTGGGAAGGGGGTCCTTTCAGGAGGAGAGAACCCATCCATCAGAGAAAGAGAGCTGGAGGCCCAGCTAGCATACATAGCTTTGGAAGCAGAGAAGCTGGCCCTAGAAAAGAAAAAGTGGGCATACAAAGAGAAAAGAGATGGAAGCAGCGATAAAGAAGCTGAGGTGTCCATGGGTGGGGGAGTTTGCCCCAGATTACCCAAGGGGGTAGTTCCTGCTTATGTAGAGGGGGATGACATAGATAAGTGGCTGGGGGCCTTTGAGAGGGCACTCCAAATGAGATGGGTTAGGCCTCAATACTGGGGTTCCCTTTTGTGGGAGTTGGTCCCCAACTCAGGGAGGGATAGGCTTCTGACCTTCAGGGGGGAGGAGGCAGATTCATACCCTAGTATGAAAAGGTGCTTAGCCAAGAAGTTTGGTCTGACCCCAGAGCAATATAGAATGAAGTTCAGGGACACCCAGAAGGTCAGTACCCAGTCTTGGGTTGACTTTGTGGACATTTCACTAAAGGCACTAGAGGGCTGGATTATTGGTAACAAAGTAGATACTTATGAGGGGTTATACAATCTGATCATGAGAGAGCACATCTTGACCAATTGTATCCAAGAAAGGTTACGCCAGCATCTAGTGGACTCTAAGCAGACCAACCCTAGAGAGCTAGGGGAGGCAGCTGATGAGTGGTTGAGAACCAGGGTGGTTGTCAAGTCCCAGGGGGGAGACTCCAAGAAGGGGGGGACAGATCCCCAAAAACCTAAGGAGGGAGGTGGTAAGCCCACCACAGAGACTCCCTCTGTACCCCAGAACCCTAAGAAGGAGGAGAGTAAATCCCACTCTGACCAGCAGAGACAGTTAGACCCAGGGTTAAAAAAGCTCTTGGACAGTAGGGCTTGCTTTGACTGTCAGCAGACAGGTCACTTCAGAGGAGATGCAGCCTGTCCAAAGAAGGTGGTTAGCACTGGGCTGTCCAGTGTAGCCATAGAGGAGGATTCCTCAGATGATGAAGTCCTCCTAGCATTGAGCTGGGAGACAGGACCAGATGGTAAGCTGGTGATCCCTGAGGGTGGGAGTAGGCACTTCCACCACATTCAAGTGAATGGGATCCCTACCACTGGCCTGAGAGACACCTGTGCCAGTCACACTATAGTGAGTGACCGGTTAGTGACCCCAGACATGTATGTCCCAGGAAAGACAAAGAAAGTCAGGATAGCCACAGGGGAGGTCACCTCCAAACCTGTAGCCATAGTGCCCCTAGAGAGGGAGGGTATCCTTGACTGGATTAGGGTGGTAGTCAGTGCTGACCTTCCCCTAGATTGTATCCTGGGCAATGACCTCCCAGAGGTGAGTCTGGTCACAGATGGGGTGGTCGCCCAGGGCGCCCCCCCCAACCCAAAGTCCTGGGGAGTCAGTCCCTACAGTTAGGAGACAGGGGTCCCCAAGAAAAGGAAAGAAGAAAAGGAAGGGTAGGCCACTCTTAGAGAGAGTTCCAGGGAGCCAAGGGCCTTCTGCCCCAGTAGGGGGGGAGCCCAGAGTTGGCACTGGTGAGGCCTCACCTGACCCCAAGGAAGTCCTAAGTAGTCAGGCAGCTGTCCAGATGCAAGGTGTTGCCCCTGCACTGACAGAAGGGAGAGTGGAAGGAGGGTGTCTGCCACAGGAGGTGGTAGCCCCCCACTCTAGACAGCAAGAGGGGTGCCAGGACTCCAAAGATGCCCCTAAAGCAGCTCAGCCACCTGTCAGTGGAGAGCTTAGGGTGTGGTTCTGGGTACTGACAGCTGTCAGTAGCCTCTGCTGGGTGCTAGCCTTCCTGGCAGCATTGTACTTGGCCTGGGAGGCAGACCCCAGGGCCAATAGCAAAGTAGGCCCCCTGACCCTATTGGTCATGGTGGGGTTGCTCAAGTGTTGGGTGACCTCTTTGGGTAAGCTAGGTGTTGCCCTAGCAAAGTTTGGAGTAGGGGAGGTGGGCACCTCACTACCCAAGTTGGCAGAGAGAAAGGAGGAAGACCCCCCTAGAGGAAAGTTTCAGTTTGTGTTGGGTCCTTTTACTGTTGGGATGGCTTCACTACCCATAGGGAGTGACCCTGACAGGAGGATATAAGGCAGAGTAGGCCCTGCAAAGGGACAGCCAGTTTTCTTCACTGTCTTCCTCGCCTAACAAGCCAGGAAGACTCTCCCAGGGTTGGGCTGAGACTCCTGGGCGTGTGGGCTGGGGGGGGGTTGTGGAAGAAAACAGGGCTGATTGCAGAGGCCCCATAACTTTTTGCCCCCATTTTCCACTTTTTGCTGGTGTTTTCCTGACTTTAAAGGTGCCCTGGGTACTACTAACCAGTCCCAGGGCCTGTGCTCTGTGTAAAATGGATATGCAAATTAGGCTAATTATAAGTGGCTAAGTTAACCTACCTATAAGTCCCTAGTATATGGTAGGGCATGTAGGTTTAGGGACCACAGCATAGGTGGTGCACACCTAGGTGCATTGCTGAGGTGCCCAGTGTCATTTTAAAAGCAAGCCTGCCTTGCTGGCTGCTTTTAAATTAAAGTTATATGCAAATTCGACTTTGGAATTAAAGGTACTTCCAAAGTCTTAAACTACCTTATTTTTACATATAAGTCACCCCTAAGGTGTGCCCTATGTGCCCCTAGGGCTGGGTGCCATGTAACTATAAGCAGGGCCTTTATAAAAATAGATTTATAAGCCCTGGTGAGGTAAAAACAGCCAAATTCGTTTTTCCCTCTTGAAGTAAATGGCCTTCATAGGCTAGAATGGGCAGACTTTATTTTAAATTTTAAAGTCTCCTTAAATGTTGCATACCAAGAATTTGGTATCAAATTAATTGTTGTAATAAATCCTACAACTTCCAGTTGTTGGATTTAATATAACTAGTTCAGGTAAAAAGTTTAGACTTTACCTAAAAAGTTGCCAATTTCAGCTCTGCATTGTTTTTGCTGCTGTGCTCTGATTGGCCAGCCTGCAGCAGCTTCTGCCAGGCTGCCTTGATGAGGTGTGAAGTGGCCAGGCTTCACACAAAGGAATGTGCTTGGGGGAGAGAATCTCCCCTCAGCAGATGGTGAGGCAGGAAGGGGGAGGGCTGCCAAACTGGTCTTCAAAGGCAGAGAAGGACATTTGCAGCACCCAGCAACACCCCCACATCCTGCAACCCCAGACAGCTAGGTGCCCTCTTGATTAGATTAGGAGAGGGCAGGAGAGGGGTGTGTTTATGATTTTTAGCCACACCAGTGGGTGGGCTCAGCCAGATGTAACCTCCAAAAATCAGATTCATCCATGTTGGATTTTTAGAGACTGTTGCCTTCTGGGATGGATTTTTGCCACACTTCCCAGGAAGTGGTCATCACAGGGGGACGACCCTGTACCTGATTGGAGGACCAGGACCCCCCTGCTTTTCACCCAGGAGCAAGGATAAAACTGGCAGACCTGCCCCCACACCTCAGATCCCCTCCAGAATTCAACAAGAAAGGAACTAAAGAAGAAGAAGGACTGCCCTGCTGGACCCCTGGCCTGCACCTGGAACCTGCACTCAGAAGGACTGCACCAGCTGCACACTTGGGCTTCACCACAAGAAGGACTTTGCCTGGCTTCAACTGGTTCAAGGAGGGACTCCCTGTTTGCTACAGGTGAAAAATTGCTAACCAGAGTCCCCTGCACCAACTCCTGAAGAAAGCGACCAGCTGACCACTGTCCAGTGGCCAAAAAGGAGTTTGCGCCAGGTGCATTCTGGGAGTTGAAGTCCGCACCCCCCAAGGACCATCACAGAACTTCTGGACCCTTGGGGTGAGCTGTGGACCCCAAAAGAACCTTAAAAGAACATCTGGGTGAAGCCCAAGAAGTTTGGAAAAGATTTGAGAATTTTTGGAAAAAAGCTCCAGAGAGGGACCGACCCGCCGCGGAAATTCTAGCCGGCTTGCCTCAACCGCGACCCGGCCTGACTTCGTGGTTCGTCCCGGTAAAGAAAAACATCCAAAAAAGAGACTAAGGGGGTTATTCTAACTTTGGAGGAGTGTTAATCCGTCCCAAAAGTGACGGTAAAGTGACGGATATACCACCAGCCGTATTACGAGTTCCATAGGATATAATGGACTCGTAATACGGCTGGTGGTAAATCCGTCACTTTTCCGTCACTTTTGGGACGGATTAACACCTCCTCCAAAGTTAGAATAACCCCATAAGTCCGAACGTAAAAAGTTGACCGGGACCTCCCAGCCATCGTATCCGAGAAGGGCTCCATGGACGTCGGATCAAGATCCAGGTTTACCCCGGTCGAAGGATTTTCATCTCGAAAAAACAACTAAGTCCGAAGGTAAAAGTCTCCACCGAGGAAACCCACATCGCGTATCCGGACAAGGGCTCCAGGAGGTCGGATTCAACTGGCAGGTTCGTCCCGGTGAAGAAAAACTTGAAAATAAAGACTAAGTCAGAAGGTAACTTTTTAACCGAGGCCTCCCGCGACCTGTAGCCGAGCCGGGCTCCATCGCGGTCGGCCTGAAAGTTTGACTTTGCCCCGGTCGAGGTGCAACCAGATGACCCGATTGGCGCTTTTTGTTTCTAAGCGCTAGAAAAGTAATAATTCTTTAAAAATTCATATCTCCGGTTCCCCTGAACCGATTTTAATAGTTTTTGTGTCATTTTAAAGATAAAAATATAAACTATTTTTATAAATTGGTTTTGGATTTTTAAACTGTTTCCTGTGTTTTATTTAATTACTGTTTTGTGATATTTGAATGCTTTACACTTTGTCTCCTAAGTTAAGCCTTGACGCTCGTTGCCAAGCTACCAAGGGTTGAGCTGGGATTAATTTACTGAGACCTAACTGTAACTATGTGGAGGTTAGTGGCTTGTTGCTAGGTGTAGGTACCTACCTGCCCTACCAATAACCCATTTTCCAACAACAAGAATTATCAGAAAATCAACTAAAAATATTTTTACAGGTTGAATTTCTAACCCAAATGCACCATTCAGGTAATGTTTGGAACACGTAACAAATGTACCTTTTCTTTAACAGAAAGAAAGTGCCTTAAGGACTTGGAGGCCTCTGTAAAAACAGGAACAACGTCCTCTTCATGTCATGAAGACTCCTCCCTATGCTTTATTCAGTCTTTCACTATTTTGGATTTGAAATTAAGATGGAAACCATAACTTTCTTTTTGTCTGCAAATCTCTGCTGCATTCACAACCTTGATATTTTTACTTTTTGAAAAGTTCAATGCATTAATTAGCATAACGTTTGTTGTTTGAGGCAAGGCCAGCACCACTATTTTTGTTCCCTTTTAATTTTTTCCCTTTTTGTATACTTGTGGCCTGAAGTTGGGAGTAGGGGTCTTTGTGGGATTAGGTTTTTTCAGGGCTACTGTTTGCACATTTTTGGGATCATGGAACCCTATATATATATATATATATATATATATATATATATATATATATTTTAAACAAAAGCGTCCTCTCTGTGAAAGCGCACTCCCACCAGGTTAATTTAGGAAAATTGAAATTCAGCAACTCACAGCAAATTCCTTTCAGTCTTTTCAAAATTCAGGCCTATATCGAAAAAACATCTCTGGACACGTGTTTCGGGGTTGATCCCCTCATCAGCAGAGAAACTAAAAAATATATCACCCTCGTAGGTGCAGCCATTGCTGGATGTGTGCCAGACTCTCATTCCTTTTAAAGACCACATACCTGGCTCGTTCAGCAAATTAAATTGCAAGCACCTGATTAATATATTCAAGTACCAGCCCAAGTGCATGCTGGTTACGGTAGTCCTGCGCATTTGTAGTTGCACCCAAAGTGGGTTGCTGGAGCCAGACAAAATCATGAAAAGAATACAATTCCTTAGTAGGCGAATTCGACGTGAATTTTCAAATTAGCTGCATATATTCCAACCTGCTGCTCGAAGTGTGACAATCCATTTTAGTCACACCGACCTGCTCAGAACACAGTGGTGCTGCTTTCCCGGCTGGACCAGCCGGTGATTTATTTTAAACAAAAGCGTCCTCTCTGTGAAAACGCACTCCCACCAGGTTAATTTAGGAAAATCGAAATTCAGCAACTCACAGCGAATTCCTTTCAGTCTTTTCAAAATTCAGGCCTATATCGAAAAAACATCTCTGGACACGTGTTTCGGGGTTGACCCCCTCATCAGCAGAGAAACTAAAAAATATATCACCCTCGTAGGTGCAGCCATTGCTGGATGTGTGCCAGACTCTCATTCCTTTTAAAGACCACATACCTGGCTCGTTCAGCAAATTCAATTGCAAGCACCTGATTAATATATTCAAGTACCAGCCCAAGTGCATTCTGGTTACGGTAGTCCTGCGCATTTGTAGTTGCACTCAAAGTGGGTTGCTGGAGCCAGACAAAATCATGAAAAGAATACAATTCCTTAGTAGGCGAATTCGACGTGAATTTTCAAATTAGCTGCATATATTCCAACCTGCTGCTCGAAGCCAGGTATGTGGTCTTTAAAAGGAATGAGAGTCTGGCACACATCCAGCAATGGCTGCACCTACGAGGGTGATATATTTTTTAGTTTCTCTGCTGATGAGGGGATCAACCCCGAAACACGTGTCCAGAGATGTTTTTTCGATATAGGCCTGAATTTTGAAAAGACTGAAAGGAATTTGCTGTGAGTTGCTGAATTTCGATTTTCCTAAATTAACCTGGTGGGAGTGCGCTTTCACAGAGAGGACGCTTTTGTTTAAAATATATATATATATATATATATATATATAAAATGGAATTTGCACGGATTTGTTAATCATTTTGCTATTTCGTTGTTGTACAGTTTGGGGCCTAATCTAGGGTTTGTGAGTATTTGTTTCTGTTTATTTTTTTCATTCTCTATGCTGCCCTGCTGTATGTTTTTTTAAAATAATTTTAGAGGCTTATGGATGGCCTTGTGATAGATGCAAAATATAGGTTATGTTTAGTCAGCAAAATGAGATGTATTTGCTGCAGCTTCCTCTAGGCAGGAAGAGGCTGAGAGGAGGATCAGCCTTGGGTCAACAGCACCACCACCAAAACCAAAGCCTATTTCTCAGCAATGTAGTAACTACATTAATGGAGAGCAGTGAGTTTGAAAGCAAATTGTACCGGCAGCAAGCTGAATCTTCACAGGAAGTCTACAAATGGAACTGCAGCCTGCAACACCAGATCTTCCATTCTTCCGAAAGTAGGAGCAGACCAGGAAGGTGAGGTTGCTAGAGAAGAGGATGTTGTTGTGACTACTTTTCCACTGTGCACATCAGCTTCACAATCTTCAGCAAGGAAAATAAAGAGTACTCCCCTGCATTCTCCAAGTGGTGACCCAACCAAAACCTGCCAAGAGAGACAAGGGAAAAAAGGTTCCCAAAAGCCTCAGAATGGAGTGAGGTGATGATGATCCAATGATTGTTAGTGTGGAGTGTGGCACAGAGGAAGGGCAGCTCACATATATTCAACCTGCTCTTAATCATATAGGGCCTTATGTACGAAAGCTTTCAGTAGCAAATTCTAAATCGTGAATTTTACAAATCAAAATTTGGAAATTGGTATTCTTGAAGGCAATATAGAGACTCTTCCTCAATTTGTGAATGAGTATGATTTGCATTAGCAATTTAATGATTTCCTAATACCGATTTAGAAAATTGCAAATCAGTAATTAGGAATCACAAATTGCGAAAGTGGCATCCTGGAGCAACTTCATGACATCACAATGAAAAAGTGCTGTAATACAGGCTCTTCGGGGTACTCTGAATCAAAGAGGATGGAAGGCTGTGTGAGCTAAGTAACCTGCTTACAAATTTGAGGCTTTTTTTGCAGCTACCTTTTAACATCTTGCCCTGAGAAGAGATAGAGGGGTATTTGCAGGACACAAAAGGAAGCTGCAATTCAGTTAGAAGAAGCTGAAGATGCTCATTAAAGAAAATGTTCTTTATGATTTCAGATTCATGATAGAAGGAAAAATTTGTGTCCTTCAGACTGTAACAGCGTACCATTGAGGAGAAAATGTAAGGGGTGGCACAATCTGCATTACTGCACAAAGGAAAACATGGCAAATAGACTTCGATGGACCCTTAGAACTCAACCAGGCACCACCAACACCTCTGGAAAGCCTAAAAGAAAATTAATAAAAAAATTAACATAAAAACAACATTGGTGTGTGGACTTTCGTTATCATTTTCAATTTGATCCATACTGTGATACAATTCCTAGTGATCTCTGCATGTCATGCTCTTCATGATTGTTAGAAATGGGGTCTTTGGTTGACAGTCAGGTTACCCCCTGTTCAAGCAAGGACCCTTAATTAAAACACTACAAAATGACACAACACCAGTTTAGAATAATAGGAATTATTTATCTAAACAAAACAAAACCAAAACAACAAAAATCCAACATTCACAAGTCAAGTTCTGAATTTTTAAAGATTAAACTAAAAAATAGCGCTTAGAAACACAAAATGCTTCAATGAGGTGATAACACGGCATCGTAATGGATTTGTTCCGAACAATCAGACACCAGCGGCGCTGGACACGGAGTCGTGTAGACCCTCAAGTACAGTACCTTTGGTGAAGAGTGAAAACAAGTCGATGCGCGAAGTCGGGGATCGCAGCGTCTGTGTGAAACGTTGAATCCGCGCGCTTCGAGCGGCGTCAGTCACGACATGGTGCAGAGACTTCCACGGAGTTGCGGACTTTAGCGGGGCTGCAGCGGTGTCGGGCCTGCGAAGGTCGTCGCGTTCCAGTGGAGATCACGGAGGCAGTTGCAGGCGGCGTCACCGGATTCAGCAGCGGCGTCGGTCCGAAGTCATCCGAAGTCGATTTCCTTGGATTTCCACCAGCTTTCCTTTCAAGGGCCCAGGGACTAGATAGGGCACCACTTGCCGGAGCAGGAGTCTCTCCAGAGACTCCAGGTGCTGGCAGAGAGAAGTTTTTGCTGTCCCTGAGACATCAAACAACAGGAGGCAAGCTCTAAATCAAGCCCTTGGAGAGTTCTTCTTTCACAAGATGTAAGGCACACAAAGTCCAGTCTTTGCACTCTGGCAGAAGCAGCAACTGCAGGATAGCTCCATAAAGCACAGTCACAGGCAGGGCAGCACTTCTCAGCTCTTCAGCTCTTCTCCAGGCAGAGGTTCCTCTTGATGTCCAGAAGTAAGCTAAAGTCTGTGGTTTTGGGTGCCCTTCTTCTACCCAATTTCTCCTTTGAAGTAGGCCTACTTCAAAGTAAAGTCTCTTTTGAATGTGAAATTCTGCCTTTCCCAAGCCAGGCCCCAGACACTCACCAGGGGCTCGGAGACTGCATTGTGTAAGGACAGGCACAGCCCTTTCAGGTGTAATTGACCACTCCTCCACTCCCTCCTAGCACAGATGGCTCATCAGGAAATGCAGACTACACCCCAGCTCCCTTTGTGTCACTGTCTAGTGTGAGGTGCAACCAGTCCAACTGTCAAACTGACCCAGACAGGGAATCCACAAACAGGTAGAGTCACAGAAATGGTATAAGCAAGAAAATGTTCACTTTCTAAAAGTGGCACTTTCAAACACACAGGGGGTCATTCTGACCCCGGCCGGCGGCGGGAGCCGCCGGCCTGGCTGGAACCGCCAGAATACCGCTGCGCGGTCAAAAGACTGCCACGGGTATTCTGGGTTTCCCGCTGGGCTGGAGGGCGACCGCCAGAAGGCCGCCCGCCAGCCCAGCGGGAAACACCCTTCCATGAGGATGCCAGCTCCGAATGGAGCCGGCGGAGTGGAAGGGGTGCGACGGGTGCAGTTGCACCCGTCGCAATTTTCAGTGTCTGCATGGCAGACACTGAAAATCTTTGTGGGGCCCTGTTACGGGGGCCCCTGCAGTGCCCATGCCATTGGCATGGGCACTGCAGGGGCCCCCAGGGGCCCAACGACACCCCATACCGCCATTCTGTTCCTGGCGGCCAAAACCGCCGGTTTTCCGTTTCTGACCGCGGCTGTACCGCCGCGGTCAGAATGCCCATGGGAGCACCGCCAGCCTGTTGGCGATGCTCCCGCGGTCGTTGGCCCTGGCGGATTTTACCGCCAGGGTCAGAATGACCCCCACAATCTCAAAATCAACTTTACTAAAAGATGCATTTTTAAATTGTGAGCTCAGAGACCCCAAACTCCACATGTCCACCCTCTCCCAAAGGAAATCTACACTTTAATCAGATTTAAAGGTAGCCCCCATGTTAAACTATGAGAGGGATAGGCCTTGCAACATTGTAAAACTAATTTAGCAATATTTCACTGTCAGGACATATCAAACACATTAGTATATGTCCTACCTTAACCATACACTGCACCCTGCCCTTGGGGCTACCTAGGGCCTACCTTAGGGGTGCCTTACATGTAAGAAAGGGGAAGGTTTAGGCCTGGCAAGTGGGTACACTTGCCAAGTCGAATTTACAGGTAAAACTGCACACACAGACACTGCAGTGGCAGGTCTGAGACATGATTACAGAGCTACTTATATGGGTGGGTGGCACAATCAGTGCTGCAGGCCCACTAGTAGCATTTGATTTACAGGCCCTGGCATCTCCAGTGCACTTTACTAGGGACTTACTAGTAAATCAAATATGCCAATCATGGATAAACCAATTACATACAATTTACACAGAGAGCATATGCACTTTAGCACTGATTAGCAGTGGTAAAGTGCTCAGTGTTCAAAAGCCAACAGCAACAGGTCAGAAACAATAGGAGGCAAAAAGATTGGGGAAGGCCATGCATAAGCAAAAAAGTCCAGCAGTCTGTGACCACAAAATGGCTGTTCATTATGTATGAAATCCATTTTATGAATCGGAAAATCATTTCTGACTCGCAAAATGGGTTTACCAATTCAAACCGAATGACAATTAGCAAAGGGCATGAAAGGGTGTTGCTTCCTAATTGTGAATCATTATGGTATGTAACAATGAGTTGTCTCTGCCATTGCAGTTGCAAACCTTTTAGCAGACACCGACAAAGGGGAAGTATCTGATTCAATGATCCTGAGTGTAATGTAGTAGTACCAGATCATCATCATTTGACTCTGGCTCTGACAAGATGACAAGTATAGCTCTTTATGATGCTATTTTGTGCAATACAGAACATGTTGTTACTGTCTTGCAGATTGTTTGTGCTGTACACTGGAGCGCCCCACTGCTTTTATGAAGACAGCAGAAACAACTTTTCAGCAACCCAAATCTACACCCAAGCACACTTCTGGTAGATATTTGGCAGCACTGTAGTGGCGTTCACTTACTGTTGCAGGTTTAGGATAAAATGTTAAAATCCAGGTGCTAAAAGCATAGACACTGTCTCCTACAATATTAAAGTTGCAAAGATTATAGAAACTAAACAGATGACCATGGTCAGCATATACCTATGTAAATATGTGAAAAATTACCAAATGAATATGTCTCTCCAAATCCTCCCTTAGTAAGACGAGTGCAAATCCCACTATGCCTAAACGTAAAGTAATTATGGGTACTTCCAGAGAATAACCTAAATGTTTAGTGAATGTGTATTCTTCCTATTTCTAAAAATAAACTCATTGTGAGATGGCGGGCACATTGGAACATGAGTTCCATCATTACACCCAAGGACGTGTGATAATTACCCTAGTTGCTAAACATTTTACCTTGGTTAACTGCAGTACCTGTATTAAATAATTTCTAACAGCATTGTATCTGGAAAAGCTCTGAAAACCTGGAAGAGTGCAGTTTGTGATAACCTACCTGCTGCAATAATCACACATTGGTAGCTCCCAGAGGCTAAGCGGTGCAGTGTGCATAATACCTGCACACTGGGTGGGACTGAATTGCTGCTGAAAGTGTTTCTCTCTAGCTGATGATTGCTTCAGATATGAGATCTAATAGAAGTGCATTAGTTATCCGTTTTTGTCACTTATTCCCCCCTGTCTGTTGAAAAAGAGCAACTCTGATTCTAAATATGTTCTCCTGTCTCCTTCACCTTCTACTTCTGTGAAGAACACCAATGTATTGGGGCGCTTTTTATATAGGTTTCACCTAGTTACACCTTGTTTCGAGTGGGTAGTCAATTGCACATGCAAAATGAGCATTCTGTGACTAGTCACAATTTGAAAATGCTTGGTAAATTTAAAATGTGAATCAGTATTATGAAATCGCAAAATGTGACTTACTCTTTGGTGTAACAAAAATACCAATTCAAAATTCATTTGGTTCATAAAATAAACAGAATATCTTTAGTGTATACAAAAACAGCTTTTTGCATTTGTAAATGGTTAATTCTGTGAACCAGACCATTTGGGACTGCCCAAATGCTTCATAAGTCTGTCCCATAGTTCCACAAACACTGCCTGCTTCCATCTTTTCAAGAAGACCCCCACAAACCTGCAGCAACCACCACCCCTACCACGGGTTCCATAGCAATGATGCAATGGGCCCTGGTGCAAGCAAGGAAAATGGCCCATCTCACTATTTTTGGGGTAAAGTACAGCAATTTTATTAGGACTCAATGGGCCCCTCAAGGTTCTGAGCCCCAATGCACTTCACTTACTGCACCAATGGCAGATATGCCCCTGCCTACCAAATCAAAGCTCCCCCTAGGAAAAAGCCAACACAGCTTCCTTGCTGCACCTCAACAAGCTCTTCAGTATTTGGTGCAATAAGAAAGCTTTTCTACCATGTTTGGGAATTCTTTACACGGGCTACATGAGAAGCATATTGCAGAATGCTCAATTTTTTCAAAAATAAAAGTACATAGTGGTAAGCCAGGTGGACATTGTGGTGCTAGGGTCCAACTGGCCCATCTGAAAAATCAACATGCAATTGCGTGGGAAGAGCACCTCAAAACAAAAAATGGTGGTGAGACAGAAGAAGAAGTTCATCTGATAGAAAGAGGTAGTGGTGAGGAAGACAGCTGTGCAGTCATCATCTGCAGCAACCTCAAATGGCACACGGAACTGAGGGATATAGTCACCCCAAAGCACCCAAGAAGTATACCTGCTCCCTAAGGGTCACTAATGGAAATATCACAAAGAAAACAGTCATAACCAGCAACATTAAAGGCTATGTTCACCAAGGAGATGGCATATCACCAAACCCAGGAGAAAGTCCATTCATACAAGGTGGAGTTGGCATAAACGTTAGTGCTTAACCTACTCTCCTTTTGTTTTGTGGGAGAAGGGGATTTCTAAATTCTTATAGACTCTCTGCGTAGAATAGAAGGTTCCAAGCCAGACTACTTTTCCACAGTTGCTGTACCAGAGCTGCACCATCAAATGCTGCAATTGGTTGGCAATGCTATTGAATAGAGCACTGTTCAGACAATCTACCTCACGACAGACAGTTGTCAAGCAATACACTACATGTGAATCACTGCACACTGGATCACCTTCGAGGAAGTGAAGCAATGGCTAACTGCTGGTCTCAAAGCTGAGTGAGCTCAATGATGCTTTTTGGGTCATTCAGCAGCATACAACAGTTGAAGTATTCACCATGGATTAGTTGCATACATCTGCCACCATGCTGGATAAATGTAATACTTTGATTATACATTTATATAAAACTCAAAAATATTACAAAAAAAAATATATATATATATATATATATATATATATATATATATATATATATATATATATATATATATATATACACACACATATATATATATATATATATACACACACACATATTGTAGCTATATATACACATAGATATATATATATAGAAAGAGAGATTTCTTAATATACATAAAATACATGTACGTATGATAAGCACACTTCTTTCTCTCTCTGCCTCTCTCTCCCTATATATATATATCTCCCTATATATATATATATATATATATATATATATATATATATATATATATATATATATATATCTCCCCATATATATATATATATACAACTTCCATGCTGAACAAGTCCAGCTTATGGTCAGCCCAGCCATGTGTCACCTGCCTCTGTGTGCAGGAAACGCTGGTGTGGTACTGAATGCTGCACTACAATCTCCCCTACTGCAGCTTGCACTCTGCCAGGATGTGGCCGTTCCAACCAGGCCTGCCGCCTACTACCAGCATGAAGGAAGGTGGCACTGCTTGAAAAAAGTGAGTGCTTTTGCCTCCGTCTTCCTAAAAATGTGGAAAGCTTTTATCCACTCGTGCACTGTTACTCACAGGGGTGCAGGACTTAGATACTGTGTCATTTCCTGCCTTAGCTGGGAAATGGAATGGGGATAGCTAAACTAAATGGGAGTAAAAATATAAAAAACACATGAGCAGTGAGAAACTAAGAAAAAATGAAAATAAAGTTACAAAAAGAGGAAAGATGGACCAGAATGTGGTAGATGGGGGTGGATGGATCCTAGGGGCTAGAAACACAAGGGATAGCTAGGGTGGTACAGGCTGGATTAAAACAAAATGGCTGTGTGCTTGTTGAATGTGGACTGGTATTCGCACTATTTTGTGGACGTAAAATGAGTCTCTGGCATCAGTTTTTTACATGAGGCACAAGAGATGCAGTTTACATATTTAGGTGTAATTTTCTGTTCATTTTGTTTAGGTAAACGAAAGTAAATTACACAAATGTTGTACACCACTACTCCTGACTCCTAATGGCACAGAGTGTCTGCAACTGTTCTCTATGGGTTAAGTGGTTGACTTCTTGTTAGTTTGCTTGAGGGACATAAAAAACAGGAGGACACCTAATTTGATGAGTATATATCACTAGTGAGGATGACATTTAATACCAAGCTAATTATCCAGATAACATGATAACACGAAAGAATGCTCAATAAGTCATCTTTTCAGAGATTCCCTCTTCAGGTTTATACATTTTAGTTAGTCAAATTTCAAAACTTTAAGGTGCCCATTGCATGTATGTAAAAACTCCTGAACAGTACTGTACAATGAAATTGATGCTGTAGAGTAGTTGTTGATGGTTGATGTAGCCCTTTGGAAAATACACAAATGTTGCAATTTGGATACTTTGCCATGAGCAGGAAAAATGAAGACCAGTTATTTTGATTGTCAGTGAAGCAAATACGTTAACAGTTCATGGAGGATGAGAGAGAGAGAGAGAGAGAGAAAGAGAAAGAAAGAGAGAGAGAAAGTGAAAAAGACAGAGTGAGAGAGACCGGTGGGTTACCTATATGTACTCTGGGATATTACTAGTTCTCTTTCAGTGTTTCCACAGAGTGGTTGTGACGGCAGCAAAGATGGCTGCTCACAGTATCGGAGATGGCAACACCACTCACATAAAATATACACTGCCTTCTCCTGCTGGCTAGAGCTTTGTGTGTCAAAGCAGTGCAGCAGATGTTGGAATGGCCTACATTTTAAAAGTAGCCTGCATTCAATGAAGCAATATTTGCTGTGCTCTCCTACAGGCAGAACTACAATGTAGAAATAGGTTCCACAATGGCTGAGATGGCCACAGGCAGGAATGCTGAAAAGTCAGCAAACAACAGAAAAAGAGGAAGTCAAGCTGCACACTGGAAATGATCAGGAGCACTCAGTCACAAGGACCCATTACACTTTCTGGGATCACACCTAGAGCCCAGGCTGCCACACAGAGTGGGCATGGGAGTGGTAGGGAAGAGAAGCAGATCCAACCCCTTTCTCATGTCAATCAGGCACCACTTATAGCACTCTGCCATTTCAGGTATACCTGAAATAAGAATGTATTTTATTATCTTGCTTATCCTCAACCATAGCTATCTGTTAATGCTTCTGTTTTCATCCGTTGCTTAAATATAAAAGACCCAAATACTTTTAATGAGTGTATGAACACTATCAGTAACAGCTAAATCTATGGATATTATAAAGCAGCCAAAATGACAATGTCTATAAATGGTCACAGTAGGAATCTAGTAAGATCTGGGATCATTTCAAAGAGGCAATGGTAGGTAAGGCTCTATGAAAGTTTCTGGGATACTTATGCAGATTAATCAACCTTACACACATGTATAATGCTGACCAGCAGGATCTCCGAAGCAACTAAAATGTTTCTTGCCACATTACTCCTCCACATTTTAACATTAACCTCTTTCAAGCTCAGTAAACACCGTCCTTCAGGGCACAGATTGTCCAAGGTCACCTTACGCAAGAGACATTCATGAAAGGGGTCATATCAAAACCGTTCAATGGCAGAGAAAGGTATTTGGGTGCGATATAAACAGAGGGTCCAGCATATGTTACTTGATTATGTTTCCAGAAAATGAAGGTACAGAAGTTAAAGACACACACAATTCAAATGTTCTAAACTACAAACGTTATGGAAGGAGATTCTGGGCAGCTGGGCTTCTATTAGCAACTTATATCTTGGTAAATAATGTGTACATAAGAGAAATGACAACAACATCACAAACATGGGCAATCAAGAGAAAACACTATTTTTGAGTCACCTGAGGCATGCAGAGATGGTGGTGTAGGTGTGATGACTAAAAGAGAAGCTCCACCCACCAAGAAAGCTTGGGCACATCTAGCAGATCTTGCACTCCATTGCCACTATGTCTTGTATTCCTAGCACAGATAATCTTCTTCTGGAGAACCTCAATTTCTCAAAAATGCATACTTCAATTAATCATTCTCTGGTGCACACCCAAAATATGGAAGATGATTCCGCCCACCTGTTGCAACACCTTCTATTCCTCCTTACTTCAAGGCATTTGCGTTTTCCATCTCTTTAATCAGTTTCTCCATCAACGTTCAAAGATGATTCCCATACCCTCTATTTCCTACTGCCAGGGGATCATGAAGGGGCAAACATCCAGAACAACGCCGCCGAAACCACGACAATGCTGTTAACACAAGCGGAACCACACTTGCGTTAACATCTCCCTTTTTCTCTGCCTTAACCACGCATGTGCTGAACAACGCACATGCGTGGTTAAGGCAGAAAAAAGGAAGAGTGCATCGGGAGAGGACGCGGTCAGGTGAGTGGTGCTGGGGAAGAGTTGAGGGGTCCTTTTAGGGATGGGGTGGAGTAAGGATTTGGGGTGGGGGTGGTGGGTTCGGGGTAGTTTCGTTTTTGGGGGTGGGTGTTCAGGGTAGTTTGTTTTTTGGGGGTGGACCAGGGTAATTGGGTTTTTGGGGTGGGGGATTGGGGTAGTTTGGTTTTTGGGGGTAGGGGTGGGGGATCAGAGTAGTTAGGTTTTTGGGGGTGGGGGTCGGGGTACTTTTGTTTTTGGGTGTGGGGTGGTGGGGGTGTCGGGTAGTTTTGTTTTTGGGGCAGGGTTGGGGGGTCAGGGTAGTTTTGTTTTTTGGGGTGAGGTGGTGGGGTAGTTTTGTTTTTGGGGCGGGGTGGGGTATTGGGGTAGTTTAGTCTTTAGGGGCAGGGGTGTGGGGGGTCCCGAGTATTTTGTTTTTTTGGGGGGGTGGGTCGGGGTAGTTTGGTTTTTGGGGGTGGGGGATCGGGGTAGCTTAGTTTTGGGGGTGGGGGGATTGGGTAGTTTGATTGTTGGGGGTGGGGGATCTCGGTAGATAGGTTTTTGGGAGTGGGGGCTCGGGAAACTTTTGTTTTTGGGATGGGGGTTGGGGTAGTTTTGTTTTTGAGGGCAGGTGGGCGGGTCAGGTGAGTTTGGTTTTTGGGGGTGGGAGATCGGGGTAGTTAGGATTTTAGGGGCAGAGGTGGCAGAATCGGGGTACTTTTGTTTTTAGGGGTGGGGGATCGGGGTAGTTTGGTTTTTGGGGGTGGGGGATCGGTGTAGTTTTAATTTGGGTCTGTTGTTTTTTAGAGCAGGTGGGGAGGTCAGGGAAGGGTTTAGGGCTCAGTGTGGGTGGGGGGTATATGGGGTCGTTTTGTTTTAGTGGTGGCGGATTGGGGTAGTTTTAGTATTAGGGTGGGTACTCCTGGGACTTAGGGCAGGTGGGAGGGTCGCATGCTAGAACCACGCATGCCGTTCCCACACATGCATGCTTTAACAATGAAAAAGTGTTGTAAAGGTGTGCGTGGTAAAGGCATTTGTGGTAACAACGCGGTTGTTGTTCCGACCACGTTGTTCAGGCACCCGTGGTTCCAGCATTCATTGTTCCATCATAGATTCTCCTGAAGGGACCTTTACCACAGTGATGGCTATTATGTAACAATTACATGATCTTAGCCTGGGCTCTTTGCCCATCACATTGCAACAATGTATCAATCATGGTGTTACAAATCCAGGTTCATTTGCAACTTGTGCGCGTTCCACGTATTGCTGTCTTTTAGTCTAATGTTCATATTACATATGGATATTTGCACCATAGCTCCCTTACTCCTTTGTTAGGAGTCGTATTTTCAAGCTGCGCGATTGTCTTTCCTGCTTACACTATAAAGCACTGTGTTGCTAAGGTGGGCATGCAAGAGCAGTATAAAACATCTCAATAAAATAAGTAAAGAAATAAATAAATAAATACGTGCAGAAATAACTAAATAATCAACTCATTTATAAACACATTCATAAATAGTGGGCGTGCCCAGAGTAGGGGCAGGCAAGGCAGATTAAAAGGGTTTTCAGCATGTATCTGCAGTCAGACTTCTGTGTTTCAGTCCTGTTGTTTGTTTGGTAGACTGTGCGACAAAAAACATGTGTAATCAGTTTAGGTGTTAGCAGCCAGGTGCGTTCCTTCACTCAAATGATCATCCGAATTAGCATGTTTGCACCCTATCAGAAGAAAGACTAAAGTCTGTAATTCTACTGTATGCGTGTTTTCCCTCAAGTCTCGGGTTCCTTCTCTAACATTAGCAGCACTTACAATCAGGCTAAACACCAGGATAATCACTGTAGGGCAGATTTATGGAAAGTGGTGCTGCACCTAGTGCAGCACCACACTCCCTGTACACCTTAGCGCCCACCTACCGCCACCATATGTGCGCCATATTTAAAATACGGCACTCCATGGCACAGGGTAGGGGGCAATAGCGTTATTTTCCATGATGCTATTGATGCACTCTGCAGGAGTAGCGCCAAAATATTGGCGCTACTCCTGCAGAGTACACAGGGGTCCATTATAAATAATGAAAGCCCCCTTTTAACGCCTGCTCTTAGCAGGCATTAAAAGTACCATACATAATGACACAGGGAAATCTCTTAGTCCATTTGTTTGGCCCCCTAAAGGGGGAATGCCCCCTTTGCATATATTATGCCTGGCGCAGACATAATGCAGCGCAAAGTGTTACAAAGTGGGGCAATGCATGCATTGTGCCACTTTGTACATATGGCGCTAGGATTTTGACCTCTTTGGGCCACATTAGCCGAAAAAAATGATGCTAATATGGCGCAAGGTGGTGCAAAGGGCTTATTAATATGCCCCTATATTTAAAATCCTGCATGCCATTTTACACGGGGTGATCGCCACACTAAGACAGTTAGGGGCATATTTATGAGCCCATAGCACTATCTTGAGCCACAGTAACGTCTTTTTTCACATTAATGTGGCCCAACAAGGCCAAATCCTTGCGCCACATTTACAAAGTGACGCAATGTATGCATTGCACCACTTTGTAACCCTTTGCGCTACATTATGCCTGCGCCAGGCATAATGTATGCGAAGGTGGTGTTCCCCCGTTAGGGGGGGGGGGGCGAAAAAATGGGCACCATTTTGTATGGCATTTTTAACGCCTGCTCAGAGCAGGAGTTAAAAGGGGGCTTCCATTATTTGGAAAGGGCCCCTAAGTACTCTGCAGGAGTAGCTCCAACATTTTGGCGCTACTCTTGCAGAGTACATCAATAGTGCCACATAGAATTATGCTATTGCCCCCTACCATGTGCCATGGTGCGCGGTATTTTAAATACAGTGCACAGATGGTGGCGGTAGGGGGACGCTAAGGGGCGCAGGGAAAGTGGCGCTGCACTTTCCATAAATCTGCCTCTGTGTGCAGTCCCTGCAACTATTGCAAGTAGGGCCAAGGACAAGAGGATATTTACTATGGATGAAACGAGATAGCATCGGATCAGATTGTTTGGTCATGCGTATGTCCAGTCCCACCCCTTTTTAGAAGTGAGCCACTGGAAATAGAAAAAAACATGATATTTAGTAGCTGATCAATGTGAAATTAGATGACGAAATGAATGTAGCTGAATGATTTACATTTTAAAATATTTATGTGATGCTTTTTGCAGTTGTTTTCATTTGAAAAATTACAACATTTTATTTGCTCACTGTGGCTGCCTATCCACTGCATCATTTTGTAGTGTGCACATTTTATGGAGGTGTCTTTACATTCCGAAGAAACGAAACCAGACTGCTGCAGTTTGTACAATACTTCAGTGCTTCACAAAATGTTGCGTGCACTAGGCCCTTACAGATTCTTAAAAGCAAGGTCCGAAATATACAGTAAAAACAACATAAAACAAATCAAAAGTCACACAGAACAGCCTCTGAAATCGAGCCTCTGCAATGACACAGCCCAAGAACAGTCAATGTCATTTTTAAATGTAAAAGCTGCGATGTTTCCTGAGTACTTTTAAAGAAACCGAACAAATTCCCATTTACTCTTAGCACAGAAGATGCAGCTAAACCATCTTACGCGTTCCCCCGAATCTTATTAATTTTACATCTGTTCAGAGAGAAATAATGTATTCTCACTGCTTGTAACTTGTCATCTCGATCTCAGAAATACTATATATTGTTTTTTTTCATGTTCTCTTCTGCAGACATTACTGCATGCCTTTCTACTGGACCTGTGCAAGACAGGTTTGCCGGCTGTTGCCAGCAAAGAGTTAAAAGAACCATTTGACAGACCAATTAATGTTTCCTCTGCTGTTCCTTCAATTTCATGCACTTAAGTCCATATCTGGATGGCAAAAACATGGCAGCTGTGCCGCTGTGGACAACGCACATGTTTCTCTGATGCGCCCCATCATTTCGCGGTCCAATTGTTCCCTTTGGTCCGATGCCTTATAAGAGATTCCTTCTAATGCGTGTGTTCTCTCCGAAGCTCTTCCGCCCAGAGGCAGTAATGGCTTCTTCTCACTACTGGTCTAAACACTTTCAGTTTTTATAAATCTTACACACCCCCTTTCACAATTAAGTTTACATTTCTTCTTGCAGTTCCCCTCCCCACTCGCCCCAGCTTCACATTTTAGGTGATGTAATACGTTCATAATACAACGGTTTTATCATCTGGCTTCACCCAGGCTGGCTTTTCTGCCCATTATTACACGGGCTCCTCCCGGAAAGCTGTTATTAGGTGCTGTGCAATTTGACATCAGTAGTAATGTGCTGAAAGAGTGAAAGGCATTGTAATGGGGTTCCAAGAAACTATGAGTCAAAGTGCTGCAGTTTTATAATAGATTTAATAAACCTTTTAGCAAGGGGCTTTATAAGTCTGCCGAGTGTTTGAATTCAATTATGGAATCACAAAATGGCCTTTTGTCAACACGCTGAGTGGAATTCCCTTTCAAAGTTTTTTTTTTTCTCACAAAATTGTGTTAGAGTTTCTATTATATTTTACAGAACCGTCTTACCGTCAAGGTGAAATAAAGTAAGGACAAATACATGGCATACACCTCCAGTAAATTTATTTTGTTGGATTGAGCTTTGAAAGCGTGTTTGAAATCCTAGCATTCAACCTTTGAGGTGCAGGGCTACAAAACATTTGACCCGAGCCATGCAGTATGCCAAAAAAGGAAGCAAAGTTGATCAGGAGAAGAACCTAGGCTCCCACCTGAGTAATTACCATGTGCTCAGTATTTTAAAAAGTACAATTAGAAGAAATAAATCACCTTGCTTGTGCCATTGGCTTTTATGTGCTTTCTTGGTTTGCCGTTACTTGGGTTGACTCTCCATCAAGCCCATTGAATTTTGTGGAAGGTTACATTGTCATTTTACTGTCACTTTACATTTCGGCATTGGTTTTCAAAAAGTAGTCTTACACACCTGGTCTCCATCAATCCCCATCTCTTCTTGGAAATCTCTACGATTTGGAATGTTCAAAACAAAAGGACATTGAAGTTTTTTGCTTTTGTAAAGTTCCACTTTCAGCAAAAGAGGACACCCATGGGCATCTGCTCTGTTCATAATTCTCTTGTAGCCTTGGATTGAGGGAGCATTGGTGGATGGCTAGGGGATACGAAATCTGTCAATATCAGCTTTTCAAACCTCTGAGGATGTGCAAAAGTGACATTTGGTGGAGAGTTTTCTGGGTGATTTTTCTATTTGTTAAAATCGCAAGTCGTGGGCAGGGGCAAAATAAGGGAACCCTAAAAAGTGGTATTGAGTATGCAATATAAACAATTATTGTAAAATCAATGCATGTGTCAAAAAACAGACATGTTGGCTTTGCCCGGGCTTCTTTTCATTCAGCTAACTAAAATGTGATCTTCAAGCTTGCTAGTTCAGAGAAAGTCTTTAATGTAATGGATGTCAGATTGGTTTAGAAGTTAACGGAGTAGACATGAGACACACTACATAGATTGCAATACACAGACAGCACAACTTGGACAGTAAGGATACTGACAACTGATACGACTGTGAAATACACTATGGTGACAGTACTGACTTGTATAACTGTTCTGGAACACTGATATTTCAGCTTACATTAAAGGGGCACTTGCTTCCAGCATATACTTCAGGAAAACCTGAGCTTTTAAGTGGAAATATGAAAGAAATATTAGTGTGTCTATGATTGTTTGGGACAAACCTATTCTGAGAACTTTCAAATTCATATCTATAAATATGCATAAATAGTCAGAATACTGGAATTGTCTAAGATCTTCCTCCTTAAGTGGAACACATGAAAAACAGTTTATCTTGAAATTTATAACAGTGTGATGATGAATAAGATTCCTCAAATCAACCACCAACTGCTTATAAATGAATTATTTTTTGCAATTAAGGGTCTGGGATTATGAGAACTATATAAACTAACATATATTTAATTAAATTGTGCAATTTGATATATTTTTCATTTTTTATTAATATTTCAGCTTTTAGTCCAAAGAACTTGAGTTCCAATCTTACCTCAATGATCTTGGGCTCAAAATTACATGGGCTAATTTTCACCAGCATTAAACAATCTCTCAAATTTGGTGAGTGTGTCTACCTGCTATCAATCTATGTTCTTCAACTATCACACATTTGCCACAGATAGTTAATTACATTAAGGACAATTGCATAAAAGATAAGCATTGGCAATTAAAATGTATCTATTCACCCAAGGCGAGGTCATGCAGTTAATATCGATATTCCAATAATATAAAGAAATTGCAACTTGATCCAGTTTGTGAAGAAGGTAGCAGTAACTGACAAAATATGATGCAGAAATGCGCATAGTTACAAACATTTTAAGAAAGGTGAAGGGTGGACGTTAGAAAGTAGATCTAAAATAAACAGTGCACTGATTAGACAGTATAAAAAATAAAGATGAGGAGCTTGGATTGAAAGCCTGTTGGATGGAACTTGCTAAACGAATCATGGGAGTTCCTTTGTGGTAAACAGCCTGGACTGTAAGAGTGGAGTTAATTCGATAAAATCTGGACAGGTTTGACTGAAGGTGATGACGGCAAAGAGAAGCATCAGGAAAGGTTAATCAGAAGATGACAATTGATGATTACAATAGAGCCTTGAGAAATCCACATAATGAATGGAGCCTACTCTGAAGGAAACAACACGATGGGAGTAAAAGTAAAGATTTACTTCTACGATTTACTATTCCCAGGAGACCTCAAACCTTTTATTTGCATTCCCAAGTAGGATTTTTTTTTAAGCAGCCTATGTCCAGTAACTGGACCGGCGGTGCTATAAAGGAAAAAAAGTTGCCAATTTGAGAAGTCATTTAAGAAGACACTGGGGAGACCAAACAGTGGTCCTCTGAAGGTCACAACCATGATTCCCAAAGGGGAAGCTTAGGGACAGCATCTGCTTTATGAATCAGATACTCCCCTTTGTTGGTATCTGCTGAAAGGTTTGCAACTGCAATTGCAGAGACAACTCGTTGTTACATACCATAATGATTCACAATTGGGAAGCAACGCCCTTTCATGCCCTTTGCCATTTGTCATTCGGTATGAATTGGTAAACCCATTTTGCGAGTCAGAAATGATTTTCCGATTCATAAAATGGATTTCATACATAATGAAAAGCCATTTTGTGGTCACAGACCATGTGATTTTCTGAATCTCAGTCTTTGTGATGGCAAATCCTTTGGTTAATCTGGCCCTTAGGAAGGTAGACTGATAAATATAAGTAATATGGGTCATGGGTTAATTCGATAGCGTGATGAACAGGAGGAGAAAAGGAGAAAATTACTTATGTAGGTGATACATCTCTTTGTTGTTTCTTGTAACAAGTCTTTTGTTAGAAAACCGCTAATAGGGAAAATCAATTAGAAAATTAAGTTTGTATGAACGTTTATTTGCACATATCATGGGTTATATTGAAAGTAGTGTTTTAATTATTCATAAAGGAAAGGAACATAGGAATGTCTTCCTCTTCATCTTTGTGAAGACATTTTAAACATTTTGCAGACTTCATAAACTTCAAAATAGATTTGCCAGAGAAATATATAGCAAAAATACTTTTAGTGCTAGAATGTTCTCATAGAAATGTTTCTTGGAGGAAGAATGGTAGGTTGGCTATGGGCAATTCATTATCTGTTTAATACCCAGAAATTGTCCATGTCAAGGCTCCAATACCCAAGTATTGGGAAGGGGCTGTTTGCCAGAGATCTGTTGATCTCAATGTCTTGGGTAGCCAAACAGAGAGATAGTACCTTTATCTGAGGGGTGGGGAAGAATGGTAGGTTGGGCGGCAATTTTTAATCTATTTTATTCTCAGAAATTGCCCATGCCAAGGTAAAAAAAATCATACGAACCGCTAGGGGTGTGGATGAATCCCAGGTTCTAGTGAAGGTAAACATGTTTCTTGACTAGTATGCCTTTGGAGGGTTAGTTGCAATTTTTCAGGATCTAAAAGATTATGCCTAATCAACACATGGTTAAAGTGTATTAAACGTATTGACAAATCCTCTTAGATGTAAAAAGGAATGCATATGGATTTTTAACATAGAGGAATTGCTCACAGTGGAGTCATTGTGTGCCCTCTCAGATCCGTTCAGGCCAAATTATGACAAAATAACATATAAACATATATGATGACAGACAAAGTAAACATCAGCAAATCATGAATTTAAATGCTGCTTGTGTGCACACTCGTTGCCCTAGCATGCGGCTGGCTTCATCACTGCAAACTATACAGTGGAGAAGTGTGGCACAGTGGTTAGAGCGGCAGACCCTGATGCAGAGATTTGGCCCGGGACCAGGGTTCAATTCCCACCTCGGCGGGTCTTGGGCTCAATTCCCTTGGACCAGATAATTCTTGCCTCGGTGCCTAATCTAATTAATGGGTCCCACTCTGTAACTCTGGGCAATAGCTTGCGTAATCTCCACAATGGCCCTGACAGTGCTTGGATGCCTGGCTTCACCCTGGAGGTGCCCAGGAGTGGGTGCCTCACAGGTAAAAGCCAGGAGGGGTTCCACAGCGGTATGTGTACAGCACCTTGAGACCCTAATGGGTGAGTAGTGCGCTATACAAGTGCAAAGTTTACAGTTTTTATACAGTGCCATTGAAACACTAGTTTTTATAGAGTATGTGTATGTTCTTACCTGTGTTTTAATTTACATATACCCTTTAGAGTCCCTTGGAGCAGCTTCATATGCTTGGACACCTTGAGAAAAGAAGTTAAGTAATGGTGCTGCATAAACACAAAAAACTGTTTTGGCTGGGGCGGGGGGTTGAGGGGGGGGCATCAGGATATCCTGAAATAATTAGGCCAATGCACTTACTTTAGTCCCGGAGAAGCGTCACCATTTTCCTACCAGCATCAAAGGTCTCTGAAAATAGGGAGAACGCTCGGTCAGGTGCTCTTTAAGTCGTTCCTTGGTGCCAGGCACCTCACTTGGGAATGACATGACACATTAACACACCGTGACACGTTAAAGTGATGCTCTGAGTTTCGCGGGCGGCATCTTTGATTAGAGTGAGCTCCCAGAGTTTTTATCAAACTGCTTTACATGCGGTCAGAAATAGTTTCTAAACTACGTTTATGAAGAGGAGGAAATATTTTTTTTTTTATGTGTGACCAAAAAGCATGGGGATTTTAGATAATTCTTGGATTAGAAATTTGACCACGAACTATTAGTGATCAGTGGTACGCTGTGGATGGTGGCAATGTGGGTTTATTATTGGTGTACATTCAGAGTGGTTATTCATTTATTATGTAATGACATGTAATGGGCAGGTACATTCAAGCCCCATAATAAGTTCAGAGTGTCAAAGGTTATGTAAAGATATATACTGAGATGAGTCATAATTATTTGATAGCCACAGTAATGGGTGGCGATGGCTATATAATATTGTTGCGTACCTAGGGGAGTTTACTCATATTTCACACAATGCCATGTATTGGCTGATTAAATTCAGATTACACAGTTAAATTAGAGTGTTAAATATTCCTTCTGAGTCAAATCATGATTATAGCTAAAGAGGCATGCCCACAGGTATTTTCTATATATTACGTCAATAACAAAGTCCAAGATTTATTGTTGTTCAAACCATTTATATCAATGTGAAGTTTGACGATCCAGCATTTTTACTTATTGAGTAATCTTTCTTGGATATTTGGTCTATCTTGTTTTCCTTCTAGGATCACCCACTTCATATTATTGAGAGTGTGTCTACTCCCTATGTAGTGGTTGGTGAGCAGTTTGCTTACATCTAATTGCGCTCTGATGTTCATTGATCCAGATTTTTACTGAGTGGTCATGCCAATAGGGTTCAAATTGCATTGAATGAGGTACTTACTGGTGTTTCAATTGATATTGCCACATAGTTGCCACTTTTGGGGAAAATGAAGGTCATGTTCATTTGTAGGTTTAGTGAGGTGACAGATATTACAGTCACCACAAGAAAAACATCTTGGAATTCTCAGGAACTCTCATAGATTGGGAATTGTTTCCATTTGGTTTTTCACAATCAATCTGATGTGGATCAGTAGGTCTCTAGATTACTGGTGCATTTAAAAGCAAACATGTTTTTCAAAATGTAGCTTTCCAGAGTTTAATATGTCCTACTTCTTATTGATGATGTTTTTTACTTCATTAGGCATAGGGGTGTAGATGTTACACAGGTCATCCAATCAAGAGGTAAATTTATTGTGGATTCTACTAATGCATCCAAGTTGTTGTTTTTGGAGCATTTTTTTGCATTTCAGACAATTTTCACTGGGTAGTTTAGAGCTTTAGTTTTCCTTGATATGTATTCTGGCTGTCTTTCTTGGTTCTCTATTCTGTTGCACTATCCCATATGAATTGCCCATATGGTAAGTTAATTCTGAGATGATGGTTGTTGCGTCTTAGAAGACTGTTTGGATCAGTTTTCTTGTAATGTGTGTAGGTTTTCAGAAGTTTGTCAATGTTGATGTTAGATTAAAAAATGAGATTTCTTCATCCGTGATAGAATGAGTACATTTCAGATATGGGTCCAGCCCACTGAGCCACTCAAAGAAGTAATCTGCTTTGTTCCTTTCCATATGACCATGATGTTTGTATGGAGTATTTTAATTATTGATGAGATATTGTTCAAATTGTGCAGCGGCAGACAGATTCAGAGCACATGTACTTCTAATGGCGGTGCCCTTGGTCTGTAAATATGTGACCTGTATTGTGGCATCAGTCATCAAGTGTAATGCAGGAGTCTCTCTCTCCCATGAGGGTTATAATATTAAGACAATTCAGGACATCCTTAGTGTCTTTCAAAAAGATGGCATGTTATTGCCTAAACTAGAGAGAAAGGTCACTGTCATGGCAATTTTACTAGCAAAATGCCCTAAACCAACACAAAAGTGTAAAGTTGCATTGCCAACAATTAAGTGGTTCTGATATTTAACATTTTGCAATGATATGTCAGGCATTTACAGTATACTGATGCCAGTGAAGAGGAGACTCCAGAGAATAAGAGGCCCATATTAAAAATATATGACTCTGTCTGCTAATAGAGCAACAGATGAGGCAGAGATAATGAACATTGTGTGGAATCTCAATGAAGGACTGCAATTACAGTGATAAATGTAGGAAAAATCCTGTGTTTTTCTCTATTGTTTTACTTTTAGTCTTTCTGCTGATGTCGTATGCAGGGTTTTGTAAAAAGAATGTAGTTTGAAAAGGTTCCTTTATGCTCTATACACTACATGTGCAATGTTAACAATTGTCGTCTGTTGTTATGTGGAAAACTGAAAACAAAATTATAAAAAATCTACATTTTACTCACTATGGCACAACCTTCTCCTCAACACAGCTCCTATAGGAAACAGAATCAAAGAGGTGTCACTTGGACAACAAATCACACACACCTGTGTATCAACAACATTTAACAAATTACTCATAACAATGTAAGCTATAACCTCTCTTATCTGGTTCACATAACAAATACTATCTCTCTTGATCAGATGCAATCGAAACAGAATTGTTTGTACTAGTACTACTTGGGACAGATGAATCCATTTTCCCAAGACTACAATGTTGCAATTCCATGTTTTTAATTCAAATGTCACTGCTGAAATTAGTTTTGTTGGCCTTAGAACTCTGTGCACTTTACCACTGCTAACCAGTGCTCACCCCCTTAAACATGATTTGACAAGCTTAGACCTGATTGCTATATCTAATTTACTTATAAGCCCCTTGCAGAGTGGCATACTATACACCTAGGGCCTGTACATTAAATACTACTACTGGGCCTGTATCACTTATCGTACTCCCACTTAAGTAGCACCTTAGAGAAATGTCCCAGGCCTGCCACTGCAGTTTGAATGTAGTTTTAAACTGTCAATTCGACTTTGCAAACTCCTATGGCAAGCTTTAAACTCCCCGTTTATTGCATATAAGTCTGACCTAAGTTAAGCTTTAGGTAACCCGTAATGCAGGGTGCACTGTAATTAAAAGGTTCGACATGTACCTTTAGGTTTTATATGTCCTGGTAGTGAAAATGTTCCACATTTTTCAAGTCCCATAGGATAATGTTTGATTGGGACCAGGTAGTTAGATCATGTTTGGTATCTATGAAAATGTCTTGAAAAATTCTCTTTAATGGTAAAGTTAGACTTATCAGCTCCACACTGTTAGTGCAGCCAGCTTGGAGGCGGGGCAGAGGAGTCAGGAAATTCAATGCATTTCAAAGAAACTTTCTAGAACCTTTTCATTCTTTCCAGAGGAAGGGGTACCAGGTATAAAAATAAGAACTTCAGACCTACTATTCGGTTCACTCCTACACCTGCTGAAAGACTTTCAGAGGACGGCCTGCTGCTGTGACCTAATGGAAGACTTATTTGCAATACCTGGAAGGACTGCTTTGCTGCCTGGGGCCTGCCTTTAACCCTCAGAACCCAGCCCTGCTGTTGAGCCTTGCATCTTCACCTGAACCCAGGACTACCAGTGTAACTCCAAGTGCTAATTTGGTGGCCTCCTGTTCAGAGCCACAGGGACATAAAAGACTCCCACCATCTTGAACCTACACCTGGACCCAGCCTGGGTGAGTCCTGAACTGCCAAGTGGTGTCCAACCAGTCCTGGACCCTTGACTGTAGTACTGAAAGTGCCCAGATGGGTAAAATCTAAAACTGATAAAATATCAATTTTTTGGCCAAAAACCACTCTGAGAACAAAGAGGAGTTCAGGGCCTGCCAGCTCGCGAATCCGCCTGAGGTGCATCACTGGTCGGATTGACTTTGTGGCTTTTCCCATTATGTTCTTCTCTGCAGCAGCAAATCCTGTTTAGCAGTCCTTTGCCAAAGAGATATCTAAGCCCTAGCAACTCTCTTTGGCTACTGTTTCCTACTTCATCCTGCTGGACATTTGTGCCCTCAGAAAAAAGACTAAGGGCAAGATGTATCAAGCTCCCGGTTTGCATTTCTTAAAAAGCAAATTTTAAGAAATCACTATTTAAGACATGCAAAATGGGATGTATGAAAATTGCGAGTCAGCAACAGCGATTTCTTAAAATTCGCAATCGATATTACTGAATCGCAATTAGGGAATGGGACTCCATTCATCCCGATGGGCCTGTAGGCCCATAGGTGCGAACGGTTTTGCATTACCTAATTTGCGAATTCATGCGAATTCCTGTCAGGAATTTGCAAATTATGTAATGCAAACCCCAGGGTGCTGGGGGCCTTGGGCCCCCTTCGATGCAACCCCAAAAATTATTTGAGGACATGTGAAGCGCACACATGCCCTAAGGGCATGTGTGTGCTATGTCATTTTTTAAAATGCATTTATAATGCATTTTTAAAAATTGCACATGCTTACCTTGGATTTGGTGGTAATTGCATTTCCTAAATGCCCAATTTGCATTTAGGAAATGCTTGATACATGTGCTTTGGAAATCACAAATAGGAATTCCCTATTTGCGATTTCCTTTTTAGAGAATCGCACTTTGCGATTCTCTAAATGCAGTCGCAATTTCAGGGAATCGCTATTTTAGCGATTCCTTGAAATTGCATTGCGAATGCCTTTTATACATCTTGAAAGGCATTTTTGCATTTGTAAATGGCTGAATTTTGCGATTCGCACCGTCTGCGAATGCAAAATTGTTTGATACATCTGGCCCTAAGGCCCTCTGGATTACTCCATCACAAACTTGATGGATATGCCTTCCGTCGTATTACGATCCCATAACAGTCTATGGAGATTGTGATATGGCAGATGGGATATCGGTCACGTTTGTGACAGAGTAACCCCTACACAAGGACCTAAATCAGGCCCTAAGTCTGAATGTGGAAATTTTCACTGTGACTAGGACCCAAGGCTCCCAGATGGCAACCCTCCCTCCTTGGACATCACCTGCAGCCTTGCCCCACTGAACGTTACCTTCTCAGAACATTTTTTCTAAAAATTTCTTCCAAGTCTGAAGATAAGTGCTTACTGGGTCCAATCCACTTCCTGTATCCAAACCACGCTCAATTGTGGTTGGCCATATTTTTTTTACTTTGATCCCGGTGTCCCGCGAATAGATGTCCTCCGTTGGCGCTTTGATCTTCTAGGTGCTAGTCTTTACTATAAACCTTTTAAAATTCATAACTCTGGTTCTACTGATTGGATTTTTGTCATTTGGGAGTTAAATAATTTATTAAAATTTACTCTTTGTTTCTAAATTGGTGTGGAATTTTTCTTGTTTTGTGTTTTCACTTTGTTACTGTTAGTGTGCTGCATACATACTTTACACATTGCCTCTTAGTTAAGCCTAACTGCTTTCTGTGCTAAGCTACCTGGGGTTAAGCACTGGTTAATTTAGTGACTTTTTGTGGGTCACCCTGCAAGGGATTGTGGCTGTTGTCTGACCAGGGCTCACTCCCCAGTCACCAACAACCCAATTTCTCACAGCTCTATTCTAGGATTTTCATAATGAAGTTGTACCCAGTTTGTGAATTAAGCACCACTCTAGTTTGACATATATTATCAGCACACAGACAAAATACTCCTTTGGCTTCTATTGTTTTAGTTCTAAGCCCTCGGGCACCATTCTCAAAGGGTAAGGGGACACCTTCCCGTTTGCAAATGGGTTACCACCAACTTGACGTTGGTGGTAACTGAGACATTCATACATGGCCCTGTGACTTGCTATTAGGAAGAGACACCCTTGGCTTGCCCCTTCCAAATAGCAACTCGCAATCCCTATTTTGCAAGTCTGTAACAAGTTACTGACTCGCAAAATAGGGATGGTACATGACCAGAAGCCTTTACTGGTTGCAAACGGCCCGATGGGCCATTTGCGAAGGACAAAGCTGCTTCACACATCTGGCCCATAATTTGATCAGTAATGAAACACTCAATGCCAGTTTGACATTGTAAACATTAGTAAAGGGAAATTTTTAGAATTAATAATTAACTTAAAATTGGTATCAAATATCTCTGTATTAACCATTTTTATGAATTGTTTCTCTAAGGTGAAGCAGCAAGATCACAGTCATCAGTTGAGCTGTGCTGGCCACTCTGCCTGATTAAAGATTACAATTATTCAGTGGGAGCAGCTCTCCTGCCAATACAGATGATCTTCAAGGCCAGAATGGTCCTTTAGATTTGGGTGGCCAGGTACCTAATCTCCTTTGTCTCCCTCAGCAATATCTACCACATCCAGCAGAGTCTGGTCCCTATTAAGCAAACTAGTGCCCCCACATTCCTCCTGTGACACCATGACCCCACCAACTGTGGTCACCTCGGTCCTGGCTCATGTGACATCCACAGTCACAACTGCTGTGCAGACAGGGCTGCGTCAGCACCTGCTTTCGAAAGAGAGGTTCATGGAGTGGTGACCAATGCCAACATATAATGCAGAATTTGTGCTGAGTTTATTCTGTCAAAGGGCATTTGACCACGTGTACTGTAGCGCCTAATTAAAAAGTGCTGAAGCTGGAGGTGAAGCAATGTTCATGGGCAGGGAGTGGAGTGAAGCAGGGGCTAAGGAGAGCAATCTCCATAAGCAATACAAAAATGACACTCACTACTAAAATTGAAATCAGTGAAACCTCTCTTATATAATTATCTAGTGTGACAAATATAATCAATGGACTTCTTCAAACGTTTGATATCCCGATCAACAAAAGGCTGGTACAGTATTTTATTTTTAAATTACATTTGTCCTCATGACTTGATTGTGGCCATAAAAACCAAACACAAATTAAAAAGGTCACATTGGACTGTGACCAATGGGAACATATTTGTCGTTTGTAAGGGCTATCAGGTGTCATCTTGCAGGTGTCGCTCTACACATCTATCTTTATAAAGCACCAAGCATGCTTAAGATACTCTGAAAATGCTCCACTTTTCTCTTTGCATTGCTTTTATTTTGGTGCCAATTACACATTGGCAAGATTATGTGCCAAATTCTAAACTAGAATAATGATTTACATAATAATGCAAAGTACTGTTCTGCACTAACTAGACTGTCTTTATTAGTATGAGTGGGAAATATGCACTTTGCCAATACCGTTGGATCAGCACAGTTAAATAATTGTAACAGACTCTCTGCATATTTCCCACTCATACTAATAAAGACAGTCTAGTTAGTGCAGAACAGTACTTTGCATTATTATGTAAATCATTATTCTAGTTTAGAATTTGGCACATAATCTTGCCAATGTGTAATTGGCACCAAAATAAAAGCAATCCCAGATGGCTTAGGCACTTTGGGGAGTGTGCGAAGTTCAAAGTATTCCCTGCACACATTTTGTGAAGTGTTTTTCAAAACTGTGCAACCCTTGAAACCCTGTGAAAGTTTAATTTGCAGCAAAAACAAACATTTTGAACAGCAAAAACTCTGAGGAAAAACTCACTTTCAGTGAAAGAATTCTATCACAAATAAAAATATTTTTGTGAGAAGTAGGTAGTACTGTGAAGCACTATTTTCACTAGCCCAATCCCAGGCAGCAGAGGTCACGACAACACAAACCAAAGTGGCGGAAAAACATAAGGAGCTACTATATGTCATGTCCTATTATGTTATGTTATGTTATGTACTTTACAAAGTGCATTAAAGCACTGGTCAGGCTAAAACTAAGTTGGTTTATTAAGCATATGATATAGCAATTGTAGATTCTTCTCCAGGCGGGGAGGATACAAATGAATATGCCACACATAGACCTTTGTAACTGAAGTCTTTTGTCTTCAACATACTATTGCGCCCTGCAAGCATTGCATCATAACTACACCTTAAACCCTCAGATCAGATTACATAATTGCTGTCTAGAGTCCACCCAGGACCGTGAAAGTCTTAACGTGCATAATATCAAATACGCTACATCTCCCCCTTTATTATATAAAGAATACAAACAACATTAGCGTCATACTTCCTCAAATGAGTGACCAAGACATTTGCACTGGTCTGCCAGATCTGGTGATATGAGGTAACTGAGATGCACCGTCATTATGCATCAATGACATATGCTCAGAGGTGCGATCTGAATGTTCAAACAGGGTAGCATTGCTTGTGATATATGGAGCTGACGAACATTGAGGAAGGTGTTTAAAGTGCGACGAGTCCCATGTGATTGATTTTCCAGGGTGATGCCTTGTCACCATGTGCCCTTTGTAGGTCACAAAGGGTTGCAGCAAACAAAGGGGGTCATTCAGACCTTGGCGGACGGCGGAGGCCGTCCGCCAAGGTACCGCCGACAAATGACCGCACCGCGGTCAAAAGACCGCGGCGGCCATTCAAACATTTCCGCTGGGCCGGCGGGCGCTCTCCAAAAGAGCGCCCGCCGGCCCAGCGGAAATGCCCCTGCAACGTGGACGCCGGCTCAGAATTGAGCCGGCGTAGTTGCAGGGGTGCGACGGGTGCAGTTGCACCCGTCGCGTATTTCAGTGTCTGCAAAGCAGACACTGAAATACTTTGTGGGGCCCTCTTACGGGGGCCCCTGCAGTGCCCATGCCATTGGCATGGGCACTGCAGGGGCCCCCAGGGGCCCCGCGGCACCCCCTACTGCCATCCTGTTCATGGCGGGTTTCCCGCCATGAACAGGATGGCGGTAGGGGGTGTCTGAATCCCCATGGCGGCGGAGCGCGCTCCGCCGCCATGGAGGATTCAATGGGGCAGCGGTAAACCGGCGGGAGACCGCCGGTTTACCCTTTCTGACCGCGGCTGAACCGCCGCGGTCAGAATGCCCTTGGGAGCACCGCCAGCCTGTTGGCGGTGCTCCCGTGGTCGGTGACCCTGGCGGTCACCGGCCGCCAGGGTCAGAATGACCCCCAAAGTGTCTGTTTTCTGCTTCTCTTTCTGTTTGACCAGTACCCAGTCCCCTTTCTCAAAGACTACTTCCTGGGCCCATTATCACTGATCATCATATGTTTTCCTCTTGCACTTTTGAAGAGTATCTGTGGCACGAACCTTATTGCCATTAATCGATCAGTTCAATGTCCATTGTGGTAGTTTGGGTCTGTTCGCTCTCCCAAATAGCAGAGTGGGAGGACTCTCACCAGTTGTTGAGTGATAAGTTGATAGCTAGGAACGAAGGGCTGGGCCCAGGGCTTGGTTTAGATCAATTCCCTTCATTGACGCTTGCTAAGTTACCCTTTTAAGGGTGCCCTTAAATCTTTCAACAACACCATTGATTTGATGCTTCACCTTGAGTCTAAAAAGAAACTTCTTGAATTGTTTGCTATTGAAAGGCTGGCCGTTGTCAGATTTGAGAACAGCGAGGATGCCTGACAATGCGAAGATGTATCAAGGTGCTTGATGACTTAATTATGGGTTGTCGATGGTAAGTCTTCCACCAAAGGAAAACACAAGTATTTATCATTGCCTACCATGTGATCATGCCCATTTTCTGGAGGCCCATAGAAATCAACTGCAACTCTCTCCCAGGCATGTGCAGGAAGGTCTGAACATTGTCAATGGATGCTTTGTCATTTTGGGGGATAAACAATTACAAAAGGTGGCATGCTTTTATCTCTCTCTCAGCTCATTCATCTAGGCGAGAGATCCACACTCGGTCTCTTAGGGCTCTTTTGGTAGCTACAATGGCACAATGTCCTCAATGGGCTACCTCAGGGACTTACTGTCACTTAGGTCTAACAGTTCTCGAACCTCTCAATATGATTCCCTCTCGGGTGATGGAAAGCTCATCCTGTACATTTTTGAAATTCTGGAATTCATCATCATCAGAGTACTTGTCTTCCAGGATTGCATTGTAATGAGGTGTTTGAGGATGGACATGTCTTTATTTGCTTTGGTAGCAGCAATAATCTGTTCAAAGTATATAGCTGCTGGAGTACTGGACCTCCCAATGAAGCTGAGTGTCAACATCAGGACAGTGCGCGCTCTACGGGTGACAAAAATGCATAAACCTAGTCTTTATGCAAGAGCATAATTCATGCATTGTGTTTACATGCAATATGTTAACCTTTTGCATTGCAGAGTTTAACCTTGAAAAGCACTATTAATGATGTTTGCAATAACTGTTCATTTGCAAGGTATTGCTGCAGGCTTACTGAGTGTGTTAGGGTGTGGTCCCTTTCTAGGACCTTCTAGAAGCTTTCCCTGCAGCATGACTGGGTGTGGATTGTGGGCTGGGCTTGACTCTATATAAGGGAGCCAGCCCAGCTCCACGTGCTCGCTATTCAGAGGTCCCGGTGCAGAGCAGCAGCAACTTCCTGAGCTCCTGTTCCGGAGGCCTACCTTTATATTCCAGGCCTGCCCTCATATTATTGTTGATCCTTGAGCAGGGCGGTAAGGTGGAGGTCGGGCTGGGCCCCGACCCCCATTCTCAAAGACATTCAAGTTTTGTGCCTAGTTGTGAAACTCTCTGTGTGCGTGAGTGTGGTTTCATGGCATTTACATATTCTTGTTCGAATCGGCAGAGTGCGCAATTCACTTCTAGCATGTAGGCTTTGGAATTCAGATCGGCAACGGTGTGCGCGATCATTTCATGGCATTTGCATATTCTTGTTCGAATCAGCAGAGTGCGCGATTCATTTCTAGCATGTAAACCTTGGCATCTAGATCGGCAACAGTGTGCGCAATCATTTCATGGCATTTACATATTCTTGTTCAAAACGGCAGAGTGCACGATTCACATCTAACATGTAAACTTTGGCATTCAGATCGGCAACAGTGCGCGCGATCATTTCATGCCATTTGCATATTCTTGTTCGAAATGGCAGAGTGCGCAATTCATTTCTAACATGTAAACCTTGGCATCTAGATCGGCAACAGTGTGCGCGATCATTTCATGGCATTTGCATATTCTTGTTCAAATCGGCAGAGTGCGTGATTTATTTCTAACATGTAAACCTTGGCATTCAGATTGGCAACAGTGTGCGCGATCATTTCATGGCATTTGCATATTCTTGTTCGAATCGGCAGAGTGCGCGATTCATTCCTAACATGTAAACCTTGGCATTCAGATCGGCAACAGTGTGCGCGATCATTTCATGGCATTTGCATATCCTTGTTCGAATCGGCAGAGTGAGCGATTCATTTCTAACATGTAAACCTTGGCATTCAGATCGGCAACAGTGTGCGTGATCTTTTCATGGCATTTGCATATTCTTGTTCGAATCGGCAAAGTGTGCGATTCAACCCTGGCATAAAATTCTTGGCTTTTAGATCAGCAGTGTGCGCGATTCAATCCAGGCATAAAACGCTTGCCCTTTAGATCGGCAGTGTGCGCGATCATTTCATGACATTGAAAACTTTGGTGTGCCGTGTTTGTTGAAGTGCACACATTTATCCTGAGGTTTTGGATTTCTTTGACACGCTTAATTCAAAGTGCGACATTCTTTGTGCATATTAAGTTCCTAATACAGTTCCTGCTGTTTCCAGGGAATGTTCAGATAGCCTTTGTCCTCATGTAAAAATGCAATGTTTATTCTGAAACATTATTGATGAAGGTTCTTGTACTTTAGACAGTATGTGATATTTCCTGAAAAGCTCATATGAAACATTATATTAACCCATTCTTGATTTTTCCAGGTACCTAGATTTTTTGAGGTGTAGTTATAGTCATTTCTTAGGTTTTCCATGATTACAGTATAAGAACTCTTAGAACCATTGTCTATTGAAAGTCAATGTGATCATGGGGGTCATTCCGACCCTGGAGGTCCATGACCGCCATGGCGGAAGGCAGCGGAAGCACCGCCAACAGGCTGGCGGTGCTTCCTGGGCTATTCTGACCGCGGCGGTAAAGCCGCGGTCAGAAAAGAGGAACCGGCGGTTTCCCGCCGGTTTTCCCCTGGCCCAGGGAATCCTCCATGGCGGCGCCGCCACAGGGATTCCGACCCCCTTCCCGCCAGCCTGTTTCTGGCGGTCTTCGCCGCCAGAACCAGGATGGCGGGAACGGGTGTCGTGGGGCCCCCTCACAGGGCCCCATACAGATTTTCACTGTCTGCTTGGCAGACAGTGAAAATCGCGACGGGTGCCACTGCACCCGTCGCACCCCTGCAACTCCGCCGGCTCCATTCGGAGCCGGCTTCCTCGTTGCAGCGGCTTTGCCGCTGGGCCGGCGGGTGGCCTTTTGGCGGTCGCCCGCCGGCCCAGCGGGAAAGTTGGAATGACCGCCGCAGTCTTTTTTTACCGCGGGGCGGTCATTCGGCGGTAACCGCATGGCGGGCGGCGACCGCCGCCCGCCGCGGTCAGAATGACCGCCTATATCTTGACATTGTGTTGTTTATTCTCTTGCTTCCTACAGGTCTCCTTCCCAGCTGTTCCCTACCTAATCCCCTTTTCCTCCACTTGTACTCTCTCAGGCTCTGTGGTATATCTATCGGAGCTTTGGAGCTGTCTAGTGGTGGACATGTTGGGAACGTGCGCAGGCCCCGAGGATCTGGTCTCCCTGACACTGAGATACTCTTCAGTCACCGTGGATGTCGAACTGTGGCGATGTGGTGGCACTCGTGAAAAGTAATCTGAAGGTTTTTCGTCTTTCCCCAGCTTGTGTACAATCATGTAGTCATACTCTTGCAGTTGCAAACTTTCCCATTCTCAATGCAAGGTGGCATCCTAGCTTCTGGGTTTCCAAAGATAGTGATCAATGCCTGGTGGTCTCTGATGATAGTGAAATGTTTCCCATTTAAAAATACATGAAAATGTTCGGAGGCCCACACTACGGCCAGACTCTCCTTCTCATATACTGTGATCTTTGTATGTAACTTAGGGTCAAAATAGGTCATTTGAGTTTCATTCTCAATTGCATGTTTTATTTCTTTGAAACTGTGATCACATTCAGGAGACCACTGAAATAGGACATTCTGCTTTGTTAAGTCTCTCAAGGAGGCACTAACTGTAGCAAAGTCATGAATGTACCTTTTGCAATAACTGGCCATGCCTAAGAAGGGTCGTAGCATGGCTACATTTTGTGGGGTGAAGGTAGATTACAGTGCTTTCTCCTTATCTGGATCAGGAGTCATTCCCTCATCAGAGAATATGTGCCCAAGGAATTGCATTTTTGTTTTGTGAAACTCACACTTTGATGCATTCAAAGTGAGACCTCCTTCAGCAAGCAACTGGCACACCTGCGTAAGAGCCTGGTCATGCTCCTTTTTTGTTGCCCCAAATAACAGTATATCATCACTGTAATTGAAAGCATGCATAACAGGTTAAATAACTTGGCAAATAACATTCTGAAATATCTCCGTTGCCAAAGATACTCCAAAACTCAGTCTTTTGTATCTGAACAAACAAATATGAGGAAAAAAGTAGTAATATATCTACAGTTGTCTTCCAGCTTCAGTTGATGCCATCCTTTGTTCAGGTCAGGACGGGCGAAGATCTTTGCTCCGTTCAGCTGCATGATCATGTCCGCTATGTGAGGACCAGGATTTCTTTCTCTCTAGGTTGTTTTGTTGGCCTGATGCATATATCAACACAAATGTGCACTGCACCTCCACTCTCTTTTTTTGACACCACAGATATGGGTGAAACCCAAGCATAGTACAGTGGAACATCCAATGATGTCATGCCTCAACAGTGTTTCTAGTTCTTTCTCAACAGCTGCTTATAAGTGAAAATTTACTCTGCAGTGCCATTGCGAAACAAGGCGAATGTCCTCATGAATATGAAGTTGCACTTTCATCCTCTTGAGTCTCCCTCACCACGAAACAACGATGGGAACTGACTCACAATCTCAGCCTGAGCATGAATGTTGTAGTTTAGAGATATCAGTCCCATGTCAGGAGTAGTGGCACACCTAAGTAGGCATGCACTAGATGAAGTTACCTGAAGAACATGAATTGGCACTTGCACTGGTAGCTGTAAATGACCCTTAACTCTGTAATGGTTTAGAAGCAGCCCATGTGTATATCTTCGTGTTTGACAGAGTTAGGCATGGCACAGGAGGCTGTTGAATGTTTCTACTGGCATGATGTTAATCGACACACCACTGTCTATAATGAAAGATATGGGGAGACTGTTCACCTTTAATGTAATTTTAAGACACTGTCCAAATTAATTTTGATGCTTTGTTTGGTGATTCTTTTTTTGCTTTTGATCTACTTTGCAAGCAGCCAATCCTACATGTGCATGTCGTTCCTTAGTCAATATCATCAACACACGCCAATCTTTTTCGCTAGTGCTTGATAATGATGTCCAAGAGCTTTTAAATGATGAATTTGACAATGATCGACTGTGCTTGGTTTTTACTTGTTAAATTTGTTTTGCTTTTTTGGCCTTGCAAGCATGGCAAGAATGCTTCTGCAACCTTCTGGCGTTCATTTTCATCTTGCTGTGATGCATTTGGTTTCTCTTTTGCTTTGCAGACCATTATGAAGTGTTTTTCTTTCCCACAGCCTTTGCATGTCTGTCCTATGGCTGAACATTTACCTTCATGGGGAAATGAAAACCAGCATCTGAAGCATAACCTTTTCTTCTTCGGAGATGTAAAAGTTAAAATGCATCACCATGAGGGGTAAATTCTTCATCCTAGCCAGCACCACAACTGGGGAACCCATTGACGGTCAAGGCAGGAGACCACACATGGGATCAAAATGCTCCCGGGCAGCGCGTACGGTCCACAGATGAGTTCCCGTCTTAGCACCAAGTCCCTGCATCTTTTATAACTTGAACAAGCTAGAAGAGAATCCTAGAATGCCCTCCCCTTGGTTACGAAATCAAGCGCTGGCTTTACTTGGTCTGTGTCGAAAACAGGCAAAAAAACTAGAAGGGCCCCAAAGGACATCCAGAGACAGAGCTGTACCTATCTCTGGTGAAAACATTTCCAGCCTACTCTCTTATCATATCTGCATCCCCATAATATGTTCCAACATGGTATGACCCTTTTCTGGTGAAAAATGCAGCAGCACGTTCTGTGCGAAAAACAAGCTCTGTGTGGAAAAACCCTGCTCCACCGCTGTGACTGTGACTGAAGCTAAACACAAAATAGAGTCAATGGTCAAGATGGAGTTGGCGGTCGAATACACATAGTATTACACCGTGTTACACTTTGGACTGCCTTCTGTTGCCATTGAGGTCATGTGTTGTTCAGGCAGCATCCTTCTCGCAAAGCAGGACCTGCAGCCTCTTCATGCAATTCCCCGTTGCTTGGGTCTGGTTGTCTCATCCAAATTTTAAGTTGTATATCACTTCACTCACTTGTGCCGGTAAGTAAGTGTCTGTTTTGTTTTACCTGGTTGTCACTGCCTTTAGCATTTGCTTTGTATATTTTATTGGCTCTTTGTTATGGCACAGTATCTCTTCTTCCAGCCTTACCAGCTGGATTTGGCATGTTTTTTTAATGTGCTCTTTTACAGGGCCTTCAAATTCTTCAATGCTGGTGTATGGGCTGGAATAGGGCTTTGACTCCGCATAGGTCAATCCTAGACGGCTTTGCATTGATTTGGGGCACACATGGCACTCACAAGCAGTTTCCTGCACATTTGCAAACTCTCTGGGAGAGCAGCTTTGTTTCTTCAGGGCATGTATCCCCTAGTTGTTTGTCACCAGCTGTAACGTCTTCGTCCATCCAGGAAGATACAAATGAATACACCACACATAAAGCTCTGAAACAGATGTCTTTATTCTTCATCATACTATCTTGCTCTGCTAGCAGTGCGTCATAACTTTCATACCCACAACTTAGCACCTCCCATAAGGATACATAATTCCTGTCTAGAGTTCATACAGGACTGCAAGGGCCCTAACACGCATGATATTAAAGACACTACAGCAATCATGCCAACAACTTCAAAGCAGTAGAGCATCTAAATGCCAGGAATCAAACTGCTCCATTTCTACAATCCATCATAACATTCATATTTCAATGGTAACATGTAACAGACTTACAAAGAAAAGTTTTTAAAGCAGAACACAATATAATTCATCCCCTAAATCAAAACTGCTCAGCAACTATCACAATAAATGCTTAATAATGAAATCTAAATTGCTAGGAGCAAAATATACCTTTCAATTTGATAAATCTAAAACAGTGGTTCCCAACCTTTTGACTCCTGAGGACCACCCCTAAATCATTACAGGAAGCCAAGGACCCCCGAGCAATCTGTAGAATTTAAAAATGTCAAACATTAACACAGTAATTCACAAAAAATACACAAACAAGTAAACACCAAATAAATACTCAAATTACTAAAGATTGTATTATTTTATATTAAACAATATGCAAAAATCAAAATATTTTATTGGGAATGTTTGTGCTAAATCTCGGCAACTACTAACTTTTCAATATTTTACTTAGGAAAGTTGAATATTCAGGTCAGATTCTGCATTCCCCAAACAATTAATTTTTTTATGGTTTAGGTACATAAGATCTGAGAAAGCTTTTTCACATAAATATGTGGTCGGGAAAGGAAGTAAAACTATAAGGGCCTCTCATCTCTCCATAGCCTCTCTGTCATATGTAATTCATTTGTTTTGTAGCACCTCTCATACCAATGTATTGTGTCAAAGAACTTTACAGGGGACTACAAAGTGTAGGATTCACATGTCATCCACAGTAGTAGGCATTTTCTAAGAGTGCTTAGTTTGGAGAAACACAAACTCACGATTCAGAACACAACACAGTGGTTAGCATTGACTTTAAAAATAAGAATGTATTTCTATGCAAGCAAACATTTTTTATCAGCATAAGGAAAACAAAAGACTGGGGAAAGAAAAACATTCAAATTTGTGCCATGCAGTTGGCATGCAGATTTTTAATGGTAGTTCATAGCTCACTGTGCTAGATTACGATTGCAACTTATGAACTTCACAGTAACAAAATAATCTCTTTGACAAAAGCAGTAACCCACTGTGCTATGCACATAAAATATTGTTCTGTGTATGATTCACGTTCTTTGTAGTAGGCATAATAACCATCTGCACTACATTTGAGTCAAAATTGACACTAGATAAAACTGTAAATTCTCTCCAGCAGGTACACTAATCACTAGCGTTATCTTGCCACTTTTATTTTTCCCTGAAAGCTGCTGGATGTACAAGGAACTTTGGAGTGGTTTTAAAACTTCTGCACAGAGGAAGTAATAAATATAAACATACACACATATTTGTCAGAGGCCCCAGCTGGAGAAGTGCCCTCCTCTCTGCCCAGGCCTGTGGACACCCTGGGAATGTGTCATGGACCCCAGGGGGTCTGCAGACCACAGGTTGAGAGCCACTGATCTACGAAAAACACAATGTTAGAGCATTAGAATGGTGGGAGCTACATTGAAGACAATGAAGTGGCTCAAAGCTAATACTGGTTGGTATAACCATTCTGCTCCAACATTCCAATGTTTGTCTTTGAGTTTCCCCCTTTTCAACTTAGAAAGTTCTACCTTCATTGGTAGAATGCTCTAATAGCCTTATAGTCCTTCTGCCAAGGGCTATACCAATAGTTAAAGGCTATCTCTCTCGTTAGAGGCTCTCACCTGCTGCTCTGGCCATAAATTAGGTTCAGGGACTTTAACAATAGTATAATCCTCAGCAGTGGGCTATATTATTTATATGTTTTAGCTATAGAAGTCAAATACTGCTAGTGTAGGAAGATAAACTTTTTTCACGGATGTGCAAAATTATCTTTAGAATGATAAAAGTAGAGTAAATTGTGCGCAGGAGATTGAAGAGACCAGCAGTAGCAATAACAATAATGTTTTCTTGTTGAGTGTAGGGAGATGGAGAGCAAGGATAGAATCAACCTTAGAGAGTATAGTGGAACCATGCAATCCCTTGAAGTGCATGGTTTAGATACAGGGCGTGGAGGTGGACATGTGGGTATAATCATGCTCTAAAGTCATATTACTTCACTTACAGACATTCAGGAAGTTCAAGGAATTTGAAATCAAGTCAAATGCAAAGACAAGAGTGATATTGTGGAGTAAGGTTATGCATGTTATGGTATTGGGGGTAATCTTAATTTTTTTTAAAAGCTAACAAGAAAGAGTATACCCTGTGAAGACTGGTAAAATTGTGTTGGAATTGAGGGAGAAAAAGAGCTTTGAGTTTGATTTAGATGCAAATAATCCTGATCTGCCGTACAATGAATGATGAATGAATTGCCTGATGGGTTCAGTGAAGTAATTAGCTGCCTGTAATGTATGTAATGAAGTTAATAGAAGGTATGGTACCTAAAATGAAAAATGTATTACCCATGAGGGATGGACTGAGAGGCTTGTTAAAAAAGACTATGGTGGTCATTATGTTTTTGGTGGGATGCCCCGCCGACAACTGTGCCGGCGGTCAGTGGAAGACCGCCAGTGGTGGTGGTGGGCATCCCGCCAAATAATGATGCCTGGACTCTCACTGGCATTGATGGCAGTGAGGGCCTCCAGGCGCCATTCTGGTAGTCGGTGGCGGGGATGGATGCTGCACCACCCTTACCGCCACATCAGTCCATACACCTCCACGCCTATAATGATGCAGTCATAGGCGTGGCTTTGTATGGAGGTGTGGCGATGCCGGCAGAGCAGCATCCAGGAAGCGCGTTCCCTCCCAGAACAGGTAAGTGCTGCCCGAGAGGGAAGGGGGGGTGTTTGAGTGTGTGAGTGCATGAGGGTGTGCGTGAGTGTTTCTGAAGGTGGGGATGTGTGTCTGCGTGTATGAATGTGTGTGTGCATGCAGGAATGTGGGTGCATGTGGATGGGGGTTGGAGTTTGGGGGGACCTGTATGGAGGTGGGGGATGGTGAGGGGGGTATGGGGAGGCCAACAGGGAGTTTGGAGGGATGGGGGTTCCATTTCTGGGGTTCAGGGTGTGGGGGGTGGGGACGGTTCAAAGGGTTTGGGGGGGTAGGTAGGGGTTGTGGCAAGGGGCGCCTGGCATGTCACATACGGGTGACAGGAATGAGAATTCCTGTCACATACGGTTGACAGGAATGAGAATTCCTGTCACCTGTATGCTTTGTGCCAGGGATTACCTAGCAGGGTATCCCGCCAGGAAATCCCTGGTGGAAATGGGATCATTATTCCACCGCCAGACTGGCCTTGACCGCCGGGTTCTTTGCAGCCAGTTCACTACTGTGTTCAGAATATGGGTGTCTGAGCGCCATGCCGTTGGCGGTAATGACCGCCACCGTCGGCCTGGTGGTCATTACTGCCATGTTCAAAATGAGGGCCTATATGATGGAAATATAAATGATCGTTTGAAGACATCAGATTATTTAAGCCCCATTATACTCTCCCACAAATTAAATGGCAGGATGAAGTTGTCAGGAATTTCAATAAAGTTATTTAGGTTTATCCACAACCTGCCTAACATCAATAAAATGTGGCCACATTGGTAGAAACAAAGTTATTTACCACCTAGGATTTATGAAATGCAGAACATCAGATAACACTGCATCCCTTGCCAAGATATTTAGGTATTCATGTAGAGTTTGGGAAACGTTAGAGCATTGCCATATATCAACAGTTCTCCCATCCTGCCAATCTCACGGAGCTCACAATTTATTTAAAGTTACAGTAAGCATGAGATCCAATGATGGAACTTCAATTGGCCCTAGTGGTGGAAACATTTGACTGACAGCCCAGTCAATGTGTGCCATAACATCTGCCCTATTTAGGGCAGCCATTCCAACATTCCTATTCGAGTTCCAGAACATTACGGAAAGGTCCCACTTTGGGAATTTGTGATTGGCGCATGCTTGGCAGAGCTTCAGTGCCTTCAGCATGGCTGTGACACAAACATCCTAATTTTCCAGTAAGAAATGTCTAAATATGGCAAGTGGTGTTCAGCCAGGGAAAAGGAGGTGGCACCAGCTGTAAAACTCTAAATGAGCTCTTAAGTGTGCTTTGTGACTCTGAGAGTCGCATGACATTTTCTAACAATGTGTTTTGAAATGTCTTTGGTCTCAGAGGTTTTCCAACCCAAAATGCACAGATTGAGGTCATTACAAGAGTAACCTGTTTTCAGGATGACATCTTAGTGGGTTGAACATAGGAGAATATGAGAGAAATTTCTGAACATATTGAAGATAGTGGGATGATGCTAGGCATTGAAAGTGCAGTAGAAAAGTGCAGACTTGCAGTTGAAGAGTTTGAATACATTAATTATGCTCTCTCTCATGAAGGTGTTAAACCTAAAATACAGCAAGTAGAAGTTATAGAAAAGGAACAATAGAAATTAGATTTATGACTGGTAGAGTATTACACCAAAGTTGTAGATCGTTTTGCAGAGAGGGCACAAGAAATGATGTAGTGGTGAACAAAGGTGCTATAAATAATCAGAGTGCTGTCATAACTCCTTTGTAGAGCTAAAGATTGCATGCCAGAGTCTGTGGTTTTGAAATCTGAAGGTTTCAGGGATAAAACCATAGGTCTGATGGTTGCCAGTGCTTATGGATCTTAGGCTGTGATGGTGTACAAAGTCAAGAGAAAGGTGAAGAGTAAGTAATTATCATGCTGATGAAGTGAGCAACATTTCAGTAGATATGTTTTGGGCACTAGTTTTGAAGTGGCTACTGACCATAAAGCATTGGTAGAGATTTTACTATGAAGTGTGCAACTAGAAGAACTCACCAGATTGTGAAACAGCTAAGCATGTTATAAGTGTACGCCTTTGAATTGAAGTATGTTTCCGGAATAGGGTTTATTGTCAGCATTCTGTTATTTCACCATTAGGTAGCGCTATTGAGGGCCTTTTGGGATCCAACCTTTAGTATAAGACAGAATGTTTTACAAGACCTTGCATTCCCATTTCCACATCACACCCCAGTCCAGGTTTCTACACTACTATCCTGGTGAATCATTGTCTTTACAGCGTCCTATGTCACCAAACTCTGCCTTGATTAGGCCTTGATGAAATGCTGTGTTTTGTTTGATAGCCAAAATTATGCTATTATACAACATTGCACAATTATTCCCAATCCATGGCACAGATTTAGTGCAAGCACATAGGAACACTGCAAATGAACACAGCAGTGAGGGCTGCTGTTTGTGGTAAATGTCTTTTTGCACTATATATTTTAGCACAAAATGTTTCCCACTGTCTAAAAAGGACACAAATATGTATTTTGCTATAAAATAGAGAGGCAAATTCCAGTTTTGCTTTTTACGTAATTATGCATAATTTTAATTTTTTTGAAATTTTGCATGGTTGCGCAAAATCTAATTACGTGATTGAGGGATAATTTACCAGTAGGCCAATTTTTATGAATTAGGAGAAACTGGTCAGAATGGACACCGTACATTGAAGAGAGTAATTACTTTGAGTTAAACTGAAACTGAGAATATTTCAGTATTATAGCACATTTACGATATATATTTCTTTCACAACATCCAAATAGGTCCTACATAGCAAGTAGCCCTGGGGTGTCAAGCTGATCAAAGGATAAGAAAACATTAGTTGTTGTTGTTGTTTGTCTGTCGTTGTTGGCGATGACCAAGGACATCACATTGAGGAGGTTGACAGGGTTCAGTGTGTCTGGCTGTGGCTGATCAGTCTGCTGAGGGCTCGGAAAGCTCTGCCACACGTTGGGCACAGGGGGTCTGCTGGGTTGGTTTGTAACGAGTTTGCTATGGATTTGCCCAACACATGCTTCTTCTGTACCTCTGCAGTCCTGCTCTGCTCATATGAGGTAGCACCTTTGCTGATGCAGCTTTGCTGGGTGGGGGGAGGGGGCAGTCTTGCACTAGGATTTTTCAGGAGTCTGGGTCAATGACAAAGTTCTTCAGAGAGACTTTCAGCATGTACTTGAATCACTTTTTCTGCCCACATTGTGTGTGTTTGCCTTCTGCCAGTTCACCATAAAACAGTCTCCTGGGGAGGTGTATGTCTGGCATATGTGCAAGGTGGCCTGACCACCTGTTTGGGCTGTCCTCAGCAGGGTGTAGATACTCAGCAGACCAGCTTGAAAGAGGACATCTGTGTCTGGAACTTTGTCCTGCCAGGTAATTTTCAGCAGCCTTCTAAGTAGTTCATATGGAAGCGATTCAGCTTTTTGGCATGGCGCTCGTACACAGTCCATGTCTCAAAGGCATACAGTAGTATGGGTAGTATGACTGCCTTATAAATCTCCAGCTTTGTGGATAGTTTGACACCTCTCCTTTCCCACACTGGTTACGCATACGTCTTCTGTGGTGCTGGCTGATGTAAGACCTCAGTTGTCTTGGTACTGATTGTGAAGCCAAAATTTCTGAAGGGAGTGGAAAAGCGGTTCATGCTCTTCTGCATCTGGGCATCTGTGGCAGTGTTGAGTGCGTAGTCATCTTGGAACTGAAAATCACGCACAGAGTCCTCTTCAACCTTGGTCTAGGCCTGTAGCCTCCACAGTTTGAAGAGCCTGACATGAGTCCCATATCTGATCTTGATGCTGGTTTCTTCGTCATCACGGAAGGCATCTGATGGCATTGTCGAGAACATCATGCTGAACAGCATGGGTCCCAGTGCACAGCCTTGCTTGACTCCTTTGGTGACTGGGAAGGCATCAGAGGAGTCTCCATCGTCCCGAGCAAGCATGCCATTGCGGAACTGGCATACCATACTGATGAATTTGCCTAGGCAGCCAAACTTTGCCATGATCCGCCGTACCTCCTCATGACTGATGGTGTGAAAGGCTTTGGTCACATCCTCGAATGTTGTGTAAAGGTCTCTCTTTTGTTCCTGGCACGTCCCCCTGTAGTTGATGTGCTGCAAATATCATGTCCACTGTCCCTCAGCCCTCTGTGAAACCGCACTAACTCTCTGGCAGGTATCCATCTTCCATGTGTTGAGTGACGCAGTTGGGGAGGACTCTAGCAAGGATTTTGCCAGCAGTGACGAGGACAGGGATTCCTCTGTGGTTGTCATAAGACTGCCTGTTTCTCTTGTAGAGATGGACAATGGAGGCATCCTTGAGCTCCAGAGGGGAAAATTCCTGTTGCCTCGTGGTCTGAAAGAGCTCGGTGAGCTTCTGTAACAAGACAAGTGTTGGGGCCTGATTCGCATGCTGCACCTGTATGTTGTATAGCACTACAGTTGTACTGCAAAATTCACTACAAAGTGTTAATCACAAAACTGCACTTTTGTAGTAACACACTTGAGAGTAAGTTTACTACTTTTTGGTATTCACAAATGGCACTTTTGTAGTAACTTACAATTCTGTGGTAACTTAGACGTTTGTATTAAGGGCCTGATTCTAACTTTGGAGGACGGTGTTAAACCGTCCCAAAAGTGGCGGATATACCACCTACCGTATTACGAGTCCATTATATCCTATGGAACTCGTAATACGGTAGGTGGTATATCCGCCACTTTTGGGACGGTTTAACACCGTCCTCCAAAGTTAGAATCAGGCCCTAAGTCTCTACCTCCATTACTTTCAATGGGATGGTGATGCAGTACCTGTTGTTGGATATGTGTAATGCTGGACTTACTACAAAAGTCTGAGTTGCTACAAAAATGCAGTTTGAGAATACTGAAAAGCTTTAAACTTACTAAAATATGTATACTTACTCAAAAGAGTAAGTTACCTTTGTGAATCAGCCCCCGTGTTTAGAAGCTCATAGTTCCTGTGATTGTTTCTGACAAGTGTTTGTGGGAAGTGGGCTGGTGATTAACTCTAAAAGGGAAACACAGTCAGAATCACAAACTTTCCTAAAACAAAATAAAAATGTGCTTTTGATATAATCAGGTGTACAGATGTATTTTCACAGAATGAAGTGACAATGCTAAAGGTAAGGCAACTTCTAAAAGGGAAACACAGTAAGAATCACAAACTTTCCTAAAACAAAATGAAAATGTGCTTTTGATATAATCAGGTGTACAGATGTATTTTCACAGAATGAAGTGACACCCCGTCCTGCGTGCTCTTTTCTTCCTTTTCTTCATCTGTGTTCTTCTGTGTTCTTCTTTTCTCATCTGCACCCTGTCCTGCGTGTTCTTTTCTTCTTTTCTTCATCTGTGTTCTTCTGTGCTCTTCTCCTCCTCTGCACCCCGTCCTGCGTGCTCTTTCTTCTTTTCTTCATCTGTGTTCTTCTGTGCGTATTCCTTTTCTTCTTCTGTGGCCTTCTCCTCATCTTCTGGACGCTTCCCTCCTCTGCTTCTCTGGTCTCTCCTCTTCTTCCTGACTCTTCTCTCCTCTTCTTCTCGACTCTTCTCTCTCCGCTTCTTCGTGACTCTTCTCTCTCCTCCTCCTCTTGACTCTTCTCTCTCCTCTTCTTCGTGACTCTTCTCTCTCCTCTTCCTCTTGACTCTTCTCTCTCCTCTTCTTCGTGACTCTTCTCTCTCCTCTTCCTCTTGACTCTTCTCTCTCCTCTTCTTCGTGACTCTTCTCTCTCCTCTTCCTCTTGACTCTTACCTCTCCTCTTCTTCGTGACTCTTCTCTCTCCTCTTCTTCGTGACTCTTCTCTCTCCTCTTCTTCGTGACTCTTCTTTCTCCTCTTCCTCTTGACTCTTCTCTCTCCTCTTCTTCGTGACTCTTCTCTCCTGACTCTTCTCTCTCCTCCTCTTCTGGACTCTTCTCTCCTTCCTCTTCTACTCCTCTCTTCTGTTCTTCCTGACTCCTCTGTAATCCCCCCTGCCCTATCTTTTTTTTCCCTCCCCCTCTACCTGACCCCCCCGCCCTCCGCTTTCCCGCCGCCACCTCCCGCTCAGCCCCGCCCCACCCTGCTCTCATTCGTCATCCCCCCTCCCACCTCCCGCCCCCAGCTGACCCCTCCTCCCCCCCTCCTCCCTCTTATGGCGGCCGCTGCGCGGCAGAGTTAGCGACCCTTGACCCTAGGGTAGGTCGCTTCCCCCGCCGCTGCAGCTCCACCTGCCTAGGCTCCTGACACCTCCCAGCAAGACCAGCTAAACAGTACGGGGCATATTTATACTCCGTTTGCGCCGAATTTGCGTCGTTTTTTTCGACGCAAATTCGACGCAAAACTAACTCCATATTTATACTTTGGCGTTAGACGCGTCTAGCGCCAAAGTTCATGGAGTTAGCGTCATTTTTTTGCGTGAACACCTTCCTTGCGGTAATGATATGCAAGGTAGGCGTTCCCTTCTAAAAAATGACTCTGAGGCATGTGCGCCGTATTTATACTCCCGGGCAAAAATGACGCCCGGGAGTGGGCGGGTCAAAAAAAATTACGTCCAGCCGCTTTTGCGTCATTTTTTAACGCCTGGTCAGGGCAGGCGTTAAGGGACCTGTGGGCTCGGAAGGAGCCCAGAGGTGCCCTCCCATGCCCCCAGGGACACCCCCTGCCACCCTTGCCCACCCCAGGAGGACGCCCAAGGATGGAGGGACCCATCCCAGGGAACTTAAAGTAAGTTCAGGTAAGTATATATTATTTTTTTTGGGTGGCATAGGGGGCCTGATTTGTGCCCCCCTACATGCCACTATGCCCAATGACCATGCCCAGGGGACAGAAGTCCCCTGGGCATGGCCATTGGGCAAGGGGGCATGACTCCTGTCTTTGCTAAGACAGGAGTCATTTAAATGGGGGTTGGGAGTCAAAAAAAATGGCGTAAATCGGGTTGAGGCGAAAATTTTGCCTCAGCCTGACTTGCCCCATTTTTTGACGCCCAAGCTCCATTTTCCCCTACGCCGGCGCTGCCTGGTGTAAGTCATTTTTTTTTACGCATACCAGGCAGCTCTGCCGACTAACGTCATTCCATAAATAAGGCGCCCGCATGGCGCTTTGGAATGGCGTTAGCCGGCGTTAAATGTTTTGACGCACAACTGCGTTGGCGCAGTTGTGCGCCAAAAAGTATAAATACGGCCCTAATTCCTAGAGGGTTGACAAGGCTGGCTGATTTGGTCTGGAACCGTCAGGGGATATGATAATGAAGTGTGTTGATTTGATTGTGGTGTGCTGGATACACAGAAAAAGTTGAAAGAAGAATCCATGGGGGTGTTTGGGCTATGTATGTCTTGGTTAGTTGCATTAATGAGAGCTGTACTAGTTGGACCCACAGCCAACACCTTTCTCACTCTCCATCAATAACCCATCAAGTTGATGCTTTGTTGAGGAATGGCGGATGAGTGTTGTTATGAAAGACACCTGCCTTGGAGGCTTGAAAGAAGCGGACAGAACCTAAAGTGGTAGGGGCCCTATTTAGTCATACTGCCAACTCCAGCAGTGTCTCACTGGCTAATCCCCTAATGTGTCTTGTACTGGGAAGCATACAGCTAATACTTCATGACCTCAGAAGGAGGGCATGTAACAGTGCAAAGACAATATTCATCTGGTGGCTTTTTTATCCTTCACCCCACAAAACTAGATCAGCTTCATTAATAGGTTATGCTCCTTCACTGGTATCAGTGGGAGTCAGTAGAGACATAGGGCCTTTACATCACTGCCAGTTAGGACCATAGGGTTTTGTTCACTCAAAAGGATAGACTTATTAATACTATGCACCGGATTTGCATCACGAAAGTGAAGCAAATTAGTGCAGAATCAGTATTTTCATTCTAGAATGAATCTCGCTTTGCACGGGAAAGTCACACTAAAATAACATAAAATAGCTATATAGTCTACTGTCTGTTACTTTGCATCATTATACTAATATTTGTGCACAGGGTTTTACAACAAAAAATAATGCATCTTTGAGGCTGGTGTTAACTTAGGAAAATGTTTTTATTTCTCCAAACGTTTCCAACACTGCTTGTGTACTGTATTGAAAAGCACAGATCCAAAATGGGTAACGTTCTAAAGTAAGTTTAAGCATATTATTGTGTACTAACACGGTACACGTCCAGTCCAAGCACACAGCCTGGTGCAAGACAGGCTCAAAGAGCACCAACGCAGGCGGAAAGAGAAACAGCGCAATAACGTAGTAGATATGGTGCTGTTTTGTTTTTTCCCATTCTCTCAATGCAGCACAGCAAATTTGGTTGCTGTTCTGAGATAATTGGATGAAATATTAGAAACTCTACCCCAAACTCTTTTAGGTGGGGATCACTGGGGCTCAGAAGGGTTGGTATATAATGTTTGATGACTTTTGAATTCTAGATTTGGGAGAAACTAATTTGAGATAAGGCTCCAGTAACTACTTCGGCTATCAAGGTCAAGGAAACCCAAGCTCTGACGAGGGAACATATTTCACCTTGGGCAGTTGTAACTCCTATCTCCGTAACCACCAAATGAGAAAGGGGATATTGGATGAAACTAATGAAGGACAGATTCCTCTGTCACAAAACAGATTCACGAACCCTGTAGCACCTGCTTCATCAGAATTAAGGGCCCGATGTAAGATGCGATTTTGCAGTCGCAAAAGGTGATTTCCTCCTTTTGCGACCGCAAAATGGCCTTTCTTAATGTACCATCCCTATTTTGCGAGCCGGCATGCAAATAACGACTTGCAAAATAGGAATTGCAACTCGCAATTAGGAAGGGACATTCCAAGGGTGTCCCATCTTAATTGCGAGTCGCAGTGGCATGTATGATTGTTTTGTGACCACAATTGCAGTTGCAAAACAATTGCAGTTAACATCGATTTCAATTTAGTGTTAACCCATTCATAAATGGGAAGGTGTCTCCAAGGGACCCCTTCCCTTTTGTGAATGTAAGCAAAAATGTTTTTTCAGAGCAGGTAGTGGTCCCAAGGACAACTGCCTACTCTAATAAAATGAAAAGAAAACTTTAAATTTTTTTGTTTGAAATGCATCACGTTTTCCCTTAAGGAAAACAGCTTTATCTAAAAAGCAGTCACAGACATGGTGGGTCTGTGTTATGTTTTGGTTCTGCGCTGTGTTCTGTAGAATGTTGGCATCTAGACATTCTTGAGAAGACAGTTGCTGTGTTCTGTAGAATGTTGGCGTCTAGACATTCTGGAGAAGACAGTTACTGATGCCTTTCCAGAGTGGCTGGACGCTAGGTCGCGTTTAGCAATAAACTTGCTATTTGAACTTACTTCTGTGACGCACCCGATCTTTATTCACATCAGTTTTGGCGACGAGAGTCAGGAACTTTATAACGCGACCTAGGTCGGCCCTATTCATCTTTCGGCTTGGACTTTCTTTGTACCGTTGCTGATTGCTCTTCACGCTGGAGCACAGGTGCGCTCTCTCAGGCGAGAGTGGCGCTGATCCCTGGCCGGTCCCGGCAGCTGGCGTTCATCCGGCGTTCGTGGGCGGCTTGATCACACTTTGACGCCCGCCTCCTCTCGACTTCCCGCCTTGCCTGCCGGCACCTGTTCGGCACTAACAGGCGCCTCCCGTTCTGACCGGTGTTTTCCCTTCGTGCCGCCGGCGTTGACGAGCAGCCGGTCGTTTGTTTTTATTTTGACTGCTGGATTCAGGAAGGACACCACTAGTTCTTCCGGGGGAGCAGGCTGGTTCACGTCACACCAGCGCTCTTATTTGAGGAGGCAGACTTGTTGGTGGCATCTTTGGACTCGGAGCACGGAGTTAAAAAAAAAAAGAAAGGAAAAAAAAACGGGGCACTGTAGGAGCCTTGCCGTGACACAGTGTTGTTATTGGTGCATTGAGGCACGAGACATTAGAAAAGAGCTAGCACCTTTGGAGTGCGGAAGAGGAAGTGGTGCTTCTAATTGGGAAGCGGAACACAGTGAAAATTTTGGGGAGAGTAGGAAAACATTATACTGTTCTCTTCATTACATTTGATTTTGTTTATATTGAGTTGTATCTGTACTGTACTCTAACATTGCACTGTATTGTGTTGTATACAAATTGTTTCCTTATTACTTGACTGCACAGTTGTAATGGCTACCCAGACCAATATTTCCCCACCACCATTATTTCTACCTCTTCCAGGTACTCCAACTCTTCCTTGGGAAGATTGGATAGAAATGCTTGATAATTATATTGTTGCTTTGGATGGACAAGGTTTTTCTTTGGGGTGCGAAGGTCAAAGGATTTTTAAATATCTTCCCCCTTCCATGGGGCCCAATGGCCAGCCTATGGACGATGTTTTTAAAGAAGCCATTAAAAGATTGGAGAACAGGTTTGCTAAAGAAACTAATCTAGTACTAGCTAGATATAAATTTTATACCCAACCCCAGGACCATCATGAATCCATTGACGATTTTGTGTCACGGTTGAGAGAGTTGTCTGTCAAGTGCAGGTTTGGAACCATGACTGAAGAACTAATAAGGGATCAACTCATTGTTCAGTGCCGCGATAAAAAGATTCAGGAGAGGTTGTGGGCGGCAAAGGATCCCACGTTGCAATAAGCAATTGACCTTGCAAAAGTCATGGAGGAATTGAGACTCTGTATAAAAGAATTAGAAAGGAAAGAGAAAACTGTGGATGTTATGGCTTTGTCAAGCAATTCTACAGGGCCTCAACAGGAAACTGGAACTGTACCAAAGAAAGGGGGTATACCAGGAGCAAGGGGAAGGAGTGCTTTCGGTGTGGCAGTACTTTTCACTTAGGGGACTCCAAGAAATGTTTTGCTGTCAACAAGGAGTGTCGCAAGTGTGGTCGTAGGGGGCATTATGCTCGTGTGTGCAGGGAAAGTAACCGATTTGCTAAAGAATCTAAACCAAGTATAAATATAGTGGAAGAATGCTGTGAATCTGCTTGTGAGGACAGGATACTCGTAGTTGAGAACGATGTGACCATGACAGCGAATGGGAGTGACCGCAGATGCTCTAGACTATCGGCTCTTTTCTCTATTGGGGAAGTTCAAGTTAATCTCATGGTGGACTCTGGTTCATTGTACACCATAATTCCTGAGAGCCTTTTTAGATGCCATTGGCGGAAGGAAAAATTGTTCCCAAAAGACATATCCCCGGGTGGGTATCAAGGGGTGGAAATTCAATTGCTTGGTTATATGTTGAAGGAAATTCAGTTTGGAAAAAGGAAAGTTCTTGGGAAAATCTATGTGGCTGTTGAAGGTCCACTTATCCTGGGATGGATGCATCAATTTGATCTCAATATTGTCATCAGTCCTAGAGCCGCCTGTCAAGTTTTGTTGGTAGATAATGTACAATTGGAAGACATTTTGGAGGGGGCCAGGGATGTTTTTAAGAAAGAGTTAGGATGCTTGAAAGGTTACGTACATAAGATAATGTTGAGAGATGATGCTCACCCTAGTCAACACAAGGTTCGCAAGATACCATTTGTGGTGAGGGATGAAGTCAAAAAAGTAATAAGCAACATATTAATAGAGGGTACCATTGAACCTATTGAGGTTTCTCCATGGATTTCCCCAGTTGTCATTACACGGAAATCAGACGGGAAGGTGAGATTATGTGTGGACTTGAGGTCTGTGAATCAGAATATTGTGGTGGATACTTATCCCTTGCCAAATATAAATGAGTTGTTAACAGCAGTCAAAAATGGTAGGTTTTTCTCGAAATTAGATTTGAGAAATGCCTATCATCAGATTAGACTTCATCCTGAATCCAAACACATTACAGCGTTTGTCACTCCGGAAGGTACATTTCAATTTACCCGTATGCCTTTTGGTCTGGCTTCCGCTGCGAGTGTGTTTCAAAGTATGATGGCCAAGATTTTTGCAGATGTTAAAGATGTGTTATTTTTTTCAGGATGATATACTTGTGATGGGTGAAACAGTTGATGAACATAATATCACACTCAGGAAAGTTCTCAAGATCATTGGTGAAGCTGGCTTAAGTTTGAACAAAGAGAAGTGCACTTTTCTGGTGGAAGAAATTGACTACTTAGGGTACTCTATTTCTAAAGGGAGTATTAAACCAAAAAAAAGTCTATTAGAGGCCATTAGGTTGGCACCGGCACCAACTAATAAAGAACAATTAAGGTCCTTTTTAGGACTTGTGGAATACTACTCCAAGTTTGTGGATAAGTTTGCAAGCAAGACTGAGGATTTACGGAAATTGCTGAGGAATGGGAGTAAGTTTTGTTGGTCTGGTGAGCAGATGAGTTGCTTTGATAAAATCAAAGGCGAAATTTGTGGTGCAGGTATCCTTACAGCTTTTGACATTAATTTGCGCTCTATCTTGACTGTAGATGCCAGAGGTACTGGTTTAGGAGCTGTGTTATCACAAAAGCATGGGAGTCAAGAGAAGACGGTTGCATTCGCATCTCGAACTTTGACCCAGACGGAACGAAACTATTCTGTTATTGAACGGGAGGCCTTGGCGGCTGTATGGGGTACAGAATACTTCAGAACGTATGTGTGGGGGTTGGAGTTTACTTTGAGGAGTGATCACAAACCATTGTTAAGGATATTGTCTGCTGGTGGTGCGGGGAAGGGATCAGCGAGGATGGCCATACTTTCCGCAAGGTTGCAAGAGTATTTGTATTGAGTTGAGTATGTCCAAGGTTGGAAAAATGTCCAGGCTGATTGTCTGTCCAGATTGTCTCTTGACTGGGAGAAAGTTGATGCTCAATCGATAAAGTGTTGCGATACGGATGATGCTGTAGCCTCTATTTGTGATGTGGTTGAGTGGGGTTTGGGTACATTTACGCTGAAGGAATGGAAGAGTGAGATGGCTGCAGATGATTGTCTTAAGTGTATTTTCAAACTAGTTTCTTTAGGGGCTAGAAGAGAGAGTTCTCTTCCGTTGTCGGTAAGACCATTTCTGGATGTGTTGGATGAATTATCGTGTTGTGGGGACATTGTATTGATGCGGGGAGAACGTTTTGTTCCACCAGCTGGGTTAAGGTTTAAATTATTTTCCCTAGCTCATGAGGGTCACTTGGGTCAGGGGATGACAAGCAGGAGGTTGAAAGAGTTTTTTTGGTGGCCTGGTTTAGATGGTCAGGTTAAGTCTTGGGTGGAGCGGTGTAGACTGTGCAAGGAGAGTGAGAAGAGGTTGAAAGTCGGAGTGGGCAAGATGGAAGGACACATTGAAGATCCTGGGAAACCCTGGCACACTATTTGTTTAGATTTTATTGGTCCACTTTTTGAACTTCCACTTCAGATGTGTTTTGCAGTAGTGGTGGTGGATGTACATTCAAGATGGTTAGTGGTTAGATTTGTACGTGATGTGACCACAACCACGACCATGAAAGTATTGGAGGACATTTTTATGGAAGAAGGTATTCCTATGGTTCTGATTACGGACAATGGCACTCAATTCACTTCGAATGAGATGTGTTCGTTTCTGAAGAATTGTGGAGTGCGTCACGCCAGAACGTCCCTGTATTACCCTCAGGGTAATGGAATTGTAGAAAGAGTCAATAGATTAATCAAGGGGACAGTACAGCTAGCTCTTGCTAATCGTTGTTGTGTGCGGAAAATGATGGTTGATGTGGTACGAGCCTATCGTTCCACAATTCACAGTGTTACTGGTAAGTCTCCTTTTCGAGTGATGAGGGGGCGATCGATAGGGTCGAAATTGATTCCCCCCTGGCTTCAAGAGTGGGTTGCTTCAAGTGGAGTCAAGATGTCGAGTGGTGAGAAGGTTGTGATCCCTCATCACAACCATAAGTTGAAGGTAGGGGATTGGGTTAAGGTCAAGTCAGGTAGAGTCAAGGGGGGCGTTTCGAGATTTAGAGGCCCTTTTCGTGTGAAGAAGGTGGGACAGTTTCAAGTTGAGATTGAAGGAGGGGAGAAGTGGAATGTGAGAAATGTGGCTTTGTATCAGAGACGTGGAGCGTGTGCCCGAAGTCAAGAGGTGGAAGAGTGCTCGAGTTCCTTTTTCTTGGGGAATGAGAGTAAGATGGAAGTTGATTCAGAAGCTTCTACCTTTGGTGTGAGTGATGGAACCCGTGAAGAGGCTGGAGAGGTTGAGATACAAAGCACGAGTACAGCTCAAGAAGGTGTGATACAAGGTGCAAGTGCAATTCAAGAGGGTGAGAAACAAGGTGCAAGTACACCTCAAGTGGAGACATCCATTCGTAAACAACTGATGAGGATTCATAAGTGTCCTAGTTATCTGAAGGACTATGTTATGAAGTAACTTTTGTTCTAAATTATTGCTTTATTGTTTTTTTAATAATGTATTAATTATTTGAAGAACTATGTTATTAGTAACATGTATTCTTAAGTACAACTTGTTTTCCATTTCCCTTGTTGTTTTTGTTTATCATTCTTAATTAGTTACTCAGTGTGAAGATAGGAGGATATGTTATGTTTTGGTTCTGCGCTGTGTTCTGTAGAATGTTGACATCTAGACATTCTGGAGAAGACAGTTACTGATGCCTCTCCAGAGTGGCTGGACGCTAGGTCGCGTTTAGCAATAAACTTGCTATTTGAACTTACTTCTGTGATGGACCCCGATCTTTATTCACATCAGTCTGCTGGCCCCAGCAGGCCACCATTCCTGTAAATGTGAACATTCCCAATGGGGTCGCAAATTGCAACCTACCTCATGAATATTGATGAGGTAAGTCATTTGTGACCCCATGGAAATCGCAAACAGTATACTTATGTTGTACATTTTGCTTTGCAACTTGCAGTTTTCCGAATTCCCAAAAGGATCACAAATTGGGACTCACAAAACAAAAGGTCATACATCTGGCCCTAAATGACCAATCGCCTTCTCTGTCAGAAGATTCAGAACCAGAGCAAATTCCAAAGAATGGGGAGTAATTTGCAGGATTCACAGAGCAAAAGAGGAGAAGGAATCCAAGGCAAACAATAATAGATTCTCCTGAAACGTTTCTGATGAAGACTGTCCATTTTATGAGTGTAGGAGGGTGGTCTGGTTTGTAGTTGGTACCTAAGGTACTTACACCTTATACCAGGTCCAGTTATCCCTGTCTAGTGAAATGTAGGCAGTGTCTAGAAGCCAGGCTCTTTAGGGGTAGCTGTAGCTGAGCATCCAAGGCTTATCTAGAAGACATGCAAAGCTCATGCAATACCACTGTAGTCACACAGTACTCACACACATGAAAGAAAATACTCAGTGTTATAAAAATAAAGTTATTTTATTTTGGTGACACAAATGCCAAAAATACCAAAGAGACTATACTCCCCTAGGAGGTAAGTCATACACAAATTATATACACTAGTATGCAGAAATAGCTGTAAAACAGTTAGAAAACAGTGCAAATAGTGAAAAGTGGGCCTGGGGGAACACAAACGATATACTAAGAAAGTGGAATGCGAATGTCGGTTTCCCACTTAGGCAATTGTAGTGTGTACAGGGGCACTGGGAGTATTAGAAAACACTAAATGTAAGCAATAGAACCCCCCTCAGATCCCAGGAAAGCAGGAGTAAATCACAGTAACTTTCCTAGAACACACAAGAACATGAGAAAGAAGATTATGCAAGAACCAGAAGAGACTGCAAGACACCAATGATGGATTCCTGGACCTGAAGACCTGTGGAAGAAGGGGACCAAGTCCATGAAGCACAGAATATCCCAGGGAGAACAGGAGTCCCTGCTAACCCAGATGAAGGTGCAAAAGAAGAACCACTGGTGAAGAACAACAGTCAGTTCTGCACCCAAGAAGACAAATGTAGGTTTCTGGTTGGTGTAGGTGATTTCCCATCCCAGATGGATGATTGCAGTCTGGTTTGCATCACTGCATTCCGCCAACAAGCCTTGGCACATGCAAAGCTCGCGGTTATCAGAAAATGGCGCTGCTCGGGTCCAGGTGGGACCTGGTGGACTCTACCCGGGGTGGGAACCAGGGAGTGCTCTCAGCAACTCAGAGAGCCCCCAGAAGACCAGGCAGCAGGCACAGGAGTCCCACAGCACAGGGACAAGGAAGGTGCAAAAGGAGGCCCATGCAGCACTACAACAAAGGGTCCCACACCGCAGGAGAGCCAAGCAGGAAGTTGTGCCTCGTAGGAAGGAGTGCTGGGGCCGGAGCTACACAGTGCATGAAGAACTTTGTGGAAGAATGCCAACAAGCTTTGGCAACTGCAAAACAAGCAGTGCATGGGGGTACTGTCTTGCGTGGGAAGGCAAGCTCTTACCTCCACCAAAGTTGGACATCAGGACTGTCAGGACCACTTCAGTCCACTACCCGTGATGCAGGATCCAAGTAACTCATCAGGAGAGGGAACCCACGCAGCCAGGCGTCAATGCAGAGGGGTGCCCGCTGAAGACAGGTTGTCCTCTGAGGATGCACGACCGGCAAACAGTTGCAGTTGCTGGCAGGAGCTGAAGATACAATGTTGCAGAAGTCGTCTTTGCTTCTTTGCTGCAGTTGTAGAGTTCTTGGAGGGTCTAGATGCAGTTTCTTCGGTGAAGTAAAGGATACAGAGGATTCCTGCTGGAGTCTTACAATCCAAATCTGAAGAACCACCCAAGAGAGAGAGACCCTAAATAGCCCTGAAAGGGGGATTGGTCAGGTAAGCAGGTAAGCGCCTATAAGGGGAGGGCTCTGACGTCATCTGCTGGCACTGGCCACTCAGATGCTACCAGAGTTCCCTGCCAACTTGGAATCCAAGATGGCAAAAACCAGGGACCCTCTGGAGGAGCTCTGAGCACCACCCCAGGGGTGGTGATGGACAGGGGAGTGGTCACTTCCCTTTCCTTTGTCCAGTTTCGCACCAGAACAGGGACTGGGGGTCCCTGAACCATGAACCGGTGTAGCCTGGATTATGCAAGGAGGGCACCATCTGTGCCCTTCAAAGCATTTCCAGAGGCTTAGGGAGGCCGCCCCTTCCAAGTCTGTAACATCTATTTCCAGAGGGAGAGGGTGTAACACCCCTCTTCCAAAGGAAATCATTTGTTCTGCCTTCCTGAGCTTGAGCTGCTCAAGCAGCAGGAGGGCAGAAACCTGTCTGAGAGGTGGCCAGGGGCTTCCTGGAAAACCTCAGAAGGCTGGAATGGCAATACTGGGGATCCTCTAAGGAGCCCCCAGAGTGTATGGAATCATACAATCAATGCTTGCAAAAGCATTGGGCTATGATTCCAACATGACTAATACCAAGCATGCCTATGTTCGGAGTTACCATTATGTTGCTGGACATAAGTAGTGACCAATGTCCAGTACGCACGTAAAATGACGGCCCGCACTCACAAAGTCTGAGAAAATGGCCCTAGAGGTCGTGGGCGCATCTCTGCTAGTGCAGGGGTGCACTCACACACAGGTACTCAGCACCCTGCCCTCAAGGCTGGGAAGCCTGCTATAGTGGTGACTTATAAGTGACCTGGAGCAGTGGAAATGGCAGTGAAAGGGTGCATGCACCTTTTCACACAGGCTGCAATGGCAGTCCTTTAGAAGCCTTTGCTTGGGCTCCCTATGGGTGGTAAAAGATATGCTGCAGCCCATAGGGATGCTCTGGAACCCCAATGCCCTAGGTACCTAAGTACCATATGCCAGGGACATATAAGGGGGCATCAGTATGCCAATTGTGGGTGGAATCCTGGATTACCAGTATCCTACAACCATAATTTGAGGGTGAGAGCATAACTACTGGGGTCCTGATTAGCAGGATCCCAGGAGACACAGTCAAACACACTGACAAACAGGCCAAAAGTGGGGGTAACCATGTGTAGGAGGCTGGACTGGCTTGTAGTGAGTACCAAGCGGTACTTGCACCTTGCACCAGGCCCAGTTATCCCTTATTAGTGTATAGGGTGTCTAGCAGCTTAGGCTGATAGATAATGGTAGCTTAGCAGAGCAGCTCAGGCTGAACTAGGAGACGTGTGAAGCTACTACAGTACCACTTAGTGTCATATGCACAATATCATAAGAAAACACAATACACAGTTATACTAAAAATAAAGGTACTTTATTTTTATGACAATATGCCAAAGTATCTTAGAGTGTACCCTCAGTGAGAGGATAGGAAATATACACAAGATATATATACACAATAGCAAAAATATGCAGTATAGTCTTAGAAAACAGTGCAAACAATGTATAGTTACAATAGGATGCAATGGGGAAACATAGGGATAGGGGCAACACAAACCATATACTCCAAAAGAGGAATGCGAACCACGAATGGACCCCAAACCTATGTGACCTTGTAGAGGGTCGCTGGGAATATTAGAAAATAGTGAGAGTTAGCAAAATAACCCTCCCCAAGACCCTGAAAAGTGAGTGCAAAGTGCACTAAAGTTCCCCTAAGGACAAAGTAGTCGTGTTAGAGGAATAATGCAGGAAAGACACAAACCAGCAATGCAACAACTGTGGATTTCCAATCTAGGGTACCTGTGGAACAAGGGGACCAAGTCCAAAAGTCACAAGCAAGTCGGAGATGGGCAGATGCCCAGGAAATGCCAGCTGCGGGTGCAAAGAAGCTTCGACTGGACAGAAGAAGCTGAGGTTTCTGCAGGAACGAAAACGGCTAGAGACTTCCCCTTTGGTGGACGGATCCCTCTCGCCTTGGAGAGTCGTGCAGAAGTGTTTTCCCGCCGGAAGGACGCCAACAAGCCTTGCTACACGCAAATCGTGCGTTTGGCGTTTTTGGACGCTGCTGGGGCCCAGGAGGGACCAGGAGGTCGCAAATTGGACCTGCAGAGAAAAGGGGACGTCGAGCAAGACAAAGAGCCCTCACTGAAGCAGGTAGCACCCGGAGAAGTGCCAGAAACAGGCACTACGAGGATGCGTGAAACGGTGCTCGCCGAAGTTGCACAAAGGAGTCCCACGTCGCCGGAGACCAACTTAGAAAGTCGTGCAATGCAGGTTAGAGTGCCGTGGACCCAGGCTTGGCTGTGCATGAAGGATTTCCGCCGGAAGTGCACAGGGGCCGGAGTAGCTGCAAAGTTGCGGTTCCCAGCAATGCAGCCCAGCGAGGTGAGGCAAGGACTTACCTCCACCAAACTTGGGCTGAAGAGTCACTGGACTGTGGGGGTCACTTGGACAGCGTCGCTGGATTCGAGGGACCTCGCTCGTCGTGCTGAGAGGAGACCCAAGGGACCGGTGATGCAGCTTTTTGGTGCCTGCGGTTGCAGGGGGAAGATTCCGTCGACCCACGGGAGATTTCTTCGGAGCTTCTGGTGCAGAGAGGAGGCAGGCTACCCCCACAGCATGCACAAGCAGGAAAACAGTCGAGAAGGCGGCAGGATCAGCGTTACAGAGTTGCAGTAGTCGTCTTTGCTACTATGTTGCAGGTTTGCAGGCTTCCAGCGCGGTCAGCGGTCGATTCCTTATCAGAAGGTGAAGAGGGAGATGCAGAGGAACTCGGCTGAGCTCATGCATTCGTTATCTAAGGTTTCCCCAGAGACAGAGACCCTAAATAGCCAGAAAAGAGGGTTTGGCTACCTAGGAGAGAGGATAGGCTAGCAACACCTGAAGGAGCCTATCACAAGGAGTCTCTGACGTCACCTGGTGGCACTGGCCACTCAGAGCAGTCCAGTGTGCCAGCAGCACCTCTGTTTCCAAGATGGCAGAGGTCTGGAGCACACTGGAGGAGCTCTGGACACCTCCCAGGGGAGGTGCAGGTCAGGGGAGTGGTCACTCCCCTTTCCTTTGTCCAGTTTCGCGCCAGAGCAGGGGCTAAGGGGTCCCTGAACCGGTGTAGACTGGCTTATGCAGAATTGGGCACCTCTGTGCCCAACAAAGCATTTCCAGAGGCTGGGGGAGGCTACTCCTCCCCTGCCTTCACACCATTTTCCAAAGGGAGAGGGTGTCACACCCTCTCTCAGAGGAAGTTCTTTGTTCTGCCATCCTGGGCCAGGCCTGGCTGGACCCCAGGAGGGCAGATGCCTGTCTGAGGGGTTGGCAGCAGCAGCAGCTGCAGTGAAACCCCAGGAAGGGCAGTCTGGCAGTACCAGGGTCTGTGTTACAGACCACTGGGATCATGGAATTGTACCAACAATGCCAGGATGGCATAGAGGGGGCAATTCCATGATCATAGACATGTTACATGGCCATATTCGGAGTTACCATGGTGAAGCTACATATAGGTAGTGACCTATATGTAGTGCACGCGTGTAATGGTGTCCCCGCACTCACAAAGTTCAGGGAATTGGCTCTGAACAATGTGGGGGCACCTTGGCTAGTGCCAGGGTGCCCTCACACTAAGTAACTTTGCACCTAACCTTTACCAGGTAAAGGTTAGACATATAGGTGACTTATAAGTTACTTAAGTGCAGTGTAAAATGGCTGTGAAATAACGTGGACGTTATTTCACTCAGGCTGCAGTGGCAGGCCTGTGTAAGAATTGTCAGAGCTCCCTATGGGTGGCAAAAGAAATGCTGCAGCCCATAGGGATCTCCTGGAACCCCAATACCCTGGGTACCTCAGTACCATATACTAGGGAATTATAAGGGTGTTCCAGTAAGCCAATGTAAATTGGTAAAAATGGTCACTAGCCTGTCAGTGACAATTTAGAAAGCAATGAGAGAGCATAACCACTGAGGTTCTGATTAGCAGAGCCTCAGTGAGACAGTTAGTCACTACACAGGTAACACATTCAGGCACACTTATGAGCACTGGGGCCCTGGGTTACCAGGGTCCCAGTGACACATACAACTAAAACAACAAATATACAGTGAAGAATGGGGGTAACATGCCAGGCAAGATGGTACTTTCCTACACAACCGCCCCCCAAATGAAGGACAATAAGACTAGCCATGACCTGATGAGTCTTCATTGTCTAAGTGGAAATATCTGGAGAGTCCATCTGCATTGGAGTGGCTACTCCCAGGTCTATGTTCCACTGTATAGTCCATTCCCTGTAGGGATATGGACCACCTCAACAATTTAGGGTTTTCACCTTTCATTTGTTTTAGCCAAAGTAGAGGTTTGTGGTCTGTCTGAACAATGAAGTGAGTGCCAAACAGGTATGGCTCAACTTCTTCAGAGCCCAGACCACAGCAAAGGCCTCCCTCTCAATGGCAGACCAACGCTTTTCTCTAGGGGTCAACCTCCTACTAATAAAAGCAACAGGTTGATCCTGGCCCTCAGAATTAAGTTGTGATAGGACTGCCCCTACTCCTAATTCAGATGCATCAGTTTGGACATAGAATTTTTTAGAGTAACAAGGGCTTTTCAGGACAGGTGCAGAGCACATGGCCTGCTTCAGCTCCTCAAAAGCTTTCTGACAGCTTGCTGTCCATAATACCTTTTTAGGCATTTTCTTGGATGTGAGGTCATTAAGAGGGGCTGCAATGGAGCCATAGTTCTTAATGAACCTCCTGTAATACCCAGTGAGGCCTAGGAAGGCTCTCACCTGAGTCTGAGTGGTAGGGGGAACCCAATCAATAATTGTTTGGATTTTCCCCTGAAGTGGTGCAATCTGTTCCCCACCAACAAGGTGTCCCAGATAAACCACCTTACCCTGCCCTATCTGGCACTTTGAAGCCTTGATAGTGAGGCCTGCCTTTTGCAGAGCCTCCAAAACTTTCCATAGGTGGACCAGGTGATCATCCCAGCTGGAGCTAAATACAGCTATATCATCCAAATATGCTGCACTGAAAGCTTCCAGCCCTTGCAGGACTGTGTTCACCAACCTCTGAAAAGTGGCAGGTGCATTTTTCAAACCAAAAGGCATTACAGTAAACTGGTAATGTCCTCCAATGGTAGAAAATGCAGTCTTAGGTTTAGCATCTTCTGACAATTTGATCTGCCAATACCCTGCAGTCAAATCAAAAGTGCTTAGATACTTGGCAGATGCCAGTGTATCTATGAGCTCATCTGCCCTGGGTATAGGGTGAGCATCAGTTTTGGTTACCAAGTTGAGACCTCTATAGTCTACACAAAACCTCATTTCCTTCTTTCCATCTTTAGAATTGGGTTTTGGTACCAGTACCACAGGAGAAGCCCATGGACTGTCAGAGTGCTCAACCACTCCTAGTTCCAACATTTTCTGAACGTCTTGCTTTATGCAGTCCCTGACATGGTCAGGCTGCCTATAGATCTTACTTTTGACAGGTAAACTGTCTCCAGTATCTATAGTGTGCTCACACCAAGAAGTGGTGCCTGGCACAGTAGAGAAGAGTTCTGAAAATTGTCCTAGGAGATTTATGCAATTGTCTTTCTGCTCAGCAGTAAGACAATCAGCCAAAACTACACCTTCCACAAGAGCATCTTGATCTGTGGAAGAGAAGAGATCAGGTAGAGGATCACTATCTTCTTCCTGTCCCTCATCTGTTGCCATGAGCAGGGTGAGATCAGCCCTGTCATAGTAGGGTTTCAGGCGGTTGACATGGAGCACCCTAAGGGGACTCCTGGCAGTGCCTAAGTCAACCAAGTAGGTGACTTCACCCTTCTGTTCAACAATTGTGTGGGGTCCACTCCATTTATCTTGGAGTGCTCTTGGGGCCACAGGCTCCAAGACCCACACTTTCTTTCCTGGTTGGTACTGAACCAAAACAGCCTTCTGATCATGCCATTGCTTCTGGAGCTCTTGGCTGGCCTGAAGGTTTTTACTGGCCTTTTTCATGTACTCAGCCATTCTTGATCTGAGGCCAAGTACATAGTCCACAATATCCTGCTTAGGAGCTTTTAAAGGTTGTTCCCAACCCTCCTTTACAAGTGTGAGTGGACCCCTAACAGGGTGTCCAAAAAGAAGTTCAAAGGGGCTGAAGCCCACTCCTTTCTGGGGTACCTCCCTGTAGGCAAAAAGGAGGCATGGTAGAAGGATATCCCATCTCCTGCGGAGTTTTTCAGGGAGACCCATAATCATGCCTTTGAGAGTTTTATTAAATCTCTCCACCAGTCCATTTGTTTGTGGATGATAGGGTGTTGTGAACTTGTAAGTTACACCACACTCCTTCCACATGGCCTTTAAGTATGCAGACATGAAATTGCTTCCTCTGTCTGATACTACTTCCTTTGGGAAGCCCACCCTGGAAAATATTCCCAGGAGGGCCTTTGCCACTGCAGGAGCTGTAGTGGTCCTTAAAGGAATAGCTTCAGGATATCTTGTGGCATGGTCCACTACCACTAAGATAAACCTATTGCCTGAAGCAGTAGGAGGATCAAGGGGGCCAACTATGTCAACCCCTACCCTTTCAAAGGGAACCCCAACCACAGGCAGTGGGATAAGGGGTGCCTTTGGAGTGCCACCTGTTTTGCCACTGGCTTGACAGGTTTCACAGGACTTACAAAATTCCTTTGTGTCCTCAGACATCCTAGGCCAATGAAACAATGGTACCAATCTGTCCCAAGTTTTGATTTGACCCAGGTGCCCAGCTAAGGGAATGTCATGTGCCAGTGTTAGGAGGAACTTTCTGTACTCCTGAGGAATCACTAATCTCCTGGCAGCTCCAGGTTTAGGATCCCTATGCTCAGTGTACAAGAGGTTGTCCTCCCAGTAAACTCTGTGAGAGTCACTGACATCCCCATTAGCCTGTTTGACAGCTTGCTGTCTGAGACCCTCTAATGTGGGACAGGTTTGCTGTGCCACACTCAGCTCCTCTCTGGCAGGCCCCCCTTCACCCAAAAGCTCAGCAGTGTCTGCTTCCAGCTCCTCTGGTGTAGGTTCTGCACAGGGAGGGAATTCTTCTTCCTCAGAAGTAGAATCCACTGTAGAGGGAGGGATAGTAGGAAGTGGTTTGCTTCTACTAGCCCTAGCTTTAGGGAGCACTTGGTCCATTGTTCCAGGATCCAAGCTTCCCTGTCCTTTTTGCTTTTTGGCCTGAGCCCTTGTCAAAGCAAAAATATGCCCTGGAATGCCCAGCATTGCTGCATGGGCCTCCAACTCCACATCTGACCAAGCTGATGTCTCCAAATCATTCCCTAATAGACAGTCTACAGGTAAATCTGAAGCTACCACAACTTTCTTTGGACCAGTTACCCCCCCCCCCCCAGTTGAGATTTACAACAGCCATGGGGTGGCTTTGTGTTATGTTGTGAGCATCGGTTACTTGGTACTGGTGTCCAAGTATGTGTTGTTCAGGGTGCACCAGTTTCTCAATCACCATTGTGACACTGGCACCTGTGTCCCTGTAGGCCTGGACCTCAACACCATTTATTAGGGTTAGTTGCTTGTACTTCTCCAAGTTATGGGGGCAAGCAACCAAAGTGGCTAAATCAATAGCCCCTTCAGAGACTAAAGTAGCCTCTGTGGTCTCCCTAATCAGACCAACCCCAACTAAATTACCAAAAGTGAGCCCAGCTACTCCCTTGGATTGGCTATTAGTAGGTTTGCTCCCACCACCACTGCTATTAGTAGGGACACTAGGTGTAGCAGTAGGGGTTGTAGTGGTAGGAGCTGTGGTTCCTTTCTTTGGACAACTGGGATCTGTTGTCCAATGGCCTTTTATCTTACATAAATAGCACCATGGTTTCTTTTCCTTGTTCTGATTAAAGGAGGATTTGGACCCACCACCCCCACCAGAGTGTTTTTGTGGGCCTGATGAAGACTCATTTTTAGATTTGTCCCCACCCTTGTCAGAAGACTTACCATCCTTCTTTTTGTTGCCATCTTTGTCACCCCCTGTATGAACTTTTCTGTTCACTCTTGTTCTGACCCATTTGTCTGCCTTCTTTCCCAATTCTTGGGGAGAGGTCAGATCAGAGTCCACCAAGTACTGGTGCAACAAATCAGACACACAATTATTAAGAATATGCTCTCTCAGGATCAAGTTATACAGGCTGTCATAATCCGTAACTTTACTGCCATGTAACCACCCCTCCAAGGCCTTCACTGCCTGGTCAATGAAATCAACCCAGTCTTGTAAAGACTCCTTTTTGGTCTCTCTGAACTTTATCCTGTACTGTTCAGTGGTTAAGCCATAACCATCCAGGAGTGCATTCTTAAGAACTTGGAAATTATTAGCATCATTTTCTTTTACAGTAAGGAGCCTATCCCTACCTTTTCCAGTAAATGATAGCCATAGGATAGCAGCCCACTGCTTTTGAGGGACATCCTGTACAGCACAGGCCCTCTCAAGTGCAGCAAACCACTTGTTAATGTCATCCCCCTCCTTGTAAGGGGGAACTATCTTGTGCAGATTCCTGGAATCATGCTCTTTTGCAGGATGACTATGGGGAATACTGCTGCTGCCACCATGGGTTTCTAAACCCAACTTCTGTCTTTCCCTCTCTACTTCTAAAGACTGTCTATCCAAATCCAGCTGTTGCTTCTTGAGCTTCAGTCTGGTTTGTTCCACTCTCAATCTATTGAGCTCCCTTTCTAACAATCTGTCATCAGGGTGGGTGGGAGGGACATTTCTAGATACAGAGGTATGATGGGAATGAACACAAGGAGACCTGTCCCTTACAGAGGGCACCCTAACAGCTTGGCTAACAGTATAATGTGAGAGCACACCACCAGTATGGTGTGATTCAACCTCTGTACCAACTATGCTAGACTGTCTAGTAATGGGCAGGCTGAGAAGTTTCTTTCCTGAACCTTTTCCTGGGGGAGTCCCTGGATCAGATTGAGAACCATTAGCTGCTTTTTCACCAGATTGGGCACTTATGGCCTTATCCTGTACTCTAAGCATGTTAATTAACAGTTCTAAGGAAGGATTCTTCCCTACACTCAAACCTCTCTCTATGCAGAGACTCCTTGCTCCTTTCCAGCTAAGGTGATCATATGCAAGTTTGGACAGTTCAACATTTTGGCCTGTGCCAGACATTTTTAGAGAGAGTTAAAGTGATAGACAAAGAGAAAAAAGTTTTCAGAACTTTTTGGAAAGACAGAAAAAACTTTTTAAACTTTTAAGAACTTTTTGAAAGTTTAGAAGTACTTTTCAGCACTTAGAAAAGAGTGAAAAGAGGAAATGCAAAACTTTTTGGCTATGTGTATATACACTGACCTTGTTTTGTATATTTTTCTCTTATGAAAAGTACAATGACAAGAGTGGTAAGTAGTCTCAAGCACTTATCCCACCACTGCACAACCAATGTAGGAGGCTGGACTGGCTTGTAGTGAGTACCAAGCGGTACTTGCACCTTGCACCAGGCCCAGTTATCCCTTATTAGTGTATAGGGTGTCTAGCAGCTTAGGCTGATAGATAATGGTAGCTTAGCAGAGCAGCTCAGGCTGAACTAGGAGACGTGTGAAGCTACTACAGTACCACTTAGTGTCATATGCACAATATCATAAGAAAACACAATACACAGTTATACTAAAAATAAAGGTACTTTATTTTTATGACAATATGCCAAAGTATCTTAGAGTGTACCCTCAGTGAGAGGATAGGAAATATACACAAGATATATATACACAATAGCAAAAATATGCAGTATAGTCTTAGAAAACAGTGCAAACAATGTATAGTTACAATAGGATGCAATGGGGAAACATAGGGATAGGGGCAACACAAACCATATACTCCAAAAGTGGAATGCGAACCACGAATGGACCCCAAACCTATGTGACCTTGTAGAGGGTCGCTGGGACTATTAGAAAATAGTGAGAGTTAGCAAAATAACCCTCCCCAAGACCCTGAAAAGTGAGTGCAAAGTGCACTAAAGTTCCCCTAAGGACAAAGTAGTCGTGTTAGAGGAATAATGCAGGAAAGACACAAACCAGCAATGCAACAACTGTGGATTTCCAATCTAGGGTACCTGTGGAACAAGGGGACCAAGTCCAAAAGTCACAAGCAAGTCGGAGGTGGGCAGATGCCCAGGAAATGCCAGCTGCGGGTGCAAAGAAGCTTCGACTGGACAGAAGAAGCTGAGGTTTCTGCAGGAACGAAAACGGCTAGAGACTTCCCCTTTGGTGGACGGATCCCTCTCGCCTTGGAGAGTCGTGCAGAAGTGTTTTCCCGCCGGAAGGACGCCAAAAAGCCTTGCTACACGCAAATCGTGCGTTTGGCGTTTTTGGACGCTGCTGGGGCCCAGGAGGGACCAGGAGGTCGCAAATTGAACCTGCAGAGAAAGGGGACGTCGAGCAAGACAAAGAGCCCTCACTGAAGCAGGTAGCACCCAGAAAAGTGCCAGAAACAGGCACTACGAGGATGCGTGAAACGGTGCTCACCGAAGTTGCACAAAGGAGTCCCACGTCGCCGGAGACCAACTTAGAAAGTCGTGCAATGCAGGTTAGAGTGCCGTGGACCCAGGCTTGGCTGTGCACGAAGGATTTCCGCCGGAAGTGCACAGGGGCCGGAGTAGCTGCAAAGTCGCGGTTCCCAGCAATGCAGCCCAGCGAGGTGAGGCAAGGACTTACCTCCACCAAACTTGGGCTGAAGAGTCACTGGACTGTGGGGGTCACTTGGACAGCGTCGCTGGATTCGAGGGACCTCGCTCGTCGTGCTGAGAGGAGACCCAAGGGACCGGTGATGCAGCTTTTTGGTGCCTGCGGTTGCAGGGGGAAGATTCCGTCGACCCACGGGAGATTTCTTCGGAGCTTCTGGTGCAGAGAGGAGGCAGGCTACCCCCACAGCATGCACAAGCAGGAAAACAGTCGAGAAGGCGGCAGGATCAGCGTTACAGAGTTGCAGTAGTCGTCTTTGCTACTATGTTGCAGGTTTGCAGGCTTCCAGCGCGGTCAGCGGTCGATTCCTTATCAGAAGGTGAAGAGGGAGATGCAGAGGAACTCGGCTGAGCTCATGCATTCGTTATCTAAAGTTTCCCCAGAGACAGAGACCCTAAATAGCCAGAAAAGAGGGTTTGGCTACCTAGGAGAGAGGATAGGCTAGCAACACCTGAAGGAGCCTATCACAAGGAGTCTCTGACGTCACCTGGTGGCACTGGCCACTCAGAGCAGTCCAGTGTGCCAGCAGCACCTCTGTTTCCAAGATGGCAGAGGTCTGGAGCACACTGGAGGAGCTCTGGACACCTCCCAGGGGAGGTGCAGGTCAGGGGAGTGGTCACTCCCCTTTCCTTTGTCCAGTTTCGCGCCAGAGCAGGGGCTAAGGGGTCCCTGAACCGGTGTAGACTGGCTTATGCAGAATTGGGCACCTCTGTGCCCAACAAAGCATTTCCAGAGGCTGGGGGAGGCTACTCCTCCCCTGCCTTCACACCATTTTCCAAAGGGAGAGGGTGTCACACCCTCTCTCAGAGGAAGTTCTTTGTTCTGCCATCCTGGGCCAGGCCTGGCTGGACCCCAGGAGGGCAGATGCCTGTCTGAGGGGTTGGCAGCAGCAGCAGCTGCAGTGAAACCCCAGGAAGGGCAGTCTGGCAGTACCAGGGTCTGTGCTACAGACCACTGGGATCATGGAATTGTACCAACAATGCCAGGATGGCATAGAGGGGGCAATTCCATGATCATAGACATGTTACATGGCCATATTCGGAGTTACCATGGTGAAGCTACATATAGGTAGTGACCTATATGTAGTGCACGCGTGTAATGGTGTCCCCGCACTCACAAAGTTCAGGGAATTGGCTCTGAACAATGTGGGGGCACCTTGGCTAGTGCCAGGGTGCCCTCACACTAAGTAACTTTGCACCTAACCTTTACCAGGTAAAGGTTAGACATATAGGTGACTTATAAGTTACTTAAGTGCAGTGTAAAATGGCTGTGAAATAACGTGGACGTTATTTCACTCAGGCTGCAGTGGCAGGCCTGTGTAAGAATTGTCAGAGCTCCCTATGGGTGGCAAAAGAAATGCTGCAGCCCATAGGGATCTCCTGGAACCCCAATACCCTGGGTACCTCAGTACCATATACTAGGGAATTATAAGGGTGTTCCAGTAAGCCAATGTAAATTGGTAAAAATGGTCACTAGCCTGTCAGTGACAATTTAGAAAGCAATGAGAGAGCATAACCACTGAGGTTCTGATTAGCAGAGCCTCAGTGAGACAGTTAGTCACTACACAGGTAACACATTCAGGCACACTTATGAGCACTGGGGCCCTGGGTTACCAGGGTCCCAGTGACACATACAACTAAAACAACAAATATACAGTGAAGAATGGGGGTAACATGCCAGGCAAGATGGTACTTTCCTACACCATGCTAGAAAGAGGCCACTTTCGTACAATGAGACAGTAGAAGACCTTGTTAGTGCTGTGGAACTCTCCTTTCCAAGGCAGCTGATAACTGAGAAACATGGGCAGAGACTTGTGACTGACAGCACCATATCATTCCTCCTCACATCATATCAGAGGAGCCTGGATATGTTGTGGACAGTATACTGACTGCTTCATTTGGAGAGACAAATCAGATGCTTAAAACTATGCATGATGGGGTTTAGACTCATTACCCGGAGAATTAGAACATTTAAAGCCATTAGACTCCATTTGGATAAAAGTATGTACGCCCCGGCTTCAAATCCACAGATAAAAGGTTCACAGACGTTGCAGGGAGACTGAAAGCAATTAAAAAAGATTGAGGAGTGCAGCAGACCTTTTTCTAGCCACTAAAATTTCACTGAATCCCACAGTTAATGCAACAGCTGGATCTAAGCAGATAGTGATCACATGTGAACCCATACAACACTCCCTTCTGACACAGGGAGATGCAGAGCACTCCACAGGGCTGCCCGATATGGGTCAGAAAAGAAAGGCAGAGTTTTAAAGGAAGCGGGATCACAAGGACAAATGCAGGAGTCTAGACAAATGACAATAATCCTAGTCACATGATGAATAGAGCTTTCGGAGACATCTCATGCATCACTGGACAATATAACAAGACATGTGAGGAAGGATGATTACCCACTGTAAATCAGGCTAGAAAGGAACAATGTGGGATAGAATTCATGGAGGAAATATGGAGGGAGCACTACTAATCACCCTTTCATCTTCCCAGGAAAGTGGGATACAATTTACTTAGGGATGAGCTAGAAAAAAAACAAGAAAAGTAGATCCTTGAGGCAGGTAGGTAGGATTGCTCTTAATCATCCCTTCTTCTTTCCAGGCTGTGGGGCTGGTGCGGGAGGTGCAGCAGCATCCCCATAAAACTTGAAAAAGCTCAGATGGAGAATGAGCATAAAGGGGCTCTTCAAGTGTTTTTCTTCTGGCATTATTTGTGGTGTTTTCAAAAACATACTTTAATTTGTTTTGCCTTTAGTGAGGTGCATTGTTATCCAGTACCCCTACTCTAGGAATTACAAATGTGTGAATATTATAATTTATTACAAATTGCACATAGTCTGCAAGTTGTAATGCTTTGTGCACCAAAGCCACATGTATTGGTATTAAAGGGCATTTTCACCTGCTAAATTGAGGTAGAGTTGAATTGATAAAATTCTCCAGGGAAAAATTATGTGGAAATTATCATGAAACTTGTGATTTTGATGGATTCTAACAAACAGTTTGCTTGTAATGAAGCCCTTAGTCTAAGTAATGCATTCCTAAATTGGAATATTCCATTGAATCTAGTAGCTTTCTGTAAGATCTATGAGTCTAACAAGAAAACTAATAAACCGATTTTCCTGAAGCCAGACAACAAGTGAACTTACCCTCATACATCAAAGACACAAAGGATCTTCTTTGTAAGATAAATGACTTTGAGTGGCCACCTATTAGTGACTTTGGATGTCGCTTCACTTTATAATTGCATTCCCAGGACAAAAGGACTGAATGCTATTCAACCCTACTAGAACATTCCAATATGTTGATGGATTTAATTCGCACTGTTCTAGATAACAACATTTTTCTACACAACGGGGAGTGGCATCGCCAGATACAAGGGGTTGCTATAGGTGCGAAATTTTCACCATCTTTTGCCAATCTGTACATGGGGTATTTTGAGAAAATGCATCTTTGGAAAAGCTGCCAATCTGAACTGACACAACATATCCTATATGGCGCAGATACATTGACGATATCCTTCTATTCTGGTCTGGAGACACACATTCTCTCAAGCGTCTCTTCCAACACCTCAACTCTAACACGTTTAACATCAATTTTTCTCATGATTTTAGTACATGATCAGTAAATTTTTTGGATTTTAAGTTATATATCAAACACAACAAAATCTGCTCCAAGCTTTTTAAGAAACCCACTGCTTGTAATGCACTTCTACATGCCACTAGCTCTCAACCAAACTCACAGATCAGAGCCATTCCTTTTGGTGAAAGCACGAGAATCTGACGTAACTGTAGTGAGGATGATGTTTTCTTGAAAGAACTTCACCATATGGAACAACATTTCAAACAGAGAGGTTACCACCTCAACACTCTCCAACAAGCTAACAATAGGATTAAGAAAATTAAACGAGCAGATCTCCTCAGCACACCACACAAAGACAGGACTCACAACAAACTGTCTCTAATTGTGACACACAACGCTTTAAGTACTCAGATACATAGAATTGTGCAGAAACATTGGTCCTTCCTCCTAGCGGATAACACTCTACACAAGGGCCTGACTGTAAAACACAGTATTAATTGCAGCAGAGGTCATACTTTACGAGATCGTCTCTGCCACAGTCTCATACCACCAGATATTAATAATACGTGGTTACCTAAACCTCCACATGGCTCTTACAAATGTGGTCATTGCAACATATGCTGTTACAGTAAGGACAAACTGCTGGAATTTCAATACAATACACCTACTATACATGGAATTGGAAAGTTCATTAACTGCAACACCAACTTTGTAGTCTATTGTATTATATGCATATGTGGGCATATTTATGTGGGTAGCACTATCAGACACTAAAAGAGAGGATTCAAGAACACATAATGGCAATCCCTTCCAACAATATGATTTACCCTTTTGCAACACACTTTAATAGTACCCATGGTCAACGAGAAATTCTGGGCATCTCTGAACATGGAATAGATACTGTTAGCAACCTACCAAGAGGAGGCAATAAGACCTCGATCCTAAGATGTCTCGAAAGCAGCTGGATCATCAAACTTAGGGCTGTGGAAGAGGGCCTCAATATTGAGAAGGACTTACATGTATTTCTATGATCAACTGTACATGCTCTCTATACAATTTCTTTTTTAGGATCATCGCCAACCAGTCTATACTGGACATGTATTGTGCTGACCATTCCTACACCTTGACTAGTTTTCAGGATATAAGAGGACATCAACACAGTCTCTACATACGTTGTAAGCTTTGGTTTTTGTATTTTATAATCACATCAGTAGTACTTTGTTGATTTGTTCCTCCTGCTGTTTTGATAGGCATCTTTCCAAACTGCCTGTACTTAACTGGTGTTTTCTGTTTGTTTTACCAATCAATTTATGCGGTACTCTTTTTATGAAGACCACTGTAGTCTGTTGTCGTGATGCATGCTACATTGTAATATTCATACATTTTGTGCACACTGTTCAAGTTGTGATATTTGTATAACACATGAAAACTGTATTTTTTATTTCTTACTCACTTTTCGCTTTTTTCTGCTTTGCATGTCATCTCTCACTAATCTTTCATAATCATCACAATTTCTGGTCCAAACATTCAATATGCAATATGATAAGGTCTATGGCTACTGTTAGAAATAGGGTCTTTGGTTGACAGTCAGGTTACCCCCTGTTCAAGCAAGGACCCTCACTCTAGTCAGGGTAAAAGAGAATCACCCTCAGCTAACCCATGCTTACGCCCTTGGTAGCTTGGCAGAGCAGTAGGCTTAACTTCAGAGTGCTAGGTGTAAAGTATTTGTACCAACACACGCAGTAACTTAATGAAAACACTACAAAATGACACAACACCAGTTTAGAAAAATAGGAAATATTTACCTAAACAAAACAAGACCAAAACTACAAAAATCCACCATACACAAGTCAAGTTATCAATAAAAATGCAAAAAGAGTCTTTAAGTAGTTTTAAACACATACTAGCGCTGCTAGCGTGAAAATGTACCTGGTGCGCGTCAAAAATAACCCCGCACGGGTGTGTGCATCAAAAATAACTCCGCACGGCGGTACGTGAGTCAGAAATCCAGCCGCACAATGATCCAAAATCCCTGCAGCGCAGGTTGTGATCTCCCAGCCTCTGTCAGCAAAGCTGCGCGTCGTTTCTCCTGCTCCGTGCGTCGATTCTTCGGTCGCGTTTCCTGCGCACGTCATTTTCTCAGCTGCGGAGCCGGCGGCGCGTCGTTTTTTCAGCCGCAGATCGGAGTTGCGTCAATCTTTTCCCAGCACGGCGCTCTGTGCGTGGATTTTCTTGTCTTTAGGCTGTCAGCTTCTCCTTTCAGGGTCCCAAGAGCTGGATGGGCACCACAGGGCAGAGTAGGAGTCTCTCCAGAGACTCCAGGTGCTGGCAGAGAGAAGTCTTTGCTGTCCCTGAGACTTCAAACAACAGGAAGCAACCTCTAGATTAAGCCCTTGGAGATTTCTTCTCAAGATGGAAGGCACACAAAGTCCAGTCTTTGCCCTCTTACTCTGGCAGAAGCAGCAACTGCAGGATAGCTCCACAAAGCACAGTCACAGTCAGGGCAGCTCTTCTTCCTCAGCTATTCAGCTCTTCTCCAGGCAGAGGTTCCGCTTGGTTCCAGAAGTGTTTCTAAAGTCTGTGGTTTTGGGTGCCCTTCTTATACACAATTTCTCCTTTGAAGTAGCCCTACTTCAAAGTAAAGTCTCTTTTGAATGTGAAATCCTGCCTTGCCCAGGCCAGGACCCAGACACTCACCAGGGTGTTGGAGACTGCAATGTGTGAGGGCAGGCACAGCTCTTTCAGGTGTGAGTGACCACTCCTCCCCTCCCTCTTAGCACAGATGGCTCATCAGGATATGCAGGCCACACCCCAGCTCCCTTTGTGTCACTGTCTAGTGTGAGGTGCAACCATCCCAACTGTCAAACTGACCCAGACAGGGAATCCACAAACAGGCAGAGTCACAGAAATGGTATAAGCAAGAAAATGCTCACTTTCTAAAAGTGGCATTTTTAAACGCACAATCTTAAAATCAACTTTACTAAAAGATGTATTTTTAAATTGTGAGCTCAGAGACCCCAAACTCCACATGTCCATCCGCTCCCAAAGGGAATCTACACTTTAATCAGATTTAAAGGTAGCCCCCATGTTAACCTATGAGAGGGACAGGCCTTGCAACAGTGAAAAACGAATTTAGCAATATTTCACTGTCAGGACATATAAAACACACTACTTTAACCATACACTGCACCCTGCCCTTGGGGCTACCTAGGGCCTACCTTAGGGGTGCCTTACATGTAAGAAAAGGGAAGGTTTAGGCCTGGCAAGTGGGTCCACTTGCCAAGTCGAATTGACAGTTAAAACTGCACACACAGACACTGCAGTGGCAGGTCTGAGACATGATGACAGAGCTACTTATGTGGGTGGCACAACCAGTGCTGCAGGCCCACTAGTAGCATTTGATTTATAGGCCCTGGGACCTCTAGTGCACTTTACTAGGGACTTACTAGTAAATCAAATATGCCAATCATGGATAAACCAATTAACAATACAATTAACACAGAGAGCATATGCACTTAGCACTGGTTAGCAGTGGTAAAGTGCTCAGAGTTCAAAAACCAACAGCAACAGGTCAGAAAAAATAGGAAGCAGGAGGCAAAAAGATTGGGGATGACCCTGCATAAGAAAAAAGGCCAACAGCTACCATACTAATATGACCTAAGTGTTACTTTAGCTACTCCAATATGGCGCCCATTTTCCTTCCTTCCACTGGCCTTCGTCACCCACTGTCCTCCCTCTATGTTTATTTTCTTGACTATAAATAGAATGGCTTCGTATACTCTATGTACCACCTCCACCCGTTTCTTTCCGGTCGCGTCTCTCGACATATTTGAGGTAAGCGTCTTTATCCGATGGCCCCGTTAGGCTAGAAGGTTATTTTTAATATACGGGCGTCCGGTGCGTTTTCTGCGTTACATTTTTCTTTTGTACTGGGGACGCCTGTTACTGTCGATTCCGTTCCGTATCACTTAATCAGCCTTTTCTACATCTCACACACACAGCGCCATGCACGCCACACCCCATTTTGAAGAACGTTAATCTTTCAAATGAGATTTAGGGTTTTCTTTGGGTGTTATAATTACTGTCTCAGCCACTCTATCTCTCTTTGCTTAGACACACACCCGGATGCCACGGTAATTTGACTTCCGGTTTACCAATTTCTGGACCCAGCCTAACTTCGGGGGCCTTAATAATACATTTTTCCATTAAAAAACTGCTTACATTTCCTTTCGTTTTCCGCACTATGCCTGGCATCAGTTGCCCTTGTGCGCTCATATTCCATGTGACATTTTTACAAATAACTCATTATACTTTCCATATAATAACGTTTCTTAATGCTATATTATATTTCTTTTCAGTTCTTCTTTGGCTTATCATGGTCCTGTCTCCCCATTTGTTCAACATTATACTAATATATGGTACACTACCGACCAGATTCACTTTATGAACATCTTTGGATAATTGGTAACTATTCAGCCCTCTGCATGAGCTTCACCTTCATTTACAAATCTTGGTCTGTTTCCTTTATCATCCAAAGGGAATGATCTATATGGCTTCCTCACTTGGTCTTCTTTTCTTTACCTGTCCCACATTCTAGCCATAGACTGCATTTGGTCAGACCTTTGTTTTATTGTCACATCAATTTACTTTCATATGGACTTTTTTCTTTATTTTTTATATTTAAGATCCCACCCACCTCTTTTTCCACGTCTCACAATAGGTGCACCACTCATCATCCTGTTTTCCATGCAGCACGGTGATGGTCTTATCCTATACCTTCACTCGCAAAGACATTTTCTTCCCTGTTTTGGGGCACTTTAATTCTGTGATAGCATCAACACTTTTCTATATCTCTTTTTTAAACTCACATTAGAGGTTGCTAATGTCTTGTCATCATGTATCATCAGTGTTTTGATTATACTTTCTGTGTACATGAATTTTGACCTACAACCTTGAAAAAGTCCTAGTGACGAAACACGTGTCGGCTGTCTGCAGTATGTACTTTTTTTGCGAAGAATAAAACCTCATCAACCTCCACTTTGTGCTTGGACTTTGGACTCTTCTTTCCACTCTGGAATTGACTCTAGGACTACTTTTGATGTGCCCTGGTACTCTTTGATGTTGTCTCAGCACAGCTCAATTTATTTGATCAGTGCACTAACACCCGTGGTGGTTGGGTGTTTTACCAGGTTGGTACCCACAACAATCTCAGTGAACTTGGATCTACTTGTCATACATCAGAATTGCGGATGTGTGAACATCAAGCATCGACTACCATTTGTTGTTTTGTCTTTTAAACAAGTGAATGTGTATCAAAAAATCTTAGCTTCCTAAAAATAAATTCAAGATTCCTGCTAGGTATCCTTGCACATTTTTGTGAATTTTACACTGCTCACGTGGAGGAAGGTAGTGCTAACTGTGATAAGCTTGCTCTCTCCCATTACTTAAGTCCGTTTACTGCTATTGCTGTTGCATTTCTAGGGAATCTTTCTTTTGATCCCAGACAAGGGATACAAATCAGTATAGAAGACTGTGAATGGTGAAGCTATAGAAGACAAAAGTTTACCTTCTGATTTTATACATGTATTCGTGATAAGCATCATGTTTTGAAATAAACATTTTTGGGAAGATCTTGGCCTATTGTCTTAAGAGTATATATACGATGATCTCCCCTTGAAAGCACAACTTACAAAGGGGATTTCCATATAAGAACAGCCTCCAGTTTCTTTTGATTCACCATAATGTTCATTGGCTTCTCCTCGTGTCCTTTCAGATGTTCCTCTGTGTATATCTGTGTAAATTCTTCTACATCTGTGGTGCGTGCTATTTCATCTGCTACCAAAAGACGTTTTAAGGCATGGACAAAGTGGGCCCTGGCCCAGGGCCCCAACCAATTAGGAGACCCCCAGCCCTGTTATGCAGAGAGTCTTGTCCCAATAACCTTGAATAATTGTTACACTGGTTGTTTTAAATACTTTTTTCCCTTAACTTATTTTTATTGTGGGTGATGTAGTGGAGTATAGTACATACATTTTTCAGAGAAATGCTTATGTTTTTTCAGCACCATGCAACATCCATTAAAAAATCCTTTTAGATCAAAACAGGGCCTCAAATATGAGAAATGGAAGTGGTCACAACCATAATTTGCAATTAATATGAGTTAGCCAGCGCTGTATTTGATATTGAAAACACATGTCGCTATCACTGAATATTAGATGTAGACACATTTCGAATTTGGACCCATGTGCCTGTGCACTGATAGTGACCTGGCCAAAGATAGCAATTAACAGCTGAAACTGGATTATAAATTCAAAGCTGTTCTGAAAAGGGCCCCCCAAAATATGGTTAGCTCAGGTCCCCCGAAATCCTTTAGAAGTCCCTACCTGTCTCTTGAATTGTAACTGTTCTTTCCCTTTAAAGCAGGCTGATTTGAATTTCCAATTCAACTAATATTACTCTTCACAATCGGTGTTCAGGTTTGTGTTTAGGGCCTTTCCACATACAGACCTCTCCAGCATAAAGCTATCTACAGCATCTTTTGTCTCCTTTCAGGCAGGTGTCACCCAGGAGGAGAAATGGCATTATAAGTAAGAAATCGTGCTTTATACAGGGGCTAGAAAGGCAGGATTTCTGGTACATTGATAGTTATGTAGAACTGCAAGTGAGGTTCAGCACATAATTTCACTTTTTCGGCAGTACATGTTTGGAGCCCAACTTCCTAGCTGGTGGCAACCTTTGTTCTTCCCGTCGAGCCCATTGCATGGTACAAAGAAATATAATTCTTGTTACATTTCAGATTGATTTGAAGGGCTAGAAAATTGAAACCCCTCTAGATACAGTACAGTTGTTTCAGTGTAAGAAATGCTAGTGTCGTCTTTGAAAACACAGCGCACTTGAATTAATATTATTTATGGGCGCCTTTGAAGCCATTTTATTTTTTAGCTGAAATGTTTGATAAATATTGACAGCCATTGTCAGTATCGGAATTGTGAGTCAACGACATGTTAATAGTAATTCTATGAGTTTGGTTATCCTTTTTTTGCTCTTCTTCAAGTATATACAGTATATCCTCTTTGCAAGGAGTAATGATCTGCTCTTAAATGCTCAATAACAAGTACTGTGTTGTAGTATAATGAGAGAGGGTTTGTGCAGGCTGCCACACACCCTCCTATTATACACTTTGCCGCACAAAAGCATGCTACCTAACATTTTAAACATTAAAATGCTATTGGCACATGAGAATTCTTTGGGATTTTCAAATGTATAGAAATACAGGATATAACTTCACCAACATAAGGCAGCATGTTTAAAAAGTCGTATACCAGACTTTGGCATGTTGGAATGTTTAAGTCAACTCGCAACTACAAGGTTTGTTTTCTTGTCTGAATTATATTCAAGGCAGTGTTGATTATGGCCACGATTAGTAACATGTCATGATCACATAAGCGAACTGTAAATTACCTGGGACTAAGTGAGATCTGACAATGTTTCTATTTGTTAGAAAGTACGTTCAGAATTAAAGTGATAGAAGATAAAACATGAGCTAGCAATGACCTCTGTGAAGGGCATCAAGAAGTATGATGTGCTATATTTTCTCAACCTTCCATTCAATATTCAGTTTATCTGGTTAATGCAAGCACGTTTCCACTCCAAGGCATGTACAGAATAGCCTTTGGGGGAAGGATTTACATGCGTTTTTTTTTTTTAAAGAATGTCACTGAAAATGTCATGTTAAAGTCACCATCGTCATTAGTCCTTAGATGCACTGGGTGGAGTGTTCTTTCCTTTCGCACATTCAGACTGTGGCTTGCACAGTCATGTTCCAGCAGTATCAGTTCGAAGTGGGATGACAGCAACAGATCTCAATAAGCATATTGCACAAAGATGAGCAAGACCCAAAAATGAAGTTTGCACTCTAGATGTAACTGTGTTTTGAGTAAGGATATGTGAAGTTCTTCTCTCACAGACGTCCAGAAATTCGCGCAAATATTACAAGGTCGCTTGGATTTTCACTTTACAATGAGGACATTTGAGTTCCCTTTAAATTGTTTCAAGAGAAAAAAAATGACGACATCCATCCGGTTTTAGATTTACCAGGAAAACAGTTTTAAAATTAACATACGAGAAAACAGCACATAGTTTTCAATGGCAACAAGATTTGCAAGGAAATACGGGCACCCAGAGGAAATGCTGCTGGTTTGCAGGGAACTACTAGGTTAGTATGTAGATGTAGGAAAAATAGCAACATCCTCGAGCTATAGGTAGACCACTGATTAGAATCCGCAAGAGTCTTCATGCACCCCTAGTTGTGAAGTTGACTTACATTTCTCAAGAGATATAAACAGCTTCAGCTGTCCTTCTGCCAAGATTGGTTCTGAGACAGCGTTCAGTGCATTTGGATCCATTATCACTGACCACTGGACTATTTTCTTCACTGCTGCGGAAAAGATAACATTGTTAATTGGCTAGGCCAATAGGTCTCTACTTTTGGACCTGCTGGCTTTGCCAGTGTTTTTCCCTGATGCTGTGCAACATGGCTAAAGAATTTACATTTTTTGAAAAAAGCTTCCGATGTGGGAGATAAAGAGACTGCATCATTTTGCAGGCATACATGCCAGACATGCACATGCCTACAAAATGACTGGACCACTATTTCTTTCTAATAACTTACCATTTGGTAAGTAATAAGAACAAAGTGTGAAAGTGTTTTTTTGAGTAGGTGGGGGAAGATTCACAAGGGCGGAAGAAATACAAGGGACCATGCCCCAGAAGGAACATGAGGGGCACAAGAGGGAGTGGAAGCAACACAGGAATGCTGGTGGGGACAAGCAACACGGAAGGCCCAGGTTGGTGAAAAGGACACAGAGACAGCAAAATGGAACACTGTGGGGAGCAAATGGACAAAAGAGAGCAACGTGCAGCTTGCAGAGAGAAGTATACAGGCGAGAAAGCTACATGGGGGAATGGCAGTGAAGCACACAAGCAAGAGCGAGAGGAACACCGGAGTGTGGTGGAGAGGGGAAGAGAAGTACCCAAGGGTGACAGTTATAAAACACATGCAATCTTGTGAGTGCTTCAACAAAAACAAAACATAGCACCTGATAAGTGAGCATTGAATGTGAGTAAGGGGTCAATGCTCCAGAGGAAGGACAAACACATGCAGACAAAGGAAAACTTACACAGCTAACGAATAAGAAGCAAGCAAATGAGAGCAACAAGAAAGCCAGCCAGTGTATGCAACAATGAAGCTAGCTAGGCTCTAAGCCCACTATAAGCTAACCATGCATCTTGCAACAGACTGGGCATGCGCTATCTAGTAGGCATGACCTAAAATGTAATGACATATCAATTCAACAAGTTATGAGACTGATCCCATGATCAGAAATACTGTTTAATGTTAACTGATGGTGCACCAAAGAGCAATTTCCGCTTTTATGGTACAGTATCACCTGGACTGTTTCATGTCTTTGAACCTATAAAATACGAGTGATTCACTCAGAAAAAGCAGTGCCCCACATTTCACCATTTACTGTAACTACTGAACAATATACTTTGAAAGACAAAAACAATCATTTCAACAGGGAGTACTTCACACTGAAGAATAGACAACCTGATGTCATTCACCTTAAATACTAAAGCCATCACCATCCAATCAAAAATCAATACGTGGCACACAGATGCCTTGACAATAGGTTTCAACATGAATGTGATATTTGCTCTTGTCCTTGACACCATTTCTTTAGCCTGTACAATCTTGTCAAAGATCTTAAAACCTATTGGAAAGTATTTCATATTGACATTACATTATTAATAATAATAATGATGCCACATATAATAAATGTTGAGAGAATTAAATGACTGTCCTTGAAAAAATAAAAAACAAGACTGATGCAGTAGTAGATGAGTAATGAATAGAAAGTACATCTTTGCTTTGTTCAAGGTTTTTCTGTGTTTAAATGCAGGATTAGCACAAAGGGACACATGTGTGAATAACTTTATTATTAATGTTTCTAATGTGAAAGACAAATATTTCCATTGTCATTTTCAAAATTCCATGTTAAGGATTTAGATTCTTAGAGGGTGGCAATGGTTAATCAGGAGATTTCTGTCAGCCCTACTCTCCTTCTCCCCACACTGTTCTAAGGGGGTGGGGAGTAGGCAGTGTTTCTAATTGTGGACGTACTGTAGGTTTAGCATTGCAGAAAAACTATTTTGCAAATGTGATACTTGCAAAAATGGAATCACGTGGTCTACCTGGATAGGAATGGCCAGCTCAGTACCATGTTCTATCAGGGTCAGGTGTGTGCAAGATCACTATGCAAAGCATGGATATTAGATCTGGAATCCTTGGTGTGTTTTTCCCCCCAACCTTTTGCCTTCAACCCTTGTGTTTGCTGACTTCACTTTTGCTGGCCATAGGACTCTGTGCACTTCAACACTGCTAATCAGTGCTAGTGAAAGTGCTTCTGCTCTCTCCTTAAAATATGGTACCAAGGGTGTACACCCCATTGGCATATTTCGTTTACTTGTAAGTTCCTTGTAAAGTGGCACTACCTGTGCCCAGGGTCTGCAGCACTGATTGTGCCACCCAATGAAGCAGTCCTTTAAAAAGGTCTCAGTCCTACCACTGCAATCTGTGTGTGCAGTTTAAACTGTCTTTTAGACCTGGCAAAATAAACCTGTTGCCAGGCCCAAACCTGTTTTAATACATATATGTCACCCCTAGGGTAGGCCCTGGACATTCCAGTGGGCAGAGTGCAAAGTAGTTAAAAAGTAGGGCATGTGCTTTCTATGCTGTACATGTCCTGGTAGTGAGACACTCCAAAGTAGAAATTCAATTTTTGCTTCTGCAAGGTCTTGCTCTTCCATAGGATAACATTGGAGTTACCTTTTCACATTTAAATATTGTAATTTCCAGATGGGAGCGGATGAGCAGGTCATGCTTGGTGTCTTTGAAATTGTAATAAAAAATTCTAACTTATGTTAAAGTTGGATTTTAAATTATAATTTTGAAACTGCCACTTTTCCTGCCTTAGCCATTTGGCGCCTGCCACCTGTCTCTGGGTCACATGACTGACTGTAGTTGACAGTTGGGCTTTGTGTATTTCTCCTAGACAGCCCCACACAATAGGGAGCTTAAGCGTGCCTGGATTGGCCATCACTCGCAGGATGGGAGGGAGGAGCTGGTCCTAGTCCCGTTTACACTTTATTAGGCTGTGTCCTGCTTCCACACAAAGGGGTGCATACCCCCTGTAGTTAGTCTGAAGTCAGAGCCAGGAAGAGAGGGCACATGTGCACTTCAAAGGCCTGCCTCTAGAAGCTTCTTGCCACTTAAAAGGCACAACTGGGTGTAAATACTACACCCCAGACACCAACTCTTCAGTATACTTATGGACCTGCGGATATTCTACCAGGAAGGAAGACTGCTGGGCTGCTGAAAAGACTGGCACTCTGCTGGACTGCTGCTCTGAAGGACTGCTGCTTGCTCTGCTGATACCCTGCTTGCTGCCCTTTTGCCTGGGTAAGGAGGACTGGACCTGCAACTGTGGAACCCAGGACCACCAGAGTGACTCCAAGGGCTATTTGGCTGACCTCCTGACTCGAGCTTCAAGGACAGAAGGATCCAACAACCTCAAACCAAGAACCTGGACTCTGCCAACTTTGAGCCTACCCTGCCAAGTGGTGCCACCCCAGTCCTGCACCTTTTGAAGTGGCCCTAAGATGCTCTGCAAGCCTTTGTGGATCCAGCAGATCCGACGCATCTTCTGTGATGGGTGGTAGTACCCTGAGCAGAACCAGAACATAACCTCTGAATGGATTGGACCCATTGCAGAGATCTGCATCTCCTCAGTAGCCTATTTGGAACAGCCACTGCATGATGTACCCTCAGCACAAACCCTCGTATCCCACATTGATAGCAGTCCGATGACTACGCTGGCATCCACAATGCAGCTTTGCAGTTTCTCTGAAGCAATGCATCATCCGACTGCAAGAAGCATTCTTGACACTGGACTTCCCAATGCAAGCCCTTGTCCAAAGTATCCTCTATGGCGATGCAGCACCTCGCAGCACAGCCTCGAGGCACCTCAGAACTAATGCATGAGTTTGAGGTGGATCCTTGCAATTCTCTGCAAACCAGGATTTAAAGTACTTTGTTCAGCGAGCCTAACTGTGTCTCTATACCAATCCCATGCTCCATTGCGATCAGGTCTTTGTCCCAGTCCAGTGAGACCAGATACCCACAGTTGGTGCTTTGTGCTTCTTGGCTCTAGTTTCATTAAAATCTTTAAAATTGGAGATATCTGGTTCTGCTGATTGCCATCTTTGTCACTTCGGCCTTGTTTTATTTATTACAAATAATTATAATTTTTTAACTTTGTGAGGGATCCTTTTTGCATTGTGTTTCCACTTTTTTGCTGTTTGAAGTGTTGCACAAATACTTTACACCTTACCTCCTGGTTAAGTCTGACTTCTTTGTGCCAAGCTACCGGAGAGTTGAACACAGGTTAATTTAGGGTAGGCTTGTGCCTAACCCTGATAAGGATTGTGGTTGCAGCTGCACCAAAGCTTACACACCAGTCAACCAACAACCCAATTTCTTACAAGGGCTTCTTTCTGCGACAAAAAGAGTTAAAAGGTTCAGTTATAGCACATCTGGGTTATTTACAAGATGGCTGCTAGAGAGGCACCGCTACTTTCAAGGTCCAAGCACTCATGTTCAATTTAATCAAAGTTGTGTGGCTGAAGACATGGGGACAGAAGTCGGGAGACATGGAGGAGTCATAGTGCTGCATAAGGAAGTTTAGAAACAAAGGGAACACAGTTTTCAAGGGCAGACTATGGTGTTACATAGGTTTATTTTTTTGTTTTAGCTCTAGCTATGCAAGAGGGGACTGCCACAACTGCCAAAACAGGATATATTATAAATGATACATCATTTTATCACTGATCAGAACACACGCATGTCCAGTTCTACATTGGTAATGCAAACTTTGGTGTCTTACCATTTTTATTGGCATATGTGCCTTGGTATTACATACTTTGCATCTCTCCACTTGATGGCCAAGTATGCATTGCTAATACAAACCTTCTATAAACCGAAATATGTGTTGATGCTCTGCTTAATTTACTGAGGTTAGAATGGGGGAATCAGTGACCTTGTTACCATTTTTGATTGCTATGGATTCTACTGTGTAATGCTGTGGGTTAATATGTTCAGGAAACAGTTCACCAGACCATATATTATTAGACTATTGCAAGTCTCTAAGGCGTTTCTTTTGATAAGGTCATAAAACCCTGGGGTGACTTGCAATATACTTTCAATGTACAGCAAAGAGAATTTTATTTCTTATAAAAAATGGTCACCTCTCACCCTTCCTACAAACCACTTATACCCTTTGGGCCAGATTTATGAAGGTTTCGCTTCGCCCTTGCACCACACAAGGGAGCGCAAGGGTGACGCACAACCTAAGTGAAGTTTATCAAGCCACGCAAGGCCACCAAGGTCACCTTGGGCGGTCCTGCATAGCTTTATGAGTGTTCCCACGCATCCACCCATGTATTTTGGTGCATTCCCAGATTAACATTAGTGTTAGACCTAGGAAGGAGTCAAAATCCTCCGCCTCCCCAGAAGGCAGCACACGTTGAAACAGTAAAATGCCTCTGGGGATTGTTTTTGTGCAGGAACGTGTTCCTTCCTGCACACCCGCACAAGAACAATCCTGCCTGCAACATGGTCACCCTTGCACCATGGTGCAAGGGTGCCTGCATTGGTGCTAGGTAGCCAAAAGGGCACCAGCACTGGGAAAGGGTAGGGATGCACTGTCCAATGGTAAAACAGAGCATTTCTGGCATTTCCTTTTCACTGCGCACAGCAAGGTGGCTTGCTGCGTTACTTTGCATGAATATTTGGTAAATATGGCCTTCAATGTCTTGCTCTTTTTGAAGCATGTGTATGGTTGCAGATGTGAAGAATAAAAGCAGAATGTAAAATTTATAAAAAGCCAAAAACTGTAGTTGTTGCAAAAATATATTATACTCATTTTAAAGTGTATTAGACTACAAGCAATGTTGTAGCTCAGAATGTGTGGAAACATAAAGAGAAATTCTATCTTTCCTGTAGTTAGCTAGCATGCAAAAAATAAAAATGTTGTGTAAAGCCCTCATTTTTGCTCATCATTGTTCATTTTAGAAAAACAGATCAAAAGAATGAAAATTCTGTTCTTGTTTTTGTTGTTAAAACTGCAGCTTCAAGGATGCACCTTTTTGTCTTGCTTTTCACCTTGTTTGATGGCTGGGACAGCAGGTATTTTGACTTCACAACACAGTGGGAGAGTAAAATTGAGCAGCTACGTCAATTTTATATTACAGGTACCTATGATGCCACTACTCCACTGTACTAAAAACAATTATAGATTGGCTTTCATACAGTGTAGGAAGCTGGCTCTGTATATATACTATATCAAAGTGAGGTATAGTGTGCACAGAGTCCTGTGGTTCCCCATTGCCTTAATAGAGGCTAAAGTAGATAATACTAATGCTCTCTTTTGTAATGTGTGGTTGAGCAGTTAGGCTTATCAGAGGGTAGTGCAAATCATTTGTTGTACACACACAGAAAATAGAAGAAGCACAAACTCAATGGCTTAATTCCAGACCAATGGTTTTTATATAGCAAAAATATATTTTCTTAATTTATTTTTAGAACCACAAAATTTAAGTTGCAGGTAAGTACCTGAAAAGTTTTGCATTTCACACAGGTGTCAACAGTACTTTGTTTGAAATAGGTAAGTAATACAGTTTTTAATTAATTGGCAATAATCAGTTTTAAAAGTGGACACAGTACAATTTTCAGAACAGTTCCTGGGGGAAGAAATGTTAGATCGGTTTACAGGTCAGCACAACACTTACAGTTTCAGTCTGAGGGTTTTAGGAAGTCCACTGTTGGGGTTCAAGTTAACCCCAAACACCCACCACCAGCAAAACGGGGCTGGCCGGGTGCAGCGGGTCAAAGTTGAGCAAAGTTAACGTGGGCTCCTATGGAGACAGGGGGTACTCTGAATCAGGAATGCCTGCAGGTAAGTACCCGCTGCTCAGAGGGTAGACCATGGGGATTAGAAGAGCACTGGAGGGGTCACAAGTAGGCACCAAACACACACCCTCAGAGGCACAGGGGTGTCCAGGTGCAGGGTGCAAGCAGGACATCAGGTTTCCAATGCTGGTCTATGAGCAGACCCCGGGGTCACTCAGAGGCTGCAGGTGAGGTCCAGGGGGTGTCTCGGTCACATTGCCAGTTGGCCCACCTGCTGAACAGGGGTTGGTTTCTCCAAGGCCTGGGGGCTGCGGGTGCAGTGTGTTCTTAGTTGTTGGATATCTTCGTCCGGAGCTTTGCGGTCAGGGGGGCCCTCAGGATTCCCTCTGCAAGCGTTGTTGTGGAGGTTTGGAGAGGTCAATTCAGCATGGGCACTTGCTCACAATCGCCTAGGGACCCTCACTTGCTGGGGGGACCACCTGGACATGGGCAGTGGCCATCAGGTGCACAGGGGTCAAGACTCACGCATCCGGGGTGAGGTGGGAGTCCTTGGTTGTAGGTTTCTTTAGACAGAGCCACTGTCCTTGGGAGTTCTTGGTCCTTTTGGGTGCAGGGCAGTCCTCTGGAGTTGGAAGAGGTTGCTGGGCCCGCTGGACGTGTCGCTGGTCTTTTTTCAGGTTCTTTGAAGCAGGAGACAGGCCGGTAGGGCTGGGGCCAAAGATGTTGTTGTCTTCCTGCTTATCTGCTGGGGGTTTAAGCTTAACAGTCCTTCTTCTTCTTGTAAGTCGTCAGGAATCTGGTGAGCTGGGTTCAGGGAGACCCTTAAAACCTAGATTTAGGGGCGTTTTAGGGGTCAGAGAGCAGTAGCCAATGGCTACTGTCCCTAAACGTAGCTACACCCTCTTTGTACCCACTCCCTTTGGGGAGGGGGGCACATTACTATCCCTATTGGTCCCCGTCCTCCAAACCAAGATGGAGGATTCTGCAGGGAGAGGTTCATGTCAGCTCTGGACACCTTAGGGGTGGTCCTTGCTGGGGTGGTGCTTCCTCCCTGTATTCCCTAATTTTACCACTGGGCTTGCCACCAAAAGTGGGGCTTTGTCCAGGGGTGGGCATCTCCACTAGCTGGAGTGCTCTGGGGCACTGTAACCTGGGCCTTGATCCTCTGAGGCTCACCGCCAGGTATTACAATTCCTGTAGGGTGGAGGTGTGAAGCACCTCCACCCTAGACAGTCTTTGTTTCTGGCCACAGAGTGCACAAGGCACTCACCCCATATGGTCAGAAACTTGTCTAAAAGTGGCAGGCTAGCACATACCGGTCAGTCCTACACTTGCAGTGTTGCTAACATATAGGGGGCATCTCTAAGATGCCCACTGTGTGCATTTGTCAATAAATCCCACACTGACATCAGTGTTTTTTTTTTGTGCTGAGAAGTTTGACACCAAACTTCCCAGTATTCAGTGAAGCCATTATGGAGCTGTGGAGTTCGTAATGACAAACTCACAGACCATATACTCAATATGGCTACACTGCATTTACAATGTCTAAGAATGGACTTTGACACTGTAGGGTCATATTGGTCATGCAGCTATGCCCTCACCTGTGGTACAGTGCACCTGCCTTAGGCCTGTAAGGTAGGCTAGAGGGGTGCCTTACGTGTGCCACAGGCAGAGGTTTGTGGGCATGGCACCCTGAGAGGGGTGCCATGTCGACTTTGTCTTTTTCTCCCAACCAGCACATACAGGCAGGAAACACCCAGAACAACGAGTCGTAAACCACGAATTGCCACGGAAAAGGAAAGCAAAACAACACTTTTGTTTTTCACGACTTCCTTGTTTTAGGGCCTTAACCACGCATGTGTGAACCACGTACATGCGTGGTTAAGGCACAGAAGAAGGGAATCGACGCGGTCAAGGAGGAGGTAAGTTGGGCTGGGACTGGGGCTGTTTTTTTGTGGGTGGGGTGGGAGGGCTCGGGGTGATTAGGGTTTAGGGGCGAGGAGGGGGAGTCAGGGTTTAGGTTTTAGGGGTGGGTTGGGGTTTTGGGATGCTTTAGGCTTTAGGGTCGGGGTTGGGGACTTAGGGTATTTTTTGTTTTTGGGGGTGGGGTGGGGGGCTCGGGGTGATTAGGGTTTAGGGGTGGGGGTCAGGGTTTAGGTTTTGGGGGTGGGTTGGGGTGCTTTAGGTTTTAGGGGAGGGGCGGGGACTCAGGGTATTTTTAGTTTTTGGGGGTGGGGTGTGGGGCTCGGGGTGATTAGAGTTTAGGGCCAGGGAGGGGGGGTCAGGCTTTAGGTTTTAGGGGAGGGGGGCTGGGGTTGTGGTAATTTTGGGAGTGGGGGGTTGGGGTTGTTTTGGGGGTGGGGAGGTTGCAGTCATTTTTAGGGGTGGGGGGCCAGGGAGGACGCAGGCTGAAACGGTGCATGCTGATCACTAATGCCTTTACTAGGAATGCCTTTACAACGAAAATTGTTGTTAAGGCATTCGTGGTAAAGGCATTAGTGATAACAACGAGGTTGTTGTTCCGACCTCGTTGTTGAGGCATGGGTGGTTGAAGCACTCGTTGTTTCAACATATAACCCACACAGGCTGCAAGGCAGTGTGCATGGGCTGAGTGAGGGGTGCCCTAGGGTGGCATAATACATGCTGCAGCCCTTAGAGACCTTCCCTGGCCACAGGGCCCTTGGTACTATGGGTACCTTTTACAAGGGACTTAACTGTGTGCCAGAGCCATGCCAATTGTGGAAACAAAGGTACAGTTTTAGGGAAAGAGCACTGGTGCTGGGGCCTGGTTAGCAGGGTCCCAGCACACTTTCAATCCAAGTTGGTATCAACACTAGGCAAAAAGTGGGGTGTAACCATGCCAACAGTGGCACGTTCCTACATACAGGGATTGCAGGCTTCCATGTATAGAATGGTAACTTCAGTGACAGTATTAGGAGCAGCAGCAGCACGCCAGTACGGGCTGAGGGGCCAACCCCCCTACCTTTTTTCTGACCCAAAGAGTATCTGTCAGGCTGAACAAAAGTCAGCCTGACAGATACTCTTTCTGGTTCAAGTCAGGCAATCAGGAGTTGGACATGCACTAAATGAGCAGACTCTTGGCTGCCTGAGCTGAACTTTGCTAGGGTGAAGAAGTCACAGCCCTGTGGGTGTGACCTCTTCAGCCTAGCAAAAGTGCCTCTAGGCCCTCCCCCTCATGGCGAGGGGGAACGTCACCGAGTGCTTAAGACCTGGGAGCTTCAGTTTTAAGACCTGAAGCGCCAAGGACCACGTATCAATCAGTGACACCTTGTCACAGAGTGGGGTGAGGTCAGCAGTCTCACTGACCCCATCCCACTCTGTGACGAGTTGGGAATGCTGCCTTCCCTCATTGGCTGGGAAGCCAGCAGTCCCAACCCTCCTGGGACCTCCGAGGTTTTCCTGACCATGCTGCTGAGGTTTGTTTTTTTCATTTAATATTTGGTGCATGCATGCATGTATGAATGTATGTGTATTTGTTAGTGAGTGTTGTGAATGGGTGAGTGTGTGTGTGAATGAATGTGTGTAGTTGGGGTGTATGTGTGTGTGTGTGTGTCGCCTACCCCCTCACCTGCCCTCTCCCTCTTAAAATTATCAGCCACCACTGAGTATTAGCTTTCCCCATCCACTGTGTTTTTTTAAATGGCCTAAAATATTGTTGAATAACTTCTAGTAACTTGCTTCCACTCTCATTTAAGACATGTCTAATCAACAATGCAAAAACTTGAGGTGAACGTGGCTTTTTTAAAATGCTTGCTTTCTTCTTCATACTACTCTTGACGTTGATGAAAAGTCCTATTTAATTTCAAATAATCTGCACTTCTCCAGTGATTAATCCTTGGTCTTCAATATTATCTTTTTTTTTTTACTAGGTTGAATTGATTTTGGGGAGCTGACATTAAGTCAAAATATGTTTAAAATAGTGGTAAAAAGATCAAATTAAATAAGTGGAATGACCAAAATACCAGAAAAGGTTTTTTGTGTGTAAGAAACATTTAGAACATTGACTCTCTCCTCAGTTGTCTTTGTAAATATACGCAAGATAGTGGGAGAAATGTACTGCTCCTGTGAAAATGTTTAATTACGGTGGCATAGTTGGTGTAATTTTGGAAATTACTCGTAATTAAATGTATTCATAATTACAGCAATTACGCCATTATACCACTTCACCTAATGAGATTTCCATAGGGGGATATAATCTTAACCCAAGATGTACTGTGTCAATCATTTTTTAGCGCGAGCGGCAGTGTTTTGAACATCAGCAGCAGATCCTTTAATACAGGAAGTCAATAAATATTTCAGGTAGATATTTCACCTAAGCAGACCTTTTGGGTAATTTTGTAACCAAAAACTACAAATTCAAATGTGAGTGACAGTGTTTTGAAGGTGAACTGCAGTTCTTATAATGCAGGCGGTCAACAAACATTTCAGGTTTATTGTTTACCTTAGTGTACCATTTGGGTAATTTTTTGAGTGCAAATCTACAAATCGGAACACAAGCTCTAATGTTTTAAATGTGAGCAGCAAGAAATCAACTCAAAATGACATATTCACCCGGTGATTTTTTGAGTGTGGGATTAATTTTGCTTTGGTGCACATATTTTCAGGTAATTTTGCATAATTATGATTCAGTAAGTAACACAAGTTTTGCATACTTCAAAAATTTACGACGTTTCAATTTTTTTCTATTCCTGTTTTGGAATTTATATCATGTTGGAGAAACTTTTGAACTAGCATTGCAGACTGTGTAAAGTTAAACCCAAAACATTGGTCCACCTGATTTGCATTTGCTCTGCTTCAGCCTCGATTAATAGGAAATACTTACAATCTTTATTTAACGAAGCTTGAGTAAGAACTTAATTATCCACTACTACTTTTACACTTTGTGGAGTAGACCTAAGAAAGACCACATGATTAGTCAACTCTATGTATCTTGGTTGCCCATATCTAATCATTCCTTTTGTAAATGGTGTATTTTATAATATATTTGACCTTTTGTGATGTCCTTTAACCGTGTTGTCTTTGCATTATTGGACTACATATTTTACTTTGATGGTATCATAAGCCTTTTTTATTGTTACATTAATTTTATGTGCACTTTTGTTCTTTGTGTTAATTAACCCCTTAAGTGCGCGAATCGGCTAATGACCGACGTACACACTCCCTCCCTAATACATCTGTCGGCCATTGGCTGACACTGGAGAGGGCTAGAAAGTGCCCTCTGTTGCTTTGCATCAAAGGCTTTCCTTTTTCACCTGAGGCTCAGGCTGCTCAGAAAGACCTTCCTGAGCAGCCTCAGGTTTTTAAAATTTTGTATGTAATGATGATCAGCATGCTGGGTGCCGTGATGTCATTACATTATAAAAGTGAAAATAACACGAGACGAAGGGCTCATTTCACTTTCACTGAATCAGTGCTCGGGGATATCTCAGCCCCACAAGCACTCATTCTTAGTGAGTGGGGGTCTCCCTGTTCCAACGGTATCTTTGCGCATTAGATCCCTGCTTGGCGATCGCCACATGAGAGCAACCTCCAAGCAGGGATCCAACCTCAGACACCAAGGATGGTGGAGTGGTCCCTTAGGCAAGGTTTTGTGCTCCCCCCAGCAGATATGCTTATAAAAGACTTTCTTCCCCCTTCAGAGGAAGATGGGACAATTTCACCTGATCTGCCCCCCCTAGGGGCAGAAAGGCTACTAAGCACCAAGGATTTTTGTTTCATATAAAAATATAGGGGTGGGGATGCACTCCAGGGCATGGCCATGCCCCCACCTTAATATACAGGCAACAGTTTTTCTGTCCCACCATGGGGCCGGATGGGGTGATTACCCCAATATGCCCCCAGAGGGCAGAAAGCCCTCTAGAAACCAGGGATTTTTATACATAAAAATATAGGGACAGGGCTGCCAATATAAATGCAACATACTTTCTATCCCCCTGGTGGGGTCAGATGGGGCAATTGCTCTGGATCCCCACCAGTGGTCAGAATGCCCACTAGACTAGATCTTTACTGTATATATAAAAATACATCCTGATATACAGGCAACAGTCTTTCTGTTCCCCCCCCCCCCATGGGGGCAAATGGGGCAATCACCTTGCTCTGCTCCCGGAAGTACAGAAAGCCAACTAGACACCAGGAGTGTTTTATTATATAAAACAAAATAGGGTTAAGGGCTGCCCACCAGAGCATGGCTGTACCTGATCCCTATACACATGCAACAGTCTTTCTGCCCTCCTACAGGGGCAGATAAGATGGTTACCCCAAACCCACCACCCGGGGGGACAAAAAGCCTACTAGACATCCAGGGTATATATTTTTTTAAATAAACAAAGGAGCATGGCCATACCCCACCCCAGAAAGGACACAGTCTTTCTGTCCCATGGGTAGTGGATGGTGGTGAGTACCCTCAATCTAACCCCAAGGGGCACAAAATGTCCTCTAGACACAAAGGAAAATAATTAGGGGTGGGGGCTGCCCACCATAGACATAATAATGCTCTGCACCCCAAAAACGGCTCAACAGTCTTTCTGCTCCCAGAAGGTGGTTGGGGCAATTATCCCAGTTTGTTTCCCCCGGGGGGCAGAAAGACCACTACTCATGAGGGATTGCATTTATGCAGTACTGCTTTAGAGAGGGAGGGGTCTCCTTGGGCGTGAGCCTGTGCTCTCCCCACCTGGGGCCCAATAGACTTTCTGCCCCCCTGCCCATCCCCGGGGAGGCCAGAAAGCACAGTACACACCAGGGATTTCAGAATGCTGTCAAAACAAACAAAAGGAGGTGGCAGCTTTCCCTGCATTGAGCCCTGTCCTCGCCCCAGAAGGGATAACAGCATCTTTCTGCCCCCAAAAATATCAAAATTTGGCTATATTTTGCCTATTTTCTCTGTCCCTTATAGGGGAATTTACAAACCCTAGGTACTTTAGGCTTCCCAGGATGTTGAGAAAAAGGACACAAATTTGGCGTGGATACCTCATGTTTAGTTATTGAGCCCTAAGCCCGAACTACTCCAAATAGCCATAAAAAGGGCTGAGCACTAGGGGGAAAGGCCCAGCAGTTAACAGGTTATTCAAAGAGTAAACATTTATGACTCAGCACCAATAATAAAATTATCAGAAGCCATTTCAAAATCTTATTTTGGATGCCTTTAATTAGCAACCATATTTGTGGTGATTACCAGGAGGTGCAATGCATTGCTTTCGTGCCTCCTCATAATTTCTACAAGTATGAGGACACAGAGCAGATACATATCTGCTTCCTCAGCTAGCAGACATTTTCTTTTTAAAAATGCACATACTCCAGCCTCACAATATGACTTTACTGAATCATGCGTTTTATTTCTTTTTTCAGATGTTTCCCAAATCTCTGCCATTTTTCAAACATTTTCTAAACATATTTTTGTTGGGTTTTTCAAAAAACTGATAGAAGATGTATAGGATGTCAGGTGCAAAGCAGTTGCAGACCCTGCATACAGTAGAGTTGAAGTAAGTCATAAAAATTCACCAACAACAGGAGATCTGTTTGAGTTTCAGTGCTGCAATATAAGGTGGTATTGCAGTTTGCCCAGTACGTTAATAAGGGTTAGGTGTAAAACGTTTGCAAGCATATAACTGAGGGAAAAACATAATAACTGGGGGAAAAGAGCAGTTAGTGAAGCGAGATGTTGGCTTTGTTTATGTCTTGTTGTGAGAGAGGCTCAGGGCATAGCGCAGCATTTATTAGGAGATAGAAGTATGTCGTAGAATTGGATGCTAAATGAAGGGAAGTGCAGTAGGGTCAGTATATGGGCATGATAGAAGGGAAGTGGGAGGGATGCAGAGACATTGGGCTTAGTAATATGCAAGGGATGTTGATTTGGGCATGACTTGTGAGTTTTCAGGAAGCAGTAAAGCATGTGTGGACAGTTTCTTGATAGCATACTATCACTGTGTACTTTCTGTTGAAAAACAGTTAATAGGGTAGCCCATTGAGGAGAGATCGGATGCTTTCGGAGGCCATAGGCTTCCACATAGTGGAGTGCCTCCTCATGGGCCGCACCCCACTTGTGGAGGGCCCTTTCCAGACCTTCACTGGTTGCAGAGTTGGAAAGCGCCAGTGTACCGTGATAGTGCGTTTAGCAAGGAGCAGTGCCAGGTATGTAAATCGGGTGCACACTTTGGCTTCATTTCGACCCTGGTGGTGGGTGATAAAGTGGCAGTAATACCCCCAACAGGCTGGCGGTCAGTATCGCGAAATAATGACAGTGGCGGTGATATCTCCCATGGACAGCCAATGTACCACACCGACTGCCAGGGCGAAACAACAGTCACCACGGTGGTAGCCACCTACAGCCAGGCGGAAGACAAAGTACCGCCCACCATATTAAGACACATCATTCCGCCTCCTTTTCCGGGGCGGTACCAACGCCATCAAAAGCCTGGCAGAAACACATCACAGAAGAGAAAGGACTTACCTTCGAAGACACAGGGAAGAACCATGCCGCCATGGAACCCAAACTGCTAATTTTCCCAATGATCTTCTGCGTTATACTCCACCTGGAACACCAACGCCGGCGAAGATGACGACAGTGGGTACAGCCACCTAGCACACAAGGGAAGGTGGGAGGAAAAAGAGAGTGACACACACATGCACAACACACACGGTACACACAGCCAGCTGCATAACAAAAACAATTTGACCATGAAAATCTGCAGAATAATGCCAAGGCAACAGGAATTTACGAAAATGATTGTAATCAGTCCAACAATAAATTCAACAATCCAATTTACACATTAAACAGATCTGTACACATGTATAAAAAGGGATACTGCCCAGTCCATAGTTCAAAGGGCCGACATGCCAAAGGGGAAAGTCCAAGGCCCCACTCGAATCCTGCCCCAATCCGGAGAGAACACTGCAGGGCCATCAGTTGGCAAATAGGCAGGTACCTCAGAGGGAGGGAAGGCACCTCAGCCGGATGCGGAAACAAGCCCACTGGTTCTGGAGGGGCAAAATGCCCATTGCTAGGTCCTGGGGAGTGCAAGGCAACAGTCTCTGGCGTGGGTGACTTGCCCACTGGTTCTGGGGGGGGCAACATGCCCTGTGCTCGGTCCTGGGGAGTGCAAGGCCACAGTCTCTGGAGTGGGTGACTTGCCCACTGGTTCTGGAGGGGGCAACATGCCCTGTGCTTGGTCCTGGGGAGTGCAAGGCCACAGTCTCTGGAGTGGGTGACTTGCCCACTGGTACTGGAGGGGGCAACATGCCCTCTGCTTTGTCCTGGGGAGTGCAAGGCCACAGTCTCTCAAGTGGGTGAATACCCCACTGGTTCTGGAGGGGGTAACATGCCCATTGGTCTGTCCTGGGGAGTGCAAGACCACAGTCTCTCAAATGGGTGACTTGCCCACTGGTTCTGGAGGGGGCAACATGCCCTGTGCTTACTCCTGGGGAGTGCAAGGCCACAGTCTCTGAAGTGGGTGACTTGCCCACTGGTTCTGGAGGGGGCAATATGCCCTGTGCTTTGTCCTGAGGAGCGGAAAGCCACAGTCTCTCAAGTGGGTGAATACCCCACTGGTTCTGGAGGGGGCAACATTTACATTGCTCTGTCCTGGGGAGTGCAAGGCCACAGTCTCTGAAGTGGGTGACTTGCCCACTGGTTCTGGAGGGGGCAGGCCACCCAGCAGCCCTTGGAGGCTGGACTATATGGCGTCCGCCGGCGGTGGCAGCTGCACTGTGGTGGTGGTTGTGGGAGGCTCGTGCTCAGCCCCTGCACCGTCCGATGGCTGCACTGTGGTGGTGGTTGTGGAAAGCTCCTGATCAGCCCCTGCACCCTCCGATGGCTGCACTGTGGTGGTGGTTGTGAAAGGCTCCTGCTCAGCCCCTGCACTCTCTGATGGCTGCAAAACCTTGCCTGGTGGTGGGGGCTCTGTGACAGCTGGTGGTGGTGGCGCTGGATGGCTATCAGCTTCCTCTCCACCTGCTCATGGGTTGGGTCCCTTACCCTTCCTGGAACTGGTGGATGGGCTCTTCCTCCCCCCGCCTGCTGGTGCATGCTCCTTCCCCTTTTCTCCAGCTGGTGTGGGCTCCTTCACCTTCTCTGCAGCTGGTGCAGGCTCCTTCCCCTTTTTTGACGCTGGTGCAGTCTCCTTCCCCTTTTTTGCAGCTGGTGCAGGCTCCTTCCCCTTCTTCGCAGCTGCTGCAGGCTCCTTCCCCTTCAGTATTGTTGGCCTTAAATCCTTTCCACCACAAGTAGGTTGCTCTACCACTGGGCCTGTGGAATATTTGGCTGAGGTGCTTGGCTGGGTCCTTGCTATGCTGCCCATATGTGCAGGACTGGTTGGTGGAGGGGTAGGGAAGAGGTCAATCTGGGAAAGAAAAAGCTTTTAGGGACATTGGGGTGGGAAGAGTAATGGGAGTGGAGGATGGGGGAGTGGTTGTTGGAGGTGTTTGTCTGCTGGATTTGGGTGCAGGTGCATGGGCTGTATGCTGTTGTGAGGTGGATGGTTGTTGGGTGAGTGCTTGCGTTTGTGTACTTTATGAGGGGAGGGACAGACACGGTGGGAGAGGACACAGGAGACGTGTGCATGGATGTTGTGGAGGTGTCAGTGAGGTGTGTGTTCTGCTTGGTTTGGTGATGATGCTGGGAGTGGATATTGATGTAGTGCATGCAGGTGTGAGTGTGGACGTAACTAGGTGGGAGGTGGAGGAGGAGGGTTGAGACAGTGGAGATAGTGGATGTAGTTGTATCTGCAAATGAATGTTGTTTGTGTGAGTACCTGTGGGATGAAGTGTGGTGCTTGTGTTCGCCTGTGACACTCTTGGGTGTTGTGTGCATGCTCGTCTGCCTGTGTGCTTGGCATGGGTTGGGGTTAAGGAGAATGGGACTGGGAAGTGGAAGGTGGAGGGGGACGGTTGAAACAGGGACAATGGCTGCCATCAGAGAGGAGGCCAGAGTCTGGATCGATCTCTGTTGGGCCGCCAATCCACTGTGAATGCCCTCCAGGAATGCATTAGATTGCTGCATCTGGGCTGGGAGTCCCTGGATGGCATTTACAATGGTTGTTTGCCCTACAGAGATGGATCTTAGGAGGTCAACAGCTTCCTCACTCAGGGCAGCAGGGCTCACTGGGGCAGGGCCTGAGGTGCCTGGGACGAAGGAGATGCCCACCCTCCTGGGTGAGCAGGCACGTGCAACTCGCTGAGGGGCGACTGGGAGGGCGGTGCTGGTATGGGGGTGGTGGCTGTACTTGCATCTGGTGTGGTCACAGAGGTGTCCGCCACCACCAGGGAGCTCCCATCGGAGGAGGTATCAGAGTCTTTATTGTCCCCTCCATTCTCCCCCGTGGTGCTCCCCTCGCCCTCTGTCCCACTTGTTCCCTCAGCATCGGTGGACTCTGCCTCCAGGGCCCTGTGGGATGCAGCTCCCTCTGTCACCGGTGCCTCTGCTCCTCCGCCAGATGATGCTAATGCACATAAGGACAGGATGACAAAACAAGAAAGGAGGGGAGAGAGACAAAGGATACACTGGGTCAATGACTGCACCAACACCAACGTTGGTGTACACAGCACCCTCACACTCAGGGAACAGACCTACGCACTATGCATGGCACTACCAGTGAAATGGCTACTCAACAAGGAATGAGGAGGGGTACACACTGCCAACTGCATCACACCTGGGACCCACGCAGCCCTGACCAGAAGTGAATATTAACAAGCTAGGTAAGCAGTATTTCACAATCAAACCCTTAGCAACCAGAGGACCTACGCTGCTATGTCTGGCCTGGCTTTAGGGGCACCCACTGACACACAACCACCACCCGGATACCATCCCTCCAGCCGTGAGTTTCAATGATAGACACTGTACTCACCCCCTTATGGCTGCTGTGATGCCCTCAAGTGCCCAGCCAGCTCAGGGTAGGCCACTGCCAGTATTCGGGCCATCAGGGGGGTTAGGGTCCGACGGGCACCCCTTCCTCATTGGGAGGCCATCCCCAGCAGGGCCTCTGTGGTCTTCCGTGCCCAGCGTCTCAGGTCCTCCCACCATTTCCGTCAGTGGGTGCTTTGCCTGCAATAGACGCCCAGGGTCTGCACGTCCTTGACAATGGCAAGCCATATTCCCTTCTTTTGATGGACAGTGACCTGTAGAGGCAATACAGACAGGAGAACATCATTAGACTAACAGTCCAGCCAGTAACACAAATGGCCCACCATACCCATTTCCATCACCATTGGCACACACATAGCCCAGCACACAACGTGTACACCGCCAAGAGGACATCCACCCACCCCCCTTACATGAGCCCTTCACACACACTACTCCATGCATTCATGCCACATGCCGCAAGCCCACAGTGCACTCACCTGTTGGTCTGGAGGCCCATACAGCAATCCTTCCTGGGGTAGGACCCCATCCACCAGTCGCTCAAACTCTTCAGAAGTGAAGGTTGGGGCCCTTTCCCCAGTCACACGGGCCATAGTAGGTTCCAGACACACGTCACAGCAGCACATGCAGTGTAGGTCCTCTCCTATGGAAGGTCAGGAAAGTGAGGAATCTAATAGAAAATGGCAGTCACGTCCGCAGCGGTGCATACCGTCACCGCCGGCGTAGATCACCATTGGCCACTGTACCACAGAGGGCCCAGTTATGACCAATGAGGAATTGCACGGTGGTTCACAACTGCCTACCGCAATGGGGCACAACCTCAGCGCCATTAGCTCACTTACACCTGTCCCTCCACACATGACAGGCGGACACTATTTCAGGGGGGTGAACAGGTCTAGGGATTAATGCTGCTGCAGGCCTATGGATTTATATAGGCACATACTTCACAAATTACACTGTCCCATAACATGGTTGCAAATTGCGGACTGCTGTTGTGGCTCTATTGTTCAGTTTGTGACAGCCTCCTCACTCTTTTGTCCCTTAGATACCTACCGCTGTAGATTAATAGGAGATGGAGACATACCCCAGTGTACAGACCCCTGGTGGACTTGGCTACACTGGAGGACAGGCACATATTACTCACCACAATAACAGAGCTGTGTGCCCAATTGGAACCTGACCTGATATCTGCTATCCGTCTCCCCACTGGGATCCCCCCTCTAGTGCAAGTGCTATCAGTTATCCATTTCCTGGCAACTGGTTCTTTCTAAATGACAGTGGGCTTGGCAGCAGGAATGTCAGAGCCAATGTTCTCAAATGTGCTAACAAGAGTGTTGTCTGCCCTGATAAAACACATGTGCAGCTACATTGCGTTCCCCCAGGTTGAGGATTTGGACACCGTAAAGGCCGGCCGGATTCCATGCAATGGGACATATCCCCAATATAATTGGTGCAATTGACGGAACACATATACCATTTGTCCCTCCCCCGCCAGAATGAACAGGTGTTCAGGAATCGTAAGAGTTTCCACTCCATGAATGTGCAAATGGTGTGCTTGGCGGACTAGTACATCTTACACGTCAGTGCTAAGTATCGTGGGTCGGTGCATGAGGCCTTTGTCCTGAGGAATAGCAGCATCCCAAATGTGATGGCCTACCTACAGAGGCACAGGGTGTGGCTAATAGGTGAGCCCTAGTTCCTATCCAGTATATGTTGATATATGCCTATGTGTGGGCCATATAGGCTAGTGTGTGGATAAATGTTGTCCATCATTATTTGCAGGTGACTCTGGCTACCCAAACCTATCATGGCTGCTGACCCCTGTGAAGAATGCCAGGACAAGGGCAGAAGAACGTTATAATGAGGCACATGGGTGAACTAGAAGGGTCATTGAAAGGACCTTGGCCTCCTGAAGGCCAGGTTCCGGTGCCTCCATGTAACAGGTGGATCCCTGTGCTACTCACCCAAGAAGGTCTGCCAGATAGTAGTGGCATGCTGTATGTTGCACAACCTGGCCCTCAGATGACATGTGCCTTTTCTGCAGGAGGAGGAGACTGGAGATGCCCCTGTGGCAGCAGTGGACCCTGAGGACAATGAGGATGAGGAGGCAGAGGATGAGGATGTGGACAACAGGACATCTGTGATACGTCAGTACTTCCAATGACACACAGGTGAGACAGTGCAACTTTACATTTCTATGACTGGTTGTATTCTGTGTGGCATAGGCATGCTGGCATTTCCCACTTCTTTGCCCACTTACTGTTACCTCTAGATATTCATTTTTCAGATGTTAGTGATTTGACAAATTCTACTGGTGTGATCACAACAGCCAGCTACAGGTCATTAATTCTATGCTCATTCTATGTATAGTTCATTTGTAATGGTTGTAGCTGTTTCAATCAATACATATTTGAAATACATGAAAGGCTTGAAGTCGATTTTTATCCAAGGGTGTTTATTGTAGTGCTAATATATAGAGGGGAAAGTGCAATGGGATGGATGATGATGGAGGAAAATCCAGGGTATTGTTCCAGTCTGTTTGTAGCACAGGTGCATTATACATGGGGACATAGGAAGGTGAGCAGTGGCAGTTCAAGGTGGACAAGGTGACTGAGTGGGACACAAGGGGGACAATCAGGAGAGTTTTATTTCCTGGCGGTGGTCTTGGCAAGTGTCTCTGGCTTCTATCTGGTACGCAGGGAACATTTGCGGAGTGGTACACTTTCTGCGTGGGGAGGAGTGCTGGTGGCCTGTTGCTCCGAAGGCGGGGCCTCCAGGCCACTAGCGGCAGCAGTAGTGGAGGGCTGTTCAGATGACTGGCTAGTGGCAGGGGCCCGCTGGTGTGACACTGCCTCCCTCATAATGTTGCCCATGTCTGCCAGCACCCCTGCTATGGAGATCAAGGTGTTGTTGATGGCCGACAAGTCCTCCCTAATCCCCTGATACTGTCCCTCCTGCAACCGCCTGTTTTCCTGCACGTTGTCTAGGATCTGCCCATCATGTCCTGGGAATGTTGGTAGGCTCCCAGGATCTCGGAGAGTGCCTCCTAGAGAGTCGTTTCCCTGGTCTTGTCCTCCCCCTGGCATACAGCAGTCCTCCCAGTGTCCCTGTTGGCCTGTGCCTCTGTCCCCTGAATGGTGTGCCCACTGCCACTGACCCCAGGTCCCTGATTGTCTTTTGTGTGAGGTGTGGCCTGGGGTCCCTGTAAAGGTGGGCACACTGCTGATTGACGTGTCCTGGGGACAGTGGTTTGGGGATGCTGGGTGGGTGCTGTGGTGTTGGTTCCTGATGGAGGAGGCTCTGTAGTGGTCTGTGACTGGGATTGGGTGACCAACTGTCCAGTGGTCCCTGATGGACTAGGTAGATCGTCCAGATCCTGAAGTCCAGAGTTACTGTCATCACTGTGGGCCTCTTCTGTTGGGGGACGGGATAGTGATGGCACCTGATCTCCAGTGACATTGTCTGGGGTACCTGTGGGGATGTACATGATGTATTTTGCTTCATGTGTATGACATTTGTACATCCCTGGCTTCCCCTCTATGGTTGTTGTTGCCCTGCCAGCATGTGTATGTTGGTGTATGGTGGGATTGTTAGTCTCCCTATGCTGTGCATGCTTTAGTGATGAGTGCCCATGCAGGGCTATGAGGGGTGTCCATGCATTGGTACAGCATGCAGGGCTTGACATTGGGATTAGTGTGATGTGATGGTGGAGTGTGTGGGATGGAGTGGAGTGATGGGAGTCAGGGTGAGGGTGTGTGATGGCATGCAGGTATGGGGTGATAATTGTTGAAAGTTGACTTACCAGAGTCGAATCCTCCTCAAACTCCAGCCAGGCCCTCAGGATGCAGTATTGCCAAGACATGCTACTCCCATGCTGTGAGTTTGGGAGAGGAGGTAGGGGTCCACCGTCAGTCCTCTGTATAGCGAGCTGGTGTGTTGCTGCCATGGAACACACCTTCCTCCTTAGGTCATTCCACCTCTTCCTGATGTCGTCCCTTTTTCTGGGATGCTGTCCCACGGTGTTGACCCTGTCCATGATTCTCTGCCATAGCTCTATGTTCCTTGCTATTGATATCTGCTGTACCTGTGCTCCAAATAGCTGTGGCTCTACCATGACAACTTCCTCCACCATGACTCTTAACTCCTCCTCACTGAAATGGGGTGCCTTTTGTGGTGCCATGGGTGTTATGTGATGTGTGTTGGTGAGGGTGTGTTGGGTAATATGTTGGGGTGTGTGATGTGGAGTGCGAGAAGGGTGTATGGGTGTGAGTGGTGTGTGGGTCTAATTGTCGCAGTGGTCTTGGTGTCAGTCTTGTGCCAATGATTTGTATTCGTAAAGGGTTGTGGGTACTGTGGGTGTGTGTTTTGTAGTGGTGTGGGTGTGGTGTGTGCATGGTTGTCAGGTGTGTGTTGTTTGAATTGTCCAATGTGGCGTTGTTTTGTATGTGGGTGTCAATTGTGAGCTCAACGGTATGTACCACTTATAGTTTACCGCCGTTGAATGTCCACCGTGGTGATTCGCAGGTCATAATGTGATGGGCTTTGTTCTGTTGGCATAACGGTGTGGGGTTTGAGACCGCCAGTGTAGTCTGGGGGATTTGTGTATGTGGCTGAATTCTGTCGGATTGGTGTGTGTCTGTTATCATATCTGAATGTATATCTGCCACCGTGGTGGTAAGTTGATGGTTCTCAGCGTGGCGGTAAGCAGAATTTACCGCCAGTGTCATAATGAGGGCCTTTGTGTCTTTTCCTGCATCTGACGATGCAGAGAGCACATGCTTCCCATGTTCGCAGATCCGTGAACTCAGTGACCTCCTGTAATGTAAATCAATTGCTAAAGGTTCACCACCCTAGACAATATTAAAAAGCCCAATTCATTAATATCAGTTCATTTTAAGTCTTCTCTTAATTCTTCTTTTCTTTTTAAAATAGGCAAACATTCATAGCAGAAACAGCTAACACATTTCATCCATACAACAAGACTTCTTCAGGGCTGTAATACAATAGGTCCAAATTTCTTTTAGTGCAAAAATAAATATATTTAATACTACCTAAATAAATGTACAGGGACACTTTAAAACACCACATACATAATTTACACAATGCCTATTTGGAATTCAATGAGTGCAAGGGAAAAAGAAAGCCAGACATAAATACAAACATAAAAATAAATACAAACAATATGAATAACACATCTAGGAAATATACATAAAAATTATTATACACGGAGCCAATCTTCAGCATGAGCAATGGTGTTAATATTAAATTCATCTACAAATATTATTTTAATTACCCCAACCGAATAACAGGATATAATGAAACAAATCATACGTAATCTACAACAACTAGTGTGTAACAACAAATTAGCAAGTTTTTAGAAAACCCAGAACAAATAATAATGAAAGAGTTCCTATGAAGTGTACAGACAATCCTGCTATGACGATGTATGAAAAATAGGACAAACCTATTGATTCAATTCGCATTAAACAGCCATATCCAGGAAAGTATTGTAAGCAAAGCGTCCAATGCACTCAATATCAGGACCTAATTTAAGATAGAAAATTATATCATATACCAGAAAAACCTATATTTACATTAAAAATAACGTCATTTGAAAAGAGACTCACTATTACCAATAGTGCAATATTTTTGTAATTCAAAACCCATCTTGAGAAATAATAAACTCACTAGTGATTAACTCAATAAGAGTAATAGTAAGTGATTGTACCAACATTTCCAAATGACCAAAATACTTGTTGTAATTCATAATATTTATGTTTGTCTCAACCCACTAATGGAAACATAACTGGTCCAGTACAATCAACAGAGAAGATAGATATCCATAAACTTATATGGCGGCCATCTTAGAATGGAGTCCATCGATTGAAAACTATAGTGTACCACCAAGAGGAATATAAAAAACCTTGCTACAATGGTAAACACGGCATATCGGAAAGCCCATAGCATTCATTAGTGCTTATTTAAACCCACGAGAAGTACCAAAACTGTGCGCTGCTGTCTAGCCCTGATCCATAACTATTCACAGACAGCCGACATCCAGGGTGGCAGGATCTCACGCCACTGGGCCTGACGGATGGGGAGGTGGAGATATGCTGTTGCCTGGCCTTGGGTATTGGGTCTTGTCGATTTCAACCCTAAGGCAGTGACTGTTCTATTCGGTCTCCAGAAAATTAATTAACTCAAAATATCTATATCGGCCATCTTGAAAAGGAGTCTTTCAATTAGATATTTCATTGTACCGATATTAAATAGCAAGAATATCTCAAACACAACTATTCTTAAAAGAGTTAAACAATGACTCCCAATATGATGAATGGCCAGCACATCTATTTGTGCTTGTAATCAGTCACTTATCCTCTTACTTTAACTCATGCCTATAGCAGCTTGGCAACCGATCTGCAATGCAATCGTGAGCCCGAAATAGGGAAAGAACCTGAAATGCTGATTGGACCTGAATTTAAAGATCCTGCCTCCCCATTTACCCACAATGCACAATTGGAGAAGTAACTCCCGTAGTGCACCAGACAAAGCACATAGGTGTATCTTTACTCTAAAGAATAACGGCCATCTTTGAGTAAACCAATAGATTACCAAACCAATAGATTACCTCTACTGATAATACTAGAAACCACAACACTACCTCATACTGACCAATAATAAATATTGATATATATATATGCTGGTCATAGTCCACTAGCAAAAGAACCATTGCTGGGTTCAGTGATCAAGGGAATTTTTTTGTATCACCCTCATTATCATTATTTAGCAGCCATCTTGAAATGATTCCTTTCAGAGGTAAACCACCTGTATTGTGATCTTGCAAAGCACCTAGTTATATTTTGGTTGCTCAAAATAATAGCAACTATCTTTAGGTAAGCCATTATGTTTATTTGTCGAAACCTCTTAACAATTAAAATGCTGTGTTGCCTCAATAACTAATAACAAATGTGAACCGCACTACACGAGTATCCACATACATGTACAAGTCATAGCCCACCAACAAATATATCATAGATAAATTCAATGATTCAGAGAATTTTGATATAGCCTTCATTAACGTTCTCTGTTGACCATCTAGGAGTAACTTGTTTCACCTGCGTAACATCAAATAGTAAATAATCACTATAATTGCAGGATTGTACACTCACTCTGTACCCCAAATTATCAGGATTACAGCCTATAAAAAATAATGAAATTTGTCATCAACATTATGACCTATTTCCATAGAATGTAAACGACAAATCAATGCAGTCTCCTTACGACGTACGGACAATTCTCTACTTCCTCCTCTTGGATCAAGCAGTACATGGTCAATTCCATGAAACCATATTTCACTACCAGTGGGATGATGTTCCAACATGTGAAATGTCATTGGGTACTTCATATCCTTATTTTTTATTGCTCAAACATGTTCCTGTATCCGAGATTTCAAAGACCTTATTGTGCTGCGCACATAGATCTTATTACATGAGCAACCCATCACATATAAAACAAATTTGGTTCTGCAATTTATAAAATGCCTGATTTCATATATTCTAACAGAGCTCTTCATTTTATCCAATCCTAAGCTACAGACATTGCATTCGTGACAAATGTAAAATCCCTTTAGTGCTGTCGATAACCATGTTTGCTTCCTAGTGATAGCAATATAGCTGGGACATAAAATGTCCCTCAGGGTCCTACCCCTACGGTAGGTGACTTCAGGTTTGTTTGACACTTCATGCTTAATCTGAGGCACCTCCATAAGCAAATGTCAATGTTGTTTTAGGACTTTGTAGATATCATTTCTCAACACCGAATACTGAGTCACAGGGGCCAGATGAGCAGACCTTTTCTCCTTACTAACTGATTTAAGTTGCAGTGTTTCCCTTCTCGACATTCTCTCAATCCGTCTTTCTGATCTCAGCAAGATATCTTCCTTATAACCGCTATTTCTGATCCGATGCTTAGCACTATTGATATTGGCAACAAATGTGTCCCTAGTGCTGCAATCCTGCCTTACGCGTACCATTTCACCAAAAGGAATATTATTAATAACCATCTTGGTGTGAGCACTAGTAGCATGGAAAATACTATTACATGCTGTAGTTTTGCTAAACATTGTACTTTGTATTTTGTTGTTTTCCACATAGAACTGGATATCCAAACAGTCTATTCTATCATTGCTGTGTTGTATACTTAATTGGACATTATAAGGGTTATCATTCAAAAAGGTTTGATATGTCAACAATTGGTCCACTGTCCCCTTCCACAACAATATAATGTTGTCTGCATACCTCCCCCAGAAAACAATTGAATTTGTCCAAATGGAAGCATATCTACCCCAGGCATGCTCCCTCTCATACTAGCCCATGAATAGGCAGGCATAAGATGGAGCAAACCTGGAGCCCATTGCAGTACCCTGTAGTTGATGAAACCACTGACCATCATGTAGGAAAGAATTTTTAGAAAGAATAATATCAATCATTTCAATGATCATGTTGTTATGTTCCCCATGATCACCAGTTCTGGTACGCAGGAAGGTTTCAATGGCTCTGATGTTAAAATCTTTCCGTATACAAGTATATAGACTAGTCACATCCATCGTCTCAAACATCAGGTCCTCAGACCATGTAAAATCCTCAATCCTTATTGTCTTGTATATATGCAGGTAAGTTGTGTCCATAGGTTTGTAAAAATATGTCCACATATTCGGACAACCTCTCTGTAGGAGAGGAGATACCAGCTATAATTGGTCTCCCTGGAGGAAAATCACCCCCTTATGTATTTTGGGCAAAATGTATATACAAAGATATTGTGGATCCTTTAACGAAAGATAGCTGTATTCCTCATCAGTGATTAGGCAACTTTCACACCAATCAGCTAGTAGCATATTGATATATTCACACAATGGTTTCATAGGATTGTTTGGAATGTGTGCATAACACATAAGATCTGAAAGTTGTCTGTCAATCTCCCTAATTAAATCACTTTTATTCATTATAACTACATTCCCCCTTTATAAGCTTCTCTGATTACTATTGTTTGATCAGATTTGAGGGTCTGTACAGCAGTTCTCTCTCTCTTGGTGAGATTGGAACCTTTAAATACTGAATTAGTCAATTTTTCCAAACTTTTGTACAAATCCTGACTGACCTAGTACGAAAAAGGTCAATATTATGATCTGTCCTAGGGGTATAAATTTAGATCTGGGTTTTAGTCCACTATTCACATGCACATTTTCTTCAATCCCTAGATGAACTCTCAAATTGTCAATGTCCACTAATTCCTTATTGGATAATGACATTACCAATTGTAGGTCATGCAGGTCAGACACTGAATATGTTGGTGTCTGTACAGCCTCAGTCAATGAAACAGGTGGCATATGGAAAGAATTAAAATGGTCCTTTAGTTTGAGTAAACGTGTAAATTTAAATAAATCAACAAAAACATCAGCCGGAGCATTCATTTGTGTGAGACAAAAGCCCAAACCTTTACTTAATACATCACATTCAACTTTGTTAAGGATACAATTAGACAAATTTACAATAGCCAATTTATTGTCATGTGTCGTATGATCAATGCTGTCTTCTGATGCTGATGTCGTCATATCATTAAATCGCTGTCCACCTAGTTCTTCTTGGAACTTGTATGTACCCTTGTGCCTCTGTTCTTTTTTTTTTTTCCATCGTTTGCCCCCCCTTCTAATCTTTGTACTTTTTGCATTAGCTTGGTCCCCAAACAGAATCTTTCCATTTCTGCTAAAATGTTAATGGACCATGTGATGTGGAATTAGATGAACCCCCCTCATTCGATAGTGCACTCTCTAATAATACCATAGAACTGCTACTAGCTGACTCAGATTCCATTGTGTCCTCACATATCCTTTTACCCAAACCGGGGATTTTCACATTATCATATTTCCGTGCAAAAGTGTAAATCCTACATTTATGGCCGCCATATAAGTTTAGGGATATCTATCTTCTCTGTTGATTGTATTGCACCAGTTATGTTTCTGTTAGTGGGTTGAGACAAACATAAATATTATGAATTACAACAAGTATTTTGGTCATTTGCAAATGTTGGTACAATCACTTACTATTACTGTTATTGAGTTAATCACTAGTGAGTTTTTTATTCCTAAAGATGGATTTCATTAAAAAAAATATTGCACTATTGATAATAGTGAGTCTCTTTTCAAATGATGTTATTTTTAATGTAAATATAGGCTTTTTTGGGATATGTTATAGATTTCTTTCTTAAATTAGGTTCTGAAAATGAGTGCATTGGACGCTTTGCTTACATTACAAATACGTTCCTGGTTATGGCTGATAAATACAAATTGAATCGATGGGTATGTACTATTTTCCATAAATTGTCGTAGCATGACTGTCTGCACACTTTTTAGGAACTCTTTCGCTATTATTTGTTCTTGGCTTTCTAAAAACTTGCTAATTTGTCATTAGACATTAGTTGTAAATTACATATGATTTGATTCATTATATCCTGTTATTCGGTTGTGGATAATTAAATAATTTTTGCAGATGCATTTAATATTAAAACCATCACTCATGCTGAAGATTGTCCCCATGTCTAATAATGTTTATGTATATTTCTTAGATGTGTTATTCATATTGTTTGTATTGATTTTTACATTTGTATTTATGTCTGTTTTTTTCCCTTGCCCTCATTGAATTCCAAATAGGCATTGTGTAAATTATGTACGTGGTGTTTTAAAGTGTCTCTGTACATATATTTATGTCATTGTAAATATATTTATGTTTGCACTATAAGAAATTTGTATCTATTGTATTTCAGCCCTGAAGAAGTCCTGTTGTATGTACGAAACACGTTGGCTGTTTCTGCCATGAATGTTTGCCTATTTTAAAAAGTAAAGAAGAATAAAGAGAAAATTTAAAATGGACTGATAGAAATGAAATGGACTTTTTAATATTGTCTAGGGTGGTGCACCTTTAGCAACTGATTTGTTTATGTTCCTTCTCAGGATTGCACCTTGGAAGCAGGTGTTGGAATGAGTGCAAATGTTAGCAAATTGTCAATTTCTATTGAATTTCAAGTATATGTAAGGAGATAGGGGTTAGGTGCATGGAACTATAGCCCGCTGCCCATTGTCTAGACAAAATTACCTCTTGTAATGTAGTATGTATCAAATGCCAGAATCCTTGTAGAGCAGTGCAAGAGTAAAGGATGTGCTTGAGGTTTGCATCTGGGGTGTGGCTGCATGGACAGGTGATGTGTTCATCAGGGTAATATCAGTTCAGTCATGCAGGGGTGAGGTACGCCCTATGTAATATGTTAAACTGAATGTTCTTGAAGCGTGAATTTTGTGAAACCTGTTGGGGGTGTAATAATGCTTGCTTCCATTACTTGTCATGTATAGTCCTCCCATGTATTTTGCAACACAGTGAGAGGAATGTCCAAGAGGTTGTGGATGGCTTTGTTAAGCCAGGTAAGGTGGTGTCGGCCTGCACCCATTGTAAGGATCGGTAATAGGACTGGGTAGACATGGGGTTCTGAATCTGGAGCGCTCCATGAGGTGCAGTATGCACTATGGAACTGTCAGTACATCAGGAACTGACCAGTAGGGAGAGTATATTCTGTAGTAATTTGGCCAAAGGAAAATAAATGGACTTCAGAATGTAGGACCCCGGCTGTGTGCAGGATGTGTGATGGCCACGTTGCCATGTCTGCTGAGGTAAAGAAGCCTAGGAATTTGGGAAGGCCTACTAAGAAAAAGTTGGGTTCATACGGGGATTTGCCTCAGAAAAGGCGTTGTCCCATGGAGGAACCAAGGGGAGGGGAGGGGCAGTACCCCCGGAAGGAGGAGGTTTTGTCGAAAGAATTCCCTGACAGTCACAGGTCTCTCTGTGTAGCATCCCGCCATCCATAGAGAGAGTCATTGTAATAGCTCATCTAGGAAGTATGTTTTGAATGAGGGAGCCCAAAGTCCACCAAGGCCCACAGGGAGCTAGAATGAGGCGCTTTGAGCCCCATATTTGAGTGCATAGAAGGGTATTTAGGTCCACAAAGAAAGAGTGTGGTGGAATGAGAGCGCGGTTTGCAAAATAGTAGCACAATCTGGGTAAAGTCAAAGCTATTTCACTGATTGGTGCATGTGGGGAGAGATTGCCAAAATGTGATTTGCAAATGAATACCTGTTAGGGCTGTACAAAAGTCCCACTCATATCGGTCTGTGGGAGAATGTACAGTCAGACACAGAGGGAGCGAATTGCCCTTAGCACCAGTTGAGTTGTGTCTCACCAAGATAGATGCTGCATGTGGGTTGATTAGAGCACAGTGGGTAAATTGCTGATTTGGGCCAGTGCACTCGCATTCCAGAGGCCGCCGTGAAGTTAGACAGGGTAACATGGAGCGTGGTAAGACATGCTGTCACGTCCTGAAGGTAAAGAAGCAAGTCATCCGTTTACATGGAGACAGCATGTGTACAGTCCTCCAAATAAAATACCCCAGTATAGCTCCTTCTTTTGGACTCCTATAGCCAATGGTTATATCGCCAGGGCGAAAAGGAAGGGAGAAAGTGGGCAGCCTTGCCTGGGGCCATGACCTATTGGGAATGCATCTGAGACATGGGGGCTAATTGAATTCAAGACATTGGATTCCGATAGAGCAGCCAGGTGTACACAAGTAATTGGTTCCCAACACCAAACGAGATTGAGCACTTGGAAGAGATATTTCCAAAAAAGCATATCAAACGCCATCCTCAGTCAAATATAAAATAGGCGGCGTTCCAATTCCGGTGTCTGATCCTACATATGAAAGAGGCGCCAGATATTCTGTGAGGTGTTGCGACCTAGGACAAACCTTGTTTTGATCTACATGAATGGGTGATGGAATAAATTGAGAATGTCTGCTGGCAAGGATCTTCCTTGAGCTTTTATAGTTGGCCCCCAGAAAGGCAATAGGCAGGTAGGATTCCAAGAGCGAGGGGTTTCGGTTGGACGTAGGAATAGAGACCAATAGGTACTCTCGCAAGAAGAGAGGTAGTTCTCTAAATTCGAAGGCAGCCTTATCCATTTCTACTAGGCGGGGTGCAAGTATTGTGGAAAATCTAGAATAGTATTCTAAGGTGAGGCCTTCGAGGCCTGGAGCCTTATTGTGTGGCAGGTTCTTAAATGCTTGTGTGACCTCTTGTGTGGTGATCGGGCAACTAAGTCTACTTTGTTGTTTCTCAAACATGTGTTGCCTTTAAATTGCAAAGTCATTATTGGACTTGGTTTACGGGGTGTGCTATTAAATTCCTAGTCTTCCAAATTCTTGGGTGCCTTTTCAGAAAATACCTGAATCATAAATTACTACTTGTTTGAGATTATCACTATACGATGTAGTAATGCCAGCAGTATTGGTATTCTGTACTATTGCCAAAAATATAGAGATTGCCTCCTATCATTATGCATTCCAATGGAGGAAGACATAACATTCTGTTTTTCATCTGTTAAGAGGTATGCAGTATTTGTACTGCGTCTTACCTGCTGACTGTCATTTTGCCACCTGCACTGCCCTGCCTAAATAAATGAATGCAGTAAGTGCAGGTGGCAAAGTGCCTGACAGCAGGATGGGAAAGTTCTGTCTACCCACTCTGAATAAAATATAACACAGGGCCATCACCACAGAGAAGAGATCCATGCCTAGAGTGTGTCAGTGTTTGCCACGTAGTGAAATTTGCAAATCCCAAGACCCAATTCACAAAGTCTTCACAAAGTTATGTACAGGATGATTTTATATAAATACGTGTAGTCTGAGGGTCTAGAGTATATGTCCTAGGACTAGAATCTCTCATGACTCTGTACACACTCTCGAACTTACACATTTGTGAAGATTCACAAAATCCTGTCTGACCCACTCCAACCCTGGAAAGATCGGAATCCCATTCGTGATAAAAACAGAAGTAAATCTCTTTTCCAGTTTGAGAAGGTAAGTAACCCTCTTAAAATTGGTTAGGGTGCATAAAGGAAAGGGTTTCTCCATGCAGAAAAATATTTTCTCCTGAAAAAAAGAATTAAATTGTTAGCAAGCCCGTAATTAGCATGGGCCAATAAATATGTGCATATTTGTTTATGCAAATATTGAGTTGACAAACGTTTTTCAGATGTACTCCTAAAAATTTGTGTCTTTCACAGGTCTGAAGGCATCCAATAGTGACATTTGTGAATTCCTAAGACATACATCTGCACCCAGGAAAAGCCAGAGATCTCCTTCAACTGTTTTGTGACACTCCATTCGGCTCATGTTTAATCTTTCATATTTTCTGTAAAGGAAAAGCTCTTTTACAACCTTATTTAGAGGAGGACGGCTGTCGCTTGTTTTCCTTGCCTATAGCCCACTTGCACAAGTGCATTCCCTGAGCAGTGAGGCTATTATTTCTTTTTTGAAGAAGAAGAAGCAAACTTCCACTTTGGGGTTTTGTTTCTTGAAAACAAAAGAATAATTGCTGAGTGGACATTGTAAACATGGCTCCCACTTGGAAAACTTCACTAATGTTAAAAGGACTATGGCCCTCATAATGACATTGGTGGTAAATCCCGCTTACCGCCGCGGTGACGGCCGCCAATATACCGCCACGGTGGCGAATATCCGTTTGCCATATTATGACACACACAAACCAATCCGACAGAATACAGCCACATACACAAATCTGCCAGCCCAGAGGTAAGTGGAAAAGTGGTGGTCCCAACACCCATATGGTTAAACCAACAAAACAACGCCCAACACATTATGAACCACGAATCACCACAGCCGACATTCAACAGCGGTAAACCATTGGCGGTACATACCGCCGCGCTCAGAATGGACACCCACATACAAAACAACACTTCATTGGCCAATACTCAAAACACACACTGACACTCAAACACAAACCGCACCCACAGCAATATAAAACACACACCCACATTACCCACAACCCGTTACGAATACAAATTATTGCCACCAGACTGACACCAAGACCACTGCGACAACTAGACACACACACCACTTACACCCATACATCCCTTATGCACCCCACATCAAACACCCCACCACATTACTCAACACACTCTCATCAACACACACCACACAACACCCATGTCCTCACAAAGGCACCACCGTTTCACTGATGAGGACTTAAGGGTCATGGTGGAGGAAATTGTCAGGATAGAGCCACCGCTCTTTGGAGCATAGGTCCTGCAAATATCCATTGCAAGGAAGATGGAGCTATGGCGGTGAATCGTGGACAGGGTGAACGCCGTGGGACAACATCCAAGAACAAGGGACAACATCAGGAAGAGGTGGAACAACCTACGGGGGAAGGTACATTCCATAGCAGCAAGGCACCAGCTCGCCATACAGAGGACTGGTGGTGGGCACCCACCTCCTCCCCCACAGCTCACAGCATGGGAGGAGCAAGCCTTGGCATTACTTCATCCTGAGGGACTTGCTGGAGTAGCCAGAGGACTGGACACTGGTAAATCAACATTTACCACTTATCACCCCCCATACCTGGATGCCATCTCCCACCCTCACCCTCACTCGCATCACTCCACCACATCCCACATACTGCACCTACACATATGACTAACCCTAATGCCAAGCCCTGCATGCTATACCAACGCAGCCCTCCCAGCCCTACATGGACACCCATCACTATAGCATGCACAGCATAGGAAAACTAACAATCCCTCAATACATCACCATATACAAGCAAAAGGTGGCAGGGCAACACCAACAATAGAGGGGAAGATAGTGATGTACAATATGTCACAGACATGAAGCATAATACATCACATACATCCCGACAGGTACCCCACCCTATGTCAGTGGAGAGAAGGTGCCACGACTATCCAGTCCCCCAACAGAAGATGCCCCCAGTGATGACAGTAACTCTGGACTTCAGGATCTGGACCAACAACCTGGCCCAACAGGGACCACTGGACAGCTGGTCACCCCAGCCCACTCACAGTCCACCACAGAGCCTCCCCCATCAGTATCCAATACCACAGCACCCACCCAGTGTACCCACACCTCTGTCCCTAGGACACGTCAATCAGCAGTGTGCCCAATTGTACAGGGACCCCAGTCCACACTTCATACCCAAGACAATCATGGACCTGGGAACAGTGGGCACACCGTTCAGGGGACAGAGGCACAGGCCATAAGGGACACTGGGAGGACTGCTGTGTGCCAGGGGGAGGACAGGACCAGGGAACCAACTCTCCAGGAGGCACTCTCTGAGATCCTGGGAGCCTACCAACATTCCCAGGACACGATGGGTCAGATCCTTGACAATGTGCAGGAGAACAGGAGGCTGCAGGAGGGACAGTATCAGGGGATCAGGGAGGACTTGCAGGCCATTAACACCACCCTGATCTCCATAGCAGGGGTGCTGGCAGACATGGCCAACATTATGAGGGAGGCAGTGTCACACCAGCGGGCACCTGCCACTAGTCAGTCATCTGAACAGCCCTCCACTTCCGCTGCCGCTAGTGGCCTGGAGGCCCCGCCTCCGGAGCAACAGGCCACCAGCACTCCTCCCCCTGGAGACGGTGAACCACCCCGCAAATGTTCCCTGCGAACCAGACAGAGTCAGAGACACTTGCCAAGACCCCCGCCAGGAAATGAGACTCTCCTGATTGTCCCCCTTGTGTCCCACAGTCACCTTGTCCACTTTGAACTGCCTTTGCTCCCCTTCCTATGGATGGCCACTTGGACAATGGACCTGTGCTACAAACAGACTGGAACAATACACTGGACTCTCCTCCATCATCACCCCATTCCATTGCATTTTCTCCTCAATTTCATAGGACTACAATAAACACCCATGAACCCAACTTGACCACCAGTGTTTTATGTTTTGAAAACGTGCATTTATGGAAACAGTTACATCTAGTGCAAATGATCTGAACACTGTGAGAGCATAGAAATAATTACCTGTAGCTGTCTGTAGTCATCACATCAGTACATAGTTGTTATATCACCAACATCTGTAAAATGACACGCCATAGGTGACAGTAAGTTGAGACGCAAGGGAAGTTAATGCCATTAGGCTACAGCCACACAGAATACACCAATAGTCAGAGGAATGGTCAGGAGCTCTGTCTCGCCTGTGTGTCATTGGAAGTATTGACAGATAACTGATGTTCTGTTGTCCTCATCCTCAGCCTCTTTATCCTCACTGTCCTCAGGGTCTACTGCTGCCACAGGGGCACCTCCAGTCTCCTCCTCCTGCAGAAAAGGTACATGGCGTCTGAGGGCCAGTTTGTACAACATGCAGCATGCCACTACTATCTGGCAGACCTTCTCGGGTGAGCAGTACAGGGATCCACCTGTCAGATGGAGGCACCTGAACCTGACCTTCAGGAGCCCGATGATCCTCTCAATGATCAGGTCTGGCTCCAATTGGGCAGACAGCTCTGTGATTGTGCCTCTGTCCAGTCTATAGGTGAGTATAATGTGCCTGTCCTCCAGTGTAGCCAAGTCCACGAGGGATCTGTACACGGGGGTATGTCTCCACCTATTATTCATCAGCAGCAGTAGGTATCTAAGGGACAAAAGAGTGAGAAGGCTGTCACAATTGGAACAATGGAACCACAACTTCAGTGTCCATGGTGCATTTATGTAATGGGACAGTGTTAATGGCGAGGTATGTGCCAGTCTAATCTGTGATGCAGTTAATGTCGATATGATCGATGTCCCCCCCAAAATGGCGACCGCCTGTCCTGTATGTAGGGACAGGTGGAAGTTAGGTGGCTCTGCTGACGTTGGGCGTCATAGCGGAAGGCGGTCTTGCACCGCTGTGCAATTCCTCTTTGGATAATATGGGGCTCTATGGAGTACAGTGGCCAATGGGGATCTGCGCCGGCGGTGACGGTGTACACCACCGCAGACGTGACCGTCATTTTCTTTCTGATTCCTCACTTGTTTCCTGACCTTCAACAGGAGGACACCTACACTGTCTGTGCTGCTGTGACCTGTGTCTGGAACCCACCATGGCCCGTGTGACCCGGGAAAGGGCCATGTCCTTCACTTTGGAGGAGTTGGAACGACTGGTGGATGGGGTCCTTCCCCAATACGGACTGCTGTATGGGCCTCCAGACCAACAGGTGAGCACACATTAGGCACGATGCATGTGGGAAGGATGCATTGAGATGTGTGTGCAAGCATCGTGTCATCGGGGTGGGGGAATGTCTTGTGGTGGTGTACATGGTGTGCACCAGGCGATGTGTGTACCAGTGGTGATGGAAACGGGAATGGTGGGCCATTTGTGTGACAGGCTGGACTGTTTGTTTAATGTGTTCTCCTGTCTGTATTGCCTCTGCAGGCCAGTACCCATCAAAAGAAGGGATTGTGGCATGCCATCGCCAAAGACCTGCGGACCCTGGGGGTCTATGGCAGGCGGAGCACCCATTGTCGGAAGCGGTGGGAGGACCTGAGATGCTGGGCACGGAAGAACGTCGAGGCCCAGCTGGGGATGGCCTCCCAACGAAGAAGGGGTGCCCCTCAGAACCTGACCCCCCCTGATGGCCCGCATACTGTCGGTGGCCTACCCAGAGCTGGTTGGGCACTTGAGGGAATCACAGCAGTCACAAGGAGGTGACTATAGTGGGTATTATCCCACAAATTGACAGGTGGGGTGGATCCAGTTGGTGAATGTGAGTTAGTGGTTGCCCCTAAGGCCAGGCCAGACATTGCAGCAACTCTAGGGTAATAGGTGTAGGGCATATGCAGGTAACCTAGCTTGTTAGAATTCCACTTCAGGCAGGGCTTTGTGGGTAATAGGAGGGATGCAGTTGGCCGTGTGTGGCCCTCATCTTGCCTTAGCATCTAGCCATATCACTGGCAGTGCAATACATAATGCTTAAGTCTGATCCCTGTGTGTGACAGTGCTTTGTGTGCCAACTGTGGAGTTGGTGCAGTCATTGACCCAGTGTTTCCTTTTTCTCTCTCCCCTTTTTTTGTTCTTGTGTGCATTAGCATCATCTGGCGGAGAAGCAGGGGCTCCAGTGACAGAGGGAGCGGCATCCTACAGGACCCAAGAGGCAGAGTCCACCACCGCCGAGGGAACCAGGGGGACGGAGGGCGAGGGGAGCATCACGGCGGAGGCAGGAGTTGACAACACAGACTCAGATGCCTCCTTCGATGGGAGCTCCCTGGTGGTGGCAGACACCTCTGTGAGCACCCCAGCTGCAGATACAGCCGCCACCCCCATACCAGCACCGCCCTCCCAGTAGCCCCTCAGTGAGTTGCCTGTGCCCGCTCACCCAGCAGGGTGGGCATCTCCTTCACCCAAGGCACCTCAGACCCTGCTCCAGTGAGCCCTGCTGCCCTGACTGAGGAGGCTATTGACCTCCTGAGATACATCTCTGTAGGGCAGTCAACCATTGTGAATGCCATCCAGGGGCTGGCATCCCAGATGCAGCAATGGAGGGCATCCACAGTGGATTGGGGGCCCAACAGAGATCGATTCAGGCTCTGGCATCCTCTCTGTTGGCAGCCATTATCCCTGTTTCTACCGTCCCTCCTCCAACTACCACTTCCCAGTCCCGGTCTCCTCAACCCCAACCCATCCCATGCACACCTACTGATGAGCATGCACACAAGACAACACCCAAGAGTGGCACAGACAAGCAAAGGCACCACACTTCATCCCACAAGCACTCACGCAAAAACGAGACAGTTGCAAACACAACAACCTCCACTGCCTCCACTGTCTCCGCCCTCCTCCTGCCCCACCTACCTCCCAGTCACGTCCACACTCACACATGCATGCACTGCACCAACATTCACCACCAGCATCACCACACCAAGCAGAACACACACCTCACCAGCAGACACCTCCACAACATCCATGCACCCGTCCCCTGTGTCCTCTCCCACCCTGTCTGTCCCCCCTCCTAAAGGACACAAACGCAAGCACTCACACACCCAACAGCCATCCAGCTCATATCAACATACTGCCCATGCACCTGCACCCAAATCCAGCAGACATACACCTCCTACAATCACTCCCTCAACCTCCACTCCCATCCCTCCTCCCTCCTCCCACCCACCATCCCTAAGAAGCTTTTCCTTGCCCAACTTGACCTCTTCCCTCCCCCCGTCCTGCCCGTAAGAGCAGGGTCCCAACGACCCAGCCCAGCACCTCAGCCAAACAGTCCACCCGGACAGTGGTGCCACCACCTAGTAATGGTGGGAAGGATACCAGAGCTCCAGGCAAGAAGGGAAAGAAGCCTGCACCTCAAGCCAAGGAGGGGAAGGAGCCTACACCTCCAGCCAAGAAGGGGAAGGAGTCTGCACCTCCAGCCAAGAAGGGGAAGGAACCTGAAGACTCCTGCTTTGAATGGGAAGAAGCCCTCAACTCCTGACAGGAAGGCTAAGGAACACCTACAACCTGCCATGAAGGGGAAGACGCCATCAACCCCTGCCAGGAAGGGTAAGGACTCTACGTCTCATGTCATGGAGGGGACGAAGCCCTCCACTCCAGCGGAGGCTGTCAGGGTTCCACCTCCATCACCACCAGTGGTCACGGGGCCCCAACCACCAGCTGAGGAAGTGCAGCCATCACCACCTGCAGAGGCTGCCCAGGAGGCACCTCCATCAGCCACAACAGTGCGGCCATCACCACCTGCAGTGGCTGCCCAGGAGGCACCTCCATCTGCCACAACAGTGCAGCCCTCCCCATCAGCAGAAGCCATGTAGGCCACCCTCCAGGGGCTGCTGTACGAGGGCCCCCCCCCAGAACCAGTGGGAAAGTCACCCACTCCAGAGACTGTGGCCTTGCACTCCCCAGCAGAGAGAAATGGGCATGGAGCCCCCTCAGAACCAGTGAGAAAGTCACACACTCCAGAGACAGTGGCCTTGCACTCCCCAGGACAGATAAATGGGCATGGAGCCCCCTCCAGAACCAGTGGGAAAGTCACCCCCTCCAGAGATTGTGGCCTTGCACTCCACAGGACAGTGAAATGGGCATGGAGCCCCCTCCAGAACCAGTGGGAAAGTCACTCACTCCAGAGACTGTGACCTTGTACTCCCCAGCAGAGAGAATGGGCATGGAGCTCCCTCCAGAACCAGTGGAAAAGTCACCCACTCCCCAGAACAGTGAAATGGGCATGGAGCCCCCTCCAGAACCAATAGGAAAGTCAATTACTCCAGAGACTGTGGCCTTACACTCCCCAGCAGAGAGAAATGGACATGGAGCCCCCTCTAGAACCAGTGGGAAAGTCACCCACTCCAGAGACAGTGGCCTTGCACTCTCCAGCAGAGACAAACAGGCATGGAGCCCCCTCCAGAATCAATGGGAAAGTCACTTACTCCAGAGACTGTGGCCTTGCACTCCCCAGCAGAGAGAAATGGGCATGGAGCCCCAACTAGAACCAGTGGGAAAGTCACCCACTCCAGAGTCTGTGGCCTTGCACTCCCCAGCGGGGAGAAATAGGCATGGAGCCCCCTTCAGAACCAATGGGAAAGTCATCCACTCCAGAAACTGTGGCCTTGCACTCCCCAGGACAAAGAAATGGGCATGGAGCCCCCTCCAGAACCAGTGGGTTTGATTCCGACTTCGGCTGAGGTGCCCCTCATCCCCCCGAGGTGCCTGCCCACTTGCAAACTTATGCCCCTTGTTAGAAATGGGGCCTTTGGTTGACAGTCAGGTTACCCCCTGTTCAAGCAAGGACCCTCACTCTAGTCAGGGTAAAAGAGAATCACCCTCAGCTAACCCCTGCTTACCCCCTTGGTAGCTTGGCAGAGCAGTAGGCTTAACTTCAGAGTGCTACGTGTAAAGTATTTGTACCAACACACACAGTAACTTAATGAAAACACTATAAAATGACACAACACCAGTTTAGAAAAATAGGAAGTATTTATCTAAACAAAACAAGACCAAAACGACAAAAATCCACAATACACAAGTTATCAGTTAAAAATCAAAAAGAGTATTTGAGTAGTTTCAAACACACACTAATGCTGTCAGCGTGAAAAATTACATTGGGTGTGTCAACAATAACCCCGCACGGGCGAGTGCACATCAAAAAGGACTTGCGATGCGTTGCTTCCACTCACGAGCGGGACCTTGCGTCGTTTCTCCTTTCACCGAGATGGGGTGCATCATTTCTTCTCTCCGCAGGAGAGCGATGTGTCGATCCGGTCAGCACTCTCGGGCCCGGGCAGGCCTTGCGTTGTTTTTCCACGCCCAGCAGTACTTGAGTCAGAAATCCAGCCGTACGATGATCCAAAAACCCCGCAGCGCGGGTTGTGATCTCCCAACCTCCGTCAGCGATGCTGCACGTTGTTTCTCCCGCTCCGTGTGTTGATTCTTCGGTCGGGTTTCCTGCGAGCGTTGATTCTCAGCTGCGGAGCCGGCGGGCGTCATTTCTTCAGCCGCAGATCGGAGTTGCGTCAATCTTTTCCCCGCACGGCGCTCTGTGTGTGGATTTCCTTGTCTTTAGGCTGCCAGCTTCTCCTTTCAGGGTCCCAGGAACTGGATGGGCACCACAGGGCAGAGTAGGAGTCTCTCCAGAGACTACAGGTGCTGGCAGGGAGAAGTCTTTGCTGTCCCTGAGACTTCAAACAACAGGAGATAAGCTCTAGATCAAGCCCCTGGAGATTTCTTCTCAAGATGGAAGGCACTCAAAGTCCAGTCTTTGCCCTCTTACTCTGGCAGAAGTAGCAACTGCAGGATACCTCCACAAAGCACAGTCACAGGCAGGGAAGCTCTTCTTCCTCAGCTCTTCTCCAGGCAGAGGTTCCTCTTGTTTCCAGAAGTGTTTCCTCAAGTCTGTGGTTTTGGGTGCCCTTCTTATACCCAATTTCTCCTTTGAAGTAGGCCTACTTCAAAGTAAAGTGTCTTTTGAATGTGAAATCCTGCCTTGCCCAAGCCAGGCCCCAGCCACTCACCAGGGGGTTGGAGACTGTATTATGTGAGGGCAGGCACAGCCCTTTCAGGTGTGACTGACCACTCCTCCCCTCCTTCCTAGCACAGATAGCTCATCAGGATATGCAGGCTACACCCCAGCTCCCTTTGTGTCACTGTCTAGTGTGAGGTGCAACCAGCCCAACTGTCAACCTGACCCAGACAGGGAATCCACAAACAGGCAGAGTCACAGAAATGGTATAAGCAAGAAAATGCTAACTTTCTAAAAGTGGCATTTTCAAACACACAATCTCAAAATCAACTTTACTAAAAGATTTATGTATAAATTGTGAGCTCGGAGACCCCAAACTCCACATGTCTATCCGCTCCCTAAGGGAACCTACACTTTAATCAGATTTAAAGGTATCCCCCATGTTAACCTATGAGAGGGACAGGCCTTGCAACGGTGAAAAACGAATTTAGCAATATTTCACTGTCAGGACTTATAAAACACATTACTATATATCCTACCTTAACCATACGCTGCACCCTGCCCTTGGGGCTACCTAGGGCCTACCTTCGGGTGTCTGACATATAAGAAAAGGGAAGGTTTAGGCCTGGCAAGTGGGTACACTTGCCAAGTCGAATTTACAGTTAAAACTGCACACACAGACACTGCAATGGCAGGTCTGAGACATGATTACAGAGCTAATTATGTGGGTGGCACAACAAGTGCTGCAGGCCCACTAATAGCATTTTATTTACAGGCCCTGGGCACCTCTAGTGCACTGTATTATGGTCTTACTAATAAATCAAACATGCCAATCACGGATAAGCCAATGATATACACATTTTGTAAAGGATCACTTGCACTTTAGCACTGGTTAGCAGTGGTAAAGTGCCCAGAGTAACAAAAACAGTAAAATCAGAGTCCAGCACACATCAACAACCTGGGGAACAGAGGCAAAAAGTTAAGGGAGACCACACCAAGGATGAAAAGTCTAACACGTGTCCCCCCAGCTGAAAGTGGGGAGCAAATACCCAGCCTCATAGGAGTTCTCATCACTAAGGCGGAAAAACGTGGACAGACCGTCAGCATTGGCGTGTTCTGTGCCAGGACAGTGTTCCACCGTAAAGTCCATCCCCTGTAGGGAAATGGACCACCTCAACAGCCTTGGATTCTCACCCCTCATCTGCATTAACCATCTGAGGGGCCTGTGGTCGGTCTGAACTCGGAAGTGAGTCCCAAACATGTAGGGTCTTAGCTTCTTCAGTGCCCAGACCACAGCAACCACATCGCGTTCTATGGCACTCCACTTATGTTCCCTGGGTAGTAACCTCCTGCTAATGAAGGCTACGGGTTGATCTAGGCCCTCTTCATTAAACTGTGAGAGTACTGCTCCAATACCATGCTCTGAGGCATCTGTTTGCACAACTAATCCTTGGAGTAGTCAGGTGCCTTCAGCACAGGTGCTGTGCACATGGCAGCCTTCAGGGCCTCAAAAGCGTTCTGGCAAGCCTCTGTCCAGATCACTTTCCTAGGTTGCTTCTTAGAAGTCAACTGAGTTAAGGGGGTAACAATGGTACCATATCCCTTAACAAACCCTTCTGTAGTATCCTGTGAGACCTAAAAAGACCCTCACTTCAGTCTGTGTCTTGGGAGGCTCCCAAGCCAGAATTGTGCCAATCTTAGGCTGTAGGGGTGCCACCTGGCCACTCCCCACCTGGTGTCCTAAGTACACCACAGAACCCTGCCCTATTTGGCACTTGCTCGCCTTAATAGTGAGGCCTGCCTTCTGCATGGCCTCTAACACTCTCCAGAGGTATTGAAGGTGTTCCTCCCATGTGAAACTAAACACAGCAATGTCATCCAGGTAGGCGGCACTGAACTCATCCAGCCCAGCCAACACCTGATTAACTAACCTCTGAAAGGTGGCAGGGGCATTCTTCATCCCACATTGCATCACTTTAAATTGAAAGTGTCCATCTGGGGTAGAGAATGCTGACCTTTTCTTGGCCCCCTCAGTTAAGGCAATCTGCCAATACCCAGATGTTAAATCAAACGAACTGAGGTACTTGGCAGCTCCCAACCGGTCAATGAGCTCATCAGCTTGGGGGATGGGGTGTGCATCAGTCTTGCTGACCGCATTGAGTCCCCGGTAGTCCACACAGAACCTAAGTTCTGGAGTGGCACCAGGTGCAGCAGCCTTTGGGACCAATACCACTGGCTGGCCTAAGGACTGCTGGAGTGCTCAATAACCCCTAGGGCAAGCATTTTGGATACCTCATCCTTAATGCATGTCCTGACCCTGTCAGTCACCCTGCAAACCTTCTGTTTAATGGGTGTGCTGTCCTCAGTGTCCACATCATGTGTGCACAAGGGTGTGACTCCTGGGATCAGGCAAAACAGTGAGGAAAACTGCCCCAACACGTGGAGACAGTCACCTTGCTGCTCCTCGGTCAGGAAGGGGGGGGGGAGGATCACTCCCTCCACTGACCCATCTTTTTCTCCTGCAGACAGGAGATCAGGAAGAGGCTCACTCTCCTCCTCTACCCCATCATCTGTCACAAGGACGGTTCAGTCCGCTCAAAGTGAGGTTTGAGGCGGTTGACATGCAGAACCCTTAAAGGGTTCCTTGGAGACTGCAAGTCCACCAGGTAGGTGACTTCACTCTTGCGCTCCACCACCTCAAATGGCCCAGTCCACTTATCTTGGAGCACCCTAGGCTCCACTGGTGCCATCACCCACACTTTTTGTCCAGGTTGAAACTCAACCAGAGTGGCATTCTGGTCATACCAGTGTTTCACGTCCTCCTGGATTGCTTCCAGGTTCTCCTGAGCTAGACTTCTGAAGCGGGCAGTCTGGTTTCTCAGAGACAGCATGTAACTGAATACATCCTGAGGAGGTTTACTAGGAGCTTTCTCCAAAGCTTCCTTGACCAGACTCAAAGGTCACCTCACAGGGTGGCCATAAATCAGCTCAAAGGGACTAAACCCAAGTCCCTTTTGAGGCACCTCCCTGTAGGCAAACAAAAGGCATGGCAAGAGTACGTCCCACTTCCACCTCAAGGGCTCTGACAGGCCCATGATCATGCCTTTTAAGGTGCGGTTGAATCTCTCAACCAGACCATTACTTTGGGGGTGGTAAGAGGTGGTGAACTTGTAGGTTACCCCACACTCCTTCCATAGAGACTTCATGTATGTGGACATGAAGTTGGTACCCCTATCAGATACAGCTTCCTTGGGGAACCCCATGCAGGTAAAAACCCCCATCAAAGCATGACCCACCACAGGGGAAGTGATTGATCTCAACGGAGTGGCTTCTGGGTACCAGGTGGCATGGTCCACCAAGACCAGGATAAACCTGTTGCCCATGGCTGTCTTGGGATCCAGAGGCCCCACAATGTCAATGCCTACCCTCTCAAAGGGAGTACTGACAACAGGCAAAGGCCGGAGGGGAGCCTTACATTTTCTCCCACCCTTGCCACTTGCCACTTGCCTGACAAGTCTGACAAGACCTGCAATGTGCATCTGAGTGTCTGTGCATTACGACAGTAAAAGTGGGTGACAAGCCTCTCAAAGGTCTTGTCCTGCCCCAAATATCCAGCTCAAGGGACATTATGAGCCAACCCCAGTAGGAAGGCCCTGAAGCACTGGGGTACCACCAGCACAGGGGCTGAGCCAGGCTCAGGAACATTAAGCTCGCTATACAGGAGGCCATCCTCCCAATAGATCAGGTGTGATCCTGGCTCCTTGCCAGCCGCCTGGTCTGCAGCCTGCTGCCGCAAACCTTCCAAAGTAGTGCATGACTTCTGTGCTGCACATAATGTTTCCCTGGTGGGCCCCCCTTCCTGCTGCCACTGAGACAGCTCAGGGACCTCCCCCAGTTCAGCCACCTGTTCCCCTGTAGGCTCCGGGGTGTCACCCTCAGGCTCCGCCTCCTCCCAGACTGTGGGAACTTCTGGGACCGGTTTCCCACGCCCCCTGCCCTTCCTCTTCTTGGCGGTCCCCTGGGCCACTGTTTCAGACTCCAGGGGCTCTTGATTACCCTGACGGGCTGCCATTAACTGGGTGGATACACATACCCACCCAAGCAGACCCAACATCTCTAAGTGAGACCTGTGTTCCACCTCCTTCTAAGGGGAATCCTCCAGGTCATTGCCTAGCAAACAATCAACAGGCATGGTTGGACTCACAGCTACCTTTAAGGAACCTGAGACCCCCCCCCCATTCAAAGGGAACCTGCACCACTCTGCACAGGCACTCTGAGTTGTCCACTGCAACTACTTGGTGAAGTACCCGGGGATGAATCTGCTCTTCAGACACCAGCTGACTCCTCACTGTAGAAACCCTGGCTCCTGTGTCTCTCAGAGCCCTCACCCTCTGTCCATTGATGGTCACCCACTGCCTGTACTTCTTAGTGTTCTCAGGCACTAGGGTTCTCTGAACCATCTCACTGTCCCCTAGTGAGACAAGGGTCATCTCAGCTGGTTCCCACCCACCTGAAACCAACTCCTCCCCAAGCGCTACACTGGCCAAACCCTGGGACAGTGCACCAGTGGGTGCCGGTGTACTTTTGGGGCATTTGGGGTCCCTCCTCACATGACCCACCTGGTCACATGCATAGCACTTACATGGGGAACCACCTGCCACTGGCTTCTCTTTGGAGAACCATGGCTTCTTTTCACTGGGGGGTTGGGAATCCTTACCCTGGGAATCAGTTTGGGGCCCTTTAGAGAACTCCCCCTGTTTACCCTTACCCCCCTTTCCATCATTGGCATGGTCTCCCTCATACCTCTTCTGGACTCATACCTCTTCTGGACTCTGGTGCTCTCCCAGCGGTCCGCTTCCTGCGCAAGCTTCCTGGGGTCAGTCAGCTTGCTATCAATCAGGTGCTGGCGCAGCTCTGGAAAACATAAACTGTACAAGTGCTCACAAGCAATCAGATTGTAAAGCCCCACATACGTAGTTACCTTACTGCCCTTCACCCAATCATCCAGTGACCTGCAATAAGAATCAACACATTCCAACCATGTTTGGGATTCCTTATTCTTGTAGGATCTAAACTTATCCTTGTACTGCTCAGGGGTAAGACCATACCTTGTAAGAAAGGCATCCTTCATGCTAGAGTAGGTGAGATTCTGAGCATCCCCTAAGGCTGTCAGTGTATCCCTCCCCTCTTCCTCAAAGTGCTTCCACAGATGCACCCCTCAATGAGCTTCAGGGACCAGATTCATATGGAGAGCAGACTCATACCCCTTAAACCACAAGTATATGTCGTCCTCCCTTTTATAATCCTTCACAAGATCCTTAGGAATGTGTACCCTCCTTACAGGCTACACTGTGATGTGGCTGCCACCATCCCTACTGGACTGGCTCCTCTGATCCAGATCTCTTAAGCTACACTCATGAGTCAACAAAAGCTTCTTCTCTTCTAGGGTCATCCTCATTTTCTCCAACTCCCTCTGATGCTCCCTCTCTGCTTGTCTGTCCTACAGTTCTTCAGGGGTCAGACCCTTAGATGAGACACTGCTACCTGCCCTGGAGACCCTCTTCCTGTCCATAACAGGCCACCCCACAATACCATTGTGTATGGATTGCACTTCCTCCTCCTCATCTTCCTCATCCTCTGTGTGTCCTCCAGTGCTCTTGGCCGTCACCCAGGCCATCAGCGCCTTTTGCAGCTCCTCCTTCTTGGATGAGCTCTTAATGGGACAGTCTAAGCTTTTACAGAACTCTTTTAACTGAGCCTTGGTATAGCTATCCAATTTCTCCAGGTCAAAAGTAGTTCCAACTGCTGCATCTCCAGATTAAGACATGATGAAAAGTCAACAAAAGTGCGAAGTTCCAAAAAGCAGAAAAGTTCTCAAATGAAGTTCAGAAGTCATTCAAAAGATTACCACAAAAATGGATGTAGGGAAAATTCCAGGCAAAAGAGAAAAATCAAAAGATCACCAAACAAGTAGTATGTGGTCACGTAGTGGTCTGCACTCAAAATAGTAGTGTACACTTAATCACTGTATGTCTAGTACAAATACAAGTCCAAATCCCACCGCTGCCACCAATGTTAGAAATGGGGTCTTTGGTTGACAGTCAGGGTACCCCCTGTTCAAGCAAGGACCCTCACTCTAGTCAGGGTAAAAGAGAATCACCCTCATCTAACCCCTGCTTACCCCCTTGGTAGCTTGGCAGTGGAGTAGGCTTAACTTTAGAGTGCTAGGTGTAAAGTATTTGTACCAACACACACAGTAACTTAATGAAAACACTATAAAATGACACAACACCAGTTTAGAAGAATAGGAAATATTTATCTAAACAAAACAAAACCAAAACGACAAAAATCCACAATACACAAGTCAAGTTATCAGTTACAAATCAGAGGGGGTCATTCTGACCCGACCCCTGGCGGCCGGTGACCGCCAGGGTCACCGACCACGGGAGCACCGCCAACAGGCTGGCGGTGCTCCCAAGGGCATTCTGACCGCGGCGGTTCAGCCGCGGCCAGAAAGGGTAAACCGGCGGTCTCCCGCCGGTTTACCACTGCCCTTGTGAATCCTCCATGGCGGCGGAGCGCGCTCCGCCGCCATGGGGATTCTGACACCCCCTACCGCCATCCTGACCCGCCAGGAACAGGATGGCGGTAGGGGGTGCCGCGGGGCCCCTGGGGGCCCCTGCAGAGCCCATGCCAATGGCATGGGCACTGCAGGGGCCCCCGTAAGAGTGCCCCACAAAGTATTTCAGTGTCTGCTTTGCAGACACTGAAATACGCGACGGGTGCAACAGCACCCGTCGCACCTTCCCACTACGCCGGCTCCATTCGGAGCGGGCGTCCTCGTGGGAAGGTCGATTTGCCCTGGGCTGGCGGGCGGCCTTTTGGCGGCCGCCCGCCAGCCCAGGGCAAATCTCAAAATACCCTCAGCGGTCTTGTGACCGCGGAGCGGTATTTTGACGGGGGAACATTGGCGGGCGGCCTCTGCCGCCCGCCAATGTTAGAATGACCCCCAGAGTCTTTAAGTAGTTTCAAACACACACTAATGCTGTCAGCGTGAAAAAGTACCTGGGGTGTGTCAAAAATAACCCTGCACGGGTGGGTGCGCATCAAAAAGGGCTTAGTTTCTTCAGCCGCAGATCTGAGTTGCGTTAATCTTTTCCCCCCACAGTGCTCTGTGCGTGGATTTCCTTGTCTTTAGGCTGCTAGCTTCTCCTTTCAGGATCACAGGAACTGGATGGGCACCACAGGGCAGAGTAGGAGTCTCTCCAGAGACTCCAGTTGCTGGCTGAGAGAAGTCTTTGCTGTCCTTGAGACTTCAAACAACAGGAGGCAAGCTCTAGATCAAGCCCTTGGAGATTTCTTCTCAAGATGGAAGGCACTCAAAGTCCATTCTTTGCCCTCTTACTCTGGCAGAAGCAGCAACTGCAGGATAGCTCCACTTAGCACAGTCACAGGCAGGGCAGCTCTTCTTCCTCAGCTCTTCAGCTCTTCTCCAGGCAGAGTTTCTCTTGTTTCCAGAAGTGTTTCCTCAAGTCTGTGGTTTTGGGTGCCCTTCTTATACCCAATTTCTCCATTGAAGTAGGCCTACTTCAAAGTAAAGTCTATTTTGAATGTGAAATCCTGCCTTGCCCAGGCCAGGCCCCAGACACTCACCAGGGGGTTGGAGACTGTATTGTGTGAGGGCAGGCACAGCCCTTTCAGGTGTGAGTGACCACTCCTCCCCTACCTCCTAGCACAGATGGCTCATCAGGATATGCAGGCTACACCCCAGCTCCCTTTGGTTCACTGTCTAGTGTGAGGTACAACCAGCCCAGCTGTCAAACTGACCCAGACAGGGAATCCACAAACAGGCAGAGTCACAGAAATGGTATAAGCAAGAAAATGGTCACTTTCTAAAAGTGGCATTTTCAAACACACAATCTCAAAATCAACTTTACTAAAATATATATTTTTAAATTGTGAGCTCAGAAATCCCAAACTCCACATGTCCATCCGCTCCCAAAGAGAACCTACAGTTTAATCAGATTTAAAGGTAGCCCCCGTGTTTACCTATGAGAGGGACAGGCCTTGCAACAGTGAAAAACTAATTTAGCAATAGTTCACTGTCAGGACATATAAAACACATTACTATATGCCCTACCTTAACCATACACTGCACCCCGCCCTTGGGGCTAACTAGGGCCTACCTTAGGGGTATCTGACATGTAAGAAAAGGGATGGTTTCGGCCTTGCAAGTGGGTACACTTGCCAAGTCGAATTTACAGTTAAAACTGCACACACAGACACTGCAATGGCAGGTCTGAGACATGATTACAGAGCTACTTATGTGGGTGGTACAACCAGTGCTGCAGGCCCACTAGTAGCATTTGATTTACAGGCCCTGGGCACCTCTAGTGCACTGTACTAGGGACTTACTAATAAATCAAATATGCCAATCATGGATAAGCCAATTATATACACATTTTGTAAAGGAGCACTTGCACTTTAGCACTGGTTAGCAGTGGTAAAGTGCCCAGAGTAACAAAAACAGTAAAATCAGAGTCTAGCACACATCAACAACCTGGGAAATAGAGGCAAAAAGTTAAGGGAGACCACGCCAAGGATGAAAAGTCCAACACCCCTGCAGAGTTCTATACGGGTGAAGTAAGGATTCGAGTTGGGCCTTGGACTGTGCCCTGTGGCCATGTGGGCCCTTTGAACATTGTACTGGGCAGTTCCCTTTGTGTACATTTGCACATATCTGTTTCACGGACAGTGGGATTATTTATTAGCTGTTGATATTAATACATTCACCTTGGTGCATTCCTATTGCCGTTGCATTATTCTGCTGTGTACTGGGTGCAAATTGTTTTTCGTGTGCAGTTGGTTGTGTGTATGGTTTGTGTGTGTCAGGTGTGTGTCATGCGTGTGTGTCACTCTTTTTTTCTTCCCTCCCTCCCTTGTGTGCTAGACGGCTGTACTCACCGTCATCGTCTTTGTCGGCGTTGGTCTTCCAGGTGGAGCAAAATGTAGAAGATCATCGGAAAAACTTGCAGTTCGGGTTCCTTGACGGCATTGTTCTTCCCTGTGCCTTTGATGATGAGTCTTTTCTCTTCTCTGATGCGTTTCCGCCAGGCTTTTGATGGTGTTAGTACTGCCCCGGAAAACGTGGTGGATTGTAGGGTCTTAATATGGTGGGCAGTACTTTGTCTTCCACCCTGGTGAGTATTGGGTCCGCCCTGGCAGTTGGTGTGGTACATTGGCAGTCTTTGGGAGTTATCACCGCCATGGTCATAATTTGGCGGTAGTTACCGCCAGCCTGTTGGTGGTATTACCACCACTTTATCACTCACTGCCAGGGTCATAATGAGGGCCTATGTGTGGTGGAAGCTTCCTTCACAGTAGTGAGATCTGTGCCAAGTAGGGAAGTATTTCTAATTATGGCAGGAGGTCCTCCACCTGTGTGGCAAAGATTATAACCTTCGCCCTTGTGAAGGGTTGATGAGCCACCCACCAAAAGCTAAATAAGGCCCTGAATGTTGTGATGGCCAATCACTGCACCCAAATGTGGAGGCAGCCAGACCTAAGTAAAAGCCCTGCTCAATAAATGTAAGATTTAATGTGTTTCACAGTCTCAACAACAGTTCATGTTGTAGCATCCACTGCTCAAGCTGCTTGAACTTGAAAGCAGGAACAGAACAAGAGTAAAACGTGTGGTGGTGAATCTGCACAAGATCCATTGTAGAAGGGTTTGATCTAATTGTACTGGGATACATACTTCTTTTTGGAGAAACAATAAGTATTTGGGAGTCTTTTCAGAAGAGTTATAAGGGATTCAACCTCAAACAGCATTATGGAGCAAGTACTTCCCTGAGTGTTCAATTAAGCTGTCATGGCCATGTTGTTTGTTTGGAACACACCACCAGGATCCGCAACACAGTGGCAACAGTCCTGCTAGTCAGTACGACCACTTGCTGCTCTCCTATTTGAAAGATTTAAAACACATATATGTGAGGCCACAACCCCTAGTAGGAAGCAGATCATTGCAAGGACCCCAGCCACAGCCTTAGCAATGTGATGAGAATCTTGGGAGAAAGAAAAAGAAGTGGTTCGCCCGGGCCATAGTGAGTGAGGTAAGCTACCACTATAAACCTGGAAAAATATTAGCTGGAATTGTAATCAATTACTTCTACAGCTGCTAAATCAGCTGCTTCTACTCAATTTTGCCATGATCATTGCCTTTCTGCCTTTCGCACCTTGATAGTCGCTTCCCCAGGTAAATGCCAACTCCTTCTGGGAGGATACTTGTGGGATCTGTACAATGAAAGCATAAAATTACCACCTATAGAAAAACAATGAAATTTAATGTAAATAAAAAAAGCTCTAGGGTAAGATTAAAAAGGTGAAGGGGTGATGTTATTTGGACGTATTAACTGCCCGTTGCACTATATTTAAATGGTCAACATATTTCGGCTCTTGTTGCCAAAAAGGGTCCTAGGCCTTTTTCTGGGCCTTTTTCTTTTTATTGTCAGATCCCTATTATCATTGTACCTTGTGTGTTCGGTAAGTCTGGTGTACGTACAAGTCTATGTGATTACGAAACATTGCGGGCAAAAAATTAAGCCTGTGACTTTGGAGAAAAACAGTTCTGAAAGAGATTAGCAAACATAAAAAGAGCAAATAATAAAGTGTGCATATTTTTCTTATCTTACGTGAACCTGCCTCTTTCCCTGTGAGGCCTTATCCCAATGTGGGGCACAAAACATATTCCTGCAGCTACAATTAAGCCATACAGAGTTAATCAGAAATGCACTGTGATCTATGCATGTGTATCTGTGCGTGGTATGCCACCAAATTCTGGGCGTAAATGGTATAGTCATCATTCATAACTGCGCTGGGTATTTTTAAATCATAGTTAAAAATCCAGCTATGGATAAATGGGGAAATTAAGGTAAATAGTCAGAAAATTTACAGACACTTCTTTTTCAATCTGTGATTCTATGCTTACTGGGCCCCGTTACTAGCCTCGTGGGGATTACTTCCGCAAAGGATGCGTGCATTACTGATCATCACTCGCTGTAAATACCGTTTCAATTTTGTGGCACTTACCCACAGGAATCAGGCAAGGTGGGGGTCTTCTACCAATCTAAGCGTGTTCCACAAAAACATACCATTCAGCATTTTACTATAGGTAATGACCTCTGAATAATGAGCTACATAAACATCAAGATAATAAAGTTTACATCATATTTCTCCAAATTTTAAAATTTCCAGTCTCATTTATAAGAGCGGTATTACATACAGCATTTAAGTACGTTGGGAAATTTCGGAGAGAACCTCCTGTGAATAAGTAACTAAAGCGGTCACGGCTTTAGGCAAGAGGAGATACCCTCATGTGATGAAATTAGAAAATAGAAGCTAACAACTTCTCTCATTGCTGCATTTGGTAAAAGTTTAAACATGCTAAGATTTACGACGCAAAGCGAAACCTCTCAATGCAAGGACTCGCCCTCATGTCGAAAGACAACGAGACAAGTTGGTGTCATAAACGACCAAGAGTACTTACTCGGTCGAGTATGGCCCCCCTGGGTCCTCTCCTACAGCGTACTCATCCATCCTGGAATCGTGAGCGTTCTGCCGGTAGTGCATCACAATTATTTAATCACCTCCCTGTCCGTGCTAATATCTCTGCAAGAAGCGAGAATCTCCAGGTTAGGTAGACCCGAGTATATGCTTGTGTCCGTATAATCAGGGGGATGTTTATACTATCCCTATCAACCTGATCATGGACATAGAGAAGAGAGTAATACTGCATATTGGAGTGAACAATAGCGCATTATTCGAAAAGCAGATAATGTCTAAGGTTTTGGTGCTGGCAGTGTGTTCCTCAAAATGTTAACCATGCATAATCATCCAATGACTATTATTCCTATTATTAACAGTCTGTTTAGTTTTGTGTTAAAGGCTCTCGTGACCTAAGAGTGGTGCTTAAGAAGGTATGTGTTTGTATGATAATAACACCTAATGACATCTTAGTCATTTGTCCCTCAAAATGGGGTTTGGAAATTTTATCAGGATACAATTAATCATATATAGGATACCAAACGGTCATATTTAGGATCCTGTTTAAATATGGCATCTGTAATGTTTTAGCTATGGGACTATGGAGAACCTTCATATTTAGGATCTAGTGTAACTATGACATCTATCAGAATTAACTATGTAACATGCCATGTAGACACATTTTTCGGAAGTTGTGGCTGTGGATGATTTTGGGAGGGGCCCTTATCCCAGTCATAATATTTTTTAATGTGCTAATGTGTGTCTGCAGGCAAATGAGGTATTCTTTGCTCCCTCAGCCTCTGTTATCCGTAATCACTGGGACTCGTTACTTTCTTTCCTTTGTGTAGTCATCTTAGCAAGTTAGTGACAACCATGGGATGTTGTCAGTCAAGCCTTTGTTTAAAGTTTTGAGCTGGTTGAGCCAAAGTTGCTCCTTTTGGAACAGGATTCTCTCAATATTTGTGCCAATATGGTTCAGTGCTTCAAGTATTATCCATTCCATGTCATTTTCTGTGCACTCTCTGTGAGAAAGTCATTTCCCATTCGTGCTGTTATTTTGACACATCTTAATTTGCTGCGGTGTTCCCCCTATTCAGATCTTTGTCTTTCTACAAGTCATACCTATGTACCTCAAACGACAAGGACAGGTGATCAGGTAGATTGTAAAAGTTGTTACAGTTGGTATGCTTCCTCATGGTCCAGATTAGTGTCCATGTTAATAGTTTTAGTTACCTTGGTCAGGTGGCATACTGAACAATAGGTTGGAGGCCCCAAGCCGAGGACAACATGTTTCTGGTTACGGGGCATCGCATTGGTCTAATATGGACCAAAAGATCTTGTATGTTTTTTCTATGCTTAAAGAAGGAAAACAGGGCCAGATTTACTAACTTTTCATGCAACTCAGTGCAGCATGGCAACTTGCTGTGCTGCGTTGAATGAAATGGAGTGAGCAGAAATGCACCATATTTACAAAGATATGGCACATTTCTGCTCTTTCATAGCCCTGGTGCACATCAGGTAACCAGGCACCAAAGCAGGATGCCTGCGTTAGGAGAATACATTCCTGCACAAAAACAATCTATCAAGGTGTTTTCCTTTTTCTATAAAAGATATGTTTCTCCTCATTGCGTTATCCTCCGGGAGGCTTAGCAATTTCTCGCAATCCCAGGTTTACAAACCTTTGTAAATCTGGGATTGTGTGAAACTGATGGGTTGGTGCACGGGACTGCCCATGCTCCATCCATGGAACACTTCCCAGAACAAAATGTAATGCAATTCAGTGCAAGCCTCTGCGTTGCGTTATATTTCTTTTTACAAAGCCGTGCAAGGTGGTCCGAATCGTCCCTTGTGTGACTTTGTAAATATCTACTAGCATTTTGCATCATGGCTAAGCTACAAAATAGGCGCAACCTCAGCACAAAATGTCATTAATTTTTCTCCCAATGTTTTGTAAAGGTTGCTTATTTTTATTATCTATTCATTGAAGGCATTGCTTGGCACACCAGTAACATTACCAATGTTTTCAAGAAAGAAAACAAAGAAAAAAAGAAGACCTTATCAAATATATGTGGTGGGGAGAGAGTAAGTCAGATGCACAATATGAGTTGATGTTCTGATTGCAGCAGCTCTGAAATACCTATCATGTGCAATTTTCAATTTTCTTGAGATAAAGCAGCATAGCAAACCTTTCAATATCTAAAAAGAGCCTTCCCCCAAGCTACTGTTCTACAGTACCCGGATCCAATAAATAAATTTATTGTGGAAGTTGATGCTTCTGGCAGAGCAGTTAGTGCAATTCTGTGGCATACACAAAAGGCTGACAATTTGAAACATCAACTCTGTTATGTGTTCCACACTTTGTCCCCAAGTGAACATAATTATTGCATTACTGAGAGGGAACTCTTGGCCAACAATCATGCCTGTTAGGAGTGGAGACTTTTTTATATGGGACCCATGAGCCTTATGAGGTTAAGACTGATCACTTGTGCATCTACGAAACATGTAATGTTGTAACAGCAGAGAGACCTGTCAGGCATACTTTTTATTTCAGTGTAATTATTTTCAATTACTAGTTTCTAAAAATATATTAACAGATGCTCTGTTTCAATGCTATACTTGCACTCCTATGACTTACAATCAAACCTTCCTCCTTAGAACAAATTTACTTGAGCGATACAGACATTTTTGAGCATGTTTAAAGACGTGGAGGCATCTCTTAGTCCTTTGCAGGAATCACTTATAAACAGAATGGCCTTTACTTTCAACAATACACCTTATTAGTTCACACTGGTGAGCTCCAACAGAAGTTCAGGAAAATGTGTCATGAGACTGCCATTTCTGGACACAATGGTGTGATGTAATTAACAGCCTTAGTTTTGGGGGTTTTCTAGTAACCATCTCTGCAAAATGAAGAATGTTACCTTTTGCCTAATATGTACTCAAGGAAAGTCTCAATGCATTAAGCCTTTTGATTAACTATTTCCTTTTCCTGTATCAACTCCTTCAATAAAGGAAAATGCAAAAATGGAGTACCAGAGGTTCACTTCTACTTCTGATCCACAAGTTGTTAGGCAGACAAAACCAACTACTTAGTCTACTAGTACTTTGCCTGATGTGCTGGATGAACCAATGCAGTTTAGATGTCCTACAGGTCCATTCTCTAATGCCAAAAAGACGATTAGAACACTTGTGTCTTTTTTTGTGAAAGCCCTAATCACCTGCTTTAAGACTAGTGTTTGACCTTTCAGGCTACAGGGACAGCTCCAGGTCACCACTATTGTAAGGGAGAAAGGGGAAGGAGATACCACTCTCTCTAAAAGAATATCAGCTGCCCTGGTGGGTCCAGTTCACACTTGTTCATATTGGATTTAGTTCTTCATGTAAAACCCACCCAGTCTGTCTCTATTCCAGCCTTGCTAGAATCAGGTGCCTCTGAAATGTATATGCACTTGGGTTGTGCCCAAAGACTCCAAACCCCAGTCAGGAAGAATTCTTCTCTGGATCATGTACAGACTATTGGTGGATCTCCATTGACATCAGGTCTCATGAACTCCAACAGGGTACCTTTCTTATTGTCTTTAAGCAATCATAAAGAGATGATTGTATTTGATCTAATCAGGTCTCCAAACTATGCCATAGTTCTTGAGATACGTTGGCTGGAATGATACAATCCTTATTCCAATTGAAAGACTAGGGTCACCTCTCTTTTCTCACAGTTTTGTAGAGACAATTGTTATTCAGGCAGGAGCTGTTGGACTCCAGTGATACAAGAACCTTCTAAAGGCCAGTCCCATTTCACTATAGCCCTGACCTTGTATAGTCCAATGGCTTATCAAGAGATTTCTACAGTCTTTCAGAAGCCTGCTTCCATGTCACTCCCTCCTCATGGGGATTTGGATTGTGCTATTCAAACCATACCCTCACCATAACTACCTTTGGCAAAATATACTCTTTTTACCAGCACAAGAAGCAGATTCTGAATATTTGGATGAAAACTTCAGTAATGCCTATTTGCTGGGTCAACATCCCTTGCCGGAACTCCCTTCTTTCGTCCCAAAGAAGTACAAAGAGCTAAGACCTTGCCTTGATTATTGTGGATTGAATAAGGTCACCATTAAAGAACGTTACCCTCTTCCACTCATAAAGGACTTCCTTCAGTCTGTTCAGGGTCCTAAATATTTCACAAAGATAGACCTCTATGGCACTTATCATCTCCTCTGGATAAAGAAGGATGATGAGTGGAATACAGCCTTTAGACATCCTTTTGGCACTACAAATTTAGGTTCATGCCCTTTGAGCGTATCAATGCTCCATCAGTTTTCCAGAGATTCATTAATAGCATATTCTCTGACATCTTGAACCAGTGTCTTGTGGTGTACCTGATCAACATCCTGATCATCTCTGCTTCCCTTCCTGAAAATTAGGTCCATGTTTGTTCCTTCCTTATACATCTGATGGAAAACCACCTATCATGTACTGCAGAGAAGTGCTAGTTTGAATGAACCGAAGTGGACTATTTTGGATATGACTTCTTTGGATTATTTATGGACCCTCTTAAGATCTCTACCATCTTGTATTAGAGGACTCCTTCCTAAGTCCGTCAAGGAGACGCAGAGTTTCTTAGGACTGGCTAACATTTATAGGCAGTTCATAATACCTTTACTGATCTAAGGTGCCATATATCAACCACTCTGAAGTAGGAGAACCTAACTATGGCTTTTTCTTGGCCTCTTAAATACCCAGAGTCCTTTGTCAATTTCAATAAGGCATTCAGCCAAGCTCCTATTCCCAGACACCCAGATCAACCCAGAAAGTTTATTATGATTACTGATGCTTCAAAGTTTGCTGTTGGAGCAGTGCTACTTCAGCACCAGGAGGATGACAACCTGGAGCATGCCATTTTTAGCTCCCATGTCCTACATTCATATGAGCAATAGTATTGAGTTCTGGGCTACAACCCCTTAGCCCTCAAGCATCTCATGTAACTGGCACAGAGATTGTTCTTACTCATGAATTGTCTAGGTATGGCATTTTTTTAGAACATACTGTGACTCCTGTCCTTTTACTTCCTGACAATGTTGTCTGTCTGGCAAGATCCTTTTTGCAGCCTGTGAGAGCAGCCCTTGCTCATATCTCCTCGAAAGACCTTGATGCTCTGCAGAGTCAAGTGCCCTTGGCCTACCATCAAAATCTATATTTTTTCCCAGCTGGCTTTGTTGATGCATACTAAGGTTGTTCAAATTGAGGTTCTGGGAATGTGTCACAATCCTGCTGTGGCAGGTCATTGCACAGTTAAGACAGCCTTAGAACTAGTCCCATGTTTCTTCTGGTATCCTATTGTTTGCCAGGCCGCATCCTGTTCTATTTACAATCCAAGGCGGTCCAAGATAAGCCTTTTGGCTTTCTCCAGTTTTTGCCTGTTCTTTCTCATCCATGGCACATGATTTCCACTGACTTTATTGTGGGCTTACCCTTTTTGGCAGAAAACTGAGTGATTATGGTCACAGTGACCTCTTTTCCAAAGTGACTGACTTTTTCTTGTACCGGAGGCTTTAATCTGTCAAAAAAATGGGAAGGACATTTCTGGCTGATTCATTCTGCCTCTAAGATAGCTTTTTCTTCTTTTATTTAGTCTGGTTAGAGAGTGCATTGCAACCAACCTGCTTGCCTTTAATCCTTTGAAGACATCGGATTGGAAATAGACAATAGGATGATACAAAGTGAGATAATTAATTCAGCTTCCATAAAGAAATCAAATAAGATAAACAATGATTTAAATAGCTTTGAAGCCATGGATATTAATACCCCACCGGTTTTCCCAGTTGTAACTGCAATGGAAGCCAAATCGAACCCTCTTGCAAAAATTTCAGAAACACTAATAGAACAATCTGTTATACTCAATAACCAAACAATGCCTCTCAAAACCGTGGCAAAAAATGTAAAGGCACTAACTGATTCATCTGTTCAACAAAGCCTGCTTAGGTTTCAACTAAATGGTGTGGTATTTTTAATGGGAAATCTACATAGAGGATAGAATTGATTTATTAAAATTACTGCCCATCAGGTTAGGAATGCAAACGCCAAAGCCCAGTTCAAAAGTGCAGATATCTGTAAATAAGACACAAGGAAAAACAAATGGTAATGGTTCCATAGGCAAAGTGATTAATGCTCAATTGAAAGGAGTGCCAATGGAGAGCCTAGTAACACAATTATCCACTAGCCCAATTAAGGATAACAATAGAAAATGATAGGAGAAATATATTGGTGTAGGCATGCCTAAAAGTAATAATGCCCAACTAGTGGATTGCCCTAATTAAAATTGAAGAAGTTAACAGCCCAGGGTCCAGACATCCAACAGACGGTAAGGATGAAGAAGGTTTTGAGAAATTCTGTCTCTCTAACTCCAAAATCAAGTCCATGCCCAACTACCCCTGTGTCTTAACTCTCAAATGAAGTTTACTCATCTGTGGAGATAACATTTGTATGGTGGTGGGAAGTAGAGGAAGTGACCAGAATGCAAAACCCAATAGGCCCAATGTCTCTACCTCCAACCACAAAAACAATGTTCACTTGCCCAAATCCATCTATTTATGAACTCTCAATTGTAGTTTACTCACCTGGGAGGATACCATTTATCAAGTGTGTGTAGTTTAGAGAGTGGCATGACTGCAACTCCCAGGAGGCACTTTTTTAGTAACTCCAAACACCGGACCATTGGTCACTTGTCCAAATACCTTTGCCTGCGAACTCTCAATTGAAGTTTACACACCTGGGAGTGACCAAGATACAGATCATGCTCAACTCTGAGATCTGTCTCGTCACCTAGCTCCATTTTGACGAGCTAACCCAAGATTACATTATTGAGGGCAGGAAGGACCCCTTAGCCAGTGTGCAAAACAATGATCCCAAAGGCCTCAAGATGCATTACCAGAATTATATTGGTAGCAGACACATTCACAATGCACTGACCACTTGATGACTCAAGTCACATATACAACCAACTCCTTGGTCTGTCTGCATCACAATCAACTAGTCCTCAAAATGGCCAAAGCCAAATCTTGCCTAGCCACTGTTTTGCCTGCACTGGTGGCAGGATGGCATTCTCAGGCCATCCTCCCAAGTGCTAATGATCTGCACATTTTAGCAGCTGCTTGAGTTAGATGGAATTGGCATGCTTCACAAATGTCAGGTCAATAAAACCAATATCATGGGTACATGCCACAATAGAATTAACTGCAAAATAACTTCATACAAGGTCTATGCTTAATGTAACACTAAATTCTTGGAGGTAGATGTCACACTACAACCAGTAACATTGTATCGTTCACATTAACAGGTCGAGCTGCCTTTGGCACACAGAGGCCACAGAAGAGACTGCCACCACCTCCTGGAATGAAGCCCTCAGAGACGAAGACAATCCTGGATGTGGATGACAGTTTTGGCCCACCTCAACCACCTGGTCAGACACCAGTAGTGACTTTCACTGTGGCCACATCAACACCTCCCAGCCCGGTTGCCTCAACATCACAGGCAACCATTGTCCCCCCCATCCTGTGTTCAGAGCACAGTATCTACCATCTTTTGCCCCCCAGTTATGGATTCTGAGTTGCAGGGCAAAACTTCGGACACTGAGGGTCCATGAACTAGTGGGAGAGTGTGCCCTGTGGCAATGGCATAGGCCTGTGGGGGTAAAGTGCGTGGGAGGGATGCTGTGGGTCAGTGAGGTGAGGCGACAGATTTTTCAAATGACATCTGCCCTTGCTAAACTGTTGTGTGGAAGGCATATCATGAGCCACTCTTCCCTTCAGGTTGCCACACACACCACATGTCAAATTGCTGTTGGCTACATGATGTACTGTCATGCAGGGAAGCAATGGGAATAGAATGTCATGTAGGTTCTGTCAGCTCATCCTGCAGAGACAAGGGCCTGTCAAATACATCTCCCAGTATTTGACCAAGTATAGGCTGTGGGAGAGTCACTGTGGCTATGCAAATGTGGCACAGTGCCAACTCCCTGTACCCCAGCAGACCCTGTCACGTGGTCAATATGATGCTCTGGTGCCAAAACCTGCCCTGAATGCCTCATTCCTTTGACAAGATTAGGAATGGGTACAGAGGTAAATCATTAGTCTAGTCCATCTGTGTATTTAGCATACTTGTCAATGTGTGCCTTAGACTCATGATACATCCCCTACTCCTACAGCTCTGTTGTCACCTTCACACAGGTCATATTTATCCTGTACAGGCATATTGCATAAACGAAAGTCCCACAGTGCTGACAGTGTGTTAATTCTTGGGAGGTCATGATATGTAACTCAGTAACTTGGTCACACAGCAGAAACTGTACAATGCATGCCTTTGTTTGTTGGATGCCATTTCTGTAGTATAGATACATATGTCCAAAGGAGTGTTCTGTGGTACAGGTCATAACAGAGAACCCCACCCCCTGCAGTGGTATGAGTCCGCTTTTGTTAGGCCACATTTTCACAAATGAACAGAGAAAACACTTTCTGTACCCAGCATGCCTGCCCCTTAATTGTTACTCATGTGTAATGTCAAAGTTTGTACTCTGGCAGTGGCCTGTAGCGGCTGTATGCAGTGCGTCATTGTCACAGAGTGTGAATGTGTTGGTCAATTCATTCCTAAGGAGTTTACCCTTCAGAAGCCACATACGTGTGTAGTGTTTCATTGTGGCTCATATCACAGTACAGGTTGCTGAGCATGGGCTACCTAATGTCAGTAAGCTTGCTTAGTCATTGTTGGCCATGAGCAGGGTAGTGGGTTAGTCTGCAGATGCAAATATATATATGGCTGTACTCAGGTCCCTGTACTTATTGGCATGTATGCACTTTGGGAATATTAACAAATAGAAAAGTCCTAGCTTGGTGTTACTGACATGTATGTGACTCAACCATTTGTGATGAAACTTGTGAATATAGTCTCCTGATTTGTCTTTTGCATCCATGTAGCTCAACACCCATCAGAAAAAGGAACTATGGATAGCCATCACCAAGAAGGTGCAGACACTGGGGGTCCACAGCTGGGGGAGCACCCACTGTCGGAAGAGGTGGGAGGACCTGAAACTCTGGGTCCGGAAGATCGCAGAGGTCCAGCTGGGGACTTCTTCCCAATGTGGGCAGGGTGCCCATCAGACCAGGACCTCCCTAAAGGCCTGCATTCCGGCGGTGGCCAGACCTTGAAGAGAGGTTTGAGGACAGCACAGCAGCCACAAGGGGGTGAGCACAGGCATATTCCCACCTGTCACATTGCCAAGTGAATATGTTAGGTTGTGACAGCCCTCCGCTGATGATTAGGGTTGAGCCATGTGTAACACAGTAGATGAGTAATTGTTTGTATAGACATGTCATGTGTTGTATACTGATGTGCCTTGCTTATTGGCCCAGGGACCTAGGACACAATTGTGTACAATCCACAAACAACTGCTCTCCAGGGACTAATGGCTGTGTACAGTGATCAATCAAGTACTGTTTGTTGTTATAGTGGGTGTAAATTCTGTGTAACAGACCTCTACTCCTCAATGTTACCGGCCAAAGGCAAGGAATTGATGGATCACTGTCCTCAACAAGATGTCTGGGTAAAGAAATATTTTGGCATCTGCTACCCAGAGGCTACTTGTTTTTAGTGTATGACGGGTACTGGTGCCTCACTCTAGGATGTAATGTGAAGATGGCTATCACACAAAGCATGCATTGTTCTTTGGGTGCAGCTACCGATCAATACTTTCCCTTGGTAAGTGGGGAATATCCATTGACATGATTTATGCACTTTCACTGTTGCCAACATCACTTGTGCCTACATGTCAGCATGTGTCCCTTTCTCATTAGCAAAACATTTGTAATCTGTTGTTTCATGCAGTGTCTACCTGTTTTGATGTGATAATGTCTGTATTCACTGGAATAAGATATTTACAATAGGGGTAAATTCGTGTTGTGCAACATACAGGAGTGTGTCACCATTGTTATTGGCTGACACATACCCTTATGTGTCATAGCATGTAATTTGGCATGCACAACTGCAGTAACAATGAGAGATATGACAGGCACACCTAGAGCTTTTAGCCACAATGTGCCTTTCTATGCCATTGATGTAGAATCATGTAGTAAAGTGCTTAGCACATGTGAAATGGGTAAAGTTTGTAAGCTGACTATTGGCATGCATCATGGAGTGACTTACAGTTATGTAAAATCACATGTGTTTTGGTGCAACCATTCATCCACAGACATCTGGGGCTGCATGACCATAATGGGGACAATGATGTAGCTTCCAACTGGGCAACATGTTGAGGGCCTTTAACGAGTAGTTTCAAATCTCTGGGCCTCTCCAACATCTAAGACACTAATGGTATCTACTGATGCACCCAGTGTATGTCATTGTAAGGGGTGCCAGACATTAGTGGTGATTTCCACAGGGCTTGCTGATTCATTGTTCTGGAGTTCAGAGACATATCTCCCTGACATATTGCACACGATGCCTGCAGTGTCCATTTCCATGGCATATGTGTGGCCTATCTGAGCAACATTAGTACTTCCTCCATGATTCCATTGGGACAAATGTCACAGTGGTACTGCTTCCAATGTTACACGTGTATTTCCATGTCACCTTCTCCAGGCTAGTTTACATTTGTCAGCAACATGGCAGGATTTTGAAGCATCATTTCTTATTGTTGGGTCATTACAGTATGTATCGGGGTGTACTGTCAACATCAGGACAGTGCGCGCTCTACGGGTGACAAAAATGCAAAAACACAGTCTTTATGCAAGAGCATAATTCATGCATTTTGTTTATATGCAGTATGTTAACCTTTTGCATTGCAGAGTTTAACCTTGAAAAACACTATTAATGATGTTTGAAATAATTGTTCATTTGCAAGGTATTGCTGCAGGCTTAATGAGTGTGTTAGGGTGTGGCCCCTTTCTAGAACCTTCTAGAAGCTTTCCCTGCAGCATGACTGGGTGTGGTTTGTGGGCTGGACTTGACTCTATATAAGGGAGCCAGCGCAGCTCCACGTGCTCACTATTCAGAGGTCCCGGTGCAGAGCAGCAGCAGCTTCCTGAGCTCCTGTTCCGGAGGCCTACCTTGATATTCCAGGCCTGCCCTCATTATATTGGTGATCCTTGAGCAGGGTGGTTAGGCAGAGGTCAGGCTGGGCCCCTGATCCCCGTTCTCAAAGACATTCGAGTTTTGGGCCTAGTTGTGAAACTTTCTGTGAGTGTGCTTTCATGGTATTTGCATATTCTTGTTCGAATAGGCAGTGTGCATGATTCATTCCTAGCATGTAAACCTTGGCATTCAGATCAGTAACACTGTGCACGATCAATTCATGGCATTTGCATATTCTTATTCGAATCAACAGAGTGCGCAATTCATTTCTCTCATGTAAACCTTGGCATTGAGATCGGCAACAGTGTGCGCGATTATTTCAAGGCATTTGCATATTATTTGTTTGAATCGGCAGAGTGCGCAATTCATTTCTCTCATGTAAACCTTGGCATTCAGATCGATAACAGTTTGTGCAATCATTTCATGGCATTTGCATATTCTTGTTTGAATCGGCAGAGTGGGCGATTCATTCCTCTTGTGTAAACCTTGGCATTCAGATTGGCAACAGTGTGCGCGATCATTTCATGGCATTTGCACATTCTTGTTCGAATCGGTAGAGTGCGCGATTCATTTCTCTCATGTAAACCTTGGCATTCAGATCGGCAACAGTGGGTGCGATTATTTCATGGCATTTACATATTCTTGTTTGAAGTGGCAACAGTGTGCACGATTCAACCCTGGCATAAAACGCTTGGCTCTTAGATCGGCACTGTGCGTGATCATTTCATGACATTGAAAACGTTGATGTGCCGTGTTTGTTGAGGTGCACACATTTATCCCGAGCTTTTGGATTTCTTTGAAAATGCTTAATTCAAAGTGCGACATTCTTTGTGCATATTAAGTTCCTAGAACAGTTCCTGTTGTTTTCAGGGAATGTTCAGATAGCCTTTGTCCTCATGTAAAAATGCAATGTTTATTCTGAAACATTATTCAAGAAGGTTCTTGTTTTCTAGACAGTATGTGGTACTTCATGAAAAGCTCATATGAAACATTGTATTAACCCATTCTTGATTTTTCCAGGTACCTAGATTTCTTGAGGTCTAGTTATAGTCATTTCTTAGGTTATCCATGATTACAGTATAAGAACTATCAGAACCATAGTCTATTGAAAGTCAATGTGATTTTATCTTGATATTGTGTTGTTTAACCTTTTGCTTCCTACAGGTCTCCTTCCCAGCTGTTCCCTACCTAATCCCCTTTTCCCCCACTTGTACTTTCTCAGGCTCTGTGGTATTTCTATCGGAGCTTTGTAGCTGTCTAGCGGTGGACATGTTGGGAACGTGCACAGGCCCCGAGGATCTGGTCTCCCTGACAGTGTACAACTTTGTCTGTCATCCCCATTCTATCACCACCCTCTGTGTTACCCCCCACCCTGTTAGCTGTGCCCACTCACCAAAGAGGGTGGAAGTCTCCTTTGCTGTAGGCACCTCCCCCCCAGCCCCTGTTACCTCTGCTGCTCTCAGCGTGGAGGCTATTGACCTCCTGGGGAGTATCTCTGTGGGTCATAAAGCCATTGTAAATGCCATACATGGAGTGGCAACCCAACTGCAGGAGACAAATACATTTCTGAAAGGCATTCATGGTGTAATATCTGGCCTACATAGATCTTTTCAGGCTCTGGCCTCCACACTGATGGCAGACAGTTACCCCCAACCTTCCGTCCCCCCTCCACTACCCTCTTCCCAATCCAAATCTCCCATTCCCCTACCTAGCCCAAGCACATAGACCAATCTGCATGCACCCAGCTCAACACACAAGAGTAGCACAAGCACCACAAAACATACCGGCATGCAAGCAAACAACAGAGACACCCACATATAACATCAGTCACCACTTCCCCAAACACCTCCACTACCCCCCGGCCCACACACAACATCAAGCGCACCCACAGGCACCACCACAACTGTCAGTGACACACCCACCACCCCCAGCATACCCTCAGACACCACCCCAACAGACACACAGATGTCCAGCACAACCACCATACCCGCAGACAACACCCAAACAGACACACAGACATCCTCCACATCCAGCATCATACCAGGAGACACCACACCAACAGACACACACACGCACATCTACCACTCCATCGCGCAGCACCTCTACCTCCACGCCCCCAAGACACACAAATGCCCGCACTCACCCAGGCAACAGACACCACCCAAACACAAGCATACCTCCCACACAGCACACACCCACAACATCCACACCAATACAGCAGACAACCACTCCCTGGCCTTCCAAATCGCCAACCCCTTCAGCTGACTGTCCTGTGTTCCTTAGAAAGATTTTTTGTTTGACCTTGACTTTTCCCCTGTTCCCTCCACCCTGTCCCAAACCCAAGAGGCAAACCATTCCACTTCCCCATGCAAGCATCTATACACCTACCCCAAGAAAAAGCCCACCCCTCTTAAGAAGCAGTCCATGAATGCGAAAACCACCCATTCCAAATCTGACCCACCCCAAAGATGATCCCTGAGGTGCCTGCCTGCCCACTTGATGCTCCTTCAAGTGATGCCTGCCTGCCCACTTGATGCCCCTTCCTCTGGAGGCTCCCTGGCAGTTAGGAGTCAAGTGACAGCACAGTGATGTGCCTGTGTGTTTCAGAATGGACTGGCCAATAGTCCTGGACTTTTCAAGTTTCATTATTAATAAACCCAAAGAGCTGTTTTGTTGGACACACATCTGTCCTACAATTCCTTTTCTACATTTATGTTGTTCCTGGATGACTTGTGTTCTCAGCCTACAGTTGGGTGTGTTTCAGCCTGCTTGTTGATCCATTTGCCATTGTTTGCATTATCTGACTTTGCGGACAGTGCTGGTGTACCCCAAGACAAGGCTATATGTTGATTGTATGCCTATTTGGGTGTAAATGCAATTGTGGTGTCATGGCATTGTGTGCTTGTTTGGTATGGTAAGTATTTAATCTTGGCTTGTCCAATGTGAGCATGTATGGTGTTAGACTTGTCTCCCTGATATGGATTATGGATTCATCAAATGCGTGGCAGCTTGAGGTCCATTGTGATCATGTATGGTGTTAGACTTGTCCCCCTGATATGGATTACAGATTCATCAAATGTGTGGCAGCTTGAGTCTTGTTTGTGCATACATGGAGTGTGTTTAATTTTGCTAGCTTCCTTTGCATTTCACTGTGCATGTGTCCATTTAGATGTGTGTACTTGCAGCTACTTCATGTAGATGTATGTCCCATGCAGTTGGAGTAGTATGTGATTTGTTGACTTGCACTTCCACATTGTGCATATAGGTATGTCATTTGGGTCTAGTATTTTCTGTCTCTGAGATACATTTAGGGCCAGTTCCTATTCAAATGTTGTTTCAGGGGCATGTGCAAAGTGACATGTGTCCCAGTGTAGCCTTCTTCTCTGAGTGCTCCTGAATCCCACATCCCTATTTTGCAGGTATTGTTTGCATAGGGAGCTTTGTTTATTTGTCTTTCTGTCTATTGTGCATCCCATTGTCCTTCCATTTTGTTGCAATGTGGATGATGTCTGTGTCCAGTGCAGGGCTGTTTCATGGTAGTGGTGTTTGTGTTCCATGCCCCATCCATACATATATGTGTTGAATGTGACAACAGTCCATGGTATTTGTCCAATGTGAGTGTCTGAGTTGTATATGTAGATGTGCTGTTGCAGTGTTGTTGGTGTTGTGTGACACATTGTTGTGTACACTTCACTGTCTCTGTGCCTGAGATGTGCAGATGTGTGTTTTTGTGTAGTGTTGCGGTGCAGTGTGAGTGACCTTCCCAAAGGGGGTATATTGTGAATGTGTCCTTCTTTGTGTCGGATTTCAACACGGGAAACAATGACAAGTGTACTTTGTGCCCGTAGCTTGACCCTCATTTGATGTGGATGACAGCATGATGATCTGTTGCCAAGCGTAATGACAGAGGTAGGTGTGGGTACTTACGGTTGGTTGCATCCACAGTGGCGTTGATTTTGTGCACCTTTGATGATCACAAGCAGCGGCAGGACATGTGTGATTGGCTCCATGGCGGCACCGGACAGATAATGCTGCATGCAGGTGCGTGTTTCCCTTTGTATGGTTCGTTTCCGTCTACTGAGATGTGGTGGTTAGACCGCCACGGTCACATTGGCGGTGTGCAACCTCATAATGTGCCCGGCAGAACCACAAGTTCTGACGGCCTGCTTATGCAGCCTCATGACCTATGCTGCCTGACTGTGCCAGCAGGACAGCGGTGGACTTTGCTCCATAGGCCCGCATGACTCATAATATGGCGGTCCAATCGGCAACCCGTTAATGATCAGACTGCCAACTCCACCATGGCCATCCACTCACTGCCAAACTTGTAATGAGACCTTATGTGACTGGGCCCAGAAACATGACAGGGAATGTGGAAACATCTCTTATCCAAAAAGAGTCAAGCACACAGGTGTTGGAAAAATATCAGGAAATAACAATGAGCCTCAAAAAGCAGTGGGCTGGGAATGTTGACCAAATTATTGCACAGTCAAGCAGTGTACCACAGCCTGTATTCAGTGTATATATTAATTCAAGCAGCAATGGACTAGTAATAGAATTTGCTAAAGATATTAATTAAGGATATACTTAACGACCTAAAAATCCCACCTCAATTTCAGGTGGGTGGAAAGAATTAAATTATAAGAAATCCATTACAGCCTGGTGAGGCTCCTCAGGAGATAGTATATAATTCTCCTTCAAAAACGATAGTGAAACCACATCCCCCGAATCTGACATGGCAGAGCCCTAGCATTGTTTCATAGGGGCCTAATATGTCTCAAAAGTTGATTAAATTAAATGGTCGGATTAAGGTAAATAAAGCAGGATGTTTTAAGATGGAAGACTTAAAGGTTAATAAGCAAACTGAGTGTTGTCTGCTATATTATTCTGAAGGTAAACATAATGTTTTGAATAGACAAAACATATTAAAACTACTCTCTGTCTTCAAAGATTAAAAATACCTCAGCTCAGAAGATCTACTAAGCATAGAACTTAAACATAATGTAATTGCTTCATCAGAATTCCCGCATGCAAAGTGGAAATTGAAAGAGATTGCAAATAAGATTTGGTTAAAGAGAATCATATGAAAAGCTACAAAACAAGATCCTGTAATCTTACGGCACTCTGAGCCATTCAATAAGAAACATGTTTGCCAATAATAACCTCCATAGAGGACCTGGAAGAAGAGTTGATTAAAGAAAAGTGTACAAAACACAAGGTGGAAAGTTTGCATAGAAAAATGTATAATGAATGTCTAACTAGAAGAGAAGTCAATTTTATCTTAGGAGTAGTAGCTAAGTATCACTAGCTAGCATGGAAAAATTCTACAGTGGATTCAATAAGTCTTTGATAATCCACCTTACGGATACACAGTACCATTTTACTGGGGAGCTAGCAGTTTTAAAATATATACATGGGACTTAGCGGGGCTTTACAGACATTAAAACTCATTATATAGGATTATTTATTTTTTTAAACAATAAAAATAATATGCTTACAGGAGGCACTGATGGACACAAATCTTTTTTTTATCAAATTTCAGCATTTATGACTGCCCAGCAACTAAGTTCAGCAGATATAGATCAAGCAGGCAACTCACTACACTGATAATGAACACCTTAAATTGATTAATCTGAAAATCATAGAGGTCTGAATATTTTCTAGTTACTGAGATTATTTTTTTTTAAATTGGCTTATAGTGGGGAATATTTCTCTATTTATATGTTTGATATCATGTGAAAGGGCAAAACATATATTATACATTAATATACCAAGAACTTAAAAAATGTCAAAAAATAAATATATTTCATTCCATAAAACACTTCCCATAAAAAGACAAGTCATTCCACTTAAATACCAGAAATCTCCAAATAACACATAAAACAAATCCGTAAAAACACATGGACTGGAAAAGATTACAATAATGGACATAGGATCAAAAATGTATAATACAAAAAACTTACCAGTCAATTTATCTAATTGTTCCAATACAGTACATAAGTATTCCCCAATACATAACATAATCTCACATTGTCACAACTACAATTTTTTTTTTCAAAAGCCCTTGAATGTGACAAACCTTTAAAACTCTAAAAATTGGTATTAACAAATTGTTCATAACTCTCACAAAAGCTACACAAAAAATGAATAAATGGGCAAGTATGAAAGGGAAATGTTTACAAAATGTGCAAAGAGAAATGTCCACACTATCCTGATTCATCATCTTTGCATTTATGAAGGCTGGCACCTGTCCAAGCATAATCTTCAATAACCATCTTCTAATGTAAGTACTCCATACATTAGTTTGTGAGGGACTCCACAGTCCATTTCCAATAGATGAAGCATCTTATTTCTTTTAGCCACATCTTCTAGATCACATTTCCTAGGTTCATTTCTAATCACAACTTTTACTACCTTTTTCTGGGCCCTGGGATATATAATGGATTTCAAACAATAGCAATATATTTAGACTATCCTTGATGTTATGCAGATTTATACTCCAAGGTGCTGTCAGATTTAACTGTAAATAATCTTTCATTTACCTCCTCAGCGAGAAATCAGCTACTTTAACAAGACAGGCCCAATAATTAGGCATCCTTTGCTGATACCGCCATGCAAAGGCTGGCAGAAACGCGGGTCGTAATCTAGAAGGCAGTGCTGCCCTTGCGGATTGAGACCGCCGGCACCGCCAGGCTGTCGGCAACCTGGCAGTGCCGGGGGTTGGACTGTGGCGGCACTGCCATGGTCATAATGTGGTGGTCAGACCGCCCCTGTCAGCGTCTGTCCGAGTGCCATCGCAGGTCCAGTAGACCATGGACCACCAGACTCATAATGAGGCCCTCAGTCTTTGTAAAACACCCTTTATGGTCCATGCTTTTACCTCCTGTTGTTGTGCTTCAAAATTAAGATTATATTTAAAAAGAAAAGTACTTCTCTGCCACCTCTTGTTTTGCCCCATTTAAACGCCACTTCTGCTTGACTTGAAAAATACCATAACTTTTGTTTTAGACATTAATAGTTAGATCATTCATGTTCCAGTATTCTAAGAAAGCATTTAATTGCCTTTGAAGGCCTACTGGGGTGAAGTCAAATAAAACTGTATCATCTGCATAATAGAGTAAAGAGATAACCTCCATACCTATTTTCAGGGGAAATGAGTGAACCTGGTTTAAAACTGTTGGAGCATCAGCAATATAGAGAAAAAAACAAAGGTGCTAATATGCACCCTTGCCTACGCTGCTGGGAGTATCTATCCTCCATGTTAGTGCTCCATTGCTTCCTATTTCCACTCTTGTCTATGACCCATCACAGAGTTGAATTATCAGTTTTAGCAATCCAATCAGGATATTTCAATTAGCCATTTTTGAGAAGAGCTCGATTCACAGTATGAAATGCTGTAGACAGAGCTATAAATAAAACATAAAAAGGCTGGTTTATTTTAAAGGGATAATGCTCACCCAACAGTTTCAATAATAGACACCCGTCAATTGTAGAGTAAATGCTGTGAAAATGTAATTGCACTTTGGAAAGCACTGCCTCATTTAACATTCACTCTTTCTAGGAATGCAAAATATGTTTAACATAGATCACACTCAAAATGTCCAACAAGCTTTTGGTAACTCTTGGGAGAATCACAAGGCTTTTTTTGTAAAGCGGTACCCTTATACGTCCTTTGCAGGATTCTACCAGGGATGCTTTTAGTTTTCCATGGGCTCCAAGATGTCACTCATTTCATTCCAGAAGCCCTCTGTTCTACTTGTATGAACCTTCGTCCATGCTGCATCTTTTTTCCAGGTAATGTCCCTTGTTTATTTTTTAGATTATGTCTTAAATTGGATAGTTAGTTTCCCTATTAGCACCACCTTTGTAAGCCACCCTTATTTTCTTGTTGAATTCAAGCTTTGCCCAGTCTTGTTCAGATCTTAATTTACCAATAGAATCCCTTCCATTCTTTAATGACAATAATGCAGTCTGCCTTACAGTGGTGAATATATACATTCTATGCAGCTCTATTAATGATGGAAAACATAAGCAGCAATTTATTTTGGATATTAAGTCTTTGATCAATGATTCTCCATCAAATATTCTCTTACTAAGAAGAGATTTTAGTCCAAATGTATTTATGAGTAGGACAACCATGGAGTTTACTGAGCAAGATGATGTTTTTAATATTACACAATATATTTCCAAAAAAATGCACTTCATATAGAGGAAGTCACAGATAAATTGAAGAACAATGGCAGATCAACCAGCTGCATATCAGTCAGGACAGCTGGTAATGAGATAAGACGACTACTGATTGGACACTGATTCATGTATCTAACTTCCATTTATGCACAGAGTTGTGAATCATTAGCAGACCCAAGAGTGACCATGACCCACAGAGTATTTGTGTTAGTACGTTTGCAACATCCAGGTATAATGATGAATTTAGTGAGAAGATTACACAGAGAACATCATGTAATAAGTGTCTTGCAGAGTGCCTAATGAAGATCTGGGCTGATAAGAAAATATTGGATTCACTAAAAGAAATAGTACTGTCTGGTATGCAAAATGAAAATTTGTGCTCTAACTGAGAAGCCTTATGGGAAAATATCGGGAATATTTTCAACAACAGCAGTTATCTCCATAAATATAGGAGTCCATAAAACCAGTCGCATGGACAAATTGATATGCAACAAAAAAAACAATACAGAAAAAAAACGAAGAATATTAGTAAAAGAGGACAATCCGTTAGAGAATATAGGAACATTAAAGCAGGGATATAAAAAGTAATTTTTCTAATAAAAATGAAGTGGAGGTCAGATGCTTGGTTAGCCCTGCAATCAGCAATCAAAGTGGGCAATAATCACAAATTTTGGTCCTTAATATTGAAAGACCTACAGCAACATAAGCTTGGAGCAGAGTATAACATTTCATGTAAAAAATGGTAAGAGTTTATAGAAGTGTTATATGGAATAAATTAGCCCCCATAATCGCCTGTTCGAGAAATATGATCTTTCAGCACTATATCTGTTCATGGAAAGAAATAGAGCTGTTAATGAGAAAGAGCAGAGAATCACAGGCTGCCTGCCCAAATAATATACTGATAGCTGTTATCAAAACAGACATAAGGAACTTGAGTAATATCTTGTCACTACTTATTAACTAATCAGTTTTTTGGGGTCAAGTGTTGCCATCTTGGAAAGGCTCCTGTCTACAGCCAATTTATAAAATAAGGGCCGAAACCTGATCTGAGCAGTAACCACCTAAACACACTGTTCAATAGAGATGGTAAATTATTCACAAAGCATCTTCAGACCTTTATTTCAGCTTGGGCAGAGGAGGGTGGTTGTTTCCCGATAAATCCCAATAAATCAAATGGGTCTTTGACCAAACTGCTCTACCATTGACAAGATATTGGTTTTAATTACTTTAGTTAATCAAACATTATCCTTAAAGCACTCTAACCTCTTGTGACATAAGCTTTGGATAAAACAATTAAAGTGGGGTATGGATGTCACCCTTTTACATTTATGAATAGATCTTTATTCGGACACTTCGGTGTGAGTCAAGATAACACAGAGGCATGGACTCTCACCTAAAATCTAAACTTATGATGGTCTTAAATAAAGGTGTACCCAGGCACCTCTACTCTTTGTGCTTTATATCGCAGATTTGGTGCCACTCCTAGTGCCCTCAGGATTGCCCTGTACAATGTTATTAATTAATCAACAAAAAATCTAATTTAATTTAAGAATCCATAAATCAGTTCATTGCTTCTGCTTATATAAATAAACAATACACTGTAAACATAGATCAAAAAGTTGAAGGTTGACATTCAATCAAATACCTTTTTTCTTGGACAATCTCTACGAATCCCCTAAGTGTGTGTATTAAAAACATATTATTAAACTTCATGCTTCAAAGGTGCCTGCATTAGTGCTAGGCTGCTGAAACAGCACCAGCACAGTGGGAAAGGACAGGAATGCACCATGTTGGATAAATATGGTACATTCCTGCCCTTTCACTTTGACGTAGGGCAGTGCAGCAATCTGACTTGCTGTGCTGCCCTACTCCAAATCCCCATAAATGAGGGCCATAATGTTTTCCTGATCTGATCCAGAAATGCTTTGCAGGCTTTTGTGACTGTCATATGTAAATAACCTTTCAATGGTATGCGAAAAAAAATGTGCATGCATTAATTCATTGATACATCTTCTTTCCGATCCCTCTCCACTATATTTAAATAAAATTCAACCTTTTGATCTACACTTACTGTGTATCGTTTATTTATATAATTAGTTAAATGGGCCTTTTCAATGAAGGGCATCAAAATATTTACTGTTAACTCACACACTACTTCAAATCAATTAACAATGACATTTCAAGGTTTTAAATTAAATTCAAAAAGCACACAAGAGTTTACAAATTGCATAACAGACACTCACTGCTGATGTGCATACGATTTGCTCTGATGATCTCATGCTATAGGCATTAAACATTTTATATATTTATGTTTTTGCAAAATTGCAAAAACAGTAACACAAAGAAACTTACTGAGATCTTAAATCGACAAATTAACATGTAACCAGTTCTTACATCTGAGATATTTCCACAGAGGTGCCGTTTTAATAGTAAAGGTATTAAAGAGGTTTCCCTTTCCCATAAAGTTGCCACGGGCAAGCGCAAATGGGAAAGACGGTTATGCAACTGTCAAATTAAACTCTACATTCTATACAATGACTTCTATGCAAGGGCAGAGGAACCTCCTGCAGGCATGAACACTGTCTCTGGGTTATCACAAAGCCAACATATACTTATTTTCTGTGCCAACAAATTCTAGCGCCTAGTTCCAAGAAACAAATATAAGCCTTAAAACCACTCCATCACATACTATTTGCAACATGTTCTTAGTGTAGTTGCAGACCCAGTGATACAGAACTGAAGCTTTTCATGTGGATACTCCATACAATTTCCTAATACAATGGAAGAAATGGCATGTCCTATTTTAAACCAGTAGAAAACAGCAAATTTGACACATGTGCAGGGCCAGCAGCTAGTACTCCTCTTATCCTTGTCAACCCCCGGCACTGCTCTTCTGTTGTGTTAAAGGACCACACAGCAATGTGTGTAAGTACACAACTGTCTGAAGCCAGCATACACATCTGCTCTCTCCAGTGTTAGCTGTTGTGTGCAACATGTTCTACATTCTATGTATAACATGCAGCTCACATAGCAGCAACAGAAAACGTGGAGTGGAACCTAAAACATAACACATCACCCTCATTTTGAATCTAATAGGCAACCATTGTAAAATAATAACATTTTATAAAAAAAAAGATAAGAACTTACACTACAATACATTTAATTGATATACTTATCCATATTCTAAATAACACTATGATGTATGATACATCTGTATAATCATTCTTTATCAAGGTTTACAATTTCCTCACATACATAGTCCTTAAGCCAGTTGGGAGGTTTCCCTGTTCGCACTCCTGCCACCATCTCTGCATTCCTCACATTCACTCTCGACTCACTACGATTCTCTCCCTTCCCATCTCTGCATTCCTCATTTTCACCCAAATCACCTCTCTGTGCATTATCATTCACTTCCTTCTTATTCACCATAACATCCTCACAAGTAGAATCACTTGAATTTGTAGTGCCCTTATCTATTTCTGTGACACCCTCAACTTCAAACATTAACCACCGAAAACCCTGTTTAGGGTGGCTTCTTTCGGGGGGGCGTGGCTGGAGGTCACACAAGATGGCCGCTGCTCTTTAGAGCTCCATGAGGCTTCAGCACTACCTGGAAAGAAGGAGATGTTTTCACATCAAAATTATTAATTTCTTCAGCATTTTTGAGCACTGGAGCTCTGCTGCTGCATAAATATGCCTTTATCTTACAGAGACACAGAGTTTTGAAGTCATTTCTGAGACTTCATGTGAGGGCCTGAGGTAATTATTTATCTGCCTCATTTGCGTTTCACTCCATAAGCCTCTGCACAAACCTAAACTTTCACAGAGATGTTTCTATTTGACTTTTAACTGCTTGCCTGGATGGGATTCTATAGATCTAATTTCCTCTGCAATGGAATATTTATTACCTTCTGACAGCCAGCTGAACTTTTGACCTCTCTCTTCAAACACATTTAGCTGAGGTTTTCAACTTTCAGTATTCACTGTCAGCTCTTGTTGTCAAGAAGCTCTTTCAAATTGCTCTTTATAACATGGTAAATGCTTTCCTTTGACGGAGGGGATTTTTCCTTTTCAGAAGGTTCCCTTAAAACTAGTCACCAATTGTTTAAATATGTGCAGTAAAGTGCTTTGCTCTTGTGGTATTCTGTCATGCCTGTTATGAGATAATAATTTAGGATTTTCTAATTATATTTTTTTATTATATTTTGCTCTGTTGTTGGAATCTTCTCACAGCAGCTTCTCATCGTAATATAATTTCATCAACACCTCACATTGCTGGCTTCCTATACCAAATTGCTGCTGGCTTTTCTGGGGAGACCATATAATTCTCAGAGTAGCCAGTCATCATCTTCCTCCAAGTCTAATAATCCTCTTAGAGTGGTGTGCACACATATAATTAAATCTTCTCTACCATCAGCTTTAACAATGGATAGTGCTGCAGTCTTTTTAAAGGATAGCGCCTCTTCATCTGATGCTGCTGGCGCAATTGCGAAAAAAACATCTAACACCTCCTCCGTCAAGCGCCCCAAAAAAGACCTTGATTCTCCCTCAAAATCACCTACACATCTTACTCTAGATGATGTCATGGAGGAATTGCGTGCATTAAAGCCCTTTATGATGGACACTAATGCCGCTTTGCAACATATTGAGGAGCAATGGTCCGAACACGAACAACAAATTTGTACTCTGGAACAGAAAGTCAGTAACCTTGAAGATTGTAACACTGTCAATCCTCAGATCTGCAAGGACATAGCTCAACTTAAAAGGCTTACTGAAAACATAGAAAATAGAAATAGGAGAAATAATCTTCGCCTTTTTGGGATTCCAGAAGATTCGGAAGGGTCTAACATGACTGCATTCCTTCAAACAGCAATACCTTAAATTCTTCGCTTGCCTTTTACCTCTCCCCTCCCTCTCCAATGGGCACATCGTTTAGGTCCATTGACTTTAACTGGCCCTCGTGCACATCCCAGTATTATTCTCTTTCTCCTATTTACTGACTTGATGCAAATACTCTCGGAAGCCAAAAAGTTGGGCTCTTTGCTATGGTCAGGTCATAAAGTGTTTTTCACGCAAGACTTCTCTCCTGCTACAGCTGCACGTCGCAAACAGTTTTTGGACTTACGTCCACAACTCAAATCCATGAATATTCGATATGGTCTTCTTCACCCATGCCTTTTCAAAATTACATTCAAGAACAAATCTTACTCGTTTGAGGAACCTTCAGCACTACAAACTTTTATTAACCAGCACAAAACAGAAGCAATGGAACTAGGAGCATCTGCAATTACTTGACGATATAATTTAATTTGTCTTTATTGTCCTTTCTTTTTTTTTTTTTCTGGACAGTTTAATAGTAATGGTTATGTTTAGTATTTATATCCATGGTTTTCCTCCTCTGCATCTTCTTTTTTTTTTTTTTTTAGATAATGTCCTTTGTGCAATCCTCATGTTCCTTTCCCAACCGTATCCCTTTCTCACCATCCAAATTGTTCTCCTACACGTTCCACTGGTAAGCTTTGATTTTTATTGTTTTTCATGTCACACTAGTTTACTGTACTTATTATGTTATTTGGTCTCCTGAATGGTACATTTTTTGTTTGTATGTTTATTTTTTCTTCCATGAAACTCGCCTTCATATGTTTTAATATCTAATATCACTTTTTTTGTGCTGAAGCCACTCTTGCCTGTCTTTTCAGGTTCTCCGCTGTCCCTCTACCTTTCGGGCTATTCACTTTCTATCTTGTCTTATTTAGCTTTTGTGGACTTTAGTCCCTGTATTGCCACATCCATGTATATACAACTTCTGGAGGTCATCTTCCTCCTTTTCTTTTCTTTTCTTTTCTTTACTATCTTGTTTCTTTCCCATTTCTTTGCTTTTGCAAAATGTATATGCCTAGTTTTTTCCTTGTTACAGCAGTTGTTTATTAATACTTCTTGTTATGCAACTTAGAACTGTTACTTGGAATGTTAAGGGGCTTAAACACCCCATTAAACATCAGCGTGTCTTATCTCACCTAGCTCGTTTGAAATGCCACATTGCTTTGTTGCAAGAGACTCACCTCAACGACTCTGAGGCAATTAAGCTTAAAAAACAATAGGTGGGGGACATTTTCTACTCACTTTCCACCACAAACATTAATGCAGTAATTATACTCTGTCATATATCTCTCAAACCTATCATAATTTCACAGCATCAAGATACAGAAGGTTGCTGGGTACTTGTTACATTTACAATTGACAATATTTCTCTTACTATCCTAAATATATATGTCCCCTCACATCCGGATCCAAATTTTTGGAAGAATCTTTCACATATTGTCTCTGAACATTCCTCAAACAATTTACTAATAGGTGGTGTCTGCAACCAATTTCTCGATCCATTTTTGGACAGACGTTCCACATCACGTTTCATTCCACATGCCTCCCACAAAGCTTTACAAAACTTTATTTTACAGCATTCTCTCTCTGATTCCTGGAGAGTATGCAATCCCGACCTCTTGGAATACTCTTTTTATTCTCCTACCCACCATTCACATTCTAGGCTTGATTATATCTTTCTGAATTAAGGTTTATTGCAACATATGGTCAACTCTGAAATCGGTGCTATTTTGATCTCAGATCACAAACCTGTGATTACTGACCTTGATCTTTTTCTTAATGGTTCTAAAACATCTTCATGGAGGTTTAATAACTTTCTACTTTCAGATGCTACTTTTATCGCTTCCTACAGTAAGTTTATAGAAGAATACTTCCACATCAACGATAGTGATCAACTATCATTTCATTTTGTGTGGGATGCATTCAAAGCAACCTCTAGGGGTTTCATCATAAGTTACGCTCACTCAAAAAAAAAGTCTGCTCAACAAAAATCGACTTCCATCCTTGAAAATATAATGTCCCTAGAACATGAATACTATACTCACAAAACTAGTAAATCACACTTTGAAGCACTAGTCTCAGCTAAAATGGAGTTTAACCAATGTACCACTGAACAAGCATGCGGCACCCTCCTGAAAATAAATGCCAGATATTATGGTGATAACAATAAAGCTGGTTCTCTTCTAGCTCAATATTTGAAACAAAGAAAAGGAAAAACAACTATTAAATCTATCACAGATAACAATGGTGTTAAACACTTTAGGGATAAAGATATAGCATTGTGTTTCGCTTCTTACTATAAGGATCTGTACACTCCAGAACACATACCAACAGTTGAATCTCTCAACCAATATTTCTCTAATCTCAAACCAAGAGACCCATTGCAGATTGACCTCTCATCTTTAGACCAACCCCTACAACTTACCGAACTATATACAGCTTTACAATCTCACCCCAAGAGTAAGGCTCCAGGCCCAGATGGCTTCACAGTGGAATTCTTTATTCAGTTTGCTAAGTATCTCTTCCCCAAACTTTTTCAATTACTTAATAACTTTATAATGTCAGGTTCTGCATCTGGCTCATGATTTGTCTTATTCCCAAAAAAGCTCGGGATGCGAATGACCGTAAAAATTATAGACCCATATCTTTAATTAATACTGATTGTAAGCTCTATGCCAAAGTTTTAGCTCTCCTTTTACTCCCATATATACCTGACCTTATTGATTCTCATCAATCTGGTTTTATCCCTAATAGAAATGTAGCAGATAATTCCCGTACTTTTTAAAATATTATTAACAAGGCATCTAAACTTATGATTCCTCTGGCAGCTTTATCATTGGATGCGGAAAAGGCCTTCGATAGGGTCTACTGGGGTTTCTTGTCGAAAGCATTGGAATGGCATGGACTAGGTACTGAATTCCAACATTTTATATCTATTCTTTATTCCTCACCATGTTACAACAGTGGTATCCAATCTCCTTTTTTCCCTCTTAAAAGGGGTACTCGTCAGGGATGCCCATTATCTCCTTTACTATTTATGTTGGCCCTCGAACCTTTTCTATACCAATTAAAAACATCAGAACAATTTACGGGGTTTCAATTTAATAATGCACACATCAAATTTATGGCATATGCTGATGATATTCTTTTGTTCATGTCTCACCCTTACACTTCTCTTCCTGCATGAGCTCAATTTATATTCTGATGTATCTGGCTATAAACTTAATATAGACAAAACAGTGGTCTTATCACTTAATGCTCATTGCACTGGCTCTGTATTCCTTGATGCAGGATTATCTTGGAATTCTTCTAAGATTAAATGCCTGGGGGTAAGGTACTGCACTACTCTCAAGGAAACATTAAAGACTAATTTAGAAATCTTATCTGCAAAGCTTGTAGATCTCACATAGAAATGGTCTCCGTTATATCTCACGTGGTGGGGCTGCTTGGACACCATGAAGATGATGCTTCTCCCTAACATTAACTTCTTTCTTATGATGCTTCCTATTAAGATTCCTAAACTATTTTTTAGTTCAATTGATAAAATTCTATCTAAGTTCCTGTGGAACGGTAAACAATCCTGAATCTCTGTCTCAAAATTAAAACTTCCTAAAGTACAAGGTGGAGTTAATTTTCCTGACTTTTTAACTTTTCACAAATCTTTTGGCATTAAGCAAATGCATCCCTATTTATCTACACTCACTGATGCCCCTCAAAAGCTATGGTTCCCTTTGGAAGAAACATGTATTTCTCCCTTTTCCCATAAACACATTATATTGATGTCTAACCCCCCAAAATTCTGGTTGCCCAGCACTATCTCCCACACAGTCAACTTACTGAAACCTTTTTTTATTTTGCATCTTACCCCCATTAATCAATTCTTTAACAGTCCTATTTGGCACAATAGTTCGCTTAGGAAACAAGGTAAAACCTTGTGTTGGAAGGCTTGGATGACTAAAGCTATTCTTCTCATTTCCCAATTATATCATAAAGACTCTCTCATCCCTTTTATTACTCTCTCAGCAATTTATAATCTCCCTATTCGCATGAAATCCTCATATATCATTCTTACTACTCTAGTCCAAGAGGCCCTCAATAAACTTATACATCATAATCATTCTTCTCTTGCATCATCTCCACACCCGATCGTAACTTCTGATTATCCTAGGGCAGCTGGAATTTATAAACTTTTAAGAATGTCTGTTTCACCTAGACTCAAATCACCTATTGAGGCATTGTGGGAATCAGATCTTGGTGTTGTTTGGACAACTTTTTTATGGAATAGAATATGGTATAAGATACATTCCACTGCACGCACTGCAAGCCTTACACAGAACCTATATTTTTTTTATAATAGACTTTTCTACACTCCTGTATGCCTTTACAAACTCAAACTTGCACAAAATGACAATTGTTGGCGCTGCCACACTCAGCAGGGTACTGACTTTCACATTTTTTTTCTTGTCCATCCCTATCTACAATGTCAAATGAATTACTGTTTTTGGGTGGCATACACAATATCTGGAGTTCATTCACGCCTCTTGGAAAATTGGTGGACCTTTTGTTTTCTATTGCAATCTCTATTATTACTTCTAACTGAAAATCTTCGGAGAACATTACTCTCAGACAGTGGTGGAATTCTGTATGTTATCATCATAGACTTGACAGCTACAAGCTTGATTCAACAGGAACTTTCTTCAAACGTCATCAGCTATGGTTGCCATTAAGTAACTATCTCTCACGCATTGCGAAGGAAATGGATTTTTCTCCTCCTTTTTAAAAAATGTCAATATATTTCCTGTATTTCTTCTTATATATACTTATTTCATATTACATTCGCTGTAACTAATGTCTATTACCTCTTGCTCCACATGGCTATCATTTGATTCCCTTTTCTATCCCTATCACTCTTCTCCCTCTTCCTCTCTCTTTCTTCTTTCTTTATTCAAACTTGGAGTCTTTGATACTATATTGCTGTATATGCCTGATTCATTTACATGTTTAATATGCATTTATAAGTACAATATTCCTTATGCATATATATTCACAACTGCATATCTCTGTCCTGGCAATGTTAAGTTAATGTTCTTGTATTTGACTCAATAAAAAACATCTTTAAAAAAAAGGATGGCTTCTTTCACATGCTTCTTTACTCAACTTGGCTAGCCTCTTCAAATTCCACAACCTCCCACTACTAACTCTTACTGAGTTATTCAACACTTTCTTTACCTCCTCTGGTTCATAAAATGGACTCTGTCCCTTTATTACTTTACCAGGTTTTTTAATCAGGATCACCAATCTCAATGTTAACTGGCTTTCCTCCATGCTGCTCATCATAACGCTTTTTCATGTTTTTCTGCCATTCTCTCCTAAAGTGTCTCAAGAGACCACTGTTCAACGTATGTCTGATGTAACCAACTTGGATTGTACTGAGATCTGAGTTTACGTCCTCTCATTATTTCAAATGGTGACAGTCCTGTGACTTCAGTTCTCATTCCTCTGTAAGCCTATACTGCCTTGTGTAGTTGTACTTCCCAATCTGTTGCACTTGCTACTGTTGACTGGGTAACTCCCTTTACAACCCATTTGAATCTCTCAACCATACCATTTCCTCTCTGGTTGTAAAGGGATGCCATTTTATGTTGTACTCCAATTCTTTGAAGTATTTTTTAGTTGCATTAGACAAAAACTGAACTCCATTATCATTTAATATCATTTTAGGTAGACTCTCAGACCCAAAAACTTTGTCCAAAAATTCTAATACACACTTAGGGGCTGATTATGAGTTTGGTGGACAGCTTACACTGTCTGCCGAACTTCCGAGGGGGAGGTTGCTGCCATACTAGTTACCTTTCCTCCGGCCCCATTAATAGTTTCCTGCTAGGTCAGCGAGCGGAAACCTCAGTTTACCCCTACTGGCCTAGTTGAAGCTAGCCTACAGCATTGTCTCCGGCTCATAATTGAGCTGCAGCAATGCTGTAGAGCACAGGGTGCCCCAGAACCCGTGCAATGTTCACTGTCTGGAGACAGTGAACAGTGCTAGGGTGCTGGCCTGGGGGACAATGCACTACCCATTCCAAGTGCATGGGCAGTTCAGGAGCCCTCCTCGGGCCCCCTGTACCCATCTGGTGGCACTGCCATGAAACCGCTGGTGAAGAAGGGGGTTGTATTCCCCAGGGAAGTGCTTTATGCAGCGCTGCCCTGGTAGATTGGACAGCCGCCACCTCTAGACCCCGGATCTCCGATCTTGGCAGAGCTGTCAGTTCCCTGGTGGTGTGACTGCCAGACTTGTAATGAGGCAATCTCCAGAGTGGGCCAGCTGAAAAATGAATCAATCAACACAATAACATACTTTTGTTCCTCACCTATTGAATCTACAAAATCTATTGCTACTAACTCCCACGGTTCTTTTGGAAACAAATCTCCACACATGGGTGACCTTAACGTTAGCAGAGTTTTATCCGCACAAGCACAACTGAGAAATTCCCTTACAAACCTTTCAACTTTTGTATCCACATTTGGCCACCAGAATACATTTCTTACCTCCACTTTTGTTCTCACAATGCCAAAATGGCCTTTGTGACACACTTCTATGATCGTTTTCTGTAAACCCTTTGAAGGAATAACTCTCACCTCTTCAAATAGTACTGCTATCTACTGATAACTGTGACTTAACTTCCCAAAAGGGTTTAGCCTCCAATTGCAGTTTTTTTTATTCAGACCAACCTTCTTGCTAACCTATGCCAGCACTTTGCCCTTGGCATATTTAGCCACCCTTTCTTACTTACACACAGCATGGCCTCTATCCCCATGTACAAAAGCTATTTGAAAGTTGTTCCAAACTTCATCTCCACATTCTCCAACTTAGTATGTAACCTTGATAAACAATCTGCTGTCACATTATCTTTGCCAGGAAGATGCACTACTTTATGGATGTAATCCTGCATCAGCATTGACAACCTAGTAATCCATGCAGAAGCATTAACAGTACCTTGTGTCGTAAGTAGTTTCACAAGAGTCTTCTGGTCAACAGCTGTTACTAGCTACCGCTACACAAAGGCTCTGAAAAGGTCTAAGGTCCATGTGCATGCTAATGCCTCTCTCTTGATAATCGGACACTTCTCCTCAGTGGGTGTCAGAGTTCTAGATGCAAAGGATATTAAGAATTCTCTCTCCTCCTTTCTGACTCAAAACAGCTCCCACAACGTCATTGCTTGTGTCTGTTGTGATACAACTGTTCAGGTTTGGGTCAAAGCATTGCAAAGGAAGGATTTTGTTGATTTCTGATGTGATATGGACAAACTCTTCCTGGCAGTCTGTAGACCATCAAAATTATGCTTTACTCTTTAACAGTTGTCTTATATGAAAGCTTTTCTTCACAAACCTTGGAATTAATTTTGTGCAATATTCCACTAACCCCCAAAACAACTTGACTTCATCTTTGCATGTGGGGACTGGAGCTTCCTTTATAGCATTCACCAAAGATGCTTTTGGTCTCACCCCATGAGCTCCAATGTCATGTCTTAATAAGTGAAGCTTTCTTTTGTAAACGTGAACTTTGTAAATTTCACTGTCAAGCCACTCTTTGCCAAAATATCCATCACTGTGGTATCTCATTTGCTATTTTCTCTTTGATAAGGTTTCCATGTTGGTATGTTCCTACTTTTCTCTTTTATTCTCTCTATTAATGTATTGTGCCTACTTAATTCTAAGTTGGAATGTTAGCTTTGAAATGGGAGTACAAGGAGAAAGCCAGAGGATGTTTATCTCTACGGCTGGAGTTTCTTTACACCTTTCTTTCTACAATCATCTTCTGCAGCCTCAAATCATGCTCACTTTTATTTTTCCTAAAGATTAGAATATCATCCTGGAAAAAATTGATTCCAGGCATCTTTCCAAACAAATTGATCATAGGTCTCTGAAAGACTGCCGCGGCTGATGTGAATCTAAAAGGCACTGGTTTAAATTGAAAACAACCAAAAGGTGTTATATAGTGCAGTGTACCTCCTGGAGCCTGGTGTCAAAGAGATCTGATGGTAAGCCGGTGATAAGTCTATTGTGGAAAATATTTTTGCATACTTAAGGCATGTGACCATTTCATTTATCTTTGGTAACGCAAAACCACCAGTTACAACATTATCATAGAGATAATGCAAATCCACACATAACCTGATCTTTCTGTTGCTCTGTCTAGCCACAACCAACAAAGAGATCCACTTGGAGGCTTCAATCTGTTCACTCACACCAGATGCTACACATGCATCTGATTCTTTAGATACTTCTTTTATCATGATACGACTGTTCCTAAACTTTTTATTTTATTTTTTTGTCCTCATCTCACTAATCCATGCCAATAAAGGAAGGATCCACTACTCCTTGACCCCCAGGTGTATAGCCCCACAGTATCAACGTGCCAGTCCACCTGCCACTCTCTTCCGTGGATCCCCCTGTCACCTTGGCAAATCCTTCCCAACTATCCGCCTAGTACCATAAATGGACAATACGCCTAGACGCGCGGAAGGGGGGACCAGGTATAATAATCGGACTTCATAACCAAACTGAGCACCTCCAATCAAGTAAGGATTTGACAAACCTTTCCCCATCCCAGCCAAAAAATATCTCTTTTACTAATAGGCCCGGCTCTGTCCAACTTATATAGTCGATCTACCGAGTTCTGCCACTCCTGCACTGTGGGAGGTAATGAGCATACCCATTTATAACAGATTTGCCGCCGGGCAATAAGCATCAAAGCAAACAAAAGACATTGCTGTGTTTGGGCTTTCAAGTTACACACCCCAAATAAAACAAAAACAGGATTCAATGTTATTCCTTCACCAAACATCTTGTTTAGGACTTTCTGCACGGCTTCCCAAAAATTAGCCAGACTGGGACAATTCCAAAACATATGAATATCATCTGCATTTGAGTCATCACATCGTGGACAGTTTTTCTGAATTTTGCCAATGCGGGGCAAGCTTGCTGGAGTCCAGTACACTCTATGCAATGTAAACAAATGGTTCCTCCTCATTGCCGCTGATTTAACAGCGGACCAAAGATTTGAACATGACCTTTGGCAAAAACGATATTATATCAATGGTTGGAAAAACCTCTCCCCACTTCTGGAGCGGGAGGGGGGGGGTCCTCCTCAGTTGCCTCCAACAAGGCTTGATACCAAAATGCAATTTCCTTAAGTAAAGGTCTCTGAGTTAATTTCTCCTTCTTGTAACGATTTAATCCAATTAGCCAACTGATAAACTTTAAATTTAGAAACGGACCCCCCCCGCTCTCTCCAAAAATGTAGCCCATGGAATCAACTTCACATCCTCTATAATCTGTCCCCACCGTAGTACCCCACTCACTTTCAGCGGGATTGATAGCTTATCAAGAAGACATAGTTACGAATCTGTGGCAAGACCTTACAGGCCTGCTGTGGAATCTTAAGTCTGACTTTTTTTTAAAACCTTGGATGACCAAATTTAAACAAAAAAAACTCGGCCCCTTCCTCCATGTGTGCTGTTAAAGCTTCCCACATTGGGGTATACTCGGACTTTTTACTTAAAAGAATTCTGCTATTCTTAAATTGAAAAGCCAAATAATACTTATAGAAATCAGGTGCTGTTATCCCCCCCATTCCTTCTTCTTACACAGCTTCTTCCAAGATATCCTTATTCCCTTATGTGCCCAGACAAACGAAGACAAATCTCCCTGCAGTTTTGTAAACCACTTACCCTTGAATTCCAAGGGGATAGCGTTAAATAAGAAAGTACATTTTGGCAAAATTATCATCTTCAAAATGTTAGATCTACCTATTAAAGAGAGAGGAAGAGCCGCCCATTCTCTAAGGAGTTTCTTAGTCTCGAAATGGACTTTCTCAAAATTTATCCTTGCTACCTCCCCCAGATCTTTTATAATCTGAACTCCTAAATATCTGATCTCTTGATTAACTAACGGGGATTCATATAACATATTCCAGCACATAATCTCTGTCTTCTCAAAATTAACATTGTAGCCCGACAATCTACCAAAACCTTCTATCACAGAATTTATAGAGGGAAGTGAAAAAGAAAGATCCCTAGTATAAATCATGAGATCATCTGCATACAATGCAACATTCTTCTCCCAACCCTTACTCTGAAAGAAAATAATTTCCCCGTTATTTCTAAGCAATATCACAAGAGGCTCAATATATAAATCAAATAATAGAGGGGATAAAGGACAACCCTGATGTGTCCCTCTAGAAATACCTACTTCCTGTGATAGCACATCATTAATCAAAATTCTCGCTGTTGGTGACCTATATAGCTCTTTGACTGCTCAAATGAAAGTGCTCCCTAATCCAAACATCTCCATTACAACCTGCAAAAATAGCCAATTTACCTGATCAAATGCCTTAGCCGCGTCAAAAGTTATTATTGCCAGAGTTCCTAACCTTGTGCACCTTCAGAACAGCATTGTTTTTCAAAATTATATGATGTTTGAATCCTTTCTAATTACCCAAAGTTTTGTTGAATACAGGTGGAAAATCACACAACATTTCTTTTGCAATGTCAGATCCCTCATGCACAACTTTCACCTGTTTTTTACTACCAGGATCAAGAATGATGTGTAATTTTCTTGATCAAACCAACCTAGTACCTGGGGTCCCTTTTTGACTATGTACAGTTTTGCTGGTGTATATCTATTTTTTAATCTAAAAGATAACCATCTGTATTCCAACATTTCATTTTCTCCACTGTATCCTTGTGGTTGTATATCTGCTTCACATAAATCACTACCAATTTTCCCTATACATTTTTCTTTCCACATTTATTTGATTATGATTGTATGTGGTGAACCAGAGTCAGCAAAAATGTTTATTCCAACCCCACCAATGCTCATCTCACATACAGGTTTTTTTCTTATACACTCATCGCTGATATTAAGAATCATTTAGTTTGAAAGATTCATGACACTGTTTTATTTTTTGTCATCACTCTGTCCATCATCTTCATCCTCTTGCTCTGAATTTTCTAGTATGCATTTGCTGTCACCTTTTCTCCCTCCTGAAAACTCTTCCAAAATGTCCTACAATACCCTGATTAGTGAATTTCTTTTTTAATGCTGGACAGGGTTTGCTATGAGCCAGGTGATCTTTACTATTGCATCTATAACATCTACCTTTATCTTTGGAAGTATGCTTTGTTTGGGTATTGAAAACCTTAGGTTTAGGATTTACTTTATAAACTAGTTATGTTACCTTGTCCTTTAACATTAACTCTTTTGCTCATCTTCCGGATATTTCTGTTTTATGCACAATATTCATGACAACCTAAAGTGGTGAATCGCTGTTTACCCACAACCGTTCTTAAATTGCCTGGTTATTACATGCTTGACTAACTGATCTCCAATCAGGTCATATTGTGATGCAACAAGCTTGCAATCAAATGCTAATTTTTTAAGTACGGCTACATAGTTGTCCACCGATTCTCCTGCATTTTGCTTGCGTTGGAAGAATTTGTATCTTGTTATTCCAATGCAAACCTTCTGTGCAAAATAAATCTCAAATGCATTGGAATCACCCACTACAGGAGCCTTTAACATTTGATTATACACCTTAAACCCATAAGGACCTAATGCGTGCAGTAATAGCCTCTTCTTCTGTTCAGCTGACATATTGCCTAACACATCCAAAGAAGCTATAGTTGAGAAAAAATACTCCTTCCACTCTGCCCATTTAATAGTTGGTTCAGTACCCGAGGGCCAAAAAGCATGACGTGGGCCTATGCTGAAATTTTGTGTGGCCATGATGTTTGTAATTTCTTCACACATTTCTTAAAGGTTCACCAAAACCCAATCTCAAATGTTCAGTCTTTTCAATAAAATACCTACTTGTTGGTTAGACTTCATGTTAATTACCCAAGCGATATTGTTCTAATTGGTACATGCGATGATATCTCCTCTATATTTGTTAGTATTACCAGTGTATGCTCCAATTTCTTTAGAGTTATCGGCTAAGGAGGCTTATTTCCTGTAGATTCAATATGGTGCTTACATAAGGTCATGTTGCGTGACCTGTGCCAGTTCATTGCAACTTCAATTAGTCTCTGCGTTCTAGTTTAAGATGCAATGACTCGGATGTGCGTTTTCCTCACATGTTGAATTCCATAATCACACTCGTTCTCCTCACATGCTGCATTCCTTGTGCACACTCTTGAGCTTCCACAGCATTTGGACACCGGTGTGCGTAACGTCATGTGCTATCAATGGCTCAAGCGACATACAAAATGCAGTGCACGCCAATCACGCAACAACGTAGGGCCCTTGTATGCATTTTGGATTGCATAGTTTTGCTTACCTTCCTCACCTTTTGAGGTCTCTTGTTCTCCTGGACATGTAGCCATGACACAATTTACGCGCTCCTGAATTCCCCAGTTTCCTTATATTTGTATGGTTTGGGGGACTGCACATCAGGCCAAAACTGTTTGTTAAATCCTCTGTTACTCTGTGCAGGTTCAGGCTTCAGACATGTGTTGCCACATTGTTGTGGTAAAGGACCACGCAGCAATGTGTGTAAGTACACAACTGTTTGAAGCCAGCATGCACGTCTGCATCTCTCCAGTGTCAGCTGTTGTCTGCTGCATGTTCTTCGTTCAATGTAGAACATGCAGCTCACATAGCAACAACAGAACAGGTGGAGTGGAACTTAAAACATTCCACCTTCCTACCCCTAAAATAAATGGGAGTCTACAAGTCCACCTTTTACTTACTGTTTCCACACTGTTCAATTTCCTTAGTCCCTCTGTCGGAAATATGAGGCTGAGGTGGATCAAAGAATGGTAAGGCATCGCACTGTACGGTCATGAGGGGTGAAAGGGAGAGTGAGGTCACTTCTTCTACCCACAGCAGTGCTTAATTTGTGCTTGTTGTTTCCGGTGCGGAGCACCAGCACTTATTTCTGAGGGCCGGCGCTTAGTTTTCTGTCTCAAGCACTCACTGCGAACAAAAGACACGTGGGAAAGACGGAGGAAGAGAAAAACGAAAAAGCGTCAGAAAGGGGAAAAGCAGGAAGCTGCAAGAGTGAGCTGACGGGGCAAGGAGTGGCTGTAAATGGATTGAAGAGGCCCGAGGTGGCTTCAGGATTACGCTGTCTCAGTATTATGTGCTTGCACTTATATTTGCCGCAGCCGCGTGTTTAAGAGGAGGGTTTTGAGCACCAGCACCTTTTTATTTACAAATTAAGCACTGACCCACAGTATTTTGAGGCATTAACTTCCTGAGAGGTAAATAACAAGGATTTTCCAGTACTTGTTCAATTTGTCCATCTTTTTAAAAATAGTTACAAAGAGAATGTGTACACTATTTAGGACACGCCCGGTTGTTCTGTATCTTAAGTTATATATGGAAGTATTCTGTTCTCCACACTCTCCAGGAGACAAGAGTTCCTAAGCGCAGCGTCCCCAACACTTGTTTGGTGCCTCAATCGCTAAGCCATCCTGCTCTGGTTTAGCCTTCTCTGCCAACAGTTCGTGCAGGTCCTGGCCTGCATTTAATCTGACAAGACTGCATGCTCCCTCCTGCAAACACCTGGACGAGGAAAGGCCTCTGCCATAGCACACTTGTGATGAGCGTTCTATATAAATGACAAATACCATAACATATTAAAAATGACATAATAAAAAAATAACAGGCTGTATTCGGTTTACTTTCAAATGCTATTTATTGAAAGTGACCAT